>NC_089893.1:5749527-6388364 GCF_040182565.1 Anser cygnoides | reverse complement strand
CTCTCTCTCCACAGAATAAGGGTTACCATTCAACTATTCTTTAAATATTTCAAAGCTGTTTGTTATGCAATTTGTGAAGCTGTTTACGATAATGAAGTCCTTAGACAATAAGGGGGAAAGCTGAAGAAAAGAGCAGAAGCTGGCAGCTAAGTACATTGCCCTTTGCTGGAATTAATGAGGCTTGTTTACTTTCTGGCTTTTTACAGCTTTCTGAAATGTCAGGTGTCACCCTCACTATCTTGACAAAAGCACACTGTCAGCCTCTTTCCCACCCTCCACCCCATTCCAATACCTCTGTGTCCTCATCTCTCTCCTGATTTTTCCCTCCCAAACCCTATCCACTGACGGACCTTTGAAATTTTCACACTGGGGACAGCAATTTCCATGAATGGACTCATTTTTAGGAGTAACATATTACAGCTGTAGCATTCCTGGTGCCGTTACACTTAAATGGCGTTAGCAGCACGCAAACAATCACCATAGCTGGAGTGACTGTGTTCAGGAGAAAGCTCTTCAGGCTTCTGCAGCTCCGAGGTTCCCTTGATCTCTGCTCCCAAGCAGGGACAAAGTTGTGCGTGTCTGCTGGAATTACCGTGGCTGAATTGATGGCTGCTCCAGGCTTGGACTGACCCGGTCTTGTCCCTGGCAATTATCTTGCATTGCTCTGGGCTCCTTGTTCATCCGAGAACTATTCCTGGATCATCTGCAGACCCTGCAAGAATTATGCTGACTAAAAAGTTGCCTGGACTTCTTTAGTTCTCCCACGCGACCCCTAGCAGCTGGACAAGTCTTCCAGAGCTTCTGACTATGGGACAGAGGGAAGAGTGCTGCAGGGCCCTGTGCTTTGAAGTGGAGCAGTGTCAATTACTCAGTCTTTATTCAGAAGGTGAATGCGACCTTTAACTCATGGCAACACCGGCTGGCCCCGATTTAAAGCATTCTCTGGTTCTTCCTTTGCCAGAAGAAGAGTGTAAGACACAGGTGGTCAGTAGCTAAAAAGATAAAAGGGAAGGATGAAGCATAAGGTAATCGTAGAATCATTCAGGCTGGAAAAGGACTCCAAGATCATCTAGTCCACCCTTTAACCTCGTACTAAAGTCCACCACCAAACCATGCTACTTAGTTCTACATCTCCATGTCTCTTGAAGACCTCCAGGGATGATGCCTCAACCACTTCCCTGGGCAGCCTGTTCCAATGCCATGCAACCCCTCCAGTAAAGGAATTTCTCCTAATACCCAACCTAAACCTCCCCTGGCACAACCTGAGGCCATCTCCCCTTATCTTATCTACTTGGTGCCTGGGAGAAGAGCCCCAACCCCACCTCGCTAAAATGCAACATGTAACAGTCCCAAGCTTCCCGAGTAATGAGATGTGTACCAGGCCCCAGCACCTAACAAACTGAACACTGCCCGTGTTTGCTGAAGGCAAAACGTAGACAGGAAAAAGGAAGGTTTTAGAAGAAGGTATTTTTAGGCAGCATTACCTATGCTAACAAGAAGGCGGTAAAGCCCACCCCCAGCCTCCATTCTTATCAACCCCACGCTCTCAATGTGCTCTCCAAACAAAGATTTATCACTTGAATATCCAAACAAGTCAGACAAGCACAGCTGCCCTGATGCGCACACGCTCATAGTTACCCCTTTCTTTCGTACCCTCCTGTCTGGTCCTGGCCCCAGTGTCCCAGGCCCGGTGAGGAAGAGGAGCGTGCCAAGCAGCTGCTCTCAGCCCGTAACTGCTCCCCAGGCGCATCTCAGCCCTGGTGACAGAGGAGGAATTAATACAAGCGTTGCAGGGGCAGGCTGAATTATTTAGTCGCCCCATAAATCAGTTGGCTGGAATGCTCTTTGCACAGCAACATTCCTGGCCACTGCTCATTATTCTTCTCCTTGCTAGGGCTGCCGAAGAGGGTCTCAAAGGTTAATGACAGAAAGATAACGCCCCTTCCCATTCAGGGAAACTGTCCGTCCTCCTTCCAGTCACCCCCCTCTGTTGCTGCAGCTAGGCTGATCCAAAGCTCCCAGACACGCAGGCCCCCCACAGCCTTGCCCAGCCTTGCAGCCGTGTGCTCGTGGTGACCCAGCTCCTCACCCCTTTTTGACAATCATTTGGACGTTCTCCCTCCGAGGGCTGACATTTCTCTATGCGGGCTGACTCATTTAATGCCGCTCCTTCTGCTTCTGTCCTCTCAGAGTTATGCTGGCCCTCAGCACAAATACTCTGCTCCATGGGGACCCATCCCACTGCTGCCGTGTCGCTGCAGCACGTTACACGTGAAATGAGTCGCATGCTAACAACCTGGGTGAGTATTCTGGCTGAGCAAAAAGCATACACAAACCTGCTCCGTGGTCCTGCCTTCTCAGGGCACAGATCAGCCCCATAAACTAATGGACAGCCCTAAAAATACACCTATGATGCTCTGACTCCACTGGATATGGCAGATCTGCCCCCGAATATGACTGTAACTGGTGAGGTACAGCTGTGTCTCCAGGTAATTCAAGGGCCTCAAAGAGTTTTATGGGGATAAAAAAATCCAGGTATTTTAATTCCCGAAAGATCTCCCCATGCTGCACCAGGCCATTTCTCTCCTACTGTCTGCGCAGTCCATATGCAAGTCCCTCTCAGCATCTCCAGGTGCGGGATCCGAGCGGAGAATGTGAAATTCACTCACCATCTTTAAATTACACCGAGTTACTGCAGGGTCTAACCGAGTTCTGCAAGGCACCGATTCTAAGTCAACATTATTCAATTAGTCCATTTTGCTGATTACCATCTGGGTCACTGTTGTCAGGGTTACAGCTGGCTCAGTATTCACCCATAGATCATATTTGAAAATACACCTGGGGAAATGGGGATATTAAAAAATAACAGACCTTGAATGTAACATGATTTCCAAACATCCCCACAGCTGCTTTAGTGATCCTAGAGCGAAGCTCAGTTCATTAGTTTTGTCCATCTTAAGTAAAGTAAAAATAAAAACATGCATTCCTGTGCGCTCTGTGCTGACAGTGGCTGTGTGATGCAGGGGAGCGTGGCGTGGACAACTTTCTCTCTGATACAGAGTGCATCGTGAACTGGTGTGAACACAGGCCTCATGATTTCAAGGGATGGTGTCTGCCTGTGCAAAACCGACCAGGTCTGAGGGATTGTGAGACTGATTGTGGAAATAGGAGGTCCAGCATCCATACAGGTGAAAGTGACCGCGCTTGTGATTCAGAGAAGAAATGCTGGAACTGTGTGCACAAATGCACAAGAAAGAAAAAAACAGTATGAATATTTTTGAGTATTACTGCTTGTGAATTTGGGATCGTGTGCCTGGCTGCATGTACAATCAAGAAAGCACATGCCCATGCCAGCCTGTGTGTTGAGGAGATTAAGCTGCACAATTCTGTTTGTTAGATGGTAAAAATGCATGGGAGCACATTGGGAGAGAGCAGGGGGAGAGAGAATGGAGTGGCATGCATGATTCAGGGATGTGTGGCTGCACACCCATGTCTCATGGTTGCGCACATGGCTATGCATTTGCTAAGCAGCAGCTAAAAGAGGTCAGTTTGGGATAAGCCAGTTGCAAAAATAGGATCATCGAGAGGCTGGAGCTCCAGGTGACAAGAGCACTGGAATCGCTGCACTTCCAGCCCAAATAAGACCACGTCGCAGAAGCACAACGAGCTTGCAGCTGAGCCCAGGCTTGCGTTACCCTCCAGCCTGTGGTCACAGGCAGTACGTGCAGCAGTCGTGTGAGCACTGATTGCATTATACCCCAGAGACAGAGTGAACTTCCAGACAAGTCGTTTGTTTTCTAAAAAGGCTAAATCCTTATTTCCTCTGAGAGGTACCACTGGCCTGAAGTTCCCAAGGTCTAAGCAAAGCCATCAGTCACAGTCAACTGGGCCTGGACTGCAGGAAAGTGGCAGTCGTATCTTTCAGAGACAAGTAGGTACATAGGGACAGGCTGTTGACCTGGTAGAAGGCAACTGCTCTAAACAAATGCATAGTGGAAAGGTGTAAACTGGCCTCTATTTCACTTTCAAGGAGAGGACAAGCCAGCTATTTATTGCCTTAGGAGGGAACCTTCTTCACTGACCGTATATGCAAGAGCCAAGGGCCATAACAGAACGCACAGCAGGAGCAGTAAATGCAAATCAGGCGGTATTCGGTGCTGCTTGACTGTGTTTTGGACCTGATTTACTGTACAACGGAGCTGGACAAACACTGAGCACGTATGAGTTATCACATCAATTAACTGCTCTTGTATGCTGTTTCCCTGGCTGTTCAGGGAAGCTTATATCCTAAGTGAAATCGGTCCTACAGGGTCAAGATAAAAATCGGATAGGGAAGTCCAACCTTTGCATTGCGACTGGAGCCACCGGGAACCGGCCCAGGGCATAGAGAAGAACGACCAGAAGCACTTCAGTAGCCAAGAACTCCCCAAGAAGGAACATTGTGGATGTGCCTCTGCAGGGCCAGGGATGGGGTGATCCAGACAGCTGTGCCAGCTGCGCCTGGCTCTGGGAAGCTGCCTGCACATGGATAATCCAGTGTCCCAGATGTAGCATAAGTTGCTAGATCACGGCCCAGAGTTTAGCTCAGTTTCCACGTGACACCCCTCCTGTGCGAAGCCTGAAATCACTACCCACCACTGAAATGCAGCAAATTCCACCTTGGGTGGAATGTGACAGCTATTTAAGGATGATGCTACACCGTCTGAAATAGGAAGTGAAAGGAGCTTTAACTTGTGCAAATCCAGGGGGAATAAAGATAGGCAGAACATTAGCCTGCAGATGGGAAGGCATCCCAGTTCACAGGTACTCAGACATTCAGGTTTACATCTAATCCACCCAGCAAGGACTGATACCACCCTCTGTGACCACAGGACCCCATCAGAGGTACCTAATACACTGCTGTTCTTGTTGAAAACCTGCTGTTCTTGTTGAAAAACCTTCCTAGCGGTACAGTAACATTTTTTTTGCACAAGTCTCACCCTCAACACTGATCAAACCCAACCTGCTTAGCTTGGTAACAGCAGCACCGTTCAGAAATCTGTCTCCTGCACTGATTCTGCCCTTCACGAACCTCCGCCACGAGCTCATCAGTAAACAGCTAAGCAGAAACTTGATTATAAATGTGAAAGAAGATTTTCCCCTCTGGAGGAAGATTTAATGCAGAGTAGTTTTAAGCTCCTTCTCACAGTAGGTTTTCACAACTTGCTGTTTGAAATCACTCATAGAGAAGTCTGTCAATCTAAACCCCAGCTGTGCTGCCCAGTCCAATGCCTGTTCCTCCCACCAACACATCAACTTATCTCAGCATTTCAGCATCTTTTCGATGGTTTTAATACCTGGCACAGATTTATGCAGAGGATGGTCAAATATCAGACAGGCAATGTTTCAAAGGGATTCTCAGAGGAGGCAGAGATCTCAGTTTATGTCATGAGTGTTTGATTACCACCCTCTCAACACAGTCCCTTCAAACCAAAGGGCAATTACCGCATGTAGCACTGAAAGCAGAATAGCTCGAGAGTGGCTGGAATCAGCACAGATCTATTGGTCACGAAAACATGTACTAACACAGAGTCGGAGAGCTAACCCCTCTCGCTGTGTGCACAACCTCTGATGAGGGCACCTAATGCAATTATTTTGTTTTTTTCACTACTGCCGCCAAAGCCTCTCCACTCAATTGCTGTTCTGGCCGTGTAAGACTAACACACAGCATCTGTGGGAGCCTTCAGGAATCTTCGTATCAGATTCCTGTACCAAGCATGCTCTATCGTACAACTGAATTTAATGAAACTTGTTGGAATGCAATCGTTTTCAGAGCTGCATTCTACGGGTTGACATTGCCTTGAAAATGATAAAAGAAATAATGTACCTATTGGCTTTTCTCTTATCACTTGAAATGTAATCCTGGGGCCGTGTGTAAAGAAGTAATTGTATTTGAAAAAGAGAAGCAGGACCACGTGAAGTCAAGCTTGGAGAAGCTCTCAGCAGAGGCAGAGAAGATTCGAATTGGGGTCTGAGACACAGAAAAGGATTGATAGTGAGAGACATCAAAAGGTGAACTGGAGAAGGAGTTGCATAAGTCACTGAAATAGCATTGTAGATGGAGGGATGAAGGGACAGAATGAGAAAACCATATTACAGAAATGAATGCATTCATCTACACGCATATATTTCTACTTACTTACCTACCAACACTTTGTCTTGTTTTCATATGCCTATGACAAAACTGCTTCCCTATTCTTTCTCTTCTAGTCTCCTCCTCTCCTAGCTTCTTACTCCCTCCACCTCCCTCTGTTTCTAAACTCGCTCTTCCAGCGCATCTCTGCTTCCACTGAAAAACGTTGCTCTCTCCTCTCATCCACTGAATCCATCACAAGGCACGCTTACAGCTATCTGGACACAATGAAATTCCAGTTCCCTGGTACAAAAACAATCACTTCTTTTCATGTAATCTCAGGATTATTCATTTCAAAGGGAGGGAAATAAAATGTAATGAATTTTTATAAATGCTGAGATTTAAAAAATAAATGACCAGGGTGCAACAGGACTTTATTAAAATACAAAGAGATTAGCAAGGTCTCAATCCCTTCAATTATTAACAATGTACTTGTTCTCCAAGAAAGTACCCATGAAAATTTAAAACAGATGAAAATGGTTGTTCGCTTAAAACTGCTCAGTTAATCTGTGAGAAATGTTTTATTCAAAGGCATTAAATGACTACTGCAAGGTTTGATATGCAATAATCCATCATTCATGTGGCACAAACATGGAGATCGATAAAATGTGTCAAAAGGAAAGGTGAACATGGTATCTTTGGAGGATTTCTGCACAGGAGGCTTGTTTCAATTCATGGGATCTCCAAAATCAATATTAAGTCATAGATTTTAGAAACTGGAAGCTTTTTTATTTATTTATTTATTTTCCTTTATAACTCTTTTAAGTCTTGGCTCAGAGTTGGAGGCTGCAGTAGCATGAGTTAAAAGGAGGAAACTGTCTCAAAAGCTTTGGTATAAATTTTCACCACAGGCAAGTAGATAGCTCTTGGCAATGAGATCGGGAATAGCCGTATGGTGGGGGTTTGGAATATGTGCTAAAAAGCCAGCCAAGAAGGAAATCTGGACCTGGATTACAGGCCGTATTGGATCTCTCTCCAAAACCAACTTCAAAGTAACATTAAAAGGTCTGGTTTAGACCGCAGAGAGAATGGAAACCCATTAGGAAACGTGCCTGGATCTGCCTGCTGCAGCCAAGTGCAGAATTTGGGGCAGGAGTTCCCTTCCAAGCCACGCGTACTATTAGCAGGACTGTGCACCTGCCTGACCCTACAAGTTTACAGCTTGAACTCCAACGTGAACAGCCTTGTTTTCATTGCTTTGGTTGTTTGCAGTAGAATAGGGTCAAAAGACAGCCATCTGACACCAAGGCCGTCTGAGCACAGGGATGTTGCTTTTGTTCTAAGAAAAAACAAAACAGGGAAAATAGAGGAAATCTAGCATAAAAGGAAAATGTTTTGTACATGGTGCCTATTGTACCAGTTAAGCTTTGGGCACAAGGAGTTCTTTTACCCAGTGTCCTTTTACCATTATTCTTGTGGCCAGGCATAAGGTTTATTTCTGCTTTTATTTGAACAAAAGAGTTTGTGTAAAAGACTGTTTCCTTACAATGCACAGTGTAAATGCGCAATTCTCAGAAAAGATGTGGCTAGGAAGCAGTGAAAGCCCACAGGCTCAGAGGGTAGAATTAGAAAGAGGCATTCACAGGGGTTCTCACCCCCTTACTCTTTATATCCTTGCTATGTTTCTGCAATTACTGTGCTTTCCAAGGTGAGATTAGGCAAGAACAAGGCTGCCGATCCAAGCACGCAGATTAGTTTTATCTCTTAAGGATAAGGCTACTCGGCTCATGATGGTCTGTTATCTGTATTCGTAATGAGCAGAGATGTGATGGAGAATCACCAGACTGCAGTGAGTAGCCAAAGCAAATTGTAAGCAGTGTCTGTGTCCCTTTGTTTAGCTTGCTCTGTGGTCTGATAATACCAGACTGGGCAAAGAGTTGCCAAGTAGCTGCTATTACAGCAAGGACACACAGCCAAGCCACCCGGCTGAACCACTGCAGCCAGGGGCAGATGCAGTTGTAAGAATGAGATGGTGAGGAGACAGTCGTTTGTTAGTGAAACAACGAGACTGGTAACAAAAGGTATTGAAATACAGCAGAGCTACTGAGCTAAAATGCAAGCAAAGCCTCTATCTGTTCATATCTTTATGAGGCTAATGACAGAAACAATAACTGTTATGTCAAAGTGGCTTGGGGGCAGAGAGAACCAAGACAGAAGATGACAATAAATATCCCTTCGTTTCTTTCTGGGTTAGCCTGAACAGGCACGCATGGTAGTAGTTTGCTGGGTGAAAAGCAGATCTGAGGGAGGTAACCAGTCCTTCCACGTCCTGCTTAGGCACTGCACAGCTGTTTGTACCTCAGTTGGTGGAATAATTCCTTCCTGGTGCGTAACAGCCCAGGCATGTGGCAGAAGTGCAAAAGCTAGGGAAAAAATTTAGGGGAAGAAGATGATTCTTTTCCAGTTTCTCTGGTATTGGAACTGCTACCATGGCTCAAAATTGCTCTGCGCTGGTGTGTGGAGACTGTGATCTGCCTGCTCTCCTGCAAATCCGGGCAGAGAAGCAATATGGAGAAAGGAGCAGAAGTACACAGGGCTTTTGAGTGCCTGTAACAGCATCTTTGGTTGATTAAAGAAGTGTTCACATTAATCATATCTTGTGCTTAATGAACTAACACAAATTGCATCAAGCAGTGACTCTTTTATGTAATCTGCTTAGCTGTGATATGAACCTCTGCAAGAAAAATAAAGTGAACCACCCATTTGAGGCATTCCCCTCCTTCACTCAGATGACAGCTCAGAAGGTTGCAAGTAACGGTGGTTCAAAAGTACCAGCGAAATACAGGCTACGGGGTGCTGCTAGACATCTTCTGATGAGCAGGAAGACACAACATAGATGGGGAAATGAGAGACAAGTGCAGACAAGAACTGTACAGGCAATGTAAGAGCACCCATTTTATCAGCTTTTCTTTGTGCACAGTGAATCCTAGCTCTAGTCAGCGTAAAGAGGCAGCTTCATCTAACTAGTGAGTCCTGGGTTTTGTCCTGACCTTTCATCATTTCTGGTATGTTCAATGCCAGCCTATTTCTGGCTCTGTTTCTGACTCACAGCATGAATTTGGATACATTTATTTCATTTCTCCATGCCTCAGCTTCCATTTTGGTGACATTTAACAAGCTGAAATCACTGATATGTGTGGAGCTCTTTGAAATTCCTGGATAAAAGTAAGGCACCAGCTTCTGTTAAAAAGATGACCAAATTTGTGAATGAATAAACCCAGGGTCAGATAACGTATTGGAAACATATCCATGAGAGATAATGGAGCATTTATTCATAGAGCCATCAGAAGGCCTGACATGGTCTTGTTGTAAATGGAAGCAACAGTCCATTTCTTTGGGCTCTGGGCCAGTTTATATAAAGGGTGACATATTACTAGAACCAGAAAAGGTCTCCTTTCCATTTTGTGAGGCAGGCTTTTTCATTGCCATATGCTTCTGCTTTTCTATCTAGCTTTTTTTCCAATGATTTGAGACAGGTCTGTAATTTATTACCGTGTTCTCCAGCTAGAGAATCTGATCCTAAAAGGATCAGAGAGAATTCACGCTGTTTCTCGTTGCCTTTACACAGGCTTTTCTTGTCAATCTTCACCCTAGCATCTTGGGCACTGGTGCCACCCATTTTTTTGTTTGCCTGTTTTGCCTGTGGCAAGGAACTACCTAGTTTTCTGAGGTCTGAACAACTGTTCCCCTTTTAATGCCAGTTGGGTGAAACATAAGGAATGATGACCTGTGAGGTCTGAGCAGTCCTCCTCATCCTATATGGACTGAAACACAGGGAACACGCTTAGTGTTAGATTAGAGTAGCTAAAAATCCTTTTTCCTCAATGTGCTGCTGTCGATGTGCCTAAAAGCAATTACCTAAAGCCATTCTGGCTCTTCAGTTTGCCTTAGGATCAAAAGTGGGCAAGGGTTATCAATAAACAACACGCTCTGGTGCTGTCAGACACCGCTTCATCAGCTTTGAGCACTGTTTTGATGAAACTGCATTGGTTAAGTAGTAATAAGTCCATTAGACAACATAACACTCCATGATCCGCTGTATCTTCTTTGCCTGGGGGTGTAAGAAGGAGCAGGACATTACAGGATTTTGCTGTTTCCCCTAGGCTAAATTACTAGCCTTCGGGAAGCGACTTCATGGGCTGAATGGAGAAAGGGGAGTGTGCTGGCTTGCAAAGCCTCCTCCTTGCAGATCACACCGCTTTGTTCAGCTTTGCCCAGTGATGGAACTCCTCCTCTAATTCATGGGTGTCCCCAGGCATCGGTCTGGCGACACTGGTGACATGAAAATACATACTCAAAAAGCCCCATCGAGGACCTTTCCTAACTGAGGATCTAAGCACGCAGCCTCACTGTCACGATACCTCAACTTCCGAGTAAAACTGGACAAAGGGAAGACCAGTGCAGTGATCCCACCCTGCATGGATGCAGTGTGGAGCTAAAAGCACATTCAGGGCTGAGCTACGATGTAAGGTGATGAATCCTTTTGGTTGTGAATGGAGCAGGCACCCACAAGCAACTTGCTCCTAGAGCTTTTGCAGTTCTGCTGAAGTCCTCGTGGGTTTTCCAGGCATTTCTGCTGCAGTGCAGCTATTTAAGCCTGGTCAATGGCTGAAAAACAGCTTGATGGCAACATATTGAGGTCCCTTTGTTTGTTTCAGGGAGAATTTTTTCCTCATTATATTCTTACTGGAAAGAATGATACTGCACAATATTCCTCGATTTAGGGAATCTCTCTGCCAATTCAGCTCGGCCTGAGCCAATCCAATCTACCCATCCATATGCAGAGATATTCAGGAACTCATCTGAGAGCTGGAAAGTGAAAAAGTAATAATTTTCTAACCTGCAAAGATGTCGCTGTGAACAAGGTTAGGTGAAAGGATTCATCTTCACTGAGCAATGTTTTACTCATGGGATTTTCAAGGTTGGGCACTGGGCTGCCTGGACACTGCATCATTTTTATCATGGCACTTCATTTTTCGTTTTACTGTTAGCACTTGCCTCTTTCCCCTCCCTTTCTTTCCATTTTCAACCTTTTTGTAAATGACCCTGATTTATTTGGTCTCTCCACACCTTTCTCCCTCCCCTGCTCTCCATTTAACTCTCTATAGGAAGAATGAATTTGAAGCCGTGGAAATGCCTCCAGCCTGGACAGGAGAGCTGTGCAGTTAAAATTGGCTGGTGATTCGGAAGAGCTCAGATGCTATGGCAACAGGCCACAGAGGTATTCAGACAGATATGATAACTGTCATTTCCTTTTCACTCTCTGCTCCATACACCTCCTTTGGCAAGGGCTGTCTTTGAATTTTGGTTTCAGGAAACACCAATTTTAAGTGCAAATGTTTTCATATTAAGGGGAAGGGGGGGGGGGCACTCAGTGGGACTGAGAGGTTTTTGTTTGTTACTATAAGCTCGTATGTCCAAATTATCAAGCATTGCAAATATCATAAGGTTTAATTTGCTTCTAAATAAGCAGAACTGATAATTTGATCAATCTCAGTGATTTCCATATAAACTGACATTCTTCAAAATTTAAACTAATGGGTAAATTCCACCTACCCTGGGATTCCACTGGGAGCCCACCGCACAGCTACTGTACGCACGAACACCTTTCATCCTGTATAAAACACTCAGACCTTTAATATCTTTACTGCTTTTTATGTGAGCAGGTAGATTTTAAGAATGACCACAAAGAAAGTAAAACTCGGCTGAAAAAGGAGAGTAGACCATACATCAAACTATTTGTTCTGAACCTCTGGCTGATTAGAAAGTTTGAACATTTAACCTCTTGGAGTTTCATTACTTCCTTAACCAATGAAACCATGTGCTGAGGGATGTAGTGACTCACGGTATTGCCAATACTATGTTCTATTCCTAGTCCGTATCCTTGGAAAAGTGTTGGCTGTCTTACTGCTCTGAGTACATAAGCATTTCGTTGAGCTATCCGATAACAAACGCAGTTTTTGAAGTTCAATTAAAAATCAAAGAGTTTTTTTTTTGTTGTTTGTTTTAAATAACTTACCTTGAATTTCCCAACAAAGAAATTAATCTGCCCACTCATAAAACCTTCTGGGGAGCCTTCCTCAGTTTCCCTCAGCCTTTACTTTTGTCAGTCCTTTCCTATCAGCTTTGACAAGGTTCTCATCCTGGCTATTGCCTGAATCCATCTGAAAGTTGGACAGGTTTAGAACCTCAATACCAAGTGAGCTGAAGTCAAATCCCAGCCTCAAATTCTCTTCACTCCCTGCAACCAAGCTTTGCATAAATCCCCAGCACCCCGTGCTAAGCAACTTTCTATATACTTTGGACAAGAGTGAGTTAAAAAAAACAGAGCTGAAATTCCAGTCTTGCATGTCTGCCATTGGAGCAGATTCACTGCTTGGGATAATTCCTCTGAATTGAACAGCACTAACCCAGGGATGAACCTAGCCTACAAGCCATACGATGCTATGCACTGTAAATCCCCCTTCTCATTTCTTGCTCTGGCTCTACAATATTTATTGTCTGGCCTAGTGAAGCAAGGAGCAGTGTCACACGCTCACGACACAAATATGCTGTCAGGAAGTCTTATGGCCTGGTAGACTAAAATGGAGGCTCAAACGTTAGCAGCTTTTATCTAAAAGGGGAGGGAAAGCTCCATTTCCAAAATAGAAGACAAAATATTGAAATGATCCATCACAGCTGATGTATGCAGATGGCTTTATGAAAGAGACAGAAAATGGATCGCCAAAGCAACAAAGCTGGATAGGTTATACACCATGCTTGTGCTGCTCCGAAACAGAGGTAAACTACAAGTAAAAATTAAGGGGTGTACAAAGACTTCCTTGTATTACTTTAGTCATAGTACAATACACCGCCAATGAACAAGACAATGTCCAAGTAGATAGATGGGCAAGAAAGAAAGAGTTAATCTTCAACGTCTGATCTACAAAGAAAAGCTTCCAACCACTCAGCTGTGGGTTTCCTTAATAATATTTGCAAAGAAGAAACGGTACCTATATAATGGTAGCATCTGAGATATGGTGAGCCATCTTTTGGAGGACCTCCCTTACTCTTTTTGCCCTTTTAACTCTTGTAGGGGTTTTGCTTGGCTGAGAATGTTTGGTTAGACCAAGAAATTTCCCAAAGCTATTCTCATTTTTTCTATACTGTGGAACCCAAAGCAAATTCAGCTTATTTGCAGTAGTCAGATACTGACTGATATATATATATACATGTTGAAAAATCCATTAAATATTATCTGTCCGGTACCAGCTCATCCTTTCATCTGCCAGCTGTGTTTTTAAGGTGCTGTTCACCTTGGTATCTAAAAACCATTTAGTAAGCCTGAGTCAATTACTGCACCAGCCGGTCCCTGTTACTGAACTGAGCTCAGCGGAGGGCAAGCACTGGTCAAGCATAATGGTATCTGGAAGGGAGTTATCTTTTAACACGTCCCCATTTTCATAAAGTCAATCTAGATAGCTGGTAAAACGATTTGGGATCCCTCTGGATGAAAGCGGCTATGGAATCTTGGAACAACTGTCATTACTGCCTTGTGGTGCTTTGTGTGCTTTTTAAGGTAATTAAAATTAATTAATATGATATTAAACAAAATTAAACTGAGAACCACTGCAAGGTCACCCTAACTAATATATTTACTTCTTCACATTAAAATTCCTCCTCTGCCACGTTTGTTGATTGGTTTGTCTGTTTAATTAGTTACAATGGGTGTCTGAGTTGAGACTCTGTTGCCTGTCAGCATAACAAACAAGCATATCCATAAAGTAAATGACAACCTCTCATCTTTTAGGACACCCAGCACATTATAAATGGTAAGTGACAGACCCCGTAATTGCACAGCAATTGCTGCCTCCCTGCTCCAGGGTTCCTGCTGTACATCCTTCTGTCCTGAGCCACGTCATTTTTATTTCAGATTTATAACTACTCCGCCTGTTACAACCACAGGACATTTTCAACTTTCTATCAGACTTTGTTAAAGTTCAGTGTGCCGTGGGTTACGACCCGGTTATGAATGTGGGCATTGCCATACTAACTGGAGCACGCTTGTCTACCTCAGATCTCCCAGCGGGCAATGGCCAGCATTCAGAACCAAACGCAAGATGATAATAACAGGAAATTACAAAACAATCTGGCCATAGGATAAGCAGCTTCCCGAGCGCTGCCATTTGGATGCTGGCTGATAACCCGAGGCACCATAGTGATACGGTGACAATAAACTCTGAAATAAGTCCTGTTCTCTCCATGGGGAGCAATGAGCTAACTGTCTGCCAGGACTCTGGTGTGATGAGGCTGGAACTGTAGGCGATGTCGATAATATCAGAAAATCACTATTGGCTAACTCTCAGAAAGAGACGCTCTTTAGCGTAACTGGGAATTGTTAAGCTTGGTATTATTGTCATCATTTATCTAGCAAGGGAAAAGAATCGCTTGGTTGTGTGAAGGAGGCCTCCCACAGCGTTCCCTTCTGGCTCTAAATCACACACGTTTAACAGCTGTCCATTGGGTTTGGCACCTCGTGGTTCAGGCTTCAGATGATAAGTCAGAAATTGTAAGGTTAACAGAACATGCTTCACCTCTCTATATCTCTGCGTAAAAAGGAGGGCATTGCTTATCTTGCTGATGAAGTTCTTTTATTTAGGCTAAACAATGAGGACTAGGTCCGTTTCTCTCATAGCACAGTTCCACAGGCAGATAAGTTCCAGGTTTCTGTCAGCTGAGATCATAAGCACTCTGGGACAAAACCTCTCGCAGTAGCTGTGTAAGGTCAGTTAAGGAGGATGCTGACGGCGTGGCCCCGTTCAGCTCAGCTGCTGAGCAGTCCCCGGGCTCTATGTGCACTGTCCGCAAACCGCCCTGATCTGTATGTGCTGAGGTCCTGCACAAAGCACTTGTTCCCCCCGCATTTGCCTTCAGTGCCCCACTATTTTTGCTCACTTGGCATGCCTTCCTTGGTTGGCTGCTTCCTGAGCCTTTTCTACTTCACCACAGAGCAAGTGTTAGAGGAAAGAAAGATACGTGCAAATCTTCAGCGCTTTCCGAGTTGCCTGAATTCCCCCAGCACTAAGGTGCATGTGTGCAGATGCCAATGTTTCCCCAGCGCTCCCTTCAATGACTACGCTCAGCACTTTGCTAGCACAGAGCCAAGGATTATTCTAGTGGAATTACAAGAGACGAGACAACTCTGTCTCTGCAGAGAAAACAATTTCACAGAAGACTAAACTAAGTTAGGACGAGAAGCAGGGACACAAAGGCAGTGAAAAAGAAGCTGAGCTCTCTTTGCCTTGCCAGAATGAAGAGCCAATTAGGGTAAACCGGCATCCAGAGTATTTTTTTAAAGGACAGAAAGGCATGGAAGCGTGAGGTGATTTGATTCCACATAACTTTCTTTGCCAGCTTAGTTACCATTGTACCTCCATCCATCCCCTTCCTGGGCCCTTTATTCTTCATGGTGCTTTTCAATGGTCCCACAGAAAGCCCATTCTGTGTGATGAAGGAACGGGACGTGATTCAGAGAGCATGGCACATGGGTACCCGAGGAAGCAGGAATGGGGAAGGCTGTGCTCCTCAGCTACTAATTCCTCACCTGATTTTGGACAAAATACACACTTAAGACTTGTACTTAAGAAGCCTAGTGATGGAAGTGATGAGCTTCGCTGTGGTTTTGCAGAATTGAGATCAGCAGGAAACCAGACCAGCCAAGGTGGGAAGCAGAGAAGAGGTGCCGAATATTTGCCCAGTGCAAAAAGCCAACCTGATGAGGTACCTTGCTTCTATACTGCACAACGGACTGCTCAGAGCAGAGTTTTGAAATAAAATCCACTTGTTGCTGCATTTGCAGCTCAAGATAGTACATATAACTTAAATAGAGAAGTATGTATGCAAACTATTGACTTTGGCCCAACGTAGCACCTATGATTCACAGGGTCGGGCGGAAGCATACCAGTCATCATCCAAAGCCTACGCTCCAGCTCTGATTGTCCATCATTCGTACTGCCATGCTGTGCTCTGACTGCAGTAATGCTGACAACGTCGTAATGGTAATGCTGAGGACGGTAAACGCTTGCTTTACAATTCTCAGCCTGCTTAAACCCAACAAGGAGCCAAGGACCCACAGATCATATTCTCAGCATCTAAGAATGGCTTAGAGAAACCTCAAGTGAATAAACTCCCTTGGCACTTGGTAGGGGAATCAACAGTGTTACGGGACATAAGACAGAAAGAAACACATCCTGTTTTCTGTCTTCCTTGCAGATATTATAGGCTTGATTTGCAGAGATAAAGTCTGTAAAAATGGGTAGAAAACCAGACCCAGAAGACTTAAATCTTATTGTTCATTTGCGTAAATTAGGAACAATTCAAGCGAAATCAATGAAGTGTGAAACAAACATAAGAAATAATCAGTACAGGACAAGCTTTCTATTTGTTTTTTCTTTCCTTGATCTTACGAAATGAAATACATTTAAAGAAGCACCTCACTTCTCTAGGGCTCACACCACAGTGATGTGAAGCTGGAACACATTTCTTGTATGTGCATACAAAGCACAAAATAAAGCTTGGAGATGGAAAACCATCTGACAACTGATGACCTACAATGACAGAGAGAGCTTGGGAAATGGAAAGAAGGCTGGGACCTTTGGGAAAGCTGTCTTGTACCAATACTGATTCCACCATCCTCTGCCCAGCGAGACCCTGATCTCAGATTCACCGTCTCCTGGAAAGGGGAAGGCAATGTGAGCTAGTCTAGATGTCAAGAAACTTGAGCTCTTTTCTCCCCTCTGTCTGGGGCCTGCTTACCTTCTGCAAGTCAAACCTTTCTCAGTTTCTCCACTTAGAAAACAAAGATAATGATCCTGACTTTTATGAAGGTGTTTGGGAGGACAGAATGTGCAATCTAAGAGGTCGGTAGTACCTCTATAATACAAATAATGGTAGTAACAAGACATTTGTTTTCCTCCCTTCCTGACCTTCCTCCCACACACACCATTCATGCCAGACTCTCTCTGTGCTCTCAGCTCCTGTGGCTTATCAGTTTCTAGCCAGAGACACTAACAACAAATATAAAACATTTTAACACATGTGATCTCTCTCTCCTCTCCTCCCACCATCCTTCCTCTGCAGGAGAGAATGATGGATATTTGAACTGTGCATCTCCACCTCTCTCCCTGAGCTGTGACGCTTGCTAGCAAAGAAAAGGTTGTGATGAGGCTCTAGCGCCATTGATTACACATTTGATTGATGATTACTGTGCTGGAGACTGGGAGAAGATTGGTTTCTGGGGCTGATTGATAAAGTCTATCATGCAGCATGAAACAGTTGGAAAGAAAAATAATGGGCCATCTGATTCTTTCTAACAGGAAATATTTAGTGAGAAAAGATTACTGAGGATTTTTGCTGATTAATTTGTAATTATAGAAACTTGCTTTTACATATGAATTTCACTGGGTCTTCCTTTTGTTAAACAAGATTGTCTGACCAGTTAATTAAGGCAAAGGTACGCTTACGGGATATTATAGGAAGCCACAAATATTCCATTCAGCTGGAGTGATGAGTGGGACTGTTCAGGCAGTATTGCTTGCAAAGGGAAGACCCAGTGAAAGATCCCATTTAAGGAGTTCACTTTACCTGGTAGCAAAAAAAAAAAAAAAAAAAAAAAGAATTAATGATTCAATGGGAAACAGATAATGCTGGGATTGAGTTTTTTGTGGGGTTTCATGTATATTTCATAGACCTGTTTGCTTTTTGATGCTTAAAGCACTTTGATTATTCTTTTAATCCTTTTTTCTAGATTTTCTTAAGTGCCAGTTGCTGTTCTGACTTTAACTTGTTGTCTGGAGCAGGTGAGCTGTTCTTCCACAGCTAACGAAGTTGCACTGCACAGGGGACGACTGATGATCTTTAGGCATTCTTTAAATTTGGGACAGTAGCACATGAGGCTCTTTGATCTGACCGTGGAGTAACCTTCACCGTCTGCTGAAAGAGACCAGTTACTTTATGCAGACGAGAAGTACACACCATCACAGAGGAAAACTTCGAATGTTCTTCTCTCTTTTAAATTTACTTTCATAATGTAAAATTCTGTAGAAAGACCCTAACTGTACGCACAAACATACAATTAATATTCCACGGGTAACGTACAAGTGATTGCTCACCTAACATTGTCACCTAAAAGGTCTTCAATTGCTTTAGCAACATCCAGTCTGTTGGAGCTGCTTACAACTCATGCATGAGTTTGGCAATTATAAATGGAAATGAAATTTTCATTTTGCCCCTGAAATGGGTGAACTCTAAGCAAACAGGAAGCCAGTAGCTGTGTTGCACTCACAGCCTCAGAGATGCAAAAGCAGGAGGAATTACCAAAATCAACAAAAAACTAATCTCTTTAATCCTGGGAAATTTTTAAACTAGTTTTAATAATTGATACAGTGTCAGAAGCAGCCTGAATCCATGGAGAGGAGATTAATATTAAATGAGAATGCTTCTCCCTCTCTGTATGCGAAAGGATGGCAGAGTCATTAAACAAGTCCTTTGCACGCCAGACTTGGCATAAGCTAGGTAAAATGCTGGTAAAATTGCTACGGTTGCTTCCTCGCTCCAGATTCACACACAGTCTGACCAGTGGTGTGGTAAGAGGAGACCTGACAGCTCTGCCAATTTTGCTCTTAGAGGAGATAGGAACTAGGAAATATTGGAAACTAAAGGAAAGAAGATGGAAACTATCTGAAAATCTGTATTAATAGTCTCCCTTTGTGACCCTGAGCCTTATAGGCATTAAGGCTTGGCAGCAGCCTGTTTGCCCTCTCTCCTGCACCGCCCTGCTTCCAGCTGGCAATTTTTGGCTTCCCTGCTCTGTTCAGCCTTTTGCCACGTGCTGGGCTGCGAAGCAACTGAGCCACCCGCCACGCTGGCATCCCTGTGTTGCAAATCTATTGACCGTGGCTCCTGGCCAACCACTGAGAGACAATCAAAGCCGATGGCTCCAGACTGCCGCGCGATAGCTTCCCAGTGATGATCCTTCCACAAGATATGGTGCAGCTCTCTGAAGCTGGGCAGATCAGAGGAACTGCAATTCATTAACCTTGCCTGGGGCAAGGCTGGTAACACATGCAACCCGTAATACAAAATGGCAGGTACAGTGGAAAGTGGAGACACAACCTCAAACAGAGCATGTTCCACTGTGCTAACGCTTCACTTTTCCAGTCATGTTAACTCCTATCAAATAAGGCATTTATGTCCGTATCTACAAAGGTAGTTAGATACTCCAGTGCTGCCGAATTCAGTATCAGTTTGTCACCTTCGTGAACCTGCATCTTAAGCCTTATTTCTATAACCTCATGCAGTATGCTTAATGCTGAGAAGGTCGGTGTTCGTATCAAAGTTACTACACCGCTCTCTCTCCTACCATTTACAGCACAGCTCTGTCTTCATATATGGTCCTCATCGCTGTAGTATCTGAAGCTTTTCATGCGAGTTAAAAGCCAGCAGCTCTGTCTTTGTCTCTCTCTTATCTCCCATTCAGAAGCAGGATCATTATCTTCAATATACCTATAAAAATAAGTATTGTGAGATTACTCAGAAAAAAAAAGCACCCTCTCTCTATGATAGGTAGTAATGCCAGATCAGACTAGCAGTTACAAAATACAGCAGAAGAAAAAGAAAGAAAACATATCACTGCACAACTCCAGCCTGACGCTCAGGAGACATGCTGGAACGGTGCCTCGGAGCCCTGTGCCAAATGGATAGGTTTTGCTAGGGTAGTGAGTGGCATTGTATTAAAGGTAACACTTCCTTTAGTATTTAATGTAAATAGACAGAGTTTTATTAACCTGCCCCCTGAGGTACCTAATAAGGATAATGTCAGAGAAGAGAAGCAATAAGGAAATGAGTAACAACTTACTGTATTATATATGCATGATGATAATCAATACTACTTTGCACTAAAATAGTAGTTGGCATCCAAAGATCCCCCAAAATTGCAGTAAGGACTCATTCATCAATGAGCTAGTCTTTAAAGGCACTTCGGTATTATTGCATGCTTTGTTCAACGGTGAGTGAAGGGAGGGGGGCACAGAGGAAAGACAATGCTTGCCCAAGGACACATTGCTCACAACTGACAGGGTTCTGAAAAATAGCCCAAGTTCCTGTGTTCAAAGTCTCACGGTGATTAATGCCGGGTGGAGGCCATTATGCTCATACCACTTAAACAAAGGCCATCAGCTTTTAGTCTGATTCCTAGAGCAAATACAGTAATTGTGCTTTCTTTAGTGCTGGTCTCTTGGAAAACTAAAGATGAATTAGATGGCAGAACAAGCCGTGTGTTAGGTCTAACGGTTGTGACCGATCACTTTGGAAAGTGTCCCTCAAAATGGGTTTTCTCTTGGGTGGGGAGGCAACATCGTCCTTTGCCTTGGTATCCACAAGAGGCACAGAGCACAGGCAACGCAGTAATGGCAGCAGGGAGCGAGGCTGTTAGCGAGCGAGCTGGCGAACTGTAAGTGCTACCCAGTGGCAATTTACAAGCACAGGCAGCCACTCTGGTAGATTTGATTTAAAATAACACCGATGCTGCTGGCCGCTGATTGACAGCCTCCTCCATCACGCTTGGCAATTGCTGGGAGACTCTGCAACCGCTTGGTTCTCGCTGCTCGCCGTCCATCTCTGCCACGGGAGGCTCACGGTCCGTGTACAAGGTCCCGTTGTGCCAACAGAGAAATCAGCTCCCGGTCCAGACAGGAAACAAAACAGAACTTGCTGCGGGTAACAGAGACTGACGTCACCGAGAAAGTCACCAAACTGGCGCTGAAAAATTGGAAAGAGGCTGAAATTCTCCAGCAACAGCTGAGCAAGTGTGCTTTTGGTGCAGCTCTGCCTTCCCCGAGGGTTCCTAGGAGACCATCCCGCACACATCCATTAACCGCGCCGTTATTACGGATGGCAGGGAGATGGAGGGCACTTGGCCCTGGGTTGCGAACGTTATTATTTCCTGATCATTAATACGGTGAGTGGCTTCTTACAAGCTGAAATATTGCAGAAAAATGTGAAACGCATAAGGAGCAGGGCGCAAGTTCACTGCAAAAAATTTTTCACCCAGGGACTGGTTCCAGGCCATGTGGTTTTATGGGATGTCTTAAAGATACAAGGGCCTCTTCCATCGGCACGTGGTGTCTGCTCCAGTCCCTCTCCGACACAGCCACCAGTGCACACTTGGTGCTAGAGATCAACTTAAGTGCTCAAAGAGCTCCTCGGGGATTTACTTTCTGACTACAGAGTTTCCAGTGCTTACAGATGTACTGTCTCTGGCAATATTTGGTACTTTAGCTAAAAAGCCTGAGCTTCCAGAGTCATTTGATCACCTAAAACATTCAGCTTTCCGGCAGAACACCCTACAGACATCAACGCTGAAGATTTAAACCTCAGCAGGTAAATATGGAAACCCTGGCTGCTATTTTTTATTTTTTTTTAATTTTAGGATTAGAGGCTTGAGATAAAGCCTGACTCGTGATTTTTTCATACTTCAGGTTAACAGTTCCAGTCACCTGCGAAGGTCCTTCCCACGTGGGCTGACGTGCTTGTTAAATGCATCAGTTAATTCTAGCTCCTGGGTATCACGCAGGGAAAGACAAAGGCTTTGAAGCAACTATGGCTCTATCCATTTTCAGCCAAAAAAAATGCCTGGCTGTCCTGAAGTAGCACTGAAGTCATACCCACTGAAAATCCTGTGACTCTGATGGAAGAATAATTGCCTGCTCTCTCAGTATTAATACATTTTTGGTTTCTGGTTGGCTGCATTTGCATCTGGCTTTGCAGACTGCCTTCCCCTGAAGCATCTTTATCGGATTTGCTCGGTCTCATGACTTAGTGTGTTTTTTAAACTAAGTTCTAAATAACTAAAATAAGCCCCAGGATGGCTTAGTTTGCCGGAGCAAGGTACAGTCTGGGGTAGATGCAGGCAGCCCAGGTGAGACAGGGAGAACGTGGGATACAGCCCAGGCTGAGAGGAAAGGGTTAGAGCTGCTCTTCCCTCCTCGCAGACCAGCAACGGTCCTTGAGCACAAGCAAGGCCCACGGCACAAACACTATAAATAACATTAATGGGGCACTGCTGGCGACATCAGAGCAGAAATTAGCGAGACTGGCAACTGCAAAGCAGCAGCAAACTGAAATATTTTCACTGCGAGTGCTTTCTGGAAATGGTCTTCTATCTCAGGCCAAGTCAGAGACAAGTAGGGGGGCAGAAGATTTGCCTCCACCCAGCCTCGTGGTGAGGGACGGGCGCAGCAGTCTGACTGCAGGCCAGAAGGAATACCTGGGAGCCTGAGACTACAGCAGCTCTCATTTTAGGACAACGTGCACTTACAGATGGCACAGGAAAAGTGGTTTCTGCAGGTATTTTTCCCCTGCACTGTGATTCACACCGCGGGGTGCGTGGGAAGGAAATGAATGGTATCAGGTCTACAAAAAGTGCAGTGTCACGACACTCCCTGCAGTGACTTCTCCTCAACAAGGTAAGCATGGCAATGCTGCCCCCAGAGTCCCATCTCTTCATTTCCCACAGCATCTCCTGGGAAAGAACTAGCCTCATCGCTGCCTTGTGCTGCTCCAAAACTAGGACATCCAATCCCACATCTTCTCATGTGGGAAGGAGCTGGAGTAGCCTGTTCAGGACTTCTTTCCTTTTCTCAGCAGATGCCTCCAACAAAATCTTAGTTGGAAAACTGTTTGGCTGCCAAGGTGTCATTCTGCTGGGATTAAAATTGCTCCTAGCCTTTGGATGGGTCCTCCTGAATAATAAAGCCTATCTAATAAAACAGTCTGTTAATTTTCGAGCTAGAGCAGAAGCATGAATTGTGTAAGAAAGCTCTTGGAAGCAAACCAGACTGCTCTGAAGTGGCCATGAGTGCCTTCAGCACAGCCACGAAACAGCCAGGGAGCAAAGAAAGTGCAGACTGGGCAAGGATTGCCCCAGCAGGCTTGTGCTGACTTTCCTGATGGCACTTTTCATTTTCTGGTGCCCGAGCTCTCTAGCATAAAGATAGCTCGAGTACATCCAGATGTGCTGCATGCAGGGGCCCCACATGCAGTATCAGCACGGCTTTTTATAGCTCTCGGGGGAAGACGAAGTGCTGACACCTACCTCCCTCGATCATCTGAGCTCCCCTAGGTGAGGGTGACTCGCACGTCCCGAGCCTGACAGCGGTTCCTATGTCAGGCTACCGATACAGCCCACATCGTGCTGCCCCTGTAGAGGCAAACTAGGGTCAGCCATGCACAGACACGCAGCTTTACACCGGCACGGTGATGGCAGGCAGCAAAATTCCTTATGAAGAGTCCTACACTGGGCGGCTGAAAGCACAGAGTGCCTGCCCTGAGGATGTGGCAGCCGGGATGCCAAGAGGGCAGCAGCCACATTCACGCCCTGTGTTTGCCTTTGGTGAAGGCTGGACACTGTTCCAAAGCCCTTGTTCTCTTCTTTGCTGGGCGAACTGACACTACATACGGTGTTTGTTCCCAGCTCTTCTCTCTCCTGGTCCTTCCTCCTGCAGCTCACATTGCTTGGCCAAAGCCTGGCAGTGCAGTAGGGGAAACACTTAGCAGCGGCAGAGGAGAGCTGGCTCTGCCCCTTCCTCTCTGCTGTTTACAACATCTGCTGAGCTGTTTGTTGAAGCCCCTGACAAACCACCTTGCCCTTTTCTGCGGCCTGAGACTGGGTCTTCAAGGCTGAAGCTCCCATCTGGGGATGAAACACTGTTAGATGATGCTCAGAAACGGAAGGTGACAGCACATTGTGCAACAGATAGCATCGGCAGAGTCTGACACACGCCCCAGTGAAGGACTGTGAGGTGTCAGGGGATGCCTGATGGCAAAGAAACCAAGGTCCAGGACTTGCTATCACAGGGTTATCACAAAAGCTGACACGTAGATGGAGCGGTGAGGTTAGCATGTGAGCAGTAGCAACCAGGAAACACAAGCTATCAGTTATCAACTTGCCACTTCGTGCTTTTAGTATATACCAAGTGGTACGTTTGGGTTCATACTTAGGACAGGGACTGTTTGCGAAGTCGCTCTAGCCTACATTTGTAAGCATGATCCTGACTCGGAGAAAGTCACATTGCAAACAGGTAGGTGATGTTGGAAAAGGAAAGAGAAGCACAGGAAAGAAGTGATTTTCTATCAGGTCAAGACTAAAATCCTGCTTGCCCGTCTCCTAGACCACTACTGTCTTGATGCTGCTTTGATGCGTGACACAGGGCCCTGAGAAAAACAAAGGTTTACTCCTGTTTCAGATGGATTCTATTTTTTTCCCATTTAGACTAGAGATAGAACACAGATAAATTCTCAATTCTTGGCAAGCTGAGACAGGTTTGGACCTAGATGTTACTTTCCAAATTCGCTCTGTTCCAACGCACTCCTTTTTGCATTTCTCAGGTTAGATGCCCCAGGTTCTGCAGCAAGCACAAGCTCTGTTCACAAGTTAAATGGACTTGCTTTATTTTTTTTTTTCAATTTTATCCGCCTGCTGTTGTCCTTAATGCAGGATTAATGGATGCATTGCTTTGTGGTTGGTTTATTTAAATTACTGGCAGCAAACAACAGTCATAATACACTTTGTTGCAATGAAATGCAGTTTGTAGTGAAATCTATTATAGTTCAAATATAAATTAATTATAATCCCTTCTGCTGTAGTGAACCTTCATGTATAATTAACATTTACTGTAGGGGGAATAGAAAAGGAAAAATCCCCATCTGAATGTTTCAATGTCAGTAATAATTTCCACATCCCTAATGTCTCTCAGAGGAAGTTATATTATAGCTTACCTGTCCCCCTGCACAGCACAAGTCACAGCTGTCTTCAGCTGCAGCCAAAATACGCTGCTGCAGCATGAAGAAAACATGAGCAATTTCACATCATGCTGAGCTCTGGTCTCCAGGAAATACGGACAGCAGCTTTTTCACTGCATCCAGCTCAGGACTTTGGAGACAAAAGCGGTAAGAGAAGGCAGCCCGGCGGGTATTAGCAACTACACCACTTCTGGTAAAGATGGTAGACTTGGGAATAGTTTCCAGACCCAAGCTGCTCGAGGCCCCGTGGCACGTAAAGGCTGAACTCGCGTGAAAGGCAACGAGGAACCTAAAGTGCCGGGCTAGCCCTGGAAATAGCCTACGTCCTGCAGATCCCTGTGGCCCAACAAGGAGCTCTGCATCTCCTGAACGAAAAATTTCCACTGGAGCTGAGATTGCTCAAGATGGCAAAATGCACTGCTCAAACACTGTGATAGCAGCTCTGCAATCTGCAGGCACTTCACTCAGCCTGGATCACGCGCTTCTGCCAGAAGTGGTTACTTACTGCTCCAGGACTTCTAAAGCCAGGCTGGAGGAAGGTGAGAAGAGCTCTCGTGGGAATAGACAAGGCGATGGCTCAGCGTCCAAATTTGTTCAGGGCAAGGGTCAGCATAAACACTGGGAAACTAAGGCTGATAAATGAAAATTTGGAGCATCCTTCCCCCTCATGATGAAGCCTCCTGTTCCCAATCCCTAATGAGAGCCAATTGCTGCTGATAAATTTTACATAATAGCTTTTTGCTTGTTCTGCAAATTAAGCAGAAAAATTGCCTATTAAAGGGAAAACTGGGGCATTTCTTAAAACTTAGTGTAACCTATTTAGTTGGTTAGGTCAGACGCAGGGTGGAATCCAAAGTCTCCTTATTAATTTTCTGCAGGGAGCAGCAGTTTGTACTGCTGCAACGTCTTGCTTCAGAGACCCAGCGAGAGCTGATTTCAGATCCACATCAAAGCTGCCTGGTACCAGAGGGGCTGCGTTAGCTCCTTGGCTGACGCGTAGGTAACTGTCCTTCGGTGCAGCACACAGCTTTCTTCTTTTCCTGCTGGTTGACTGCTTACCCACACAAGCTTCAGCTACGCACAAACCGCCAGCAAAGAAGGAAAACGCCGAGCCTGAGCCTTAGAGCCTCTTTTCAGCCAGGACCCGTCACAGCAGCTCTCTGCCACCCAGTTCTGTGCTGACCCAATCCTGCCTTTCAGCGGTCAGCTCTGCAGTGACACGGAGTGCATCAGGCTCATTTAACCCTGGAGATAAAAACCATAATGCCTAGTAGAACTAATCTTTTTGGGGATGTGAGCACCAACTCCTGACTCATTTCTCTTTGGGGCATGGGACGGCACCACATCTGCTTAATGCCAAGCTTGGCTGCAATCTGAGAGAATCCAGGCTCAGCCTCAAAACACAGTCAGATATTCAGGCCTTGTTAAAATATCCCCCCAAACCTTCCTTGCAAATCACAGTTGTACATTCACATTCCGTATCACTCTCTCCCTGAATGTGCCTTTATTCATTCTATGCTAACCCTGTACAACTCCCCAGCTGCGTTTGCCTCCTTCTGTTCATCCCTGTCCTCTCACTCCCACATAATGCGTGTTCATCCCTCCCCACATCCCTTCCTGCTCTGCACAGGCTCCACTCTACCTCCTTGCTCTTCCTCTTCCCCTACAGTCCTTGCAAAGCAGGGTCATAGCTCACCGGAGACCAGCCTGGTGGACCCTGAATTCCACGCCAGGACCCATTCCCTCCTTCCCATTATTCTACCTTTGTCATTGCATGGGGTTTTTGCTTGTTTCTTTGAAATTGGCTCTGGACTGCAGACATTTATTTGCAGTAACACTCAGAGCTACCAGGAAACAGCAAGAAGCAAGAGAAGTTTTTTTGGTCAAGCTTGGCCGAAGAGAATCTGGTTGGAGGTTAGGAATAACGAAGAAGCTGCTGGTCACTCTTTTATTATCCTCTCCATGTACAGCTATTAAAAGTGACACCTTCTTATGGCCTTCCTTTTAAACCATCTGCTTCATTCATCGTCTCCCCTCCTCTTAGACAAGGTAGTGGTAACCTTACAGAAACTCCAAATTGCAGGCTTGGCCACAGGTCCTTGTTACTTTCTCCTAGCTGGCCCATTTGTCTTTCTCCACTCAGAGCATCACAAGACAGCCTCAGCTCCCCACACATTTAAGAGGCCATAAAATGCTCGCATTCCCTGGCAACGCAGCAATCGCCTCCAACTCAAGAAGCTGTGACCAACGAACACTCAGCATTACCCACCAGAAAGGTCAACAGCTGATTGCTCCTTATTCTTCCTCCGCTGGTTTTGCCAATAATTGGAACTTACAGACGTCCTGTCTCTCTGCTGGACCTCGTGCAGAGCACCGCCGGATGCAATCATGAACACACCGTGCTCCACCGCATTCCTGTATTGGCATCCATCCTGCCTGCAGGCTGCCTTCACCTCCCCACGCCCCCGTCTCATCCATATGGACGAGCAAACACACAGAGATGCAACTTAAAGCAGCTGATTCTGCCTGCTCCCCTCTTACTGACTGCAGGGCTTCGCAGCTCATTTACCTGCTTCTGATACAGGTCCCGGGGGCCTCGTTGGCTGCACAGGATCCCCACTTAAACCCAGGGCGTGCTTTTCTTCTTGCTCTCTCTGTCTGAGCTGCTGAAAACAATTTCGACAGCCTTAGCTAACCGATGGTGTTGCCCAGTCGATCTCATGCTCCTGGCACGTGGGGGTCCCTTGCTTATTCTTCACCAGCTGGGAAAGAATCGCCCCGAGATCTGCTCACCCACGATGCGCCTCCAACACACAAGCAGTGCAAACAAACAAACAAAAAAAAGTGGGGAGGGGTCACAGAAGGGGAAAAAAAACAGGAAAAATATCAGCAAAGGTCACCAGAGCTAACCTTGGTCTGCCTCAAAGAGCTGCTTGTCCTTCATAAGCAGCATCCAGCAAACACAAAAAGTAACTGGTAAATGCTGTATGGACCTGCATAAAAACACAACAGAGTCCCTTCGCGTCAGTAAAGACACAGCCACCGGCAGCCCTGGCAGCTTGCAGGTCTCCCAGGGATAACCGCAGTAGGGACAGATATTGTTTATTTCTTTCAATTTTGGCTGAGCCTGTGCCAGTGCTCTGAAACCTCAGAGCCTCTTCGCTTTGCGTGCACACACCAATTAACTAAGCAACCTCTGCTGGCACTAAACTACCACTGCCCCTTGGAGAAAACAGTTTTAATAGATAAGGGGAGGTGTTTTTAGTAAAAACTGTATTGAGCGAGTTATGCAGAGGGACTAAAACATGCGACACAACTGCATACATTCTTTCAACCAAAGAAAAACGAATTAGAAAAACCAAAACATGTTTTGGGCATTTTTCTTTTTTAAACCAATCCTTTCTTTTGTTTCCACCACTGAGGTCTTTTGTTTTAAAAATATGTCAAGTTGCAATCAAATGGATCGCTTCCCCCTCTTCCATCAAAACAAATCAATGTCTCATTCATCTCAAACCACAAATTTCCCTCTTCCTCACCTGCCCACCACCCCTTTCCTCTCTGCCCTGGGAATGTAAAAAATGCTCCTGTTTCCCCAGAAGTGTTTTTTTTTCCTTTTCAGCACATTGCTAAACATAAACACCAACGACAAACAGAGCTTTACTTCTTTTTCCTTTTATTTTTTCCCAGGGAAGCCAATGCAGAGCAGGGCAAACGTGTTGCACAGACAGAGCAAAGGCACACAGCGTGGTCCCCTCCACTACCAGCTCTCTGCCTACCCCGGCAGCTGCCGGCTCCTGCTCGTACCTCTCCCCTGCACCCTAGATCTCCTTGCCACAAACAGCGCTCTGGTTTTGAAGCCTGCTTGTGAGGCTCTGCTCATTCACGGAGCTCCAGGGGCATAAATAGAAAATGCTCAGTGTTCTCAGGCACAGGGTAGATAAGGTGAGCTTTCACAATTTAAAAGCAGCAGCTATGGTTTGACAAGGTTAGAGCTAAAAGCAGAGTATTTCACTCTGATATCTCCACCTCTAAGCAGAGGAGGAAGACTCACTTATTGTCATTCCCTCTTGTCCCACTCCCCAGTCCTTCTGCCCTCTGAGCTATACGACTGATTTATACCCTCCTGAATCTGTGGCAGAGATCTGTCAGGGCATTTCTAACGCTACCTGAGCGCCTACCTGCACAATCACAACAACTCACGTTATATTAACGACTACCCTACACATTAGCACTCATTAGCGAGAGCAGCAGCCTAACCCCTGGCAGCCAGTTCTGCGCTAACACAGTATGTCACCACAAGTAGCCTCACATTTGTATCACTCTATGAATTAAAGTTTATCCGCCTCACATCCACAGACACAAAACACGGACATAAAGCAGGAACCAGAGCTTTGGAACCATCTACAAAAATGAGATAACTACTTCACCCTGAGTTTTAATTAAAATGGGCTTAGCCTCTTCATTTTATTTTTTCTGACAGCTCTCTTCCATTTTCTTTTTAAATACAATCTGCTCTCATTTTTCAGTGCCATCGCAGGGTTGGTGACCAAAGTACAGAAATAAAAATCACATGACTGAATTACTGCATTTTCCAAACACTTAGGATTTTATTGCTAGTAGCTAACTGCATTCACAGAACATCTGCTTTCAGTTCGTGGTGCAATCTCTATCTCAAACTGCAGCTATAACTGCTCCGAAGGAGCCCAGAGACAAGCCGTAGCATTAAAGTCTGACCTACTTCCATCAAAGAATTGTTATCACCTCCGTTTCCTTTTCTCTCCTTCCATTCACTTTGCCACTTGCCACCTTCCCTTTCCGAACTGGCTTCTGTTTGCAGAAACGTAGCTAACACCTACACGTGCTTGGGACTGGGGAAGCAGGATGAAGTGGAAGTTGAAGGGAATGACAGGCTTGCAATAACTTCACACCTTGAAGCCACAAGTTCAAATCCACACACACGTAATTGAGCCCTTCTCTCTCCTGAGCTTGCTGTGCTGAGTGCTGTGAGGCACAGACACTTGAAATCCTCATGGACTTCAGTGGAAGGGAAAAAGCAGGTCAACACATCCTCAGTGTCTTTAGCCAAAACTGCCCTGTCATCATTTTCTGAACTTTCTGGATGTCTGTGATGAAAGTAGAATATCCCTCAATGCTGGAAGAGCATTCCAGCTATTCCCTTTATTTTTTTTTTCCACTCTACATTATGAACTAGCACATTAACTAGCAACTGGCAGCCACCTTCACAGAGAGCAGCAAAGCCTTTTCTTTATTTAGAGGTTGTGAATGCAGAAAACAGAGCGGCGCATGCGGAAAATAGAATGGCATTTCCAAATAGGATTCCTGACATAAAGAGAGAACTGGCAGTAAATAAAAGACAAGATGAGAATCAATAGCATGTGAAAGAGAGAAAAAAAAGAACATAAAAGGAAGTGCAAGAACCTGGAGAGGAAAAAGGTAAAAAAAACAAGACGACAACATTGTTTTTTTACAGAAACTAAATTTGTAGGGTTTGGGGCTTAATCCAAGCCTGGCAGAAAACTATAGCATAGCTGTCACTGATTTCACCACCCTTTGGATCAGGTCCTCTGTTTTTTCTTTTAATTTAAATTCCTGCCCACCCTGGTGAAATAAGACATGTGATACCTTTGGAAAGGTACAACAGTAAATCCCCACTGGCCTCCCAAGATAACAGTAAAGCAAAAGCAGGCTGAACAGGCTGAACTATGCCACTGAGCCAATCCCTACAGCAGCAGTTCACACGTCTCGGCTCTGGGTTCTCTCCCTATACCGACAACCTGTAGCACGACGCAGGGTCCCTTCTTCGCAGTTCACTGGGAATTGCAATTAAATGGAAGGTTTGCAATGAAAGCAAACATGCTAATGGAGTTAATTTTAGCAAACCACTAATGAGCAATACACCAGCCTCTTTTTTTACCCTTATGGCCAACCTCCTAATGTGCCTTCTCTTGCTTTATTGAAATCATTAACAACTAACCCGCTGTCCTCCTTTTGGAAAACACATTTCTTCCAGATTCTGCTCCACAGGGATCTGAAAGAGCTTTTCCAATCAACAATTCATTGAATGAAGTCTCCAGAAGTCTGCTGTTGTCCTTTCCATCCCGCGCTTGACCTTGAGCTATTTAAACCTAGATGGATTTCAACTCCGTAGTCCCACCAGCCTGCAGATTCTCCTCCCCGCCCTCCACCTGGGATAAGAGAGACTTTTCAGAACATGTTAGAGGAGGTCTGCTAAATGATGCATTGAAAAGAGCTGGAGGGAAAAACAACTTTATCATCATCCTGTGGTTCAAGCAGAAGGGGATAGGGTTCCTCAGTGCTTTAAAAGATAATGAAAAATAAAAAATCTGAGCAGAGAGCAATGCAAAAAAAGGAAAATTAATACTTTTTGATCAACAAATGAAAATGGGTTCAAGACAGCAAGGTCCCACAAGAGTCCCAGGCATGGTGTGTTCGGATGAACGCAGGCTTTATTCTAGTACAACTTTTCTTTGGAAGATGAAAGGGTAAAGGGGATCAGGAGAAAAGCTCTGTCCAGCTGCAGAGGATATGCTCTGAACAAGCGTGGGAGTGAGACACTGGAGAAGTTACTGTTCAGAATTTAGATGCAGCAAGTTAAACTGCTGAAGCACCAGCAGATAGCCAGGGGTGCAGTTTAGCATTTCTGATACGGATTCTGCTGCAGATGTTTGTAGTAGATGCAAGACGAAACAAACGCAATAGCTCCTGCATGCTGTATATCCTCACAGCTGCTCAGTCTGCAAGCAGCTGCAGGAATTTCAGTGGTGGTACAGGTATGCTGGCAGAACTCCACGGGAAGGGGCTATATATGTTTTCATCATTTGGTCTGAACCAGTGAGTGGCTTTCACAACCACTATTGCATTCCTCTAGAACTACCGTTTCTGCCAAAACACTGCCAGAGTAACAATTTGTCCACAAACCATCAACATCAGAAAATTTGCTAATTGCCTCCCACAAGGTCACACTGCCAACTGGACTCTATTAACGTGAGACAAAAGGTCACAGAAAGCAGAAGCTGGAAAAGCTGTTCCATTTGCTTGCATTAAGGATCATGATTTGCCTAACCCTGTGTAATGGATCAGAGGAGAGGGAGAGGAGAAACAAGAAAAACCTTCCCAGCAGCAGCATCTTCCCCTGCTGAGCAGTTGTCCCCTCTAGCCTCGGATGCATGAAGACACATTATTTAACAGAGTCAGATCAGTTTTTCTCAGGCGGGCAAGACCCCTTAGTTCAGAGATCTCCCAAGCATTCATTTAGTCAGATCTTTACCCTTCTGGAATGAAAATTAGCAGAAGAACAGATTCTGCTCCCGTAGCACCCTGCATCAACGGAGCTATTCCGTTGCTTTAGAGATCTCCAGAATTACACTCAAGTATTCAGGGAAATCCCAAGACAATGTGCTACCCTACCTCCAGCCCTCCTTCAGGAGATGCTGGGTTCCATTGTTTGATTACACTTCTCTATTTGATGACTAATTAAATAATAACATATTAAAAGCCAAAGGTAATAGCTGTACAAGAAATTATGAAAGTACAGTGCTGAAAATATTAAGCAAGCAATGCCATCACACACCCGCCTTCTTATTCCCCTCCTAAAACCCTAATTATTTAAAACTGTAGTTAGTTGGGCTGAAAATTGATGGAACTAACAGATTTCTAGAGCTAGCACAGGCAGAAGCATCCTATCATACAACTGAACACGACTATAGTTCAGCAGTATGACAGGTTACAAATCCCTATACAGCTGTGCCCGTGCCTCTGAATCACATCCTGGCACAGTATGGTCACTCCACAAAGCTTTGCCCACGTACTACAGTTTTTGTCTGCAGGTGGCCTGCTGGCTTCCAAGTCCGTTCAGAGCTCTGCCCACCCAGCCCACACCTTCCCATCCGCATAATATTTGGCTCTTGGTCGTTGCCGTATCTCCTGATACTTTGCTAATTAAGTTCTTCTCCACGCATGTTTTCTGGCTCACTCACGTCTCTTGGGTGCCAACCCTGTTCCAGCACGAGGCATCAAAACAGCCGGGCAGTTCCAAGCAGCATTTTCTTGCTTTCCCAATGTTTTCTTGTGCTGTGCATTTATGTACGTTCGTAAGGCTTTTCATCTATCCCCCATTTTTTAAAAACCATATACCAACCACTGCCTAACGGGCCGATCTTTGCATCAGTTCACCTTGTGCAAAAGCCGTTTTCTGGTCACCCACGCAGGCAAGCCTCCTCCACACAGGCGTTTCTCATGGCACCAGGTATTTATTCACAAAACCGAGGGCTCAGAGGCGGTGACTTTGTTTAGTAAGTGAGAAACAACACACCTTGCTTGATCACATTGCTGCAGGCACCCAAAGGAGCAAAAGAAGAAAATTTCTGCCTCAAACACTTCTGATCAGAGACTTGTATATATCCAACAGCGCTATTGAACACTGTTTCCTGAAAAAGGCCTCCATGTCTCCTCGTGCTGTGCAGGGACCACCAAGGGGACGTGCCACGCTCGGTGCATGCACCCCTCAGACCACTTCCACCCACAGGGCCCCGGCCCCAAAAGCCCAGAGCTCTTACCGGGGTGTCCCGAACTCCTCCTGCTGCATCTCCATGCTGCCACCCCCTGGAAAAGCCACCCTCAGCCTTCCTCAGGGGCGGCGACTTCGGAGAGAAAACGAAGGCCTGGGCGTCGCCGTGTGGAAAAAAAACACCCCAAAACTCAGGGAGGTGTTATTATTATCATTCTTTTTTCCCCAAAAAGTCATCACTTTGTCCTTCCCAAGCTGGCAAGGAGCTGTTGCCCTGCAGGGAGCCAGGCAGGGGCGGTTCCTCACACACTGCCTCCCCCTCATCGCCGCCTTCACCATGCGCTTCCCTCCTCCTCCTGCTTCTCCTCCAGCCGCGTGCTCACCCTGTTTAAGGCTTAAAACGGCGGCCACGGAGGGCCTGAGGCCCGTGGGTGCAGGGAAGAGAAAAAAGCAGGGGCCAGCGGTTGAAAGAGCAACTATGCCCTCTTGGGAAGGTGCTGGTGAGTGTTGGGACGTCCCTCAGCTGTGTGCTCCCCTTTCCCTCACGGTCCCTTGGCCTCTGTGTGCTCCTCCCTGAGGCGGGGGTGCCTCTCCCCTGCGGGGCTGCACCCGTGGGGTGGGAAGCGCTGGGGAAATGAGGGTGCTGTGAGAGAAATAAGGGTGCTGTGAGAGAAATAAGGGTGCTGTGAGAGAAATAAGGGTGCTGTGGGGATGCCCGACAGAGGTGGCATGCCAGAAGCAGAGGTGGCTGGAGCTATCTATCACACTCCCGTTTCTAATCAGCAGCACCCCGGCTGGTGAACAAATAGCAACTCATTTGCAAAGCTTTTGCTCTGTTCTCTCATTAGCATAAGTATTGTTTTCCATTATCCATGGTGATTCACATTAAACTAATGCAAATTCATCTGTCATCTGAGCATATCTGAGTAAAGGGCAACTGTGAATTCAATTAGTGACTATTTGCCCCTATCCTACTAGGAAACTGAAGGTGTACATTGCTGTGTGGGGGCTGCTTGATGTGTGGCTCGGATCCTGTGTGACCTTACTGTAGTAGAAGCAGACTTATATTTGTTTGCTGGGTCAGATTTGAACTTGTAGATACTGATAGCATCAGTAATTCTGGCTTCAAAGCTAAACCTAAGCTTTTACAGCAGTTCCTCACATGATAAATGGTAGTTTTTATCCTTCCTCCACCATTTTGTGAAGTGACAGTTTTCCCAATAGTTTGAAATCCGTTGCTGTTTGTTGTTACCTTGGATGATTAGAAGTGAGGTGAATATACCTGGGTATTTTCCTGAATTTGATGTAGTCAAAGGAGAGAAGTAGCCATAAGCCAAGCTCTTTTTCATGTGCTTCACTGACATCCAGTTTCATGTAATATTTTTGCAACTGTAGAAATTTGGTCCTGGAAAAAAAAAATCTGCATTGTGGGTAATGCTCTTGCACAATATTTGTTCTATACTGTAATTCTTTTTGTTTCATCCAGGAGTGTTGCATTTGCTGGCAAGTTGTTGCTATCGTCCTTTCAGTAGTGTTTGCCTGCCTGTGTTGTAGAGTACACCCGTTCTTCCTCTAGAAAGAGGAATTCAAAATCCAGACTGTACTTCACTGAGTTCTGAGAGATCCTCCCAGAAAAGTGCTGCTGAAATACATTACCAGTTCACATTATGCCATGGGGAGAAGGTGATGGCAGGGGAGTTGCCTGATGCTTCTCCTTCTGGATGCTCTGAATCAGATGGGATGGGAGCTGTACGAATAAACAAAAAGTCCACAAAGTGCTTGCCTGCACCACAACCACCCAGGCTATAATTCTCTGGGGTGCATACGCTATAAATTCCTTTCACTGCTGGCATGTTAATGGCACTTGGGGAGATGTCACTTCAAAACTAAAATGAGCAATGACACACCAAGCAGCAGAAGGTAAATGGCTTTTAACTGGATAACATGTCAGTTAAAGGCTAAATTATTTCCCTGCTGTCACTTCCCTTTACTATGTCGGCTGGTGTTATTGGCCATTACTGACAACGGTCGAGAGAAATGATGCCCTTGGCCCTGGGGCACGCTGATTACCTTTGCAGGTATCTGTTTATGGTAAAATAATAGGCAGACGGAGTTGAAACAAACTTCTTTCCTTTAAGATACATAGAAGTGACTTGTACAATGAGGTATCACCACTTACATGACAGTATTTCACTAGTGACCAGATGCTTGTGGTGTCTTCCAGACAGATTTGCCATGAAAGGAAGCTTTCCCCAGGGTGGCGAATGTTTCCGATCAAGGGTCATTGTTTGGGCCTTCTAGCTCGTGAAGAAAACTTAAGGTCTAAAAATAAGTCTGTATTGGTCTATGACTCCTACAGAGGTTGGGCTCTGGGGACAAGATGTATCCTCAGGCATTCCTATAAGACATTAGAATGGGAGAGGGAGCCTGAAACTTGGTATTTTTGCAGCCTTTATGGGCTTCTAGATGATGGTAATCAGAATCCATTTTTCTAGATGCTGTGCTATGTCTAATGCCAAGGTAAACATTGCTGCTTCAGAATCTTCCTGAAAGGTTGAGGGGTTTTTGTGCACGTCTCAATTACATGGGTGAGCCAGTGCATGAAGGTAAGTGGTAAAAGCAGCAATAGGTGCTACGAAACTCAGCAAAATCAGAATGTTAAAGAAATTCTGAAAATTAATGTATTATCTATACAGTGGTTTTAGTATTGAAAAAGCTACTTAGTATTGAAAAAGCTATAATTTTTAAGGCTTTCTCAGCAGACTAATTGTTGTTAAGTAGCAGCAGAGCGGAGGAATTGATCTCTGGATTGCAAAGTAGCGAAGCCAGAACTTTCTGCTTCTATTGCCTAGGTACATTTTGAAAGCTGCCCCTGCAGAAATGGCCCTGTGGTTCTGTTTACAACAGTGATGCCAGATGGTTACAGTTTGTGGGAGGTGACTTTCTCATTTCCAGATGTTTTGAGATCCGCAAGTCAAACTAGGCCTTTTCTGTATCATCATCCTCAGTAATAAAGGTTCTGCAGGGCAAATAAGGGCTTTATCTACACACCTGTACAGCCAAACTGCTTTTGTATTGACTGATGTGAACTGGTCTAGGCTACTTTAAAAAATTAGTTGAGATTTAGTAGGTTCCTAACTGCTCTCCTATATTTGGGTATACTCTGAAGTGGCAGTAAGTTAAAGGTACTAAAATATTTTTTTTTTCCTTCAAGCTTTAGCTGTTCAGAATTCGTCTGGATAATGATGACCCTATCCTCACCCAGTTTAGGGCTTCAGTCATTCATTTAAATACCTTAATGGGAGGTGGGTGAGTAAAAGCCTAGGCAATGAGTGGTGGTGCGTAGTGAAGCTACTCATCATGCTTTGAGTGTGTTCCTTGTGCCCCTTGAGTTCCAGAGATCCCTGGGTATCAGAGTCCAGCTTGAGAACCTGAATCGAACAGGTGCTCAGACTTCCTTAAAGCGCCTGAAATGTGGCAGGAATCCTTTAAGTTCACTAGCAAACACTTTGAAAACCAGATGGTTTCTTTGCAACAGAACCCTGAACATAACAGGAAAATAGAAGATACTCTCCTCCCTCTCTTAGCTGGAGAAAAGAATCTTAAAAATGCCTTGCATGTGCTAAATAAATAAATTTAAAAATGAACCTTCTGGCCAATCACAGTTTAGCTACCCTGCAATTAAACAAATCCACAAACTGGCAACACATTTACATCTCATTAAGGGGAGGCAAATGCAGCAACTGCATGAAAATTTAGAAATTAGACACAATTACCATGTTGGCTGGAGGCAGGAGCAGGGAGCATTGTTGAAGGAGGCTTTTAAGAGAAGTTTGATGGTTCCTTAATTGGCTGCTGCCTCCCCAGTCCCACCCAGCTCTGCTGTTTAAATGAATTAAAAAAACAAAACCCAACAAAGTCATTGATGCTCTGCCTATCTCTGCAGTGCAGCAGCCCCGAGGAGTTAATGAAGCAAGACCCACAGAGGTCTGCCAGAGAGCTGCAAACGTCGAGGGTGCTCCCCTGACATGACGCTGGGCAGCCTTCCCAGTCACTGAGGGACAAGCCTCTGCTGGCCTTTTTATGGGGTTTGCAGAGACAAGGCTCAGACACTGACCCTTTTGCTCTTGCTGTGCTCTGCAGCTGCGTCCAGTCACATAATGAGTTGTTTTGAAGGGCTAATATACTTGGGATTGCAGTGCAGCACTCACCGAAGTTTGTGGGTGCCTTTGCATCGAATTTAAGGGTCAGAATATTTGTCTGATGTCAGTGGTGATGTCTGCTAGTACAGAGGTATTTTTTTGTGCATGTACAGCATCCTTCCTCTTCCCTTGTCTCCAGCAGTTACCTTATTCCTCTGCGTGTTTCTTAAGAGGTGACAGGTTTGTGTTGGTTTTGTCCTGCATTAGCAGCGGTCTGGCACAAAGCAAGAACCCCAGAACCAAGCTCTGATATCATGCCCTATAAAAAAAGGCCTAAAAAAATAACAGCTCAGTGTTAACAAATTAGGAATGGTTGTGGTGATTGCCCATTTGTGTGCAGGGACCTTTTGTCTTGGAGCAGAATATTCACAGTAAATACTACTTAGGTGTTCCTTTGTATTTTTGGAAGATTTGAGGCCTACACCTTTACTTTCTGAAACGTACAGCCCCTTAGCACAGCTTTCTGCGTGGCTTCGGCAAAAGTCCAACTTGGCACAACTGAAGCAAGTTAATAGGGGAATGAATAGAAGTCCTACAGGCCGGCGCGTACCCTGCATACCAATTGATACAGTCTGTCTGGTGCAGGGGAAGGCAAAGAAAGAAGAGAGTTTTTCCGCGTGTCCTCAACTGATCCCTTGAAAAAATGGAAGCAGTGCAAATTTAGAAATAATTAAAAAAAAAAACCACCAAAAACCTGTTTAAACTAGATTTTTTCTAAAATGTTGGCATATATGACCACATGCCTGGACCTTCATTGTCTGTGAGGTTCAATTGACTTCAAGCAGTTTTATCAGCATTTATATGCCACCTGCACTGTGCTTGTTTTTCTTAGTATTTCTTTTGATGTCTTGTTTTTCTTCCCTTGAAGGTAGTTTTGAAATTGGCATGTTTCCTGATTGCTCAGGTATCTCTGATCCATTGGATTAGTCATTTTGCTGGGCTCTCCGTGACCCTGAGGAGAAGCTTTATCATTCATATAAGAATTGATGAACAGTGTTGACTTGTGAATTGATAAGCAATTAAGGACATTGTGTCAAGGAACCGATGAAAGCTGTAAGGGTCCATAAGGGATTTATATGCTCTGCTGTAGATGAGAAACTGTGTTGTCAGTAATTGAGGGGACTGTATGTGCAGCAGCGAACAAGTTCAGAGCTGTAAACAGTTCCCGTGGAATTAATTGTCAGCCTGCCATTGAGTTCAGGAGTGTTTTGCCCCTGACGTGTGCGTAGCCTTGATATGAATAGCTAATGTAGGAGAGGTGCGTGGTTAACGCTAAGCTTTGGCTGAAATGTAGGTTTCTGTTTGGGGGGCTGCAGAACCTCTGTGAAGCTCACTTTTTGGTCTCCTTGCAGTGTTGCTCTATAGCTCTCTTCCACGCGGTGCACAGGAATATCGTGCATAGCAGAGGAAAGGCACACAACTGGCCAGAAAACTGCTCTGGCCTGATGCCACTGCAGCCTGCATCCCAGCCAGCTGCCCTAGTGACTTTCTGCTTTCTGTGTAAAAATCAAAAACAAAAAAACAGCACATAGCTTATTCCTAAGGTAGCTGCCTAGGAAGGGTTAATACGGATGGTATTCGGTGTGTGGCTCCTGCTTTTGGCTGATGTTGGAGTTGGTTTCATTTTAATTTTATTATGAAGATATCTTGCTTAGGAAATCAGAAGAGGGCTCTAGCTGCTCTCATCTTGCCAATTCATTGCTTCTTCCCTGAATGTGCATCACAAGGATCTCGGGAGTAATTCATACAAATGTATCCTAGCTTAGCCAACAGAAGCAATTTCAGCTGGAACCGAATATAATCCATTTCACCCCAGCATCAAATAAAGGGAAGGGGACCTTTTATTACTTTGACTCTTTGTTTTTTGCAAATATTCAGATACTACAATGACATATTGAAAGATAAAATCTAGAGATAGATATGAAGGGTAGGAATCAAAAACCTGCGTATAGTTGCTTGCAGGCTCCATGGAAACTGGGCTTGTCGTCATCAGCTGGAGTTGCATATACATGAATTTGGGCATCTGTAAGAATGAAATCAAGTTTTAATCTTTTGTTTCAAATGTCACAGTGCAACTGGATTATAAACCCTGAGCTCTTGGCTTTGGCAGCAGCAGCTATTGATGAAGATGTCATATATTTAAGCACGTTGGAACATTTTCTTGGTCTTTTCTGAGTGCTCCAGTGCCTCGCTCTTAGGAAGAAAGCAGCAGTTGTCTCCTTGCGACCTTATTCTTTGTGTAGTGAAACAAATAATATTAAACGGATCCAAGTAGGTGTAATTCTCCGGAGGATCCCATCTTTTACTTATCTGCATTAATTGCCTCAATATGCCAGCAACAGATCTGGAAAGCCCTGGTTAAGATAAACTCCTGCTGTGCTGGGTGCAGTTTTATGAAGAGTGGAGGAGGAATTGAGAACAACAAATTAAAACTAATCTCATCTCCTAAAATATTTGATTACACAAACTCAATTTATTACCCAGAGCTGCCCTTTTAAACATGTACAAGCTGGTAAGACAAACAGGGCTGGGAGAGGAGGGGGGAATTAACCCCAAATTTGTCCTACAAGAAAACCTTCTGTAATCTGCTGTAATAATGGCTTGAAAGGCTGCCCTAACCTCGCTGTAAATTAGCATGTTTAGCACACGCCGTGAAAAGGATTGTCTTATAAATCAGGGTCTTTGCAGAGTGTACTCTGTGGTGTCTTGGGACCTGGGAATCTGAAGTTACCTCTTTAACGAACCTCAGACTGAGCAGCAAGCTGCCAAAGCGTTTGGACTGGAGCTGAGACACCCTCTGTGTCAAGTAACCGGGAGCCTGTGGGCCTGGAGTGGATGGCTTTCTCTTTTCCTTGTTTTTGGAAATTTCTTCTGTAAGAAATAACAGACGATTTGTGCACAACGTGTTTATCTGCTGCTTGTTCACGCATTCCCCTGATGTGTGTTTCTCAGGCTATTTTGAAGCATTTTCCTTGTCAAACGTCATTGCCTTCTCATTTTAATTGATCTCGAAGCACGTTTTTGGGTAACCCAGGAGTAAAGATTCACTGTGATCCCTCTCCATCCCAATCGCTGCTTTATTCTTTGAGGAAGCAAGGGTTCTCCAAAGGCGGTCTAAACCTGGTAGAGGTTGTTTTATGCTTCCTTTCATCGCTCTCCCAGCTGGAGCAGAGGTGAGAGGCGCTGCTTGGTAAGCTGCCTGGGAGCTGCCTTCGAACAACAGGGAAATAAATTCCATGCTGGAATTCATCAGCCCCTCCAATCAATGTACTTTCCAATTAATTCCTTTGTATAAGGAGGACTTCTGAAAACAGTGTGCTGCTGTTAGCTCTGGCTTTAATTTATTTTGAAAAATGCGTAATTATCAAGCTGTGAGCAAATTGCCATGCCTTTCACCTGGCTCCTTTCTGAACTCATTCGCATTCAGAGGAGCCATTGATTAATGAACAGAGCAGCAGAGGACAAGGATGATCCAATGCAGCTACGGGCCGCATACCGCAGAAGTAATGCCTCGGGAGAACATCTATTAGGGCCTCTGTTGGAAACCACTGGCTGAGGCAATGCTGCCCCTTATTGCAGACAAAGACAAGAAATGTGTCCCGGGAGATGAACTTGGCCCATTCCTTCACTTGAGCTGTGAATGAGCAGAAGCGAGCCCTGTTTCTCAGCCCCTTCCCGTGCTGTGTTTGTGTCAGCTCTGCCAGCACATGGACAGGTGCAGATACCAAGCCCACTTTAAATTCATGTTTTCTTATGGGAGAAAAACAAAAAATCAACAGTTCTTGTGGAGTCCAGACATGCTGTGCAGGGTACAATGCATGGGATAGTGCTTGTTTCTGCTGCATTCATGGGGACCGAAGGATTCTTCCTCAGGCATGCTTCTGAAACCTTTTTAGTGTCCCCTTTTTCCTTTGCTGTGCCTTTTCCACACCCGTGGGACGAAGAGGAGCTGGCTGTAGCCTTCTGTGCTGGTCTATATAATGATGTTCTGTGCCTTTCCAGGGGACACATGTGCCTGTGAGGCTCATGGCCTGTTTCCCACTTCTGATCATACAATCATCATGTTGGAAAAGACCTTGAGGATCAAGTCCAACCCTCAGCCTGCCCTACTGAGCCCCATTCTTCCCTGGCAGCTGGATTTTGTTTACGAATGATGATGTAGTTCCTAATTAGCACTGGGAAACTGAACTTATTGTTGCTTAACCATTGCTCGTTGAAAAGGCCAGAGATGAGAAACTTACCCGTGTATGTAACCATCGATCTTGTGAAGTTAAATTCAGAGCCAGCTGTGAAAGCCGGTGCTTTTTGTTGCTCTTCAATATGGAAATTACACATTTTTCACTTCCTCTCAGTTCTCGGTGACTGTTTTTCCCCCTCAGCCTCTGTCCTTGTTAGAATGACAGTCAGTCAGTTACTGGGTGTCAGCTGCACATCAGCTAGCAGGCGTGAATTCGCAGGAGATGAGATAAAATAATTTCTTCTGGAGTGCAGGTAACTTAAACGTTGATCAAGGTACTGACTGACTCTGAGCAGCAGCTATGTTACATCCCTTATGGCTTGTCATCTTCACCCTTGCTCATCTCAGGTGTCACTGTGGGTTTGCACAGACCCTTTTCTAGCAAATAGAAGTTCGGGTCTGTGGTTTTTGTCGTGTCCTCCGAAAAGGAGTCGTAGCTCCGGTGCTTTCATGTGATGTGAAAACACCTAACTGCTGGAAGACAGACAGTGCGTCAAATATCCCTCTTACAGCCCACTGAACAGCTGGCTGGTACTGCTGAGTTCAGAGCATTATTACGCCAGGCTAAACTAAAATGGTTTAACATGCAGGAAAAAAAAATATATGCGTCTTTCTCTACTCTTCTATGCCTCATTTTCTGTTTGGTTTGGAGTCCTTGGTGTGGCTACGTATTTGTCTGGGGGGAGAGCGAGTGTGGTTTGTTTTGTTTGTTCAACTTCTTTGGGCTAAACTGCAGAAGTGCTGATAATCCAAAGCTTTTAGGAAGACTTTGCCAGAATTTGGGGCTGGCAGTAAGGCCTGCCAGAATTCGGGGCTTTGCAGGATCGGACTGTGATCCCTCTGATTTGCTGGACTCTTTGTGGCTCCCTGTTTCTGCAGGAGTTAAGAACTGTGCGTTAACATAATCGGGTTCTAACGTAATAACCCCTCTAGGCTGTGCGAGCTTTAAGCCGATACCGTGAGAAGTAGGATATCAGCTCCAAAAAGGGGAGGAATACTTTATTCTATTGAATTTGCACAGAAGGAATTAAAAAAAGCCTAGCATCTGAGACCAACAGTTTCTTAGAACCCTGCTACAATCCATTTAACAAATTGTTTCTACTCTATCTTCACCCTGGTTGTTCTTATTATGCCCGTTATCTGATGGTTATTTAATCTATATTTTGTAATTACTTCCCTTCTGTCTTCCACTTCAACATACATTCATTTTCTTGTTGCGCTAATGCAGTGACCTACATTATCCAAGCTGTAAAAGTCAATTATGCTGCCTGTGAGTTTTCAAGTGGCGTTTAGCAAATGGGTTTGTGTATTATCTACCTGTTACCTGGTTCAAGCCAGGACTCAGTTTTTCCCAGGCACTTCGTAAAAGCATCTCTGGAAATGCAACTGTTCCTCCAGATTTGGATGCCACGTGTACTTCAACAGTGCTGGGAAGGAATACAGGACGTCTTGTCCACACATATAGATGATAACGAACGTGCATTATACTTTGCAAATGAAGCATTGCATCGGTTGTCTACTTCTCGCTGAAGTGGGAATACATTGCTCCAACCTGCTCTGTGCAGGTCTCGCTGTCCTTTTGGGTGTAAATTTTGCATCTCTGATATTAAATCTCAGGCTTTAACTCCAAGCTGTGCTTGTACTGCCTGATAGGTAAGAGAGGTATCGTCGTTACCAAATGGATTACAAAATCATCTGTACCCAGCAAACGGTTCCCAGGGGGCAGGTGGGTGGGGAGGGATGTTTGTTTTTTAATCAAGCCTCATTCATTAATGCTTGAAGCTTCCCTGCATGCAGATCATCACCCTTCGTGCCTTTCCCCGGCTTCCTGTTACAATATTGAGATGTGAGCACATTACAGATGAAGTTAAGAGCCCATGTTAATAAGCTCTCTAGACCCATGCTAATTTTGTAGTAGAAGAAAAGGATGTATCAGAGGGAATTTATTAGATAGAGGTGCAATCATTCTAAAAACTCCTGGCTCTTCCTTCGTACGAAGGCTGATTGCTTTATGACTTGACACCACAAGACACCTTACAGCAGCACTCCTGGAGCATCACTTTTAGAAAGACTCACCAGCCCTTTGACAGTGCCCCGTGCACACATTTTGGTGTATGTGGGGAATGTGTATGCCTGTAACACGTGTGTAGATGTGCATGTGTTCTTATAGGGACATCCTTTCACAACAGATGGATGTGCAAAGAGAGGGATTTAAACGTGTCCTCTGCATTAAAATGAATCATGTCAGAGGCATCGGTGTATACTTATTGATTGACATACTCAAGACTTGCGCAGTACTTCCAGCATTTGCTGACATTGGCATACACACGTGCAGCTGAGGATGTCTGCTAAGCACGTGGACGTGCTTTGAAGCAGAGGAACACGGGCAGAAGGCTCACATCCTGTCACGGTGTCTGTAGTTCCCTGAACAAAACTGGCGTTTAGCCATCGGTTCTGAGGCTAATTGCGGAAGGGTGGGCAAAGATTGTTTATCACTGCCCCTCTGATGCTGGCATTTTGTCTCCTCAGATCACGACGGTTGGATTGCCATGGGATGAACCTCCTCCAGGAAACAGGGCTGTCTGTGCGTGTGGTCACTCTTCGTTAGTCTACACTGTGCCAGTTTCAACTTCTCTACGCTTGCTGCATTTGCAACGACGCCTTCACCATGAGCTATATACACACCTAGTTTATTCTGCTCCTCTACATCAGCTTCAGGCCGTAGAAATTATGCTCAGAATGTGCTTATGAGGCATTCTTTCTATAGCTAAATGTGTAAAATTACTTGGGAGAACTTGTCCTTTCCCACTTGTTTTTTCTTTTATCCTAAGTGCTATCTGTATATGGCCTATATACAAAAATTTTAAATTAGAGGAATGGTTCCCTGCGAGCAGTAGCTTCTGTGCTGCTCGACAGGTGCTCATCGAGAAGCGTTTGAAGTGTTACAGTTTTTAAAGAGGGAAGCGTGTGGCAGTTTTTCTAAGGCATTTAGGTATGGAGCTGGTTGTCAGTGTGCCACTGTGTTCTCCATCAGTACCATATTTGAGTACAGCCTAAATACCATCTGATTTAGCTTCCTTTTTTTTCCCCCCTTAGAATTCCTTCTGTTAAAAGCAGCTGTTATTCCTTCATTTAAGAAAGAGAATTAAGGCAGAGAAAAATGAAATTACTTGCCCGAGGTCACTAACAGAACTAGGAACAGAGTGGGGGTCTTGCAAATTGAAGCTCAGTGCTTTAATCACGAGCTCAGATTTAAAGGCTAATGTCTGAGGGTTTTCTTTTTTTGGGGGGGTTACATATCTAAGGTTTTTAAGGGAGCATTCCATATGGTGCGTTATAAGCTAGTTCGAATCTGGTTATGTTTTGATACCTGGCTTTCTAATTATAACAGCTTCTAGGGTGGCTTGAAAGCATAATTATTATAGGAAGTTGCAAATAAACTTTAAGAATAACCAGAAGGCCCCCATGAAATCACGAATATAGCCGGAGAGTAAAAACTAAGTAGATCTTAGCATCGTTTTTGAGCTTGTGTTCCTTCTTGTAACCCTGTCAGTGCATGAACGTGTGCCTGGGGCTGGCTAGCTGTAGACAACATGGGGGGAGTTGAATAGCTCTGCTCTAAATGTGTTTTGTTACTGGATTTCCGGAGATTGGTTTGGATGATGGTAAATGTCTGAATTCTAGTATATGCTCGTTGGGAGGCATTTAGCAATCAGGATCCTCAGTGCGGGAAGCCCAGCTGGGAAGACAGACCTGTACAGGAGCTAATGCTACAGAAAAAAAGGTCTTTATTTAAAGAACCTTAACAGCAAATTTGATTTCCACCAGCCTAGTGTTTATAGACTGGTATTCTCTCCTCTACAGGAAGCCAATCTGAGCTTTCACAGGGCTCCTGCTGGAAAAAATCAGTTGGAAATTCATGCAAGGTTTGCAGTAGCAAAAGGGCAGGTGAGGATGCAACTGGTTGTGTTAGTGGGAGGTGAGGGAAATAAGAGATGTGGGAGAATGTCTCAGTAGGGAAGGAGGAAGAAGTTGCTGTCGGCCTCATTGCACTTTGAACAGCTCATGGAAAATGCTGCAGTCTGCTCTGAGTCACCTTACCTAAACCAGGTTCTCTTTGGAGAGTGAGCTCTTTGTCCACTAGGGACAAAAGGGAAGAGAATGGGAAGACAGTACCGGAATGCTTGAAGAAGTTGCATTCCTCAGATGGGATTTCTGCATTCCCCTTCAATTCTAATTGCACCCGAAGGGAAAGTTTTTACCAAAATAGTTTCATGCATGTATTTATTTTTATTGACTTGAGAATGAGCAAGGAAAGACGTCAGTGAAAAATGTGTAGGCTTCATCTTGCAGCGGTGAGGCTGACAGCGTAACCTGAAGTCTGGGTCCCCATGAGCATCCCTGGCCACATTTGGACTGCAGAACTGGTGTAGGCAACGTGCCTCGTGTTCCTTTTCTCCTTGCACGTTCACTGGAGTTTGCTGCCAAAGGAAACCAGGATGTGCAGAAGGATGACAGGCAGCCAAGCCTTATCTCAGCAGTGGCAGCCAGGTTGCTTTCAGAGTACTCTGGAAAAGCAGAATGTATGTCCATTATCCCTGCTGCAGACAGAGCATATATTCCCACTCCTTTGTGGATTCCCAGTAAGGCAAGCCACTGTTGTTATCTAGAACAAAATCCTTTGATGCCCTTTACAAGACGCAGGGATTCTTAACAGAACCTGAGCGTGGCCAGAGGGATGTGTTCAATTATGAATCTTTTTGCAAATTCTGCAGGCTGACTTTGGAATACTAGTTAAATGGAAGTTTTCAAACGAAACCTGAGGGAAGCATACTTATCACGAGATATTCACTACATTAAACCGAGCCTCTTCTTTATGTAAGATTAATTTTTCAGGGCAGAGGTGCCCACTGGTCCAAAAGAATAATTATTTCTTCAGAATGACCCTCTGTAAAAGGAGAGGAAAAAGGTATGTCATACAAAAAAAAAAAAAAGCATGCTTCCAGCAGATGAAAGTTGTATGTTACAGAAAATAGCTTTTTGACAGTATATTGTTGTGAAAAATTAAGGTTATGCCTGCATATCTCTTGTGCTTTTTATTCTGAAACTGCGGCCTTTCTTTTTTAATAAATAAATAAATAAATAAAGTTACTTGGACCTGCTTATTGGGTAAAATACATTCAATGAAGGAAAAAAAAAATTAAGTACTTTAGTGGTAGGGGAGTGTGAAAGGGTGAATGCAGTGCTGTTCCTCTTTGAGTTACTGAATAAATAAGTTATTGAGTACCACAATTTCCTCAGAACTACCATGGCCTTTACTAGTATGTCTTGGTCCAAGCAGTTTGGCTTGGTTCAAAGTTACTTGCCTGCATGGTGTCTGAGCACCAGCGGTTTTCACTGTACTCTTGTTGGATAGGCATGCATTTATATTTCCATTCATGTTGTTAGCAATAATATTGCCATAATTCTTAGTGGCTGATGTGCAGTAAGTGCTGTACAGTGTGACAGATGTGGGACGGAGGCCCAGGAAGCTGAAACACAATGCATCTTTTTACACCGTTACTTGCAAAATGTCAAGTTTTACCCATCTGTCTGGAATCTGGGACAGATACTTAACTGCAAGACCACATCCTTTATGTAATCTAATGTTAATACTCTGTCATTTTTGCATTTTACAGCTTGCCAAAGAAATAGATGAACGTTACGCTGGCCATCTACCATCCACTCAGTCTCGTGTTCCCTGTTTTGTCACGGAGGATCTTAATCAACATGAAAAGCAGCATCACATCCTCACCTGACACCTGTGGTGCCGAAAGGTTTGTAGCTCTTGCTTTGTGGAATGTAGTTCTAACAAAGTTGAAAAGAAAGCTCATGGTACACTGCTGATACCCCTTCTTTGCTCAAAAATTTAACCACAGTTCTTTAGCCAGACCAGAAATGTTGCTTTCAGCAAGATCTTCTTTGGAAGGAGTAATGAACAAATAAGATCGAGGAATAAGCTATTATGAGGCATTAAATCCTCTTCCTAACTGCTTATTCAACACACACAAAAGAAGATCTAACAAGGAATTTCCAGAATTGGTATTAATCCTACTCTGAGGCTTTCTGGAGGTAAAGGTTGGCTCCTCTGGGGCATTCTCGTCTTCTATAAGCAATCACTCTTCTACAAATTCTCATGAACGTGAATGCTAAGTAAAGTTGATATAATGTGATAGATGTAGCTCTTAATTCAGGTAACGCTCTGTACTACCCCATGGACCTTGGCATTGGATGGGGAAGGAATTTCAGGATGCTAAAGGGCATTTTTTCTTGCATAGGCTGTAATAAAACAACAGCCGCTCCTGTGATTATTGAGATTCTACTTGGCAAGAATCAGTGTGTTTATACAAAAGCTGCCATCAAGACATTGTGTTACCATTCCAAATCAATACAGTTTGGGGCTTGTTTTTTGGTAATAATAAAAAAAAAAGAATAATTATGTGAGCCTTTTTAAAAATAAAACATCTACCACAAAAGCTAAATGAGATAAATAACCCCAGACAGAGCAAGAAGGCGACCTCACTAAATTGAATCCAGTCAATTTTAACATTCACAGCGCTAGAGGCAATTTTAGACAGTGTAAACGTAATGGAAAAAAACAACACATATTCCTGAAGCTGACTTACCGAACTTACAGTTTGAGCCCCAATGATGATAAATCAATGATCTAGAAAATAAAATCCCTTTCCTATTAACCAGATGGGCACGCAAATTCTTCTCAGACTGGGATGTAAGCACCCAAAATTTTCAATTAGTTTCACATACCACTACCTTATAATCATAAGTAATTAGGTTGGAACATAGTGCAGACACACATATATAAACTGTCTTTCTCTTGCTTTCTCTCTCTATAAAACGTCTATCTCCTGATTTGATACAATTCCTTTAATTCAGTTGAAAGATTCTCTGCTAACATCATAAGAGATGCACTGAAGCAGAACTCTGAAATTGAATTACAACCTTTGTATTGAGCCAGAAAGGAAAGTTGTGATTATGAAGTCCTGCCTCTGCTGTTTCTTCCTTCTGTGCTCAACTTTGCAAGGGTTTTTTGTGCCCTAATGATGCTTTTTATCTCCAGTACCATGGAGTGCAAGTGTCCTGTTAGCTGCCCAGCATGCTCTGCCTTCGCCTGCTCATGTGGTTGCAGGTGATAACTTCTGAATGTCTGTGCCAAAACAAAAGCAGAAAAGTTGAGCAGGGAGAACTTGCGGGAGCTTGGGTCTGTGTGGAAATTCTCCTGACTGGCTTCGTTGGCATACATTCATTGAGTTTAAGGTAGTCTGAACTTCATGCAAGTTTTGGAAAAACTAGCAGCGTCTACCTGGCTGTTCTTTGGTAGTCTTGAGATTTTGCAAATTCCAGAGGTGTCATCCCAGCAGCACCAGCAAAGGCTTTTTACTATGCCGAAATAACAGACATAATCAATCTCTGTGAAAACCTGAGAATTTTGCAAGTTGGATTTATTTTGCATGGCATCTGATGGTGTTTTACCTGAATTGCGGTGGTTATTCCCTGGGTGTTTCACTACTGCTGAGCTTAATGCAGTGTGCAAGATGCTTGCCTATTGAAAATATTGATTTTGGAAAGCCTATGTGCACAGAACCAGACAAGGGAGAACAAGCAGAGGAAGCACAGCTTCTGAAATTGTGGTTCCAGTAAGGTAGAAGTGTTGGGGTCTCCATTTAAGCTTTAAGGGGAAAAGAAAACTTGAGATGATTGAAGAAAAAAAAGTCAAGTGTCTTCTGAAAGAAGAGGGACACCGCTGTCCCAGAGGTTCTTCTCTTTTTAGTTTTGTGGTACGTTTAAGCTTCTGCATCTTCAAAAGTGTAAAGAATTAAAATAGGGTATAAAGTCACTTTCTGTAATACAATGTCTGCCATAACATAAGTTTTCTGTCTGTAATGACAGTGTAATTACATTCCAGTTTTGTTTCCAAATATGTAAATAATGCTTATTCCTATGACTGCAAGGTTAACTTTATGACAACATAACAACCTTGGCTATTACTCTTAATGAAGTGCTATTAAACTCCAGATATCTAACTACATCATATTTATGTTGCAATTATTGCTACTTGCTTGGTGCGTTTCCAGTTAGATAAATCAGTGGTAATTTCCAAAAGGCTAAAACAAATGCTTTGTGTAATTGTACTGTAATTGTTGGGTAATTACAGAGTAGTTATATGATTATAAAATACGGTCTACTCTAACTTTTCTCCTGTTTTGACTTTTTTTTTTTCACTGCCATGTTCCTAAGTAGACTTCACGACCATGCTGTATACCTCAAAGGCAGAGGGCCTCTGAATACCAGAAGTGTTGAATCGTGGCTTCTATGGATTATTCATCATGGTTAATGGACTTGAGCACCCAGGAAATTGTGGTGAAAGCCTTTCAGGGCCTGGTGCTTTGACTTCCTTCCTAACAAAATGCCCTCACCTTCCTTCTTGCAGAGTATTTGCTTACCTTTACCTGTTCACAAGATTTCTGTGAGGGTTTTATTTTCTTTGTCTCCTGTCCTTCTGTCACATTTAACCAAGTTGTCTCAAATCTATTTGGAGACTCAAAGACACAGATAAGGACATAAAACCACTGAAAAAGCTGAAGTGTTGTTTTCATGGGAAACAACAACAAAAAAATTTGTATTTTCAATAAAGCTGTAGGCAGAACGGTCCATTTACACTGATGTTATTGCCCTTTCTGAAACTATAATTTCGTGCAACATCTTAAAGTATTCTGGTCTGGCTTTGTACCAGTTAGGATAATGGAATTACTAAGCACGTAAAAATCCTTGTTCTAGTTTGTGTGCTCCCAGAGGCATGTTCACAGGTACACATTATTTCCCTTTCTTTAAACTGGAATCTGTAGCTACTTGACAGAGTTTCAATATGAAATACTTTGTCTCTCCCAGTTATTGAAATAACTGGGGATAAAACTGTCCACTGAAACCTTCACAATGCCTTTTTAAACAGCACTTCTCTTATTGTTCATTGCTGAACGGAGTGTTCCCTTTCATGCACCCTGCAGTGTTCAAAAATTGGTTGGAGAACCTTTTTGTGTGGCTTGCAGACTATAACTTTGGGCAAGGTTGTGCTCCAGCATCCTTGTTCCTTCTGCTGTGAATATGGAATGCATTCCCTCTGTGCCTCCCAAATCTTAACTAAATGGACAGGCTTCCCTTTATTCTGAAAGTCTGTCCAAGTTGGGCATGGGGACTGTGTCTGTGCCAGCCACAAGTCCAGAAGATCAGATAGGGTACACAGGGCATTGGAATGGCTACATCTCCGAGATGGTCCTGTAAGTGTTACTGTGGCTGTAACCATGTAGATAAGCCTGCAGCATGTTTGTGCTCTAATTGAATGCATTATCTGGCTAATCACAAGAACTTGCTGGTGGAATTGTTTTATTTTCCAAGTCTAGACTGGAATAGCTGTCAGTCTAAGCTTTGATGTTCTAATTCTGTTCATACGGATTCCTGGGGGGAAAAGAAAACACTATTTCAGAAGCAGTCAGGCATGAAAAACAAAAGGTTCTTATCTGAGCTAATAGAAGAGACCTAACACATACAGCTGATAGTTCAGAGTGTTAACTTATGGTGCTGTACACAGAAACATGCCCTGAGTATCTATTCCCCAATATGTTTTCACATATGTTTGTAAATAACATGACACTTTTGAAAATGCCTTGCACGCTGCTTCTTGGTTTCTTCAGATTTTTTACGATCCTCTGAAAGGAAGTATTGGGATGCTGCTTCTGTTCGCCGAGCTCTGTTTGACACAAGCGAGGTGGGAAACTTGCCACTTGAGTCACAGGAACTCTGGCTGCTCTATCACAGTAGGAGAGAATAGGCTGCTCGAGTTTGCAAACCTGGTTCTCATGCCTGAGGGGCTCACTTCTTCCTTCCTTCCCTGCCGCCGTGCAGCTTTCACACTGGAGCCTTGCTGGTTTTAACAGCAGCTGAGAACTTTCTCATGCCAGTTTCTGTACTTTTTTATTTTTACTGTTCGAATAACGCAAAAAGCTTGACGAGTAGGAAACACTTCTGAAAATCTTTTCTTTCCCTTGCATGTTTTTGATGGGTAAAATTGTCTGGGGCCTCTTCCTCTTGCTTTTTGGTCATCATCAGATGTACTTGGGATTGATAAGAAAGAATCTGTTCTGTAGGGACTGAGCTATAGTTCTTATCCCTGTCTCTGGCTGGAGTGAATCCAGAGCAGAAATATTTCCCTCAAAGCCTTATTAATTTACTTATTCTCCCCATGTTAGCAGACATTAATAAATCATGTTCTGATGACTAGCTGACTAACTCTTCCAAGAAAATCTTTCTACTGAGAGGCCTAGGACAAAATACAATGCCACGTGTTCATAGGTTAGCTTTCCACTTTTGAGTGAAATTCTTTAGTTTTCTTTCTTGATGTCATTTGTTCTTTTTCCATGCAGAAACCAATGAAGGAGTTGAAATGCTTGGTACTAGATGTCATGCAGTCCACTTATACACATCTATATGTGTTTTTCTGCTGTGTGTACTTGCATGAAGTATCACTCCTTGCTTTTATCAAGGAATGAGGTAATGCAGACTTGAATACTACTGCATAGATGTGCATGCATGCTTCACACAAACATATTTTATAGACTTGTATCTTCTGATGTTTGAATGCATTTTTTGTCACGTTGATTTTCTGTTCATTGCTGTTCAGGCTTATTCAGGAGATAACATGCTGTCATGGGTGCCTAGTCAACTCGGGGTAAAATATCAAGTCACAGAGACAGCGTGACTAAGACTGGAAACAAAACGTGTGTTCTTTTTCTTGACAGGTGCTCTAAGTTCCAGGAACTTGGAAATGTTTGCTGAAGCAGCCATAGCAGAAGCCCCTATCTTAATGCCAAATTTTCAGCACTTAAGCATTTATAATCAGATTTAGGTACTCAGCTAACACAGTCTTTTTCATGGTAAGGAGAGTTTATTAGTCTCCACTAAGTTGCACTTTCAAACCAATGATCTCAACTCTTTGAGAAGAAACCATTTTCATGATTAATCCTGAAGTTTTGCTCCTGGAGCTTTTCTGAAATGAGAGAAAAGCAGAAGCTTTGAAGCTAATTTCAGCAAAAGCAAGAAAGCTTACACTCCATCTGTAATTCCAAACCTGCCTTCTGAAATAGTAATTAGAGATATTTTTACAATAAAATTTCCCCATCATGCGGATGTCCAGATGGATGGGCAGGCTTTTTCTCCTCATGCTCAATGTAAATTAGAGTAGGGAACTGGTTAGGCAAGGCTCTTGGGTTTCATTTCCAACTTTACCACTTATTCCCTGTGTGACCTATGAGTAACAGTTTATTTTAGCTAATGCTTTGTTTGTAAAATTGAGATGATTATACTTTTCCTCTGGGAGAAGAGGGGAACTGTGCTAAGGCATAAATCAGACAGTGGAAAACAGCGTAGGAGAAACTTGCAAAAAACTTTGGTTGCTACCCTGGTCTCCCCCAGGCATTTGTAATGCTTTTATGTTGGGAGAGGGGTGTTGCACAAAACTAATAACCCATGCAGGTTTATAATCTAAAGTTGTAATCATGCAAAGATTTAAGCATTTAATGGGAAGATGCTAAGCTTGTTCCCAAGCCTTTGTAGGTTGGAATGCAAAAAGACAAAGGGTAAGAATAGCGTGTAAAACAGTGAAGCAGTTGGCTAGGGTGATAATGGAGATATATCTGGGTAGTTTCACTTGTAAAAGTTTGAGCATGAATCTTGGTTTTTAATGTGGTTTGAGAACACAACTAAAAGTGCTACTGTCCAAATTTGTTGTATTTTATAGTAAACTGAAGCATGTAGATTAGGAATCTGGTGCCTTAAGCTCCCTCTGAAGTTAGTGGATAGGAGGAGATGTTCAGAGCACAGCTCATCCCATTTGAAGTCTCTGCTTTGGTTGTGGAAGGAGCCTGGAGTAAGTAGGATGCTAATGTGGTTACCACGGGGAACGGCTTTAAAGTAAGGAGTGATAAATGCAAGGCAATATCTGTAAAAGAGCAGACTTTTTCTTTTCATCCCTTCGGTAAAGTGACTGTTAAAAGCCAACACAAAACATCTAGGAAGAGAGCATGTGTGTGAGGTAGGAAGCAGCCACGTGGTATTAATTGGAGAGTGCTGTCCTATTCAGAGACAGGCTGCGTTTCCTCCTTCTTTGCACAAGGAGAAAATACTGGGGGAAGATCTTCAATGGCACAAGGGCAGTTCCATGCAATTTGATGGCTCAATGATAGACGACCTTCCCTTGGGTTTTTGAAAGCCCCCCTTTAGTCCTTGAGTTAGAAACAAAGCTCTTAGAAACATGGGTGCGTGCACACACATGCTCCTTCTGCCAGCGTTGGAGGGAATCTTTTACATCTTTTAATGAGCATTTTAAAATGTGTCAGAGCTGCTTGATTTCCTTGGCCTCATAAGGGAAGAAGCCAGGAGAGAGATTTAATCGTTCACGTGCCATGAATAAAACAGCTGTGGAAGTAGAATTCTTTTTCCAAAAATGTATTTGTTTAACAATATTCTGTGTATCAGCTGAGCTGGACAAACTGTGTAAAACTGGAAAGTTATAGGTATAGCAGTAGCACACGATTATTGCAAAGGTGAGTGGTATAGCCCGTAGCTCCTCTTCACCCCTATCTGATGGATTTTCTCTCCAAAGGAAGCAAAGCTTCGAAAATCCCTTCCTACAGAATTCACCTGCTGTGCCGTACCTTTGTACGAGCCGCACAACAGATCGGAGGGAGGTCCCTCCTGAGTGATTTCCCACTGCTCGCTTGTGCGCGGTGGGTCGGATTCTGCCTCCCAAGGAAATACTTTCATGCAGGCTATAACAGGGCTACCTTCCCCGAACCTCCATCAGTCTTTCATGTTTTAAATTTGACAAATTGAGCCACAGTGTGTATATTTATACAGTCGGTGTATAAATATACCTTGACTTCCATCCAACCTCTCTTTATCTCCAGAGATCTAGGCCCCTTAAAGAAAATGTTATCTTTTGCCAGCAGCACATAATCATCCATTTACAGAATTTTTCATAAATAGAGCCTTCCCGAGGGCTGTATTATTGATTTACTTTTCACCTAGCACAGCACCAGTATCATGATCAGAAAAGGCTACTCTCAAATCGTGAGGTTCTGTTTTTCCTTTAACTCCATTATCAAAACATTCACTCTTTCCAAGGCCTGTAATAAAGCAGCCTACCTCCACCAGAGACAAATACTGTTTATGATCTGACTCGTGTCTCTGATAATTGAGACCTGAATGCCAGAAAGTCATAAAAAGTTCCCTCTGGTCATGGAGTTACTTGTTTTTTTTCTTGCACTAATAATCTATTCTTTCCCACATTTTTCTTCCTGTTAAGCACAGCACATTGAATTATCCAGTCACTGCGAGAAGCTCTAACAGTCCTGCTGTATCTTACGAGTTGTTAGGACTGCATTTCATTAACCGTAATATACCAGCATGCAGTGTTTACGGGAATAACAACGCGTGGTACAGACAGAGATAAGCTCCTGTCAGGAAGTGTCTATAAAGCACAAGCAATTCCAGTGCTTGTTCTTTATGTTTCTGATATTGTTGGTGGAATTTCAATTTTGTATCCTGCAAATGCAAGCAGCGCTTGTGATAGTTATGTGCTACTGAGATAGCACCTGCGGGCTGCAGAGTAGGGAAACATCCGTCTTTGTATTTCCGTGTATGAAACGACGAGTCAGGGACAGCAGCGCGGCTGTGCAAGGTGCTGCACGAAATAAACCAAGGCCGTGCAGAACTCAGAATTAAATAAAGCTACAGCAAGAGGTGAGAGCGGAATAACAACAACAGCAAAGTGGGAATAGCTTGGAGAAGGGGCACTGTGAGCTAAACTGATAGCAGCGTATGGTGGAGAAATCACTGAGTTCACTTTTCTAAAGTCTCCTTAGCGGGAGTAATTTTTTTCAGTAGAGGTTCATCCTACGATGAGCACAGAATTACTTCTGAGATTTGGAAATAGGCAAAGCATTTTGCGGCACCTGAGTTCAGGCTGCAGCACTCTTAGTACGTGAGTATTGAAAGTGAGTTATTTGAAATGACAGAGACCACTTCTGTGAGTTAGCGCGTTTCTGTTTCCATTCACACTGGGTGGAGGGAAGCATCATCCTGCTAGGTAATGGTCTGGAATGTTTCCCTTCAACTGCAGGTTCTCACTACTTTTGCTGTTGGTTTTACTACCTGTTACAGTAGTATATAAAGAAGTTTTAGCACTGAGGAAAGACTTACTGTGACTGCCGCTGGGCGAAAACAAGTACATGGTTGTTGCCTCAAAGCCTTTTTATGTCAGTTCTCCTGTAGTCCTCCCTGATGATGCAGATACTTAAATTGGGACCATTTAAACTCGTAACACAACTTTTTCAAATCTCAGAAATACAAGTTTTCATACTAATATGTTGCTTGTGTGGCTCAGAATACGTTGGTGTCTCTCTTATCTTTGGGATTAGTGTATGTTGAGTAAAGTATATTCATTCATGGCTTTATTTGCCACAGAAACAGTCAAGTCAGTCTTACATTCTCTCAGAGCCTGGAAAATTTTATAAGGCTTAGGGGTTCTTCAGGAGATCATAGAAACAGAAGATGCCTTTCCACCTCCTGTTGGAAAAATGAAGTTTTCTAGGTGCTTGTCCTTTCCTACTGGGCTGTCTCAGATGTTACATGAATCGCTGGAGTACTGGAGAATTTCTAGTGGAAAACACATGTTGGACCAGGAGTAGCTGATGCTTTGTCTAAGAGACTGCTATTAAGGGGATGAAAATAGAAAATTTCCGTGAAATTTGCTGTTTCCCTCTCCTGAGTCTCTAGACCTTCTCCCTTTCCTTGTGCAGCAATGATTGTTCTCAGCATTGATGGCACGTTGAGGACGAAACACATACCGTCCTTTCTCTCTATTTTTTTTTTTTTTTCATATTCCAACCATGTAATCAGCTGGAGTTCTGCTTCAAAGGAGAAAACCACTGAAGTATCAGCTGGTTTCTTTGCTGTCAGCCCTTCTCTATCAGGGTATTTTATGCTGTTTGTCAGCGAGGTTTCTAAACACCTGTGGCCTCAGACTTTGAGGGAGTCCAGCCTCTCCGAAAATTGCTGATGTTCCTTGTCATATAGTTTGCATAATTCTTGCAGTAGGCTTTTCTTTGAGATTTAGAGTCATATGTGGTTCAAATGTAAGGGGACCTCCAGTTGTAATCCCCTCCTCTCTTCTTCATCAGCATGCTGTTTGTAGAGGCCAAGCGCCTCTATCAGTCTTCCTTACAACTCCCCCTTGCTTTGCTCTTTGGACTATACCTTAGGGCATAAAATAGTGTGGAGCGTTACATATTTTCTGTGCTAATAAGCAAAAAGAGAAAAAAAGCAACAACAACCTGTGCAATAGTTTGCTCCAGCATGTGCTGTAACATTATTAGCTGATTCCTTTGGAAAATTACCACCAGTACAACTTTGCTGACTTGCACATGTATAATGTATAAATGGAGCCATCAAAGTTTAATGCACCCTTAGCAATGTACTTCCTAACGCTGCCTGTGACATGGGTTTCATTTTTTTGTCTCAACAGTTTATCACACTCAGCGTGACACCAGTGCAGTATAATGAAGTGCAGCTCAGCTGTGCCATCCAGGTAAATTTTGTCTTGTGTTCACTTTTCCACCATGACATGCAATACTTGTTGATGTTTTTTTTTTCCAGCCTTACGATGTAGTCAGGCCGCCTCTCTGAATTTATCCTTAATACTACAGTAGTGGCCACAGGTTGTAACTAAGGTCCAGGTATTTTTTCTCTTAAGCCTTCATAATTACATACAGACACACACAGAGTACTCTTTGCCCTAAGGAGGTTACGATTTAAACAGACTGAACTAAGGAATGTGAAGACAAATTCATTATACAGAACAAGAGTAGATGAACAAAAAAAAAAAAGCCTAGATATTTTATAAGCGGGATCTTCTGTGACCACTAGATCGTACCTTGTTCAAATTTTTCTTAGTATAAAAATAAGGGAGAATGAATCTGTACTGATGATGCACAGAGAGAAGGAAGAGGTGAGCAACAAAATAGAAAGTGACCTGGGTAAGAGAAATACAAAGTTGGACTCTATTAAAAAAAATGCTATTGCTTCTGATTTAGATTTTTTATAGAGGCATTTGCAGAAATCCGAATACCATAATTTAGAGAGATGTTTGCCGTACAGTTAGTAGCCAGTGTGGCAGATTGATTTTCAAAGTCTACACAGGAATACATCCCCTCCATCTCTGGAGAGTGCCTATAATCAAGTTGTGCAGTTGCTTCTGTACATGTAGCAAGGACATGCAGAGAGTACTGAAAAAGGAAGAGATGCAGAAGGTTCAGCTTTGAGAGTCCACACAGCTGAGTAGTGGAAAATTATGATAGGATTTAGATACAACCGCAGGAAAACCTAGATTTGCAGCATAAATATGAGAAATCTGTAGCTTTGCACAGCTTTCAGCCTGGAAGTCAGCAGTCGTATGGTTTTACCTGTGAACTGAAACTCTAGGAGGTTGAAATCTAAGGAGAAAAAAATGAGTGGCTATGTGAAAAGCCATGCCTCAACTTTGTAGCATCCAGAAGACTGGACTGCTGAGCTATGATGATCAACTGGCCTGTTTCCAGAGGGAGATCGTCATCATCTGTGGGCTCTGTAGGTTTCGAAACTACCACTTTTGGTATAGCCATCAGGGATCAACAATAGATGATTGCATAAGGTTAGATATTTATCCTTTAATTAAATGCATTGCATTTAGCATCTTCCCCTGTAACGATGTGTTTGTTAACTTTTACTGTTGGTTGAATATATATATATATATATATATATATATATATATATATAGGCTTACATATATCCAACAGGAACCCTCATCACTGTGCTAATTGCTTTGTGCTATGTGCCATGTATTTTTGGACTAAACTAGTCATTGACTTCATAGATTTCTTTACATTCTTCCCTCCTGCAAAGAATTATGTTCCGTTGCTCAAGAGCAACAGAGCTCAAGAGCTCTCTCCATATTGTCAAGCTCCCTTATATTTTCAACCCCCAAAAGAGTTCACAGCACTACTTATTTTTTTCTACAAGCCAGCAGGTTTTGATTTAATAAGGAGTAATAATGTTTTCCAATGTGGATTTATTCCAGGGTAATCCAATGGCTTTTCAAAATGGAACCGCATTATTTCTGTAAGGCTCTGATAGAGGGTGGCTTCGTGCCTTTCATTGCTGCCCTCCTGCTGGCTGGAATCCTGTTGCTTTGTGCCACAGGCTTCATATCATTTGCCAGCTCAGAGTCTGATTTTGGAAGCAAGAAGAGCTGAGCTCTTCTTGAGCTCTCTTCCTGCTGCCGCCATGAAGTTATGAGCATGAGCAGTAGGCAGCCCTCCTTGCTGACAAGTACATCATCTCATGCTGCACTTCTTCAATATTATATTCTTGGTGACTTTTTAAACTATTATTTTAGCTGACCTGAATTCTGTTTATTTCATTCCTTTAAGTCCACTGGTAAATCAGTAACAAGGAGGAGTATTTGCACAGATTCCCAAGATGTGAAACTGCTCTGGGTTCATGGGTGCTAGTTTGCAGAGGGTCTTGAGGACTAACCTGGTGGCCTTGGAGACAGCAGCAGCAAAAACTGTTGATCGGGAAGTGTTAGAGGAATCGAGAAGGACAAAATGATTCCTTTTGTAAGTAGATGTATCAGTAGGGCTGAATCTGTTTCTGAGTCCACCATGCCAGGGCAAGCAGCTCTGTAGGCTGCAAAAGGACTAGGAGTGCAAGGAAGCAGCAATACCTCCGTGCTGTGCGAGCTGAGAGAAGGGCAAGCAGGAAGAACCTTTCCTTCCCCTCTTCCTCCCCCACTACCCATTATTCATTTTAAACATTAACCTTTTAGGGAAGTAGAAAACAATCACATATACTGGTAAGAAAAATTGGTTTGATCTTTTCCGTAATGGCTTTCGCAGCCCCAAGAAAACATGAAAGTTAATATTTAATACTAAGCCACAACAAAGAGAGGCTGTGAGTAAGGAGGGTGAGACGGGTTTTCTTCTTGCCTTAAATGCTTACTGAGCTTCAGAAGCATCAGTAAGATCAGATTAAATTCAGAAGCACAAAGCGCTTGATTAAGGTGGGGAGAAGAGTGAACTTTTCCCTGTGGGGAGGTGAGGTGACAGGAAACAGTTATTTCATTTTTGGGTTGCTTTTTATTGAGGTAAGTAATAGACATACTCCGTTGTCTCCGTGTTGTCAGAACACCTCTTCAGTCATCTCTTCCATATTTATTAGCAGAGAGGAGAAGGAGAAAGAGGTGAAATTTATAGAACATGCCATTAATTACTGCTTACCCTTCTGTTTTGATGCTAGCAAGTGATTTATTTCTAATAGGCGTGCACCGCAGGCATGGTAAACAGGCAACAAACCTGAATCAGTACCAGTGCTGGAACGCAAATTGTCAGCTCAAAAGTGCCCCAACAAACCTGTCAGAAAAAAAGTTTCATTAGAAGTCAAATAAATTCAGTTTATGACCAGCCATCTTTGTTCACTTTCACCGCTAAGGTCACCAATTTTAGTTTAGTTGAGGGAAGCTGCAGCATTGAAGTCTTGAGAAATGCGCAGCACAGGCAGTAGCTGAGTAATGCTGGGAGAGTTAAATGCCATCAGAGAAGTGATCACAGAGGGAGAGAAAAATAGAGGCAGTGGAAATCTGGGCCATGCATATTTCAAGAGATAGAAGCTTAAATTTAAAATGGGTGGCACGAATTGAAAAAATAAGGCTATCACCTAACATTGCTCCTTGAGGTTATGGGGTAGAAATCAGGGCACTTAGACTCTAACTGTAGTGAGTGGGGCTTGTTTTTAAAGTTCTGGCTTTCTTGTGTTGCCAGGTACAGGAGGGAGAGCTTCGTGTCCTGTCGCAGGAGAGCCAATGTAAGGGTCAGTCAGGTCAGTGCAAAGAAAACATAGAATAAATGCATTTTTCTCAAAAAGCTCTTAGGTTTCTCAGGTACCTCAGACTACCTTTTTGAAGCAATTTAAGTACTCGAGAGGTAGTTGCATATTTTAGGAATGCAGAGTGATTTACACTCAGCAAACCAGTAAACAGGTTCCAGGCTCATTTTCTGTTTTACTTCGTCTATATTTCCTCCATCATAAATTTGTGCTGACAATGTCCAGGTGCTCCTGCAGGGAAAAGGCAGGCAAATTTCTTCAGGGATTTTCTCTCACCTTGAAATCTGTGATGAGCTTTCCTACTGTAATACACTCAAGTGTTTGGAAGGCTAATAAATTGAATGGGTAGGTACGGGAGATGAGATCTGTTTCACTCATCAAAACTGATTTATTTATAGTGTCATTTCTGAGAAGTAACTCTGTTCCATTGTGGATCTTTTTGTAGTCTATCTACAGTGAAAGTGTTCATATTTTGTTATCTTAGGAGTCAAACAGATGCAGGAGATGAGAGCACGTAGATATCCTTCTTTGTTTTGCTGTCAGAATATCACGCTTTGTGTAAGCGTTTCTCCTATACTTTGGAAAGCAATGTATTTTCCTTCTCTAGAGGGAACTGCAGGGTTTAATTGGGCTTGCACTAAACTGGGTTCAGAAAACAGGGGATCACAAGCTTGCACTTCAGTTGACATTCTGGGTGAGCAGTTCATCTAGGACACCTCACCACCAGCTGAACAAGCAGCAGCTTTAGGTTCCTGAGTAAGAGATAGGACTGAACCATCTTAGCACATGTGGCCCTTGGTCTTGTCTCCATTCCCTCATCAGCTGCTTCTTGTGCAGTTAACTCAGAAATTTTCCAGAAGCACCTGTCTTATAAACCTTGAACCTTCTATAGATTTCTGAAGCTCTTTCCCTAAAGGAAAGGCCCTAAGTATCCATATACAACAGGCTCTAGCCCTTACGTTAGCTGGGGCTAGTATGTTCTGCTCAAGCACGTGAAGGTCTGTAAGGTGGACAACATGCCGAATCAGAAAAAAACATTAAATTGTATGTAGTAGGCAACTGTTTGACTACCTTTATCTGACTAAAAGGGCGTGCAGTACAAAATGGAAATTGGAGCCCTGGTGGTTTATTATCAGATTATACAAGCTGACCAATGTGCTGTTTGGAGTCTGTGCTTGCTTTCTTCCATCCATCTCTCTGCAAAATGGAGGTCCTTAACCCCTACTCCTCAATTTCTTAGTACTTTGGAAACTCCAGGTTTGTGTCCACAGAGGGAATCTATTTTGCATCCTGTCTGTGCCATGCATCTGATGACTCGGAGGGATCCGTGCATCCCTAGCATGCTGCATACTCACAACACTACTCAAACTACCAGAGTTGCCACTGTAGGCTTCTTTGGCAGATTCCCAGCTTACCCAGAGAAAAAAAAAAAAGTCCTTAATGTTTAATGTGAAGTGGATTTCCCTGGAGCCAATTCTTCCCTTCCCCTCGTACACAAGGGAAGCCTCCGTTCCCTTCCTCACAGATCAGTGAATCTCACAGTGCATTCTCAGCAAGTGTAGCAGTGTTTGCAGGAATTGCAGCTGTAGCAAAGAGCAGAGAAACAGACTCGGCAGGGAAATCCTACAAAACTCCATGAATAGAATTGTGCAGTTGTGGGAAAAAAAATCTCTGTTTTAGCCCACAATTTTTTGTAAACACAGCTTCTTTCTGTTTCATCTAGTCCAGCTTTTTTACTTGCACCAATGACAGAACAGCTGTTGCCCATGTAGTACTCAGTACTAAGATGATTTGACAAAAAGAGCATACGTGTGTGGATTTGGGGTGGAAAAAGAGAGACCCCAGTTTGCATGTATGTTAATGACAGGCTTCCTTTTCTCACACGTGTCCTTAAAGGGATGTAGAAGCCAGTAGCATAAAGAGTAGACTGCAGGTTGAAGTACGTATCCTGTGTTTTCTGTTCCCTTACAAAAAGATACTTATTCTGGGCACAGGTTTCACCTGCCATTTCATATGTAGCCAGGAGTTCCTCTGGTAATCTTTTGACATCTGATGGCATGTTTCATAGGTGCTTAGGTTTTGGAGAGTGGGTAGGAACATTCTTCTACTAGGAAAACTGTCAAAGTGCAGAAAGTTAAGATTTGTACCTCTTCTTTTTTGAAACTTTTCACACTGACATTTTCTGTTCCAACAATGTAAGTAGAAAGCACTCCGTTCAGAGCAATGAGCAGCTTCTTCCTACTGAAGCTAGCTCAGGTTTCAGAACTACTCTGTGGGAAGGGAGAAAAAGGGTTGTAAGCCACATATTTAGCCAGCAGGATAATTAAGCCAGGAGGACTGAGGCGAGTAACTAAATTATCAGTACAGATTAGTATTAGAAGATTTTTTTTTATCTAGGTGCTAGGCATTTTTTGTCTCAGCTTTTCAATGTCCTATTCACTGTAACGGGTGTAACTGATAATTCTCTGTCCTTACTTGGACAATCCAGACACACAGAAGGCCTCTTTCAGGGTTGTCTTTTGAAGAAGCAATCCCAATTCATTGCCTGTTCTCACAAGTCGAGGAGGAGTGCTTGTTCCGGAGCTGCTTATGCCAAGAGAGGTAACAGCAGCACTGGCTCGATAGTCTACATAACACTGAATATATGCAAACAAAAGGGGTAGTTGGCTAAGGCTCAGCACTGGGATCTGGGTTAAGCTGCAGGAATTACTGCCACAGCAGCGGGTATGCAACAGGCCATCTCCCTACAGATTCAGTAAGGGCTGGAGATAAATACCTTCTTTGGCAAGAGTATCTGACTTAAGACCATCCTATCTATTGTGACAACACAATTCGTGCCACTTCTCCAGGGCAGCTAGCAGCTATTACAAGCAAGTAATATCAATGCTAGCCTCCTATGCAGAGCCTGGTTTCACTGGGATCTTTGGCAGAACAAGATAAGCCCAGCAGTGTGTTACTGTTCTGTTAACTGCGCACAACTTGTAATTGACGACTCCCTTGTCGTCTAGATGAGCATTTCTACTACCACTTGTTCATATTTTATGAATGTTGCAAGGTGTTTAGTATAAAGATACCACATGCATCCCTTTACACGCGTTCTGTAATTATATTTTGACTTTAGTTATATACCAGGAGGTGGTACAGTGTGGTATGGGATGGAGTCGCAGAGAAATGTGGAGCAAGGATTTCTTTTAGAAGAGACACTCGATTAGTTCCTTTCCTCATTCTTTTCTCCTGAAGTCCCCAGGGATCCGTACCTACAAGCACAAGAAACTGTTTTCTCAGTACCATCGCAGCAGAGCAAATCTTGACTTAGGAAGATTGCCTGTTCTGTTTGCAGTTGCAAGCCACAAGTGGTGCAGTGAGAACCTGATGGTTATTTCTCTGATTAAGAAGCAAAACAGAAAATAGGGCTTTCCAGAAGCACAGTCAGGAGCTTTTTGCCCCTCTCTTCCACCTGCATACGTACACAGGGGGACAATCCCCTCCCTTGCCCTGCTGCCCACGCTGCTTCTGACACGGTTTGCTTTCTGGGCTGCAAGCACTCATTGCCAGCTTGTGTCGAGCTGCTTCTTCCACCAACACCCCCAGGTCCTTCCCATCAGGACTGCTTTCAATCCATTCTCTGCCCAGCCTGTGTTTGTGCTTGAATAACACCAAGGGCCTCCTATAGATACAGACTGTAATTTATCTGTGGGTAGTCAGTGTCCAGGCCATTCCCCCAGACACCTGATCACAGCCACGGCCGGTAACTCAGCTTCCTACGTAGTGACTTGTTAATGTGAAATCAAACCATCAATGCAAGCTTCTTCTTCAGTAATCCCCAGATAGGTCCATGGCCTGAAAGCAGAATTTCATACAAAGGCAAGGGGAATCAACCAAAAAAACATGTTTCAGGAGTCTTAAGAAGTTATTGAAGTGAAAGTTTATTCACTAAGAAAGTTTATTCACTGAGCTTGCAGCATGGAGTACCTGAGTTCCAGTTTCTGGACTTCATTCTTAGGTTATCCTCACATTGTATAAAATCTAATATCATTCTTGCACTCTCATAGACGTCTTTAGAAAGCCTGTGTTCTGCCTAGCTCTCTGTGCCAAAGATCTCTCACAGACCAGGACCTTGAGCAGAGCCAAGAAAAGACTCCAAGCATGAGAAGCTTGAAAATACTTGAAGGTGAAATAAATGGCCTTTTGTGTTTCCCTGCAGGTTTTCCACTTGCCAATTTGTAGACCTGTATAGCAAGTTACTGCATGTAGTTGGCTGGTATAACCCTGAAAATCCGTTAGAGAATGGGAGCATGCGTTTTGCTTAGTGCTTTAAAAACTCCACATTAGCTGTACTCTGGGATAAGCTTCACTGCTTTTTGGTGATATGAAAACTATCTTTGGCCTAGCAGTTAGCTTGCGGAAGACTTACTATCCTTGTTTTCTCTGAAAGTAGTGGGTTTGTGTGGTGTGACATGCCATTTCTGGCACTTTGGTATGTATGCTTAGGCAGACCACTTCCCAGAGCATCTGGGCTTTTCTCTCTTGCTTCTTGTCCCCATCATCTCTCCCATTCTTGGTTCCGTGCCCTCTGCACTTGGCTCCTTATTTTCTTTAGCAGAATCTCTCTACTCAGTGGTGGCTGCTTCAGCCTCCTGCCCTTTAGCTTTCTTAGCATCAGTGATTCCTTTCTTCTTGCTAAGTTTTAAAGAAAGCCAGGAAAAGCCTGGTATTTATTCCTTTATGTACCAGAATATGCTGGTTAATTGAAAGGAAAAGAGATGGAGTGCTTTGCAGTTGCACTACAGCAGAGCTCAATTAAGTAGATGTATGGTATTCATAACTATTAGCTTTTTGCGGTTACCATCATGCTGATTTACTGCATTTTAAGAACAATTTCTTGTTTAACTGGGCAGCATCAGTACCTGGAGTTTTTCAAGATCTCTCTTCTCAGAGATTCTGTTCACAGAGCAACAAGATGGCTGTCTTGTGCTATAAGCTCACACGGAAGAAAGGAATCACACTGAGTCTTTCCTCCATCAGAGCATTTTCAAGCAGTTATGCATATGAATTTTTAAAAGTTTAATATCTTGCTTCAGCAGTTAGGCAGTGCAAAAGCATACAAGCTAGTGTGCTAAGATTGCCTTTGCGCTGCAAACGCAGTTTCTGTAGTATTAGTAAATTTAAGGGGTATTGCCTGTTCGCAGGATTTAGTCCTATGAAACAGCTCTTGAGCCTCCAACAGCTTGCTATTAATGGGTAAGACATTTTCTACAGTTACACAGTGGGGTTTTTTTCTTTTAGTATGCTAATGCTGGAAAGAAAATAAATGCTTTTAAAAGTCAGATCGTTTTGGGTGTACCTTGATCCAAATTGTAGCGAAGAGTATTCTTTAACACAAGAGGGTTTTTTTGTTGTCTAGGTGAAGGTATGAGTGATGTAAGAGATTCACATGCAAGTAACAGAATACTCACATTGTTAGCTTCAGGTCATTTCACTCAGAGAACAAATGTGTGCTAGGTTATTTTCCCTACACTAAGAGGCTAAAACATTTGCATCAGACCTACTTTCAGTGCACCTGACCTGGGTTAGCCCTTACACTTGCTAGTTAATTGATCAATTGATCAAAGCCAATTTGGTGTTAGTTGCCCAGATTATCTTTCTGTCAGCTGAAATATATAGCAGGTAACAGATTTTAAATCAGTTTAACAAAGCCCCAAGTTTTAGGTTTTCACTGATGTTCTAGAATAAAAGCTTTTTCCTCTTGCTGTTTAGCCCTAGCTGTGATATTCCATCACCAGTGTTGCTTCTTTTTACGGAGAGCATGTTAGAAAACAAAAAACAATGATTTCCAATAAATATAAAACAGTGTCCCAATTTATAAGCCTGCTTTTCCAAATGGATCCCTATAGGAAGCACTAAGCACTGCAGCGAATACCTGTGTTCCAACCCATTCCTTTAAAAATAAACAATCAACATACAATTGCAGAACTGACGAACAAAGAAGTGACTACAGGAACTACTCTTCTCAATAAAGTAAGAAGAAAAGAAGAAAAAGCAAAAGCATTTTCCTAACAGCAGACCAGGAAAGCTATTTAACACCCATTTCTACATAAAAGCCTTTTGTAACTTCAGGCTGTTCTTGAATAGAGCTTGGTAGCCACCTTCAGCATCTTTGCCACCTCCTCACAGTGAGTTCCACGTAATCATTTTTTCATGACAGTGCAATGCATATTGAAACGTATCCTAATCTACAGCACAGAACTGTTGTGTTGAATTGTGCAGTAAGATTAATTGATTATGTAGACTTTCAGTTAAGAAATAAAAAGTACCCCCATGGAGGGAAATGTAACAGCCTAATGAAACAGAGCAATAATCTCTGACACAGGCTGTTCAACTCTATATGTAATTCTACTTTAAGAAATCATTGCACACTCCTACCTGCTGAATTCAGAGCTCAGTTATACTGAGCATACCCCTTTACTGTGAGCAAATTACAGTGTAAATGGGCAGATTATTCAAAAGCAGGAAAGGAAACAGAAAAAGGGTTTATCTAGGATCACAATACAGATAGTGAGGGGAGAACGCACAGGGCCATGGCCTCAAAGTATCCAACATAGTGAAATCACAGTGAAATCACATATAGCACTTCGGGAAAGTAAAAACTCTTAAGGTTTTGCCTTTAAATGAAAGACCGGGATACTGTCTCTTAACAGATTTAAACAAAGATCCTTTCTTCCCAACTGAGAAAATCACAGGCTGTTGTTATGTGATCTCCCCTGCTCAGATACATGTTGAATATTGAAGCAGGTTTGCAAAATGAAAATCAGGATTCCTCCTAAATTTTTAATGAACTGTAATGGATGGACGGAGGAAGTGTAGCAGTTGTGCTCTAGAGGCGATGGCAAAAATAAGTGGGGTGAAAGGAATCAGATGAGTTGTTCTGCAAGCAGAATCCTTTGTTTGGTTACAGAAAGCCTGAGTGTTTCCACACAGACAATAATACAGAGATTCTGAGCTGCTCTGTGTCCTTGATTTTCAGTTACCTCATGATTCAGTGCTCCCTTGTTCAGGGCCTCTGCTTAATCACAATATGAAATCTCCCAGCCTTAAAACAACAACAACAAAGAAACAAACAAAAAATCAGGTTACATCCCTGCTTAAAAAAAGGGCGAAAAAAAAAGGAGAAAGGAAAATACAACAAAAAAAGACAAGCAAAAAACCAAATGCAACCCCCTGCCTTAAAAAAAAAAGCCTCCCTGCTAAAAAAAACAAAACCAAAACCACCAACAAGAAAAAACACTTCCCTGTCTTTAAAAAAAAAAAAAAATCCTTCCAAAAAAGGGGCAGAGGTGCACAGAGGTGTCTGGCTTTGTGGTTTGGCCCTGATCACTAGAACTGGTTTTGGACTTTGATGTTACTGCCTGAGTCATCTCCTGCAGGGCTCACTGTGCCTGCACTAACGACAAATTACTGGCCTGTTACTGCTTTCTAACTGCCCTCTTCTTTGGTTAGTGCTCAGATTTCAAACTTGAGAATGGATGGAAGAAATTCCCCTACTTCCCTTGACTATAAGTTACCAGCTGTACTTTTAGAGGTGAAATTCCAAGAGCCCCAACAATCTAGGCCAAAAAAAAATCAGTATGATAATTGGCAACCGTCTTTCAAGACATCAGTGCTGCTGTAATTTGTTTTCATCCCCAATGTAGCTTCCCCAGTAGCTTATTAACCCATACAGGAATTGCCTGATCCACCAGCTATAGATATATAGTCAGGTACCCCGTATTGGTAGTCTAAGAATCTTGATGAAGTGCATGTAGAAAGAAATAATTAAGTACAAGATCTCATCCGGATTGCCCACGGCATCTGGTTTAGCACACCTTCCAAAATGCTTACTGCAGTCATGATGCCAGTGGATGGTTTCGATACCTATATACTTTTTATTTCTTCTTTTGGGGTGTGTCCTGTTAAACTTCGCTTTAAAAACTTTGTGTAACATTTTGTTTGGGGACTTGGAGATTATAGCAGGCAAATGTTATCCTTATAGGTCATTAGCAACCAAGGAACTCATTTTGCATCAGGAGAGGCAGTGCACCAGATGGTGCTTCTGAGCACATGGTGAAAAACAGCTGCTTTGCTGCTTATATATTTCTTTGCTTGCACAGGTAACTGCTTTTGATTAAGGTAGAAGTACAAAAAAATATACGCTGTAACTATTTTTTTAGTTTGAATTCAGCTGCAAGAAAGGCACTAAGGTGCACCCTGAACTTGTTAAACATGGTATTAGCAACAACATCAATACACTGACAGCACATTGCTGTCCCCATTCACCTTAGGTAAGCTGGTAATGCACCTGGCAAGATGAGAAACAGTAGGGCAGAACATTAAACTGCATCTTATGTACAGGATAGCACTGAACAAGAAGGAAAACGGGGAATTTACTCATTCCCATCATTGTGTCCTGCTGGGAATAGGATGAATCTTCTCATCAATGCTCAAAAGCAGTGGTTGGGGGGGGTTACACTTAGGAACAACATAGCTACCTTGGGCAGTTCCTAGGAAGCTGACCATGAGTTGCAGGAGCACAGGCTGGTTGCTCATTAGCTTTCCTGGAAGACTGGCTAGCACTCCCTGCTTCTCCAAGGCAGGCTGGGATACTGATATGGGCTGAGGTGCTTCTAGCTCAGCCTGTGCTGCCCAGTCCCTGTCTCTCCCTACAGGTCACCTGCTCCATTGGGTTGTTTTCTTCATCTCCCACAAGAATTTTTCCTGCCAGCTAGTTTCTTTAGCAGAACAAAGTTGAGCATTTCTAGGTGCCTTTACTTTTCATCAATGCAAATGTGCTTCGGTCAGTTCTGTGACACATTCTGAGCCACACAGATGGAACACAGCTACAGTAATCAAATCAAAGACCAAGCTGCAGTTTTAGTTACTTTTCCTTAGACTGTACTTACCCCCCTCTTCTGGAGGCAGCCCCACTGTAGCCAGAGCATAAGCTGCTGGTTTCCTGCCTCTCCAGTTAGGCAGGGAGCTCTCCTAGTTCTCAGTATCGTTCTCTGCAGCTGTGGCTAGGTTGTGGCAGCCCATTTCTCCTCCCTCCCTTATCCCCCATTCAGCTGTAGTCAACGCTTCATTTGAGGCAATAAAACTAGCTTTTATTGACTTTCAAACATAAAAATATACACAAAGCAATCAATTCGAGTAGCAAAACAAGAGCCCCTTGTTTACCAACCCTCCCACACAACACCCACTATTAACATTATGCATTTGTAAACATCTAGTGTTTTTATAATGTATTTATTTAGTTTGATAGTACTAATGCACTTGCTTGGTCTGTCAGGCAGAGCAAGTTATTAAAAGCAGGGGGAAGGAAGGCAAATAGTGGTGGGAAGCACTAAGAAGATACAAATTTGTACACTGCACTTTTGGATAAGTTCAGAAAGAAAGCTATTAAAAGACAAGCCCCAGTGAGCAAGAAAGAAAGGCAACCCAAACATCTCACAAGTTGCTTTCTAAGGGGATGGAGCCATTCAGTTTTGTTTCTACCCCATCCAGGTTGGAAGCCCTCTTACACCCAGGCCTGTAAGGCAGCCAGAACTATGCAGCAGACATACAGGTTGAAGATGACAAAACAAGATTTTCCTCCTATCAAATGCAAGTCAGAGTTTCCTTCTTATTAGTCTTTTGTTGTTGTTGTTTTGAGGGTACCACACAGGGCAATTAATAGTCCTTTCATAGTCCCCAGGAAGCCTCACTCTTGCCTGGTTATTGCATCAGGCTTGACCTTAGCTTTTTTAAGCAGAGGGCTTGAGTTTCTTCAGCCACCTGCAGAAAGGGCTTGGCTTGCACATCTTGCCACGTGGTCTCTTGCATACCACTGAGTTGCCTTCTACTGGTGCCTGGGCAGTCACCACCTCTTTCACATCTCTAGCTTCTGTCTCTACAGCAGCCTGCAGATGCACGTCAGGTTTTGTTACTCCTGTGTCTCCTGAAGCTGGCTGAAGTGTTGCAGCTCTTCCCTGGGTTAGAGCACACAGTGTGTCTGGACTCATCGTTGTCGCAGGCTTTGTTTCAGTCTCTTCTGTGTAAGGCTGGATCTCACCAAGGTCTTGGAGCTCTGTGGTTTGCACTGCTATCTGTTCCACAGACTTCTGCAGGTGTTCTAGAGATGAGGCTATTTCATTTTCTATGTCTTCATTCTGTGTCCTTTTAGCATTATCTTGTGATTTCTCCTTTGGAAGATTGCTCCGCAGCACAGCCCCCAGAGCCTTCGGGGCAACAGGGATATCACCTTCTGCATTTCCTTGCTCAGTTGCCTGCCTTTTAAAATTCCTGGACTTTCTACAGCAATACCTCTTGTGACTGATTTCATTTCCCATGATGGAGATGTACAGCAATAATCCTGCTAGCAGCCTTCTCCAGCAAACCTTTAGGCTTTGGGATACTGAAAGACTTGGGCATAAGCAAAGCAAAGCCTAGAAGCAGACACAGAGCCCAGCTTCTTCCTTGGTGCTGGGCTGACAGACCACTCCAGAGCCAATTATCCCACCTGCAATACAGTAAGAAATTCATTAGGACCCACACCCTATCTCTATGTATCCCAAGTATCACCTTGACTGAGTTTTCTAAAGAAAATGTGATAAGAAATTTTAAAACGTGATGTGAAACCTCTCTCCAAGTGAGAAAAGAGATTCTGCCAGGAAGTTTCAAACTGTAGGTTCATTCTGTTACCTGCAACTGGAACAAGAAGAGCAATATGATTTGGGGATTTTCCTGTGCCTAAGCACTGTTACCATCTCATTTTTATTTTGACCAGGAAAGACCCCCCTCAAGTGAAGTTCAGATTCACATCTTATTTCAGAGGGGGCTGGACACAAGTTGCAAGATTTACTGTTTTAGCCTGTCTTAGTTCAAAGGACAGTCTTTTTTGGTCTTTTGATATCAATAAGAGCACTTAGGAAGGAAGTCAGTTACTCACCATGACTCTCAGCCAATACTGCACTTTGCAGCTATTAGTTTGTATTACCAAAGTAAATAGTATTTAGGTCTCCTCTTATTTCCTAGCCCATTTGTTAATTGTGGGAAGAAATTCACATTCAGACAGAGTAGTCCTGTATAGGCCTGGTAGGATATGGAAGGGAGGAAGAAGGAAAAGCAAAATGCCTCTTTGTTGAGAGATCAGAAACAGGTGGATTTCAGACCATTTGGTCATTATTTTATCAGCCATTTACTCAGTTTTTAGGAAGCACAGAAGTGTCGTCACTTCAAACTCAAGTTAGAATAAGGGACAGTACATTTCAAATGCAGAGAACATTTTACCTCAAGTTATGTTTGGAGAGTGTTGTTGTAAAACCACAGGATCATTAGAAAATAGATTAAGTACTTTGCAGAGAAAGATTTCAAAGGGAATTAATAGACAGAGCTGTATGTGGGTCCCTCTTTCCCTTTTCGGCAAGGTTTTCTTGTACTCAATCTTATGCAGATTAGCCATAGTTGCTAGAAAGAAGTAAACACAATTTAAACTCATAATTCAGCAACAATAAAATTGCTGTTGCTGGCAGAGAAACTGCAAATGAAGCATTATTTAAACCATTTCCAGCATCACAACTTCTCAGCCTTTATTTCTTACTCAGGTTGATAAGGTTTTGCTCTTAAGTAGGGTAGTTGGTGACACCAAGCCTTTTCCCCCCATAAGTCCCAGATCATTAATTCTCTTAAACTGCTGTTCCACTGCAAATCCAGTGCCACTTCTTATAGCTAAATATTTAAAGCAAAATAGAGCCGCTGTGCAACATGATATGATTACTGATGGTTCAGCACAAAGTTTAGCCATCACAATGTAAAATAACAGGAACCGCAGAAAAACAGATCTATAATTTAGGGACTACAATTTTTAAATTGATGCTAATGGACCCAGAGCAGTTTTGATGCACCGTTTGAACTGTTTTTATGGATAGGATCTGCAGAAATGTGCGATTCCATGCCAGTTAAGCACTCACAAGACCACATGAGCTTAAATCTACATAGCTGAAAGAAAAAACAGGAAAGACCAACTCAGTCACCTTCACTGTGGAAGAAAACAATATCAGAAAACAAAGACATGCTATTTGATGCCAAAGCTAGAAAGAGGTCAACTTACAAATAAATTAGTGTTTTGTCAGGTTGACTGTTCAGAGCAGGCAATTGCTGTGGCAACAGCAATGATTTTGTGTAAATGAGTATAGAAGAGAAATGTTTCACGTGATTTTGGAAGGGCAGCATAATGCTAGGAGAAGAAAGCAAAATGATAGTTTATTCTATGATGTGTTTACATTTGTTATATGTTGCCATCACTACAGAAGCTCTTCAAAATCTGAGGATTGACAGATTCTTCTGCTGTTGTCTCAAGAGAGGTGTTATTTATAGAAAGGCATAAAGATACACTCATTATCGTAAACACAAATGCACCAGTTATTTTTTTTTATATGTAGTAAAATTGTTTCCCCTTCCTGATCCTAATTTGGCCATTTCATGCTGTGAACGTTCATTCACTCTTCTGGTAGCCCCAGACTCTTGCTGCCAATATTGGAACTGTTTAGTGGAGGTTTGGATGCTGCCATAAGAACCACCTCTTTTGCTAAAAGCAGGAGGTAGGCCCTCCTGAAACAAGGTGACAGGAGGAACACTAAAGACCAGAAAACCCATCAGAATAGGTATACACATTCCTGAATTTCAAGGTGATCCCTGTCCAGAGCTCCAGCTCTGACTAATGTGCATCCACCATGACTTGTGAATTAAGGGTGAACGATGTCCCTAGACTCCCTCAGGTGCAGTTGAGGATATTCTCAGATACCAGCAGGACAGAAGATGAGACTGCCACTAAGGATAAGAGCAGTTATTTATCCCTCTCTTGTTCAGATTTGAAAAGCACAGATGGAAACCCATTTTTTGGCAAGTAATCAGAAAAGAAAAGTATTGTTTAAGGCATTATTTTCCTGCTGGTACCCTGATAGCCAGTAGCTTCACTTAGATAGAAAACATACAGAATTATGACTAGGACAGAGCCTTCATATTCACCACCTTATGTCGCAGCTTTGACAAAATTCTAAAGCTTCAAAATAAGAGAAAAAAATAACAAAAACCAACAAGCCAGCAACAACCCACCTTAAGTCACCAAAGCAAGTAACCCACCCCAACATCTCATGCATCAAAAACCCTCTTCTATATTTCTTAATCTCTTAAATACATTCTTACTTGTCTGTGCTTCCACAATCTAGTGACTTTTAAAGTCCCTTCCAACTTGAGCCATTCTATGATTTTATTACTCATCTAACACAAATTGGGCTAATCTATTTTAACATACACAAAGCTTAATGCATACTACTAGGATTTTGTTCTGAGAAGAGAGCATAACTACAGTTCTGCCAATACCTAAAGGCTGAGTTCTACCTCACCAGAGCAGACATATAATACCAAAAAAAAAATAAAAATCAAAAAGGAAACCTAAAAAAAATACAAAACCACCACCCAGACTTGAGTCATACAGCATCCTCACTCACCTTCACATGAAAACACCCCCCACATACCACTATCAGCACACAACTTGTGAAAGCAGGTGGGCCTTAAATAGGGCAGGGCAGCCACTCCAAATTACTTCCCTCCAGAACCTAACGATTGAATTATTGTTCCCTTATGCCAGCTCTGCTGCCTGAAAAGAAGAGGTGAGGAATTGTTCACATTCCGTATTTATGAAACTTCATATCATGTTCTTTCTTGGTTCAATTCATAAGCCTCTGTGCATTTTGGATATCATCATCTTTTTTTCCTGAAATGTTTATACAAAGCTGAAGAGAAATGTAACAGGGTATTTCTACCTGCAAATTGACAATAATAACCAGTATCGTAGACTGAGCAACAGCTACACAGTAGGCTTTAGGAAAAATAGCTTGTAGCTTGGGTGTTATACTGTGGTTCTTAGGCACAATACATCTTCCTCACGTAGAGGAACAGCAGATCTCAGGTGCTTTTCATCTGTTCTGAAGTGTTGCTGGCTGCTTGCATTGTGCATCTGCAGCAAAGGAGGCAGAGCTGCTTGAGACTCTGTGATCATATTTTCTCTGGCTGCAGAGTGCTTTTTCTCAGGAAGGTTGTTTTGACTGGCTTTTGTTTCTGAACTTGTTAAAATTTCCTGTCCTGTTGTCAAATCGCCGACAGGTTTTGTGGCTTGAAATCTGGACTTACATCTTACCAAGGGAGAGGTGCTCAAAGAAACAAGGAAAGTATTTTGTTGCCGAAGGCCAGGAAGGGATGCACTTTTAAAGTTAAAAAAAATAATGTTTTGTATTGACAAAAAATATTGACCAACAGCTGAAGCCTTGGTTAAGGGAATTGTTTGAGTTTTGACCAGCTGTTTTCAGAACACTCCACAAAGTTGTGTAAGTACTTTAAACAGTTTAGGAGAAACAGACTTAGTGTGATTAAGATGCTGTTGACATTTTATGGATGCTTCAAAAGGAAAAGAAATATATATGGGAGCTCCTTACAGCATAAGTAGATAGCAGATGTTAGGCTCCTAAAAATGCCTGAGTTTTTACTTTCTCAGGTGTGGCCAGGTTGTATCTTCAAGGTTTCCTGCCGAATGACAGAAAGCCTTATTTATGAAAGTTAAAGATTCTTAACATCAGGAGCTAGGATTTTTAGAAAGCCAAAAATTACATTACAGTGTGCCACACTATCCACAAGACAGTTATGGGAATCGGTGATGCTACTTTCATGCTTATTTGCAGTGATTCACAGTCAATTTACTAGTCAAAGAATTTGCTGCTTATCATCTTAAGAGGGCAGCCTAGAGCCTGGGAACAGAGCTGAGTTTTAGTCACACTGCTACGTTATTAATAAATTCTCCAGTTTGAACTTGCCTAAAAAGATGAGACAAACAGCAGTAAAAGGTACAGCTGGCAGTCAGTCACTCATCAGTGACAATGAGGCAGAGTCATGGTGGCTTAGAGATGTGCCGCGCTAGGTGGTACAATTGTTCTGCTGTTATGGAGTGGCCTATCTTTTTTTTTCCAAGGGTAGGAATAGGATTTTAAAAGCATTAAAGTGTTCTCATGACTTAAGTCCTATTCATCTCACAAGAATCACATTTGAAAGTTTAGCCTTGCATCTTTATTTTCAGCAGAGTTTGAATACAGTGAGCCTGGGAAGTGTTAAAGATCTGCAAAGAAATCATCAGGAGACAAGTACCTTTCATTCTGAGGCCAGCAACATCAATATTCAGCATTTTACCCAAATACTCTACAAGATGAAAAGGGCAGAAACATTAGTTTTGACATTAGAGGCAATGCAGATATCAGAAATGACGTGGAGTCTCTTCTGGCATAGCATTAGAATTCTGACATACCTTTCAAGCCATTAGAATTGCAGGAGCAAAATCTTCCCCAAGTGAAATTTTGAGTAGGTAAAACCAGGACAATGCAATTGCTAGTGTTTGAGAGTAAAACTTAGCTTTACAATACCTGGGGACACATTTTAAAAAACAGAGTATGATGAAGACTCAAGGAAGGAGGAACTGTCGCTATTCTCATTTACCAAGGAACATCTTGGGAGCCATTTCTCTAGTTGGACACCTACCCATCGGTCAACACTTTGCAAACATCAGGTAGTTGTAAATGAAGGCAGGATGTTGCAGAAACCTGTTTCCCCAAATTCGTGCAGTAATACATTTCATGAAAGATTATTCCCTTTTGCCAGTTTTCTTCTGGGAAAAGAAGAAAGGACTACTCCATTTTCAGAGCAGGAACAGAATGATGATGGCTCAGATTGTAGGTTCCTTTCCCAGATTTGCTTTCATTTCACAATTTGATTTAAATACTAAGATTGAAGCAAAACTGAAATGAAGCATCTACCAGAATTGTTCGTGCATACTGGTGATCATTTAACAGCCCATGGTGTAGACTGACAAATCAACAGCTGTACAGCAGCCAGTCTGATGTAGGCTTGAATTTAGGAACAACGTTTGTGAAACTGTAGCCTGCGGTATTATTCTGTATGATAGTATTTGGGGTGAAAACTGATCCCTATCACCCATTTGTTTCAGTCTGTCACGTAATTATACATTTTACTGTGACTCTAGATTAAACCAATACCTTCAGTCTCAGCTACGTACTACCAACAGTCATAATGGGAATAAGAGTTGCTGAATCACTCTTACATGGCTCCCTGTTGAGTAGTGAGATGCAAGCATTAATTAAATCACAAGCATAAAATACAAAAACAAGCTGATTTTGAAAATAAATGATTCTCTAATGCAAGAATGCAAACATCTATTTTTTCCCCAAACCAGAGAGAGATCTTTGCTCCAGGTTCTCTGAAATGCTTGCCCAACCCCAGTGATAGAAAGTCACTCTAAGAATCCTACATTGCCATTGCTTCCACAATCCTTTGCCAGGAATACATGCAAGCAAGCTTTCATCTACTTTATGCCTTAATCTGTCCCTCATAATTTCTTCCTTTCTGCTGTTTAGCACTTGTGCAGCGTAAGAAGAAAAGGTGTTCTTTTGTCTCCACTAAAGCTGTAATTCTCTTCTTGAGCATTTCACTGCTTTCTGTATTTCTTTGTGCCACATTGTCAAACATCCCCTTGGTTTTCTCAGCAACTGCAAAACAGGGAGCAGATGATAAATACTAACCTTTGAAAATACTTGGCAATTAATTATAGTGGCTGTTCTGAGTATCTAAGATACTGGCAGAACAGTGCACAGAAGGTTCTGTTGCTGTTTGCCAGCTTTTGTTTCTTTTCCAGTGATTTCCTCAGGCCTCCTCGCTCTCCTGGTGTTGGTAAGGAAGAGCCTGCCTACCCATCCACAGGTTGGTAAATCTAAATTGTAAGTAAGGAGGGCACGCATTCTTCCAGACTAACATCAGCAGCAGTTTTTTTTTTTTAGAAGCAACAAACCCAGGGCAGCTTGTCAACATAATCAACTGATGGAGGTACCTTCAGGATTATATATAATAGCCAAGGGGGATGAACGTGCTCTGTGTTAAGGGGGAGTAAAGAAACATTGCCATAAACAGCGTCTCCATCCAGATTTGGTCAAGAAGGAAAATTTGTTAAGGAAGGCTTAAACTGATAGGCTCATGATGCACCAGCCTGGTCCCTTACTTTAAGGAAATGTTTAAGGATACACTATCTTCCTGATGTGATTAAGCTAATAAAGATAGTAAAACCAATCATCCTTTAAATAGATGCATCACTATCAAAATCCTCATATCCTGACTTGCCTTTATCTTTTTTTTTTTCCCCTCCGCTCTTCTGTGAAGCCTGCTATTATAGGAAGTACACAAGAACACAATAGCTGGAAATGGTTTCTTTAGGGAAGATTAATCTTACTCTCCTTTACATTGTAGCTCTCCAGCTCTCTGTCTAGTACAAGTTCACTTATAATTCCCCTTGAGCTCTTGCAGAATAGTTCAATGCAAACCCCTTTTTGGGGGGTTGAAAGCAAGGGAAATAAATTAGGCTTTTTTTTTTCTGGTTCCCGTTAGCACTACATCATTTTTGAAGTTCGGGTTCGCTTGCCCAACTAACCAGGTTTGACAAGAGGCCTCTCCTGCATTTAGGAGCTGTGTAATTAGAGACAAGCATAGTGTCTGTGGTAGCCTGACGTATTTATTACTTGCAGCAAAATGACCATCAGGAACGTCTCCTGGTGGTTATGCTCTGGAGATGACTACTTCCACAGGCCTCTTCTCCTAGCTTATTCAACTCCATTCAACCAGCACAAGCCCTGGAGCAGCTGGCCATTAATAAAACAGCAATTGATATCAATCAGTGTTAAAATATGCCCCTTTATTGATTCCAGTTGCAGCACAGACTTCACAATCCACACAGCATTTCAGCATAGTTTCAAGCAGTGACAATCAGAGTAGGGTATACAGACAAGTATAATTAATAGATCTGGCTTGTTTGTCAGAGAAGGCTTAACCCTGTGCAGTCACACAGGGTTAGAAAGTTACCAAGTGCTAGCCCTAGCTTGGGTGTATGTGCACGTGGAGGAAAAAGGAAAGTTATCTACATAAATATACTTGTAACTTGTACTGAGGTACACTTGCCCATATCCCATCACCTCATACCACCCCCCAGTTAGGGAAGGAGGGAAGGGAATTGGTGCCACCTGCAGAAGGCTATATCATATACCAGCCTGAAGTGTAGTACCACTTTTCAAAGCAGGCTTTATGACCACCCTGCCCCAAGTCCTTTAGGATACAAGCACCCATCGGGTACTTGCCCATCTTGGCTCCATGCAGGATCAAGGCAGCAGGCTCATCACTCTGCAGCAGACAAACCCTGAGTTTGCTCGGTGGTTGCTGCATCAGATTTCAGGTGCTCTTTCAGCAGTTCTCTGCAGCAGGCTGGTTCTCCCCCATTGCTAGCTTTAATCATCTCCTTATCCTGCAGAGCAGTCGGAGTTTCTGCCAGACAGCATGGGATCTCTTTTGATGTTTGCCCGTCATCACCAACCTCAGCCATTTCTCCAGCTTGCTCTGACTCAGAAGCATTTTCTTCCACATACTCAGTAATAAGAACCTCTGTATCTTGTTCCAGCTGGAGATCAGATGGGGCTTTAGCAGCACAGCATGCTTTTTTTTCCGCTGTCTGCTTTTCTGCAGATCTCTGCACATTTGTGATGACCTCTCTTGTCTCTGTGGTCTTTAGAGGCATCTCTGTTTCCCCCATGTTACACAATGCAGCTGGGGACTCAGCCGCCCTCTCCACAGGCACTTCCTCATGCATCTTTTCCTCACAAGTTTCCTCTGAAACACAAGTAACTGCAGCATCTTGTTCTGCATGATGCAACTGCTCAGACTCCACTAGGGCAGGCTGATCTTTACTGGGTCCACCTTGGACTTCTGCACACACGTGGACATCAGCCTTTACTGTAGTCTGTGTAGGAGATCTTGCTTCATGATCCTTGCAGCTGAGTCGCTCACAGGGCTTACAGCCACCAGTAGGCTGCTCAACAGCTTGAGCTTCACTGATCTCTTGTAGGCTTCTCCTGGCAGATTGGGCTTCTTGTTTTGTCTGTTCAACAGGTTCCTGATGTTGTGTCACCTCTGTGCTAGGTTCGGCTTCGGGGTCCTGTGGCACCTCACCATCTTGTGCATCTCTAGCAGAGACAGTAAGTGGGGCTTCAGTGTGTTGTGCATGCAGAGATGCAGCCGGATCTCCTGAGTCCCTCTGAGTTTGAGCAGCAGGTTCACCTTCAGCAATATCCGAATCTGATTCTGCAAGAGAAGGTTCAGGGCTTTCTGGGGTCCTTCCTATACGTGCCAAGTGAAAATGGTTCTCCCCAGTCCATGTTGAAGCATCATGGGACATATGTGCAGCTCCCGATGTCTTTTTTCCTTTAACCTTGCAAAAAACAACTTTCCTAGGAAACACACAGAGCCTCTTGTTCTTGCCAAAGATACCACCCATTGCCAGAGCTGACAGAAGCAACCCAATTAACAGCTGTCTTCTGAAGGTGATGCCACCCAGCTACAAGCTGCACACTGCCTGAAGATGAGCAGGAAACTGTCTCAGAGAAGCAGCTTCACACCTGAAAGACATGGATCCTTATTAGCTCACATCCATTTGCAGACATTAGTTGCCATGTTCTCACATAATATTAGCTGGAGAGCATTGTCAGAGGCTACAGAAGCAAGCTAAATACAGGTGGAGTTGCACATGAGTGGGAGGAACAAGACACAGAGATGATCTTTAAAGAAATAACAGTCTGAGGAGGAAGAAAAAGAGAGTACCTAGTAGGAAAAGAGTACCTAGTACTTCCTGGTAATCAAACCAGGCCACTGAAAAAACAATTGCAGTTCCACCTAAGCTTCCAGGAGCCAAGCAGCCATGCAGGCACTGCTTTTACTTTCCAGCAGGATGGCTGCAGTGCCAATAGCATTCTGTTATACTACAGACTTCTGTAGCAAAGCTGCTGAGTTTCTTAGATTGGAGTCAGACCAGTCAAGGAGGATAGGAGCTTGGGGGTAGGAGCAAGGCAAACAGAAAAAAAAGAAAAAAGAAAGAACACTACACATGAATTGGAAGCCCACAAGACACAGCATGGCTTACTCCTTAATAAGGCTGTTAGGAAAAGATTAACCACCTGCAAGAAGCACAAAGCAAACCAAGAAATAAAAGTAAACCTCCAGCACAAGAGTAAACCTAGACAATGGAGTAGCAAGGCCTGCCATCACACAGGGTAAAAACAAAAATACCTACTTTACTCAAAGAGACCCACACTGTAAAAGCTTGCATAAAAGGGAAAAAAACCCATCCAAAAAAAAAAAAGGCAAACTAGCTGATAGACTCACAGATAGCACAAAAAGCACATCATAAAATTCCCCCACACTTACCAACACAACTCCACAGCCCTCCCCCACTGAACACCCATCACCTACAACACATGGGCATCAGTCTGGCCTTAAATAGGAGGAGGTGGTCACACTCAATCTCTTCCCCTTTGGCTCTCAATGTTAGTTCCAGCAGGTTCTGAAGTCCCCTTAATTTTTATTTTTTTTCTTACTGTTTTTCCCAGCCATTTCATAGCCATTGGAAACAGCGTATGGCTGTCCTTCCTAAAAGCAGCTGATACGTTGTTTGTATGATTGTTGTTATTTGGTAATTGGCATTGACTATTAAAGCTAAAACTGAAGATTAAAACAGTGCAGTCATGAACAATGAACAGTGACCACTGTTTATAACATGCAATGTGTAGTACCAGAGTAACAGGCATGCTAAAGGCAGTCAGTGCTTTAATTTACAAATGATGTTAGTGAACCCGTGGTCTCTGGTATTATTTTATACTGGCCACTTAGGGGTGAAAAATTATCCCCCTTACCACTTTTCTGCTGTCTTCAACTGATCGAGTCATGCAATTAGCTATTTCACGGTGGCTACAGTTTATTTTAATGCTTCCAGCCACAGCTGATAACCCTCTGTTGGCGTTAACATTACCGTATCACTCCAGTTGTGTTTACTGACTGGGAGCTGCAATGCTAAATAGGTCACCTGGGCAAGACACGAAAGCAAATATCCAGTAAAAGCAAACTAATCCCGGAGACGTGAGCATGAAGGCAGATTCTAAATATACACCGCCAACAGCAATGCACCTGAGCAGGATCAAAAAGATCAAAATAACTGGATTCCAGACTATTTTATTTATTGTTAAATGAACCTACACCTTTTGATGGCAAATCTGGTTCAGCATCCTACACTTTGCCTAGCTACTCTGATTCATTGGATTCAGAAATGCAGAATGAGTGTTTGTTGATGTAATTCTATGCATGCAGCCTGTTCTGAGACCGTAACAGGACAATGTCCATGTCTTGCCTTTAAAATGTGGTCCAGCATCTGCTTTGCACAGTACAAAACAGGCCTCCATGTCTCAGTGGCTTCTCCGATCGCATTTACATTGGCTGCAAGAGTTTCACGTAACACCTGTTTTTCCTTAACAACAGCTTTTCAAAAGCCATTTACGTATTTTCTATTGGGCTTCCACAGAACTGAAATACATAGGCAGTTTATGGTTTCTTTCACTACTGGAAACTTCTGCCCGTTAATACATGAACTTAATCCACGATTCCAATTTGTGAGATACACAGATGAAAATACGTAGGGACTGACACAGATCGGTGGCTGTAAAACTCGGGTCACTCTAGGGCTGCAAGTCTATGCAATACACATAGATGCTTTGCAAAACAAGGTGGTTGCAAGGAAATGATGCGTCCACAGCTCCCCCTTGGTTTGAAAATGCTATAAGAACTTTTGAGTTAATTTGTTGATTGTAAGTGAGAAGAAAAATGGCTCCTGGCTACAGCTGTTGTGGATAGATGTTGTTGTCGTCAGTGTTGTGTACAATGGGAAGACGCTTAGTTATCAGCTCGTCACTGGGTGGTGGGAATCTTTCTGTGATTCAAAGTATACATTTTTTTCCTTACAATTGTATTGTTGTGGAAAACAGACATTCCAATAACAAAGTCCAGCTTACACCCATTTGAAACAATCTAGAAAATCTGTTGCATGCAAGACACTGTGGAAGATGGCAAAGTGACACATGGGAGAAGGAAAGAAATTCTGTCAATCATATCTCTCTTGGCTAGATTTAGTATTTGTCTCCAAAGCTTTTTCTGCTCTCTGCTACTTTGATGCATTTAAAAGGGTGGTTCTACAAATGCATACATCTGATTCTCTGACAACTTTAAAAAAAGCGTAGACCTGAGGAAGAGCTTGGCTCAGATGGCAGCTCAGAACGGGGTTGCGTGATTGAATGCTGTAGAACAGGACTGTTACAAAGCCTTTTAGACAGCATCATCGCTTGCAAAGAGTGTGCTGCAGTCAGTTCAGAACACTGATCTTTGTGTTAGGGTTTTTGATTGCAGAGAGTTCAAGCTGCTCCCTCTTACTTGAGCTGTCTCTTCCTTCCTATGCTCGTGGCAGGGCCTCTCAGTACATTAACTGTGGCATCTAGATACATTGGACGACCTGCCCAGGGGCATCTCTCATTCATCATTCAGCTGACGTTACAAGACAATGACAGGCTATGTTTGAAAATTTTTCTCTTCAGAGAGTGAGAAGGGCTTTCAGACACCAAGCTCTGCAGCACGGTTTGGATACCAATGCTTAGTTTTTCCTAACGGCTCAAAGTTTGTAAAATTTCTGCCTTTCCCTTGTTTCCAGGCTAAGGAACCACATGCCGAAGCCTTCAAATGGTTAGGAAACATTTCCTGTAGCACAGTTACTTATTATAACCCTGCTTAACAGAATTAACTTATCAAGCCATAGACAGGCATAAACATGATTGAGTTTAATTTCTCTTGGGATTACTTAACTCAAGCCTCTCTCCTGCCTGAAGTGAAGCTTTATGTTACCAAGATGAGTTTGGGGGAAAAAAAATAGCTGTTAAGGCACCCAGCTCCCTTCTAAGCAGCTCTTAGAAAGGAGCTTTAGCAGGGAAGACTGCATGACTTTTGGCAGAACAAATCAAGTAAGACAAGCAACTTAAAGAAGTTGAGCTTTCAGTAGCCTTTGCAGAAGTGTTTATTTAATGTTTTTTTAATGTTTTCCTACTTTTAGGTCCAAGAAGCCGATTGTTCAGCATCAGGATAGAGACTGTCCAACTAAGCTGCAAGAGTGGTTTACCAGCTTGGACCAGCCCTGTAAGTAACAGGAAAATATTATAGGTGTCTCTTTCTTTGCAGTGTATGGACTCATAAGTGAGAGAAGACGGCAAGTCTGAAACATAGGACACTGTCAGCCTAAGTGCATTTGGAAGAAAGGAGGTCAAAGTGTTTAAGAAAGCCTTTTCCTCTCCCAAAAGAGTTCCCTCAGAGTATTGAGTTATCCCAACATCCAATGTAGCTTGAAACATTTAGCTCTCAACTCCTCAGCTATCAGCTACATGCAGGCAAAACAAATTAAGTCACCAACATGAATTTGCCTTTGAGATTTTTTTTCCAGCATAATTTCTAAGTTCTGATGCGTGTTATAATATCTAGAAATTTCAGCATGCCTTCATACCCCACCCCCCCTCCAGGCATCTGGGCATTTTACTCCATATGGTCACTGGGTTTGTTTGGACTTTTTAAGTAGAGTATTACCATTTATCCCTCAAAGCATATAGAGAAAAAAACAGTAGTCAGTCACATTCTTCACCTCAACAATTAAGACACATTCAGCATGTTTTTGCCATGATCTTAAAACATTTTATTGACACTATACCATTATGAACATTAAAAGTCAGTATATTTAAGTTACAATACACTGACTTATGCATTCTGATCAAGACTACATTTTTTTCTGCATGAAGAATGTCACATGAACATTTCCATTACCACAAGAAGTACAAACAACAAACCAGAAATAGCATTTCATTGACTTCTTATGAAAATATTTGTTCAATATTGACAATATGGCAGTGACAATCAGTTGTGAGCTACTTCCTTGGATACTTCCCTTACAAAGACTTCATTATTTAGAGGTAGCACAAAGACTTGATTATTTAGAGGTAGCAAGGGAAGTGGCTGTTAGCCTCACAGAAAACACTTGACTGGGCTAGATTAGAGGAGCATTTGTCTGTTTTGTTGCTGACTCTTCATAAGACTGTGAGGTGAAACCTCGTATCATGATACCTCACTGGGGGAAATGCAGTGCCCAGCCATTACTTCAGTGAAACCACAGTTTAAGTGAATTACTTCTCCCAGTAAGATGCGAGAGCAGAATCAACTGAAGAATCAGCTACTGGAAAAAAAAAGGAACAGCACTATGACAACTATAATTCAGGAGAATATCTGGAAAGGTCTACTGTATATATAATCTGTTCAGCAAGATCACTCTCTGAAGTCCAGGACACAAAGCACAAAATCCTGGGAACAACAGCTTGAGTTAATTGCTTCTGTAAGAACTTCAGCTAAAAGGCAGGTACATCACCTTTGCCATTGGATACCAATTCATTTGATCCCCAGGTCTCTCAAGCTTCAGCATCTTCAGCCTGAATCTCTCCTCCAATCCCAAACACTTCAGAATGCAGGGGTGCCACATTCAGAACCTCAGCTTCTTCCTTTACAGGCATCTGGGGGCAAGCCAGGGGTTCCTCTGGAAGCAGAATTGTTGGTTGTGTGGTCATCTCCTGGGGCTCTGCTCCACCTGTTAGAGTTTCTGGATCACATTCCCTGATCTCCTCATCTTCCACCAGATCACTGAGGCATATTTGATCTTTGTCACTTGACTGGCAGAAGACTTCGCTCAGTTCATCAGACTCTGCAGAACTCAGGCTCTGCATCTCCTGTGCAGTTAGCACAACTGACTGGGTGTCTTCCTTCAAGAGGTCAAGCAGCTGGTTTGCTGACCCTGGATATTCCCCTCCTGGATACAGAGCCTCCCAAAGCATTGCAGAAGTAGAGCGTCTCTCAGCCATACCACTTACTATTTCTTCTGGAGGATCCTCTGTCTTCTTAGTCTCCTGTGTGACCTGGACACTCAGAGGTTCTGTCTCTACAAGAACCATGATCTTGTCACTCCCAGTGGATTGAGGGCTTCCTTCAGCAAGACTAGTCCTGTCCATCTCCTCTGTGTGCTCCGCAGGAAGACAGGGCTCAGCCTCCTTTGCCATCTCCTGCACAGCATACAGTGGGAAGTTCCTTCCTACAGGACTCTCAGCAGTCTCTGTGGGAGGCCTGATCTCGCAGTCTTGGCCAGCTGCTGTTTCCCCTGTGATTTCCATGAGGTTGAGAATATTTGTTTCTTGCAGAGTTCTTCCAGCATATGAGCCATCCTCACTGCCAGCCCCAGCCTGTTCATCAGGCTGTCCTGTAAATGCAACAGGACTCACAGCCTGAGCTGCATGCATAACCAGCTGGGCCTCAGAAGCATGGGAAACAGGTTTTATTTTCTCTTCTGTGGTGCATGGTTTCTCTCTTTCTTGCTGGCTTTGCAGCTGGGTTAAGACCGCAACCTCTCCTTCAGTCTCCCTATCTGCAGATGCCACCAAGAAATCCATGGAGCCCCAGGCTGCCTTCCATTCCTCAGTCACTCCCGTGGGATCTGAAGGAGAACAGGTCTCTGTGCTCTGCTCTGCAGCATCAGCTGACAGCTGTTGGTTCCAGCACAGTGACTGCACCTCTTCAGAGCCTTGTTCAGAGGCTTTCAGGGCTGGTGTGGAAGGCTGCTTCTCAATACAGATTGATGGATCCCTCGAGGTCTGCAAAATCGGCTTGGTTTCACTGGTCTCTTCGTTTACTTCCTCTTCCTTCTTACATCTCCCACAAGTCCCACAGCAGATCTGCATGCTGAAATTGCTCCCCATGTTGTCACTTGACAGAACCTGCAAGAAACAAGAACTGTTTATCTTAACTGTTTCGCACACCAAAGACTTGTTGGCTTAGCTCCTACAGAGGTCTGTACTCTTGCACCAGAGACTGTAAGGTCCCACATGACAGAGCAGACCTCCCTCTATATCAGAAGCTGAACAGAGTTTCTGTATGCTAGAGGACATCTTCCTAGCACACTTCGGTAAGTATCATTACAACAGAAGTGACAAATGTACCACTGAACAATCATAATGAACCTAATGGTAAGAAATCTGCAGTGCTAATGCAGTTCAAGTGCATCATTTCTCTACTCTTAATCAAGGATTCCCATCAGCCAGCCAGGCACATTTATTAATTGTAAGGTGGCAGTCAACACCAACACCTGGTGTTAATCCCACTGAGTAACACAGTTCAGATGCAGCTTGTTTGCAGCAGAAACTCCTTCAGCATGAAGAAGAAACTGAGCTTGAACTTTCAGCTGGAGTACCAATAAAGGGAAGGTAACTAACCAAGGAAATGGTCTTTGTTAAGGGTGAAAGACTAACCTTGCACAGTTAGTCTCCACAAAGGACTCTTTAATTTTTTTCAGGTTGAAGCCACATGGGCTTGTTTTCTTTCCATGGCCATTACAGAGAAAGGGTCAGACTTGGGGCTAACCAGGACAGCACAGCCACACTATAAGCCATTAATTAATATCTTGCACCAAGACCAGTGTATTTCAGAGCACTATGTTTTGCAGCTTTAAGCAGGCATCCACCCTTTCAACCAGAAGCACAGTATCATATTTACAAGAACCATTAGAAAAATAAGAAACTGCAGAACATTAAGTTGAACAAAGTATCCTCAAGTACTAAAAGGCTTCTGAAACACAAGCATATTTTTTGGCTTCCCACTGAAGCCAGACACAGTTTTCTTAAAAATCTAACGTTCCCAATAGTCACATGGTTTCTTCTAGGTTTCTGTATTTACACTTGCTTAAAAATAAAGAAAAAAAAAATCAGACCAGGTAGTCTTCTCAATGCAGAAGTATAACCTCTAATTGGAAATTAAAGCAGTGAGTGTATTAGGAGCCTCAGTTTTCAATAACACTTAAACCTTTGAAAAAATAAATTTAAAAAAAAAAACCTGCATACAACAATTTTAGGACCCATAGTTATCTATGGGCCACACAGGGTGATCTCAGCCTCATCCAATTTCCTTGTTTCCCCAGGATGTTTCTCCTAACAGCAGACACCATAATTAGCTTCTGTAAATCAAGAAAGCTAGAGAAACATACCAAATCTTAAACTGAATGATAACTTACCAGCCTAAAACAAATAAAAGTAACAGAAACCTCCCAGTTATCCTTTGAACCTCAAGCTCAACTTAAATAGTACTGAGGGGCCCCACAAAACCACTTCCCCCTGCTCCTTGGGCAGCGATTCCCTGAATATTTAGTTCCTCTCCATTCTCATTCCTTTCTGGGAACAGCTGTTATGGTTACCTCCTTTATTTTACAGCTGAAGGTGGTTTATTGGCAATTTTTTTTTTTTTTTTTATCAGAGGGTAAAGTAAAAATAAAATGCAGCTTCTGTTTATTGCAAATGAGTGATCACTGGCAGTGTGCTGTAACAACACTCTGTCGTAAAGCAGGAGAGGCAGAGGCAGACTCGAGTGGTTTTCCAGGAGCAGACTGTCAGGCAGCTTGGGCTTTGCCTCAGCTCCATCTGCCCTGCCTTCTTCAGAGAGGGTGAGTTCGGCAGGCTTGCTGGCTTTGCTGCAGTGGAAATGGGGTTGGGCATCCTTTAAGCTGGTCTTCTCTCTTGCATCGGTAGTAGGCTCAGAAATATCAGTACAAAGGGGATGCCTGTACAAAGTGGAAGGGCCAGCTCTGTTGAATAACAGAAACAGACACGAGAGTGATGAGAGTACTCATTATACTCAGGACTCAGCACGTGATGCAATAATTTTTTTCTTCTGGTTGTTTAGTTTTCCTAAAGAGGTCTGTGTGTTTTGTGACTCTACTAGTTGTGAGTGCCGAAAAATGTAAGTCAGCGTGGGCTTCTCTTAACCTCAGTGCTCAGAAGGGTTGAAATTAGGGTCATTAAAACCATAAAATCATAGAATATACTGAGTTAGAAGGGACCCACAAGGGTCATTAAGTCCAACTCCTTAATCTGTGCACGACCACCCAGAAATCAGGCCATGTGTCTGAGCGCATTGTCCAAATGCTTCTTGAAGTCTGGCAGCTCGGTGCCATGACCACTGCCCTTGGGGAGCCCATTTCAGTACCCAACCACCCACTGGATGAAGAACCTTTTCCTTATATCCAGTGTGAACCTCCCCTGTCACAGCTCCATGCATTATTGCTGCATTTTCAAAATCAGCTTGGAACCTTCCCTAAAACAAAACAAAAACCTGGAAGCAAAACCAAGAAAGAAAAACAGAAATAGATCAAATCCATGTCTTTAGTACTAGTGACATCCTCGGAGAACCTACCTGAATAACATATCTTTAGTAAGTGGACAGAAGGCACTCCTGAGGCTTGTGTATTACTCTTCCTAACATCCATGTTTTTTTAGTTCATTTGTGTGGTGAAGAATATAAACATCCCAAGAGTGAACCTGATCGGTCTCTGCAAAGTACGGAGTTGCTTCTTTCTTCTTCCCCCTTGTTTCTCAGAACAACCTCTCTTTTCTGGGTTTACCCGACTGTCATTCAAACTATTACAGATTTCCTTAGCATGGGCAGAAATTCTGCCTCCTCTCATAACACCCTTTGTTCTGCTTCCACAGGGTGACACTGATGCCATTTCTGAAGGAGCCTGCATTACCCAGGTCAGCATCAGCCCAGGGTATGGAGTATTACTGTTACTGCTTCGATAATTTAAGTGAAGTCAGTGTGTTGATGTATTTATGCTACGCATCCCATGAACACCAACTAGCAACTAAAATAATGGAAATAAAAGGCGGCTTTCTATTTATGGCTCATCATCAACCTCAAGAGAACTGGTGCATATTAAGTAAATAGAGAAAGAAGGTAAGATTTTTCATAAGTTTGACAATTTCTAGTTATTTTAGTTTTCACTGCCTCTAAGGGAACCCTTAGTCTGCTTCAATAATTTTCTCATGACCTTTACCACCTGTAAGCATGACAGTAGGTATTCGGGCCAGTCTCTTAGCACAACCTGCTTCATCAGGCCCAGTCTGAAAAAATACTGTCATAACTGTGTGAACAAGCTACAAAATCTAAGATAAAAGCCTGTTGTTCTCCTTAGTTGCCTTTAGAGGGGTAAGTCACCTTGCAAAAACATCACCAATCGCAGCATGTGCCTGGTGATGACAGCTTACATCTTGCCCCACCTGACACAAGCTGTGCTATTGGCTGAGTGTTCGATATGTAGTTTGCATATCTAATACAAAATAGGAACAAAACACTTTTTACTGTACTGTTTCAATATGAGCTACAGTTAAAATTGAGCAGCAATATAAATATGTGTATAACTAAAGCAGCATGAGAGCACTCTTATTACACCATTGTGGAAAAAAAAGGTCTTTGGGACAAGAGACATCACCTATCTGGAAGGGAACATTAGCTGTCACAGGCAGAAGACAAGTATATATGGGGAAAGCTAAATAACATTACACTCAAATGTAAAAACTAGTCTAAAACATTAGATTCTGTCAAAGCTAGGACAAGTAGCTAAAGCACTGATGTCATTTGACCTGGAAGTTAGGGCAAACACTTTGCTTGTGAATGAGAGCATCAATGGGACACATGCTGCATGACTGAGAAATATGCAAGCATGTATGTGTGAAGTATGGTTACACATTTAGTAATCTGAAAACAGTCCTGTCTTGTAATATATGTGCAAAGATACACAGCTGTCCGAGTTTCATCACTGTGTTTTTATTTCCTTACTGACTGCTGAATACTGTAGAATTTTCCACATATATTTGTTACATTTATTTCCACAACACGTGAGTATCTGTTATTTTTAAGTGTGCCAGGCTTTGCGTTCCTATAGAAAGAACAAGGTTTAAAGCTCACTCTGATCACCCTGGACTGCTTCTGAGCGCTATCTTCAGCCTCACAGCACACCGTGCTCATGCTCTTCCTCAGGTAGGGGTGGTCCCAGTGCTCCTTTTCACAGTTCTTTGTTCCCTGAAGCATCCTGGACTTGTGTCCTCCTCAGCCTGTCAGTTCATCTTCACTTTGATTTTAAAAGTAGTCTCATTCACATAGGAGACAGCTTAGTGCAGTGATTAATACAGTTTATTTATATTTTTTTATCTTATTGTTTTTTATTTTTCTAAACAAAATATCAGATGTCTCAGGAGACAAAAATCTTCCTTATATTTGTTCCCAGTGCTTTCAGCACTGCAGCAGCAACATACCCAGATAGTGAATCAATTATACAAAGAGTTTAAGTGCACTAACATAGGAGACAGGTTCTTAACTGAGGTAGAATAGCTTCTGAAGAAATCAAGAATATTTTCACCCACAGATGAAGAAAATTTCATTAACATCCACACACCTGAAAAGGCAGAAATTGACTGGTTCCTGTGGGGAAGGGGAAAAGGCAGAAAAACCGGTCAAAATTTATATTGTTTCACTCGAGACACTGATCTGGAGATGGAAGAATGGAGTTAAATACATCAGGCTTAAATAAGCAAGTCATCCATTTCATAGAATTACAAAGGAAATCGTATGCAGATTCCCCATGGGGTATGCAAAGCATTCCAATGGTCACAGAATGCCTTACATTTGTGTCTAGAGACTTAAAACCATAGTATTGAGATCCCTGATTTAATGTGAAAGATTATGTACTTCTACAAGTTAATGGGCTGTTACACAAGACTGGGTAGCATAAGTACTTTTGAAATAAAGCATGGACTTCCCCCTTGCAGGGTAAATAAGAGCACAAGAGCTCACCAACAATAATACATCAAAATTGCTTTAACATGCTTTGACAACTTATTTTGACAGGTGCTTAATTACAGCAATATATCACAAGACATTACATTTCCCGTTCATTGTTTTATGAGCAAGTGGCACAGGAACATAGACCATACCTATCAAAAAGAGCAACTCCACCATGTCATCTGTTCACAGTTAAACACAAAGCAGTTAAGTATTACATTGTTCAGTATTTCAGCACACATCAAGACAAGGTACAAACCCCATGCCCCACGCTCTGCTTCTCCTTGTGTCCCTGAACATTAGTTCCATTAAGTCGGTTCCTCCTTGCACCGTTCCCTATTGTATCACATGCAAGGTGTTATTTAATGCCATTTTAAAATGGCTTTAGATTTGTATGCTTGTAACATTTTAAGTAACATTGGTTTAAGACTCTTGACAAAGTACATTAGAACAGTCAAAGGAAAGACTATAAACAAGAAGTCTCATTTTCTTTCCTTAGCCTTTGTGGATTTTTTGCATTTACAGCATTGGAAAAGTGTGCAGACTCACTGTCTGATACAGACTGTTACACTTTCCTTGCAAAAGTTGAATTGACTTGGCAGACCAACTTCAAGGGGATGCATGTGTCAGAGCCTTCCCAGCCCCTCACTGCTGAGAGGGCTGCAAAAATCCAGTTGAACCCTTTGGCCAGCTAGGGGACAAGGAGGCACATGGCCCTGGTTACTGGCTGAGCAGAACTTGGCCTCTACAACTTCTGACAAAGCCTGTCAAAATTCAAGCCTACTGCCACCTGTAGCAGATCTGCTCCCCCAGCACGTTACGGCTGCAGACCAGTTTGGTATCCCACACCTGGTCACCCACCAGTGAGCTGCAGCAGGACCCCCTGCCATGGGCATAGTGAAGGCAGTGCATCAGAGTATCAGCTCCCAATTCCCACACCTTTGGTACCCATGTACTGAATGTAGTGTCATAACCAGTATTCCAGAACCTTCCAAATAAATGAAGCTATTTCTTTAACTGCAATTCAAGGCCCACTGCTAACCTAGGCCCAGTCTTGTCCTGTCTGCCCAGCATGAACTTAGCACTTGAGCTCTCTATTCACACCCTAATAGGAAACAAGATTCTACATTTTATATCAAGTGTAGCTCACATCAATCCTGTTCTCACTCCTCTTTAATGAGGAAGAGTGTCTCCAGATGTTTCTCACGCAGGTAAGCCAAGCTAGCTCACTTGAAACTGATCCAGGAACTAATAAGGCACACTGTCTGGAGTACTGCCCCTGGTCATGCCATCCATATTCCTCATTCTGGCAATAGGTACTGGAAGAGGAACATTTCATACAGGCCCGAGGAAGAGCTGAATGTGGCTTTAACTCAGATACCTTGAGCACCAGATGCTCTGAAGCCTAGATTAGAAGAAAAAGCAGCAGAAGGGGCCAAACTGTTTAGAGCAATGACATGGGTGGAAGATGCTTTTGTTCCAGGGACCTTAAAGCACATCCCTCACCCAAATAAGTACTGGACTGAGCAGAAACAGGGTTAGCAAAAAGATCAAACAGCTTTAGACAACAGCGTGGTTGGTAAAAGCTTAAAAAATAATGAAGCTGCTTTCAACCCAAGTGAAACTTCAGAGGAGAGCACACATGTTTAGAAATGCTTTGAAGAATCATGTTGCATACGTCTCGGTTTCCTTTTCAAGGGAGAATTTCAAAACATCAGTGTGACAACCTCAGTTAGAAAGCAAGGCCTCTTTTCACCTTATTACAGCTCGGGCCAAGGACTTGTTTGTTCAGTCACTACAAACTCCAACCACAGTAACTGCAGGAGAGCTACATTGCCTCAGCTGTTAGCCTGGTGTTTTCCCCAGCACAATGAGGCCCCTGAAGTCTAGTTAAAGCATTACAGAAAAAAATTACTTTGGTACTAATTGGATGACAGACAGGTACAGAACACTCAAGTTACAGAATGCCCACTACAGAACTCAGGTTTCTTCGGGTCCTGCATTTGTCTTCATTATACTGAGTCTACCCATAGCTTTCAAACAACTTCATTTACATTAAAGTTGCAAGACCTTCAGAATCATCTAAGTGTCTTCAGCCAAGTCTCAGTAGTACAGGTCTTGACACATTAAGGAACTTCACTGATGCTTTGAAATATTGCACAGAAAGTATTCATTTTAAACTCAGTCATGTCTTCAGATTGTAACAGACAGCTTCTAACACTGATAAAATTTCCCAGAAGGTAGAGTTACTCTTGTAAATACACAGACTGGCCCGAGCCAGTCCAGTTAAGATGCACATCTACCAGGAAGAGGCATCTCTAGCCACTATAGATCATTCAGTACAGCCAAAATACATCAGCGAGGCCATTACCAAAGACATGAACGCCAGCTATTGTCCATTAAGTATTCATTCTTCTCTGTACAGAAGCACAACATACTTCTAAGGAAAAAAAAAAATCAACCTGTTAGATGCCAAAGAAGATTTCAGTAGCTGTAAAGCCCCCCCTTCAAAAATCCGAAAGGATGTTAAGCAAATATGCTGAGAGACTGTGTGATATAATCCCCATCTTCAGTGTGCAGGAATGGGAAGCAGTTGAAACAAGCCCCAGCCTTCCCCACCTGCATGGCCTGTAAAGGAAACAGAGCACAAATACTGCCTGCATGTCTCAGGCCAACAGAACAGTTTTTACAGCACATGCTCTTGATCACTTTTACAATCTTTTTCTTGCATCTGCAGAAGCCTGAAAATCCTTACAAGTTCCCTTAGCCGGCTCTTTGGCTGTACCCTGGAAGTCCTCAGGCTTGCAAGGATGTGTTGAAGCAGTCTCTGGAACTTGATCCACCTTCTTGGCGACTGGCTTTTTGTAAACCACACTGAAGGGCTCCTTACTGAGTTTATCTCCCATCTTCACAGGTGTGCCTTCCAGGGAAGTTTATATGCTGTATGTCTCCTGCCCAACAGTAGGAGCCTTCTCGCTGCCACCGGAGCACCCAGCAGACCTGTAAAAGACTAATTATAAATCACATTAGATGCTTTTACAAATATTAGCTACTCCACCCTTGTTTTTCCATTCCTAAAAACCATTTGTCTTGTGAAGCAAGACAAGACAGACTGCAAGTTAATTCAGTACCTCACTTGAAGTGGTGCCACTCAACAGCATTTCTGGATGGCACTCATTAAAACAAAAAGATTCACATTAAAACAAAAAGATACTTCAAGATTTCATGTATAACCCAGAAAGTAAAGATAGCAGGGTGAGCAGCAAGACCAAATTTTTGAAAGATACTAAGTGAGAAGAGCAACTCTTTATTCTTAATAGCTACAAGTCACGATTTCAGTAGAAGAACCCATATTTTGAATGCAGAGATCTAACATAATCATTATTTTTGACTCCCTTTCAAGTTTCAAGGATCTTGGTGACGTGGGTTAGCTCTAATTCCCACACAGCTGCTCACACAGTCCCCCAGTGGTTTGGAGGGGTGAAACAAAGGTAGGAGCAAGAAAATTCACGGGCTTAGATATAAATGGTTTAATAGGTAAAGCAAAAGCTGCGTGCACAAAGCAAAATAAAGAATCCATTCACTACTTCCCACCAGCAGGCAGTGATTAGCCATTTCCAGGAAAGCAAGGCTTCATCATACCTAACAGTTACTTGGGAAACCCAGTGCCATAACTCTGAGCATCCTCCCTTTTTCCTTCCCCCAGCTTTTACTGCTGGGCACAGCTTGCTCCCGTGAGGAATATCCCTTCGGTCAGTTAGTTCAGCTGTCCAGGCTGTCCTCTTCCTACTTGTGCACCCCCAGCCTACTCACTGGCAGAGCAGCCGGAGAAACAGGAAAAAACCTTGACACTGTGTAAGCAGTGTTCAGCACTAACTAAAACAGTGTTATCAATGCTGTCACAAATCCAAAACATAGCTCCAGAGCTACTATGAAGCAAATTAACTATTTTAGCCTAAACCACTGAAGTACAGAAGAATTTATGAAGAAATACTTTACTATGAGGGTGGTGAGGCACTGGAACAGGCTGCCCAGAGGAGCTGTGGATGCCCCATCCCTGGAAGTGTTCAAGCCAGGTTGGATGGGGCTTTGGGCAGCCTGGTTTGATGGGAGGTGTCCCTGCCCATGGCAGGAATTACATGATCTTTTAGGTCCCTTCCAACCCAAACCATTCTACAATTCTATTACTATCATGCAAAAGATTTCTAGTACAGAGCTGTTAGCAAGTCCATAAAAATAGTTTTTGGGGAAACAAGAAGATAATTTTAAGATTAGTGTTTAAAGTTAGCTTCCTGAGCACAGCTATTTGGGTTTTATTTTGGTATCTTGACCAGATAGTTCTGTGTAATTTGTAGCAAGTTAGAGCAAACAGCAGAACGTATTGCCATTCATTTCAAACCCACAAATGCACCTACAGGAACACAGCGTATTTCAACTTTCACACTCTCCTCTTTCTAATTTACTATCAAAGTTGCATCAACAAGTTACATATCAGACTTCTGAACAGACTTGGTGCCCAGAGCAAGAAGACATTAAAGAACACTTACCTGACTATCAGCTAACCAGCAAAAAGCTGCTGCAAACCTGCAACAAGCACCACACCCCCAGCTGTGAGCACTACTGGTTGGCTGGTCTTATGTGGGATCGAGGAGTCGCACAGAATTGCTTCCCCAAAGTCCCTGAGCATCAGTTCCTCAGGCTTTCTTCCTCCTCGAGCCATTGCTGTTATGTCATATGAAAGCTGAAGATAAATGCTTTATTAAACTACTTACGATGTTTGTAAGTTATGCATATTTTACTCACATTCTCATGTCTATATTCTTGTGCCCCTTTGAAATTTGAAGTTTTTGTTCATAACGCTGCGTGATTACGTTCATTCATGTGAAGTGTTGGTAGCTAAACAGTAGGTCCCACAAACCTATTTATACATTAAACACTACACAATGCATATCAGCATTCATTTTAGCACACTTAGAGTAGGAAATTAAGGACTTGCATGCAACTTTGCACCGCTGGAGCCTTTCAGAAGCAGACAGAGCTAAGTCCTTCATCCTGTGTATGTACTTCAGTCCAGCACTGGTAAATAGCAGCTGCCTGGTGAAAAGCAGCACAGCACCCTGGTAACACTTAGTTCACGCAGAAGGAACAGCATGTGCTACACAGAGGGACTTCAGGGAAGTGAACTGCATTTCTGCTATTGCTTTACTCTGAAAACAGAGGTGGAATCCACCTGGCTTAAGACAACCATTCAAGTACAGTGATGGTTCACACGCCAGCCTTAAAAACTTGAAGTAAACTAATTTATGCTCAACTTAAGAGCATTATATGACCAATTAACTGGATTAATACCATTCTTAAATCTTTTTCATACGTGGCAAGTGATTTAGAAAGCATTACTTCACCAGCTGCTTTTGGTTTTTCTGGGAGAAAACAAGTCTACACACAACATCTCTACTTCTGTGCTACCTGACAGTTTTCGTGAAAAATCACCACCGGTTCTCACAGGACCAAGTCACCATTTGTTGATACCTCGACTGTTCCTCTGATATCCTCACAACCCTTTTACAATGCAGTGCTCGCTGTGCTAAAAAATTTTTTATCAGACGTGACAACATATTTTCCAAAGCTCCTTAAATGCAAAAGGCAACACTCAGTCTTTCAGCACCGATTGCACAGCCAGGCAGAATCAAAGAAAAGAGCTGGTTTATCCTTAGAATCCTATACAGAGAATTTGCCCACCTACTTCTCAATTTAAAGCAGCAAACAGGAGGTGTTTTTCCTGTCACGTTGCTGTGAAATCCAGAATCATGCTAGAAGTCACTTCTTGTCAGCTTGGACCATTCCCAGCCTCTTCTCTCACACCCACCAAAGCACTCACATTCTGCCAGGGTGCTGCACGCAAACAAAGGGGGTTTTCCTGACTGATGCCTGACTCCAATTCATACTAAATTTGAAGCGATAACTGCCTAAGGATCCCATGCATTGTTGTTTCCTGTTCCTGGGGTTGAATTCATTTAAGAACCATCACCTGGAAGTAACTAAAGGACTGAGCTCCCAACTGGAAGCAGCAATAAAGTTCACATTATTTCTTCAGCCTTTAGTACGGGTACAGAAGATGCCTTCCCCACAGCCAAACACTCAGAGGAAAGGCTGGTGAAGAAGTTATTGCCTTCTAACTGCACTAGACAGAAGACACCACGGGAGAAATCAGGGTGGACATATAAAAGAATGGGGCATAGCGGGCAATAAATCTGATTCACTAATTATCTGGAGATCCCATGTCATCCTAATGGTTATATTGCATGTGGCTGGCTCAATACAGCGGGTAGTTTCTCTTACAACAATTGAGAGCATCTCTAGAGAACAATTGCAAATACCTATCAAGATCATCGTAATGTAAGTGAATGATGGTGGCAGCAACACGAGTCACCACCTATCACTGCAGTTTCTAAATCTGTTAGGGGAATATACATCCTACTGCTGACAATAAAGAAACTGCTAAATACAGTTAGGCTTTTTTATTATTTGTTTCCCCCCTAATTACAGTTATTTTATTGCAACACTGATGGCAGCCCATCAGCATTTGTTCATTCACTCTAGCATTTCATGATGCCAAATCAGGCTTCAAAATATTCCTGTGTTATAGAGCTCACGTTGAATATGATTTCTTGCACAGAGCGTGAATGGTTACATGCATTAGCTTCTTATGGCTCTCAAGCTTGCTCTTAGTTTCCAAACTCACTAAAACTGCATCTGTAATCATGCAGTATATCACAGTAGGCTATTAATTTAGAAGATAAAATAATCTGTCTGTACAGTTCAGCAGCCCAGGCCAACTGCCGTGTGAGTGAAGGGACAGTAAGTGATACATCCTGGCTGTAACACCAGTTTAGCTCCTTTATGTTCACCACACCACACAATTATGGAGACTGAAACTCATTTGAACTTCAACCCTACCGCTCCCAGATAGGGAAAACACAGGCTTTCAGCAAGGCAGAAGCTCACAGTTGGATTAAAAGCACATTAACCTCTTCTCAAACTCCAACACAGCTTTAAACTGTCCACACTGATATAACCACAGCTAAGCAGCTCCGCTGCTGGTCACTGTGCTGTGACCTAAATTTGAGATACTTTCTCTGGGACAAAGGGGCTTCTGAGGTAATGCACTGTTAAGAGGGCACAGAGGCAGGAGCTGGCCACAGTACGATGTCAGATAATAGCATTATCCCAAGTTTTAAACTTTTCTCCTCTTGACGGCTGTGAAGTGTCACTTGCACATGTAGCAGAGCCAGAGGGGCTGTAGAGAAGTGCTTTCCATTAGATAGTTTAAGTAGCTTGTGGAAAGACAAGTCAATTTAAGATGACACACCTCGGACAAGGATTAGCATGTTGATGAAAATGACACTTGGAAATAATTGCTTACATCTCTGGATTTGGGGTGAAAAGTCACATTTTTTCTTCCAAAGAAGAAACCTAGATGGGATATTGACCTTCAGGGACAAGGCGGTATGAGCAGTCCTTTGTGGGGGAGGCAGAATCTCTCCATCACCTTGCTCTCATCTCTGGGCTGCAGAACCAGCCTTTGTATGCCACGAATAAGACCAGGACAGGTAAATGAGTTACGCTTCCCATTACATCCCTCTTTTCTGCAACTGATTCCTGCCCTTCAAAGGACTACTGATCCTCTGTTAAACATCCATTTCACACCGTGCAGCACATCATTTTAAGATAACTCCCCTGCAAAAGCTTTTGTGTTACTTGAATGTCATGTTCCAAATGTCCCACCAGGAACAGGGCTAAACACTCAGTTTGTTAAACATCCTTAAGCTTCTAGACCAAGGTTAAAATTCTGCCTTGCAATGAATACTGTTATGAAAATCCTACAGCTGGTCAGCTGCCTGCAGAAAAGTCAAACCTGTTGCTTTTCCTGTTACTGATCACTATGGTGCTCATACCATGCGCTGCCTTTTCAGGGGGCTTCCTGAAGTGGCTTTCGTTTGACCAAGTATGTGTTGATCGAAGGCAGGTTCCTGACTAGATCTATCCCCTCCTCAGGATTACTGCAAACCCGTCTTTCACTGAACCACTTCATTCCAACATCAGATGAGAATAAAGAATCCTAAAATATTCTTAATCAACATAAAGGTACTCTGCACCCCAGTACCAATAACATGCCTTAATATAAAGCCCACAACACCCTACTATTAGATGGAAACGTAACCAGCTTTAGGACTCCAGCTTTAGTGCTCAAATGCATTAAACCAGGTTTCAGACCCTGCACTTTCTATCAGGTCAGAGCCTGCCGGTGCTTTCTCATCTCCACCCAGGTGAGAACTCCCTAAAGTACAGGAGTTTACACAAACACTTCGTACCTAAAGTAGGGCAGCAGCCACCTTATGAAGCTGCAGGAAGAACAGCTACACGTCAAAAGATTGGCTTTATATGAGCAAGTAACGCAGCAATTTAAACATACTCTCAGGTAGTCCCTAATCCAATAGAGCTGTAAGAGCAGCAAGCGCTGATTTTGTTTGCGTTGTTTTGCTTTTCCCCAACTACAATCATTACCCAATTACTACACAAAGTACACAGCAACTCATAAATTATTGATGGCCAAAGCGAGCTTTACAGAGCAAGAGAGCAAACTGAATTACGCTGGTAAACTTTGAAGAAAAAAACAAAATTTTGACACGCTCCCAGATCTTTAATCACTAACACTGAATTAGTTCTCAGGGATGTTTCCCTCAATAGTCTGAGGGCAATCCAGCAGATGCCTGGCCAGGCAGCTACTTTGTTGCTCTAGTTTACTGGCTGCTTTCACATTTATGCTTTCATTTCAGGTCTGGAATGAAGTGTATGTGCTCCAGCTTCTGCCTGCTCAAAGATGGATGGGTCAGAACCATGTGTTAATCGATGGAGCAAGCAGGTAGGCAAGGAAGTGGCTTATGCATGTAGAAACAACCAGCAGCGTATCCGCAGTTTATCCATGTAAAAATTCTATGTTTTTAACTAGTACCATGTTAGTCACTTCATGCAGAAATAGATTTAGTAGGTGAAGTAGTTATCAAAATGGAAGAAGTATATGCGTTAAGGTATGCTGTATCTCAATTGAGAAGGGAAAATGCAGATACTGGTGTTAATTGTATTTATGTGATAGAGTTTTGTGATACCATTCAGAATCAACATCTGAACAGGCCTATGTATGAAAGATAGAAGACATAACTGTCCAGGAAATAAAAATAATGAACTACTTCAGCTCTGTCAGTTAAAATTCAAAGTGTCTTCCTTCTTCTGTAGGTGATTTTCCTCCATTTCAGTGCAACTGCAAAAATAACTTGGCATAAATGCAGGGACAGTAAAACCCTAAAGAACAACAATAAATACTTGTAAGATTTTTTCACTTACAGTGTTGCTGCAGATTGAGTTAGATATGAAAACTTGGAAAAGAGTGCTTGGGAAAGAAGGGGTTCATTAGTAGAAAAGCTCCTCAGACCAGGAAAGGTAAGTGACTTACTATCTTGTTTACAAGCTAAGGGGGTTTAGTGCAGTGAATGGAAATCAGATTGTAACTAAACATAAAAAAAGATGAGGTCAAATACCAAAATTGGGAGGTGCCAGGATATAGATGGTGGGGAAAGTGTGTTCTGAGCATTACTTGAGACAGCAGCTATTTATAACTTGGTTTTCTGCTATTACATAAACTTACATGCCTCATGAAACAGCTTTAGCCTCCACTTGCAGTGAGGTTGAGGTGTAAAGCTTGGAAGATGGCTTCTTTTATGTTGTTTCTTGAAGTTGCAAGATCGTGGAGTCCCTTTGTAAAATAGTTTATGAAGTGAGCTTGCTGTGTATGGCTTCTTAAGACATAATTAAGTAGATTAAGTAGATCTGTAAGGAATTGGAATCGAAGGTTTTGTCATGACAATAACTCTTCCTGCTCTTGATATAGTCCGTAATTGAGGCTTATTCCCTGGAAGCTGAAAGCTTCTTTTGTTCTGATTTTGAAACAAGTGTTAAAATAATGTATACCCATGTGAAACTTCGTAATTCCATAAGCCTCAGGTGTTTGCGCTAAGCAACTACTCTGTGTGCAGACAAACAGAGTGTTATGCAGTGTATGCAGTTCTTCTCTTAGAGAAGAAGCAATTGATGTCTCCAAAAATGGATCCAGCATTTAATTAACATATGCTGGTCAAGCCATACATCAACTTGCAAAATCGATAACAGCCTGCAGGACAAAACACTAGTGCTGTTGTATAGTTAAGCTGGCAAGGAAAATCGGGCTTCATCTTAAGGTTGTTAGTTATATGTGACTACAGCAATGTAAGTAAATGTATACTTTATGCTTTTACTAGGCAGAAACGGTTTCCATTGGAAGGTGCACTTTCAGCTATAAGGTATTAAAAAGTGAACTATTAACAAGCATGAATAGATTAAAAGTGGTGTAAATGAGAGCTCACTTACTGCTGGACAAATGAGTTCTATGTTGATTTGTCCCCCTTTTTTTCGCAGCTGCCACTGGAGGGTCTGGGGCTTCTTTGGCAGGTTTTCGAAACTGATATTGCCCAGCTTCTTGAGTGTTTTATCCATCCGGAGGTGATTCGTTCAGACCTGCAGTAAGAGTGGGAATGAGAGATGGCTTGCTGCTGAGCTGGGTACAAGAGATGCTGGGGTTTCTAGGGATGGGTGTCCACATAGGTAAGAACTGGGTCATGAGGTGCTTTATTGCAGGTATTTTGCTTTCACAAACAGTGAAGCTGTTTTAACCACTGAAGACAAAGGGTGTGCTGTAATGCATGCAAGTATGTGAAAGGAACTTTCCCTTTCCCCACAGGTTTCATCTTGTTCCCAGAGCTGATGGAAGCACAGAGGGAAGTCCCACCGCTAATGAAACATGTCACCTGCAAGTATTTAGCACCTATCAGCACTGGCAGGTGGAGCTCAGGGAGAAATGTTAGTGAGTAGTTAGTTAACTCTCACATGTTACCAGCTGGGCTGGTAACAATTAAAAATGGAACAATATGAAGATGTATAGTGATCATTCTGATCTCCTCCAGAAAACAGAGGAAATTACACAGCATTTCATCAGAAATGTATGTTGCAGGGGTGAGAGAGAATATAACAAGGCTTCTGATAGTCTGTAGATGTTTTTTGTGAGTGGCAGATTTGATTCCTTGAGCTTTTTGTTCACTTAAGCAGCTTACCATTCATGTAACTCTTCTTTCAGCAAGCTGCTGTGTTCTTAGTCTGCTCCAGTGTAGAAAATGAGACAGAGCTACTTTCTTTAGAACTCAGGAGTCAGTTCTGTACTGTTGCTTTTCCCTCTAATTCTATTGCTTTCTTCATTTTTGGTAGTACAGAGTTGAGTTTCACAAATTTAGTCAAATTCTGAAGCTGTATTTCTTTATAACGATTCAAACAATTGGCTTTATTCTTTGTTTTCAGAATTCATAAATTGGGAATTTTTAAATGTGTGGCTTAACAATGTATCCTTCTCTGCCTGATAAACTTGTGCCCTTCTGAATTTAGTCTGAACATGGGTCAGCTTTTATAAACTTACACAGTGAAGTCCTGATCCTGTAAAGAACTTGAGATGTTCTGCCCAAGCTTACTAAGGAGTATTGTGTAAACTGATGCAGGTGCGTGGATCTTTCTGATCTGAAGTTCTGTATGTGTTCTGCTGGATAACATTTTTCATGGAAAGCTAAACAGACTGAAATAAGTCTTAAAAGTAGCAGTTAATTATTAGGAGCGCAAAGGAGCGTGACCTTAAAAGTTGGCTGGTGGGATGGTAATGTTAATATGCGAGTTCCACTGTTGGGTGGTTGTTAGCCCTGCAGCATAGATGCTACTCTGGGAACTGAGCAGTTGTTTAGCCTGCAGCACTTGCATCATTACTTCTCCAGGGGTAAGGAGAAGGGAGCTGGAGGAGTTGAAATGGCTGTCTTGCTGCCATCACATTGAACGTTGCAGTGCCTGTAGAAGTACTGTGAGTTCTAGTCTTTCAAAATCAGTGGCAGTAGTGGAGAGGATGTCAGCAGGATGCAGTGTAGAAGCATATTTCTGGACTATGGCAGGATATTTGGGTTTGTAGGTTATTAGTAACCTTTACTCCGGAGAGGTATTGAAGGGTAGGGCTTAATATTCGATTTTAGAGCTGTGAATCTGGTTTAAGCCTTGCATAGGAATAGTATCAATAATTTTCTTTCATTTCCTCTTGTCTGTTTCCTGCTTCTTGGTCTGTGTCTTGCCTCCGTGAAAGCGAAGGCTTGCTTTTTAGTGTAACATAACTAGTTAGCTTCTGATTTATGCCTTGCTTTGTGTGTTGGTGTTGTTGAACCCTGGTGCCACAGTTGCCTCTTCATGTAGTAAGCTTGGGAATCAAGACAAAACCAACAACAGCATAGCTTCAAGTCTGGCAGTTCGTCAGTGCTTTGAATATGAACACCCCTGCCTTCTGGCTGGAAGGGCTAGGCCCTAGGAGTGCGTTACAGGGCAGAACTGTTACTCTACAGCAGCAGTAGACTGATAGAGGGTACTTGAGCTCTTAGATGTTGTCTGCACCTGCACTGAATATTAAACCCCTGACAGCCTAATCTTTGTAGCTGTTGGATGAGGTTCAAGGTGAGCCCTCTACATGGAAAATACAACGAAGAAATGGAGGTCTTCACAGATTCAGAGAAGAGACTGAAATGGCCAATAGATGGCCTTTGGGCTGCTTGCTTGCAGTGAGGTAATTTAGTTTTTGTTGCAGATTAATGAGTCAGGTGCTTGCAGGATCTGTGGCTCTTGCTGGAAAGTTGCAACCTTTTCTAGGACACAGTTGTTGTGCCATATGTTCTGTGCCCCAGGCTGTAGAACAATGACTGAATACCAGAACTGCTGCTAGCACGAGGTCCTTAAGTGCATGACTGGGAGGTGACTGACCACAAAACTGCATATCTACTGCTAAATATTTGGAGAACTGGTGAGGCATTATACAAATGATGTTTATCTTGCCACAGATGATCATTTAATAGGGTAATTACTGGGTGAAGTATACGCTGGAGTGCAGTTGGAACTATTTAGAAATATTGTCTTAGTACGTACTTTTTCTTCCTGCTTGTAGAGGCAGAGCCAGTCTGCTGAGAAAGCTTGGAGAGTACTGCAAGCCTAAGTGCTAGGAATATAGAACTCTTTGTGGTTCATTACAATTCTTTCCTCAATGTTAGTAGCTTCAATTACGAATACCATACTACTGAGGAAGGTAGACAATGGTCCCTAAGAGTTTAGCTTCAGCTAGCTGTAGGAGTAAAGTAAAACCTAAGAACTATTGGCTATGATAATAATGTCTCAAGCTGATGGATTTTTTTCCTCGTGCAGACTGCAGATTCAAAGGCATACGTATACCTTTGGCTTGCCTTTTACCTTCCATTTTTATTCAACTGAATTGTGGAGCAGTTCTTTGGGGATTTTTTAATAGGCTAAGGATCCCAATTATTGTATTTACACTGTGTTTTCAGAAATAACAATTCCTGCTTACACCTGCAGACTTCTCTTCTCTGATTTTTGTTACAGACTGTATATCATCACCTTGGTGATGCCAAAGCTACGCACTCGGACTGCATAATCATGAAAGTAGCTCTGTACTTAGGCTGAGGAATTTTAGACAGCGTGTTTTTATTTGGCTGGGATGAAGGTTTTGGGGAATTTGCAGGATGCAAATGATCATATTTCATATGGATACAGCTGAAAGTACCTCAGTCATCTCAGCCATACTAAAAGCATTTAACACTTGGTGCCTGTGTGACTATGGAAGCTCTTACTAGAGAAGAAAACCAGTAGACTACCTTCAGAAGCCTCCAAACAAGACGCTTTAGATTGTGACTGAAAATTTGTTTCTTTCAGATGTCCCTCGAGTCAGAATTTGGTTGAATTTAGAGACCCGAGTTCTCACTGAAGTCCTTTAAGCTATGGGAAAGAACAGGGCTTATGTCAGGATTGCAGCTATGAATGGAATCAATTCATTGAAATGAACGTTGCGTAGAAGCGTGGCATTTATTGACAAACCTAAGTTGTCTATAGGAATGTCCTTCAACAGCCATGCTTTTCTCTTTCAAGGCTCTTCATAAGTAAATGCGTACAATGTAGAGGCTATATACCTTAAGCAGCCATAACTTCAGTAAATGCACTGTATACTTTGTTCATCTGTGAATAGTAATTGAGTCTTGGACTGCTTTTATAGTGTGCAGAGAGTAATACAACTGCCATGATGTATAATAATGCTTAAGAGCTCCAGGGAGGCTCATTTACATGATAGTGAGGGAAATGGTCTTGCAAGGAATAAAAATTAAGAGGTTGGTATTGTGCATGTTAGAGATATATATTTTGAAATAGTGGAAGTCTGACATGAAGGAAAATTATGGGGGGAAAAGTGGTGTAAAAGGCCATTTAAAATGCTGTTTAGAACAACAGTAGCCTTTATTTCTCCTCTTCCTTGGAAAAAGGGGTTCAGTTCCTCTGTGAGTGCTTGGTAGAGATGTTAAGTCTGCCTTTAGTGAATTGGGCACTTCAGTTCCTGAAGATCCTGATGATCTGGTGGGGAGTGCAAGGCAACCCAGGTGCATAACTGGGAAATGCAGAGTTTTCAAAACTCTGATGTGGTCAGATGGGAAGGAAAGATTTTATTAACAAGTTCAATGTGTTCTCTGGGTCCAACATTAGTTTTTACTTGTTTGCGATCAGTTGGATGTCTGTTTCCTCACTGCTTTGATAATTCTTGAGAGCGTTCAAGCCTTGTCCAAGCTCGTACTTAGTGGCTAAGGACTCTGTAGCTCTCATTGGCTTGCTGCTGCTTCACCAGGGTGTTCATCAAAACATCTCAACTGATGCCAGGAATGTTATAGCAGAAAGGCAAATCAGAAATAAGATGCCCAGGCGTTTAGTAATGAGCATGAAATGTGTGACAAATGTAGAGCCTTGGCAGCGTGGTATGATTTGGGCTCTCATGTTTCCTTGGTGCTTGTGCATTCACTATTTCCACCCATGTCCTAAGTGTTTGCTAAGAGGAACTGGAATGATTCAGTTGCATCACTTGAGTAAATTATTTGAGTTCTAAGGGACTCAGTGTTGTCTTTTCAAAAAGCAGATCTCAAATGCCAGTGAAGAACAAATATTCAGTGTCTGAAAGCTCAGTCTAATCTACACCATGTATTGATTTCCCCTGAAAGTAATGAAGGTTAGTAGGAAGGGACCTGCACACTGTAAGAGGGTGGAAAAAATAAGGAATTGTGCTTAGCTCCACTTGTATTTTCTTTCTGCACCAGTTTGCTACTGTATCTTGCATGGGTGGTGGTCTTCGTGCATACAGCTGGTGGATGCATATGCTGAGCCTGTTTTTCAAATGAAATCTGGAAGATTAGCCATAAATCTGCAACAGATGAAGTCTGTTTTATTCTGGCACCACAGAAGATCTGATCCTTTTCTTAAGGAGGGAGGCTGAAGGGTATATCTTGTTCCAGAGCTTTATTTTTGAAGTCACAGGCTTATTTTCAATAAGTAAGGTTTTCCTTGGACTGTTTTGCCCTGTGGTTTTTTGGCTTTTGGAAACAAAACTTCTATTTTTCCCCTACCAAACTGGCCATTCATTGCTTTCACTGTAAAACAGTGAGAATTCCCCCACTGTATAGTTTGAGGGGCCTCATTAGTAGTATAATTTGTTAGGTGCAGGTGTTTCTTCTACTGCAAAGCAATGAAGAACCACTTTCTAGGGAATCTTGTGTACCTGGCTGAGTGGTTTGAGTTCTGAACAGTCTGTGGCTGCTTTTGTTCTACTGTGAAGCAGTGTCAAACTTTATTACTGTACCTGTTTGAGATTCAAGACAGTTACACGTGGTTCCCTGTTTGTTCTTTCTAACTTTAGCATAGCAGTACCACAAAGGCTGTCATTTATAGCAAGGCTGAGATGGGCGGCAGCAAGATGTGCTGTGTTTTGGTGCAAAAAGGGAATTGTGCTGTCTGAATAAGCTCATCTGTTGCACTACCAAAAACGTGTCAGTACATGGAACGTGTCAGTAAAACTTGGTGAATGGGACTGACAGTGGAAGCGCTTTTGGGAAGAGCGGAGCCTTCCTGTGGAGTGAGGGGCAGGGACAAGATGGCTACGCTGCTTTCTCTTGAACTCAAGAGTTTTCTTTATGATATCCATGTCATCAGTTCCTGTGGATGTTATCCTGGTGACTAGTCCATGATATTCCCCATAGTACCTTTGAGATGCTGTAAACTTTTCATTACCTGTCCCCTAAAATGTTGATGTAAGCACAGTGGCCCAGCTATTTTTGAGTACTCCCAAGTTTATTTTAAAGTCAGAAGAGAGTGAGGGGAGGAGCAGATCTTCCAAGGCTCCCTGTATAGTTGGGGAGAGATCCTACGGAAAATGATTTGCATCAGTCCTGACTTAGCTTCTGTCTTAAACCGCAGGATCTGCAACGATGGGCCTCCTTAGCTGAAGTTAGCCTCCGTGAATGCTCCCAGAGGTACGCTGAGAAGCTCCGAGCGTCTGGTCCATCATTTTTAAAGCATACCAAGTTCCTGTGTAAAAGATGCTGCTGGAAAGCAAAGTATTATTATTGTTGTCATAAAGTTGACATTAGTACATCTGCGTGTCCTAGGGGAATGTGCTGTGTGAGCATAAAGTGACTTGGTAGTTTTCCATCCTTAAAAAGACAGTAGCTTTTAGAGCTATGCTACCCTTGTTTATAAAATATATCGATCCAGCAGCATCGTGTTGAAATATGACTTCTCTCATTAGCTAGCGACTGGAAGTTGCTCTAGCAGTTCAATAAATTAGTATGAATACAGGCAGAGGTAGGAAATGATGCCTGGTCTGGCAAGGGGCTGGTTCAAAGGTTTATGTGGCTGTCGTGTGTGCTTTAATTGGTGCCACATGTCTGGGTGCATTTACATGAAACTTTGCTTGTGCAGAGCATGTTTTGCCTGGAAGAACTCCCCAGGTTTTTTCATTTGCTGATTGCAGGTTTTGGTGTGCATTTGCTACAGAAGAGCATCTCTCTTTGGGAAGAAGAGTTGCTGACTAAAATAGCTTACAAATGAAAGACAATTAGTAAAAGGAGACTTCGGTTAAGTTTAAGCAAAGCAGTAAATGAATGCTAAGAAGAGTCCTCTGTACTTCAGCAGGAGCAGTGAAACTCCTAGTTCATCGGTGTCCTTTAACTGTAAGTCGTTACCCAGTATAACCTGTTCCAGCAGAAGTGTGGCAGGATACAGTCAAACCTTTCCCCACAAGCTGAACATGGATGGGGACCTGCTTGAGGTGGTGCTAGAAGCAGAAATGGTGAGGATGCCTTACAGTAACTCTAGGTTTGCTTGGGAGGCTCCCGTTTTTGTGCTTTATTGCCAGTGACGTGAAATGGTGTGTAGCTGAAGCACGGGCTTTGCATCTTCACGTCTGCAAGAGCACCATGCCATTCAGAGCAGAAATGTTTGGTTTGCGTTAGGTACTTCTGTCCTAAAAAAGCTGTCAAAAAAAGGTGTGTGAGGGGAAGCTAGGACTGTCAGCAGCGCTAAAGCCAGTACAGGTCAAAAGCTAACAGGATTGCAGTGCACTTCTGCGATTTGTACTCTGCTGGAGTGGCATTAATGGCTGCTTGCCAGCTGTGACACCCTGCCAGACAACTTGCATTACTGGTCCTGGTACATGCCACAATGCATGTTAATGCCTCTAATGTTGCTTGCAAAGGGCAGCAAACGCTTGCCTCCTTGAGAAAAGGCAAAGAGAACGTGGAAAGGGCTGCCAGAAAGGTGTTGCTGACAACTCTGAATTTGCTGCTGAGAGATGAATAAATAACCTGGGTAATGTTATGCAGAAATCATTTGTCTTTGTTTTAGCCTGGGCTGTGATGTGTGTAGAAGGACCACGTAAGTTAAAATAGTGCTGTTGCCACATCAGCTTTGCACTGCTGTGAATTGGAATGTAAATTCTAAGATGAGGCAGAACTGATGCAGCTGGATTCCTTACAGATGAAAACTAAACTCTGACATTTTAACACCTCCCCAGCAGAGAGCCTGCCACCCCCCTCTACCTTCTTGGGATTTATGGCTTACTGTTAAACTGGCTGGGAGACCTAGTGCTGATGGAGCAGCCAATCCCTGAAATAGGTTTCTGGTGTCAGGCTGGCACAGTGCTTATGCCTGCATTAGATGGTGTAGAGGCTAAACAGAAATATTCTAGCTGGCAACTGCCTAAATAAGCCAATCACTCTGCAAGTGGACAGCAGAGCCATGAACCTTGCCTTCCTACCCTGCTTTGTAATTTGTGTTGTGCAACTATCCTGTAATTTGCAAGGTTGGTTTTACTTAGATTTGTCTTTCACAAGGAAAAGATTCTTCTCTTTGATTCTTCTCCAACTGCAATATAACTTGGTGTAGTAACCTAGATGCATTTTGTCCTGGTTTCATAATAGTAACTTTTAGCAAGGAGTTGCATAGGATGAAACTGCTTAAACTTGTACCATGTTTCCTAGGGTAAGAAAAGATGGGCAGACAGGTGCCCCTTGCCCCTGGCAAGCCATTTCACAGGGACGTGGTCTGAGAGATAGGGGTAAGTTTATAAGCATAGATTTGTCTAAGGAATCAGTAATAATAGACACGGGGCTTTGGTAAACCTCTTCTAATGCAGCTTACTGAGATAGTTTAAAAACAAACAAACAAAAACTATTGCACAAGCTGACTCCTGGAGTGTGCAGTCCTTATAGCGAGTGCATGAGGAAGGAGCATCTTCCCACAGGTCAGGCATCTGTCCTGTTAGCATGGATGGATGAAGGGCAGGAAGCTTCACTGTTTTTGACAAATGACCTGTGGTCATGGACAGCAACAGCCATATGTCCTCGTGGTTAATGTGGGACATCTCAGTAAGTACAAGTTTTTTTCTGATACTGTGCTGTGTAGGTAGATTCCAGGAGTAAGAATGCAGTTGTCGCTTTCTAGTTTGTAGTCTTAGAGTAAGGACTGGTTGTGATTTTAAACTAGGAAGACATTTTCTACAATAAATGTAACTTGTGGGGCATATAATTTAGTTCTTTGGCCCCAGGTGTGGAACTGTCACTGGCCACATGTGCAAGCAGGTGCCTGTGTTTTTTTAAACGTAGTGTTTTGCCTCATGAGAATCTGGGAGCCTTCCTTGCAGATATTGTTATTACACTGGTGTGACATACAGTTGCTGTGAAATACTTAAAGTATGTCTGTACAAGCTGCCGCCATATGCAAAATACACTTGCATGGTCTCTTCTTAATTGTAAATAACTTCTGCTTAAGGCTACAAGAAAATTCTCTCTATAACAAGGGGTAGGGCTGCGTGAACAAATACTGCAACAGTCCTGTATAAGCATCCTTGAAGGGCTGTGCATGCTTAACAGATTGGAGAGTAGCACCTTATTCTGCAGTTATTTTAAATGCTTTTTGACGTCTTGCATGGAATTGTGTGGATAACTAAGCTTGCAGTACACCTGTAATAGGAGTAGTGCACCAGATCCTTGTGTTCCAGGAACGCTACTAACAGAACAGGTAGGTGTAATAGATGACTAGGGTCAGAAGTAGTAACAAAAGCACTGAAAGCAGCTGGTGTGCAGCTCTAATGGGCTGTAGAAAACCTGCCAGGTAGCTTAAAATAGCAGATGTGTATATGAAAGCACAGGGAAGTAGGACGATTACTTGTTTCTTCTCCGAGTAGTTTGTTCAGCGCAGAGTATTGATTAGGTAACATTGGACCTGCTGGCAAAAACAATGACAAGACTTATCCAAGATCTGAGTTGTCTGTGCCAGATGGAGCCAGTTAATCTTTGTTTGCTGGCAGCCTGGAAAAATGCTGCATGAGACAGGTTTGTCTTGCTGGCTCAAGTGGTACCCACGCCTTGTCTTCCTTGTCTTTGTGCACCACATACTTTGTGCAACTGCTGAAGTCTGTTCCTGAACCGAGCGGTGCATTTGAGTCCTTACCCATCTGAAATTGCAGATGTCAGACTTTTGAGGACTTACATAGCTCACTGCACACTCCAGCTAATACTGTGATTATTCTTGGCAGCTTCAAGTTTCAGCCCACTGAAACAGGCTGCTAGAGAAGTGTTCTGTGGCATGCTTTTTGTGGACCACGTATGGCCTTTATGTGTGCAGGGATCTTCATATTATCTTTGGGAGGATCACAGATTGAAAAAGGTAAGGGCACTGTTTTTGAGATGCTTATTCTGTGGAGCAGAGCTGACTTAAGCCAGAGATTCTTCACTTGGGCTTTGTATATGCTCATTTTAGATCTGGAAGAATTGATGAGCCATTTACTGGAGTGAGGAGTGGTCTTGCAGAAGCAGGTAGCATCACCTACCTGCTGAAACACCCTCTCAAAATGTTGCAAAAACAAAAGTGCCAGTCTACCAGCTAGGTCAGTGATTGCAAGCGTTTTCTAGACATACATGGAAATCTGCAGATGCTACACTTCCATTATTCACCCAAACCTGTCTTTCCTGCTGCTCAACATTTAATGGTCCAATAAGCAGGACAGCAGCATCCTAGAAAGAAGGCACAGTCATCCCAGCCCTCAATTCTTTCTGCTCTGCTGAAGTGTTTCTATTAATAGCTGGGACAAGGGCTCCTGTCCCACTCTCTTGCTCTCTTATTAGCATGCTTTTAGTTTTCAGCAGAGCTGGCTGTTGTGCTTATTGGACCTTGAAGGATTTGCTCCATGTCAGATGCAAGATATGAGTACAAATGCAAGACATGCTTTAAATTCATAGAAGAACTCTCACAGGGATGGTGCTGAAAAACAGCTAAAGATGTGTTGGTGTCCCTGACTTGCATACCAGAGGGACGCCTTTCTCAGTGTTCTTGGTAGGGTGAAATAGTCACCTGGTGTTTTTCATGCAGAATGGATGATCCTGTTTTCAGTCTCCTTTAGTGGCAACGGAAAAGCCTGCTGTTTGAGATCAGAACAACAGAAATGGATGGAAAAACCCTGTTCAAAAAGCAAACCTTAGGAGTAAGGATTTGTAGCAGTTCATGTGGTTTATTTCTTTTCTACAGAGGGGAAAGTTCAATATTGGCAGCAGTGCAGAAACATGAATAGAAATTAATCTGAGCACTTAGAAGTACTGATCTTTATCCAAGCATCATAAAAAGTTATCTGAAGGTGAATTGGTAATGAGCTTGTTTATAGCTAGCTGAGGAACCAAATGCAACCTACTTGTAGTTCTAAAGCTGAAAGTACTGATGCTATCGCTAGTTTGGGAGGGAGGTCAAGGATTGGCCTGTTTGTCAGAACACTTGAGGCTTTTCACGTCTACTTTTGGTCAAACACTTAAAGTACTTTGAAAAAGCAGGGTTTAGATGAGGATTGGCAGGAGGTCTTTCCACTTCAGAGATTTTGTTTAGGAACCACAGGTCTGAAGTGCTAATCTCACCCACATGATGTGCATGCTACTCTCACCCTGATCAGTGTACCAGTTTATGCGTTTTTGCACGGCTAAAACAAACTGCAGAAGAGTGAGTTTGGTTTTATTTAGACTGTGGAGAAACCATGTTCAGGCATACTAGTCAGTTGCTAGGTGGACAATTCTTTTAATTCTGCTGTTACCAGATGGGAAGGGATAAGCTGATCCCTAGATAAGCAGGGAACAGCCTCTTAGCAGCCTGCTTTCTTCAGAGATGGGACAACTTGTAAATGTTTTTTCTTTTGCTTCACACCAAGTTGACATAAAAATAATGCATGTGTGAGTATATCTATTAAGGAGCAAAAAATTAGAGAAGAATGAGATGCTTGGAAATCCTCTTAACCCTTTTCAGGGATATCAGATGAGTACAGTTGATCTGAGTTTCCAGCACTGTGTTTTGTACTCTTCACCTGTGGCAGGTAAAGAGTTTTATAGACTTGTGAATTCTTAGATGGTGAGGAGCTTGAAGCAATGTTCAGGACAGTTGGTTGCTGCTAAGCCAATTCCGTGTGTTCCAGATGAGAAATAAGGAGGAGCTCTGTAGGTTTGGTTCATGAGACTTGGTACATGCATTTTCTACGGCTTAACATATTACAGGAAACTTTCCTTCTGCTCTGTTTAGAATTCTGAGTTATAGTAAACCTCTCAAAAATTGGGGGAAAACCAAATCCAGTCTGTTTCTGGGTTTCATCAAAGCCAAAAAAAGCTGAGTTGAGAGTTTCTGACTTTGGACAAAGGCTTAGCTCAAATAAACCTTAGTTCATTTGAAACCTCCTGTCAAGCTTTTGAGAAGTGATGCAAAAAAAAAAAAGCACTTCTGTCCCTAGAAGTACCAAGAAGTGTTACATCCACCTGTGACACTTCTGCTTAGGTTGTCTTTTTGTTGGCTTAAGACATCTCTTGAATTATTTTATATGTTGCCAGCATAAATCTAGGATAAAAGCTAGCACCTGCGTAGCCTTCAACTATGGCACAAACTAAGGAATACTTGTGCAGAAGTGGATGGAGAAGAAAGTGCTTTATAAATTTTTAAAACACTTTTGAACTATCCGAATGTTCATTATAATGCATTATTCAATCAGAAAAGTGCTTTGCAAGGAGCCATGAAATATATCTTCATTGCAAGTGCATCTGTTGTTCCTTGCAAATGATTAGCTGTCACTGAGTTGTGAATTCTTCTTTTTGTGTGGTTAACATGATTTGTTCTAATTAAGGACTGACACTAAGAAGCTAGCTGTATCTAATAGCGCTAGGGCTTTTGGTCATTGCTGCTTGCCAGGTCATAAATGTGGCTGACAACATAAAGCAGCACCAGTGTTGTATTGAGGCAGAGCCTGCAGACCTCTGCTTGTGCTCATTGTCATGAGTCCCATTGTTACACAGGCTGGGCTGATAGATAGTGCCAGCAGCAGAGGAGGTAGAGCAGGGGAAGACTTATTCTTAGAACTGGCTGATGTTTCTCACTGTCCTTTTTGGTAAGGGAAGGTTGGCAGCAGTGTCAAGAAATAGTCCTGTTGCCGAAGCTTGAGAGCTGCGAAACTCCCAAGGTCAGTTTTATTTCCCTCCCTCTTGTGCCCTTTAAAAGCAAAAAGTCGCTACCTCCAGAAATAGAAGGGAGGCTGCTTCTGGGATTAAAAAGAAATTATGAAGAGAATAGTGATAATGCATTTGCCTGGACTTAAAGGGGAAAAAAGCTTTGAAGTCTACAGAGATGCTGCTCTTTTGTGTGCTAGTTTTAGCAAAATAAGTGTAGATGATAACATGGAGTGTTAGAGTGGTGTGGGGTAAGAGGGGTTTTTGGTAATAAAGGATGTGGAAGATGCTGTGGCAAAGACCACAGGGAGGCTAGGCAAATGGAGAAGAGTTGGTGATGGGAAGACTAGCAGGGAAGCTCTTAGTTTTTCTAGAGTGGAAACCACCTTGTGTATGAATGGGGAACTCCAGACAGCGTAAGAGTCTGAAAAGATAAAACTTTCAGCTTCTGAGGATGAAATTCACTTTAGGCAACAGGTTTGAGTATGTGCTGTGCAGCAGACATGAAGTGATGTGACATCTTGCAGTGTTTCCTTGGCAGACCACGTGGCTATAGATCCGTTCACCTGCTGGCATTAAGAAGCTGGAGAACATCTGAGGTGAGAAGGCAAGCAGTGGAACTTGGCAGCTGCTTGTTCTTAAATGGGACAGGCGTGTGTTTATGTACCTGCAAGGTTCCCTGCTGACTAATACTTCCAAGGGATGACTCCATTTTACAGCTAAGAGCTTTATTCTGCACAAATGTGGAGCTCCATTGCATCGCTATTCAGCGGAGGCTACATGTGACTGGTGGTTTTGCTGTCAAACCTTCTCCCTCAGCTGCCTTCCCCAGTTAGATCACTGTAGGACTCTTTCTGAGCTACTGAAACAAGGTTTTTAAAGGAAGTAGCTGTCAAGAAATAAGCAGATTAGTTGCAAAATAAGTTGCTATAAGATGGACTCCGTTGTTTCCCCCTGAGGCTGACTTTCGCCTGCCTCACTCCTCTGGCCTTGCTGCTCGTTGTCCAGCTGCTGTGCTCCAGATGAGTTGTCCTTCCCATTTGTTGTTGTTGGGCCTTTGTTTGCACTTGGAGGTGGAACAGCTGGGAGGAAGCGCGCTGTAAGCTCCTCCAGACAGTTTCTATGGAAACTGTCAGCTCTCCAGCAGGTTCTCCGATGGGCACAAGCTGTGGATGCCTGTGAGTAATTGTTACATTTACACACTTCTGAACCTTACCCCTGGACACCAGCAGATCTCCAAAACGGTTTCCTAGGTGACTGCATTTTCCATGCTGGGACAGGAATGGGCATGTTAGCAATGCTTAAGCACTGCTTTCTGCACCTCTTCTTGCTCGTGATGGAGTATCAGGTGAAATCTTGGGGCCCTAGGTTCCTGTCTGGGGTATTGTTCCAAGTGGGAACTGTTGGTCTGCAGTGGGTACAAGAATTATGCACTTCTGTATGAGCTGTGGTGCCCAGCTGGGTTTTGTCCTTATTGCATGGCTAATACAGCAACAGGATTTCAAAGCAGCTTTTTGTGCTAGGGTTCTGTCCCCTCCCAGCTTCTTGTGCAACTCCAGCCTTCTCCTTGCTGCCAGGGTGCTGTAAGAAGCCCAGAAGTCCTTGATTTTGTATAAGCACTGCTCTGCAACAACTGAAACATCAGTTATCTGCACTATTCTCGTAGTGAATCCAAAACACAGCACCATGCAGATACTAGAAGGAAAATTAACAGTATCCCAGCCAAAACCAGGGTGGTATTGAAATACAGTATCAGTAGAATAAATAATGGATGTTTGGAATCAATAAAACTGGTTTGGAGTGGGTGGAGCAGGTAAATCCTCCTCTTTCTGCTAAAATGGCAGCTTAGGGAGTCAGAGTACGTTATTTCAAGTTCTTCAGCTGACTGAGACCTTTATTTTAATGACTGCGTGTAGTCAGTCCTTCTCTTGGAAAAGTGCAAGAGGGTTCTGGTCTGTCACTTCTGTCTTACAAGGGCATGTTTCAATGCAGCATGTTCATGGTCTGCTGATCAAGGACCGAGGCTTTCCTGTTGGGAGATGAACCTAGCAACAAAAGCAAGGAATGGCTGTAATATGTTGCATGCTGTAATACTTCTCCTGTTGCCACCAGGATGAAGTGTAGAAACCATGTATAGCTCTGTGGAAGATGGTGCACCAGCTCCTGATAAGTAGAATTTCTACTTAATTGTATAAACTGACGGATTGGGAATATTCAGTGGAGTGTTCAGTGCCACTGAGCTGATAAGGAGTTGGACTGGAAATTGCAAGAAATTAGAATACTTGGAGGGGAAAAGGGAAGGCAGTTAAGGAGAGGTTGTGTGTACTTTAGAGAATGAAATCAGTTACTAAAAATAGCGGAAAATTGCATAGAATTAGGTGGGAGTACGTGTCTCCTAAATTCTACGGATGAGCTTTAAAATGCATAGAAAGAATCACAAAATGCATACAAAGGATCAGTTTCCATTAAAGCATATTGCTTTAGAGTAATCAGTATGCAATCCTATTGAATTCCATATCAGTTTCTTTTTCTAGGCATCTGTGAAGAGCTTTCTATAAAAGGCTGCAGTTAAACCACGTAGCTTCTGTGTGGGATTTTGGTGGAGAGAGCTTCTGGTCAAGCACTTAATTGCTAGGAGCTGAAGTTATTCAGCTAGCAGGAAATATAGGGTGTTCAGCCCAGTCCCTTACCACTACCTACAAACACCTTGCTTAAATTGCCTGCTTGATACTCCTGGTGCTAACAGATAAGGGTGCGTGCTTCCAGTGGAGAGCTGAAGGTGTTTGACAGCTTCTGTGGGTCAGACTAGAGTCTGGGCTTGTAATGTCTATGAACTTAGAGGCTATGCTGGTGCCCAACAGCCGCCTTCTCTGCCCTCTGTAAAGAAAATGAACCATGTGTGGGAGCTGAGAGGTGCCTTCTGTATCTCAGGCATCTCTCCTAAGACAAAGGACAGCATCTTGGTTGTGGGGCAGTAAGCTGCCTGTATAAAAGTGATCACATTTTTCATGTGAGTGATTTGAATGCCTTGCTATTGCTGGTGTTTCACCCTTGACCAATAATTGCTGAAGCCATAGCAAGGAACACTTAAGTCTGTTCAGTATGGACCTCTCTAAAACCTTGTTGGGTACTGTCTCTGGGAGGCTATTAAAATAGTGTTTTTCCGTGCTCATTAAGAGCCTTGGAAGATGCTGAAAGGGCTCTCACTCTGCATGGAGCAGTTCAGTCAGTGGGGACAGAAAGGTGCCTAACCTTTTGCCTCATCTCCCATGAAATCCTTCCAAAGAAGTGCTTTTGTTTCTGTAACCAGCCACTCCTCATCTGGAAGTGGTTACTAACGGTGATCCGCACTGAGGGGAAGGGAAAATCTGACAGAGTTCAGTCCTGCCGGGTTTCGTGACTCCTGTTAATCCAGCTGGGTTTGTCCCCTGCATCCCCTGAGATCATAGTGCAGTGATGTCAATCCTCTGCATGCATATAAATGAGTGCACTGCAGTGGCTATTAAACCTGGGACAGGGAAGGGTATGTCTGCTGCCTTTACATAACCTGGACACTTGCATGGGGGAGAAGACTTTCAACTTTCTATTGGCTCTGAGAAAGCCTAGTGCTGGCAGGGCTCATTAATTTTTAATTTAGTCTTCTCTTCGCTGCACTGCTGTTGTGTTTTATGAGGACATTATGCTGAAATGAAGGCTTGTAAAACAGAATTTCATAGCTTAAAAGGTACGGTCATTATAATAATCTGCATGCTGAACTAGAAGTGAGTGGGTATTTATAGCATGGCTAATATTAATTATTTTTTATTGTGATGTCATCCTTACCGGTCAACTGCACAGTAAGACACAATGTAGGCCAGAACTCCCCGGGCAGATGACTTTGGTTTGGGGGACTTACAAGTGTTAGGGTGAGCTTCACAGAGGCTGGTGCTGGAAAAAATATCTGTCCTAATTCAGTAATATCCTTGTTCTACCCCATTGGCACAAACACCTGCATCTTGGCCCAAGATTATTGTGCATGGATGCATTTCTGTTCCATCGCAATAGTTTTGGGATGGAAGACTTTCCATGTGCTTGTCATTCATCAGGCCCAGAAGAGTTCCATCATCTAAGAATGCAGACAGTTATGCTAGAGCATACTTGGTGACAGTTGCAGCCATGGAGTTGTACTTGGTTTTGCTGCTAACGGCTTCTGGGTTCTGCTCCTACAGGCCCCTACACGCTCTTTCATCTGGTTTTGTTAAATCTTATACAAAATATTAGCATGCTTTTCTTCTACTGTTTGTTAAAAATGTTTTAAATGGTTTCTTGTGTTGCTTGTTAAATATTTCCTTATGTATTACTGCAATCCAGGATATCATTCGGTACTATTTCCACTGAAATGCATGTGCAATATCAGTTAGGAAGTCCACCTGTTAGAACAGAGAGGACCTGTGGAATGACACTTCTCAGTATTGCTGCTGGTAATCTGTGCATTGTTTTGTGTTTCTGTAAATACAAAAACTAACGTGGTGCATTTCCCTGCCTTAGATTCTTTGCTAGCTGTTGACAGTGACTTAGGGATGGTAGGGGAAGGTGAGCTGTAGCTTCTGCAGTTTGGAGGCAAAACCCATTCTGTTGTAAATCCTGCGTTAGACTCAGGCCACTCAGACTTCCAGGGCTGCAGCTTGAATTGTGATGGACTACAGGGAGAAGTACCACGCTAGTCTAAAAGCATGTCTGGGCTACAGGAAGCACAGTAGCAAACCTCTTCTGATGTTGCAAGAGAATGTAATTCCTTCTGGATACGCTTATTCCGTACAGACTGAGTGGCAAAAGCCCTTTTAAAGGGTCTCTGACCTGTGCTGTGTGTGGTTTTTTTTTTTTTTTTTTTTTTTTTTTACCATTGTTTTAGGTCCTTATCAGCTGCCCTCTCCCAAGCAGGCAGGATCAGTGGCTCAGATGCAGCTGGGCTGTAAACAGCTTTTACAGAAGTAGCTTTGATAGCTGAAGTATTTACTTTTTGACAGCTTCTTCATGTGGCCTGTGATCTGCAGTTATTTCCATCTTTGACTCAGTTTTCTGAGAATGATGTGGTTAACTTGATTGGAGCTGGATTGTCAGAGTAATTCAGGTTGGAGGGGATCTCAGGAGGTCTGGAGTCCAAGCTCCTGCTCAAAGGTCTGTAAAGACCTCAGAATTTACTACAACTGGCTATCTTATGAGGAAAAGCTTTGAATGGGATGAGAATGGGAATTGAACTGATGAGAAATTTCTTTGCAGTGAGACTTCCCATCACTCAATTGCTTATTTTATCGAGGTCCTCTCCTCTGTTGAAAGCTTTGTCTTTGCCCAGCCTTCATGTAGTACAATCTTTTCAATTGGCTATTCCTGACTCCCCGCCTCATAAAAACCAACTGTGTGGAGAAGACTGACAGCAAAGGACTTGCTCGGGTTCCGTTATGCTTCGGGAAAGAAAGCTTTGTAAATTCAAGAGCAAAACAAATTCTTCCTCCGATGAAGGAGCTGTTTTGCACCTATCATGGGCCTTCTCTCTGCAGGATGCAAAAAATGGGCTTGTGAATTGGTGGAAGGTGTCTGCCAAGGCACATAACTAAGGTATAGAAGGCACTCCCTCTGAAGTTTCCTTTTAAGATGTTTTTTCTAAAAGCTAAAATTCTGAGTGTATTATGCAGCAGATCACCAGGTACCTCTGTGCGGCACAATGATGCAGGCAAGGGGCACTTGCTTGTTGCAGGTGGGCTAATGAGTTGCAACTTTACTAGTCCTGCCCCAGGTATTTCATTTAGAGCTTGGAGCTGCTTGTGTGGAAGTTGAGGCTCAGCCAGCTCTGATAATGCTTGTGCCTTGACCTGCTGAATGCAAGAGGTAATAGATAAAGGTTTTAAAAATTTATCTACAGACTTGCAGGGTGAAATTCTGATCCATTTGGCGTTAGTGACAGTGTACAGGGCTTCAGCTACCTCTGTGGAATAGCAGGAAATAAATTCATGAATAATGGAGAAAGAGCTTGTATTGAAACTACATTATTCAGCAAATCCGTCGTTTTCATCTGAAGATCTGCAGTTTGTATCAGATTAAGAACAAGGCTGGGGGCTTGTTTTCTTTGCCTCACAGGAGTAAATAGCTGACGAATATAGAAATAATGAGTACAGGAAACAAAGCTTTAGAATTGACTTACAGAGTTGTAGGCAAGCTGAGGGACAGTTAAGTGAAAATTTCTGGCAAAACCTGGCCTGTCCTGTGTGCCACCTGAAGAGCTCAGCATAAGAATTGTTTCCAGGCAATTTGCTCTTCCTACAAGCCGCGGCCCCCCAGAACAGGGATTTGGAAGGCTTCTCTCGCCTGAAAATCGCAGCCCTGTAAATCCCTGAAGCTCCTCCCCTCCTGAAAAAGTTGAAGCACAGGAGGAAGTTTCCAGGCAGCAGACTGCAGTGGTGGTGAATAGGATTTTCACAGCTCGCTAACCTCGTAAGCGTTTAATAAATCTGAGATCCATCCCAAGGATAAGGTGGCCCTGATACCTAAGCAGACAGACCCTGCCTGCTGTCATCTTCCTTAACGCTGACCCTGCACAGCAGGACCAATTACCCAGCTAACAAACTGGAGACAAGTGTCTCCTTTTGTGCTACCCTGGCAGCGGGGCTAAAGGTACCGCGGTTGTCATGGCAATGTCGCTTCAGGTGCTGATGGTGTGAGTGGCTGTGATTAAGTGCCTGAGGATTGGCTATGGAGGTTTTTCCTCTTTTGTATGGATTTTCTTGGTTAATCATGTGACCTTGCATTGACAGATTGAGGGATGGTCTTCTCCGAGCAGTCTGATGCCGTGATTACTTGCTGAGGCAAATTGGCAAGTTCAGGATGTAGTAGATCCTATAGACACTGGTAAATGAGTTGCTGTGCTGGGAGAGAGAGCTGTATATAAATACACAGAGCAGAAAGCCTTTTGCAGGCTGCAGTGCAGAGGATGAACAGCGTAGGCTTCCTGTAGGCTCGTCTTTTAAATGTTGTCATACTCCTCCGTGCAGGTGAGACGATTGTTTTGTTTCAGTCTGAGAAAAGGATTTATGTGAATAGCTTGTTTCTTAAGCAATTGCCACCAGTCACAAAGCTGTAGATCTAAGCAAATGTGGAGTTATGAAGCTGAGGTTCTTGCCAGGGGAGGGTAATTGGGGAGCAATATAATCACACGATTGATGTCCTAATCAGCCAGCTGGTGGCAGAAGGCCCAGTTGGCATCTCAGAACTGATCTTGAGCATGAGCTGCTTGTTCTCTGGCTAGAGAGTCCCTGTGGAGCGTGAATGCTTTACTTCAGAGAAGTTGGCTGCTTGGCCCTTTGGCTCGTGACCCAGCATTTAAAGTTCTGAGACCTCTTTCAGCTTGGAAATGAAGAAAACGCTGGACTAAAAGGCAGCGCTGAAGCTGTTGCCTTGTTTTTATACCCTGGTTGTGTGCATATCGCTGTGATAAGTCTATAGACTTATCTTTTGTCAACCGGTGGGCCATAAACTGTAAAGAACCATGAAATACAGTCACTCTGGGTTTAAAAATAACTGACTGTAATTCCATTATGAAATAGTTTCGCTTTGGAGGTGAAAACTATATCCGGGTGTACAAGGGAGATGAGTGGATAGAAGCACTTGCAAATGCCAGCTGACCTGGCACAAATTTGTGAGCAGCTAGGTAGTTTGTCTCACTTGCCTTATTCCTAGATTAGTTTTGATTATTGATGTAGTTGCTTGCTATGAAGTGGAATCTTTTTCCTGGAAGTGGCTACGTCCTGCAGTGATGAGTTAAAAACAGCCTGTACACAAAAAGCCAGCTCAGGTCTATTTGCTGGGGATGGTGGTGGTAAATCCTGGGGTTAAGAAGGACAGGAAAGATGGATGCACAGTTCTGGCAGAACAGGTAGAGGTTTAAGACTGCTTTTTTAGAAGCAGTTGAGATGCAGAACAAAAGTGATGCAATAGAAATTGATGTTAAAGGTGAGACCGTGTTGTAGAGCATATGAATGATAGTTTTGGCACAAGTTTTCAATAGCTGTCTTATGCAGGTGCTGTTAATGATGTCATATGCTTCACAGTGGCAATATCTTTGGGAAGATCTGTTTCTTCCCTAGTACTGCGTTCCAAATTGACTTCCAGATGTAAACAATTCAGTAAAATGACACAGAACAACTAAAGTGAGGCCTTGATGCAGGAGGCTAAGAACCAGGTGCCAAACTGTCCTGATGACTTGATACTGACTTGTTCAGGAATCTTTGGAAAAGCTGAAAGAGAATTTGTCCTGGCTTGCTTGTTTGATGTAAGTGATGCTGACGGACCTTGAAAAACTTAACTCCTTTTAATAGGTTACAGGATAGGGAGGGTAAATACCATGCTTCCCCAGTTGTCCCGATAGGTAACTAAATTGTCATAATCGGATTCACAGGATGGTTGAGGTGGAAGGGACTTCTGGAGCCCAGCTAGTCTACCCCCCCGGTCAAGTAGGGTCACCTAGAGCGTGTTGCACAGCATCAACACCAGGTAGGTTTTGAATATCTCTAGAGGAGTTTCCACAGCTTCCCTGGATAACCTGTTCGTTGTCGTCACCCCACTGTGAAGTTTTCCCTCATACTCAGGTGGAACTTGCAGAATTTCAGTTTGTTGCTTCTTGTCATAAAACAGCTAGGATTGTTTTCTGCCCACAGAACGAGACTGTTTTCTGTAGTTCTTGTTGGCCCTCTCAGACTGGTAGTTCCTAAGGCTCAGCTGCTCTGGCAGAAGCTGTGGGTCAGAAGGAAGCTAGCTGAGCTCCTATGTTCTGGCTGAGGTCCAGCTGCAGTCTAAGAACGGGCTCCAGTTCTGTACTGCTGGATCCAAAGTGGTTCATTAATTTATTTTGCTGGAAATAGCATTTGTGCCCTTCGGTGATGTGGAACATTACTTGGTATTATGGCTGTGTTAGGGCATGCACCTTGAATGACAGCAGGCAAGGTAGTGATTTGCATACAGAAAGCAAAAGCCTTTACACAGTGCAGATAATGCACATTGTAAAACAGTTACAATAACATTCACTGCAGCCATGAAAACAATTTTACAGCAGATTAAACACACTTAGAAAAAGGAAAAAGATGAGAGAGAAAGCAAAACCAACACTAAATTAGGGTTTAGTCAGCAGCAGAAGAACATAAGAGAAAATGAATGTTCCAACTGTCCTCTACTGCATAGTTTTTTCCAGGCCAACTGTTCTGCTCTAATCTATTTTGTTGGGCTACAGTTTGAATTGAGAAACTGTTCTCTGAAATCACGCCTGTTAGTGAAGAGTATGAGAGCTGAGACAATCAAATAGTGCTTGGATCAGCAGCGTGTGCTGGCGGCCAAAAGCATCGGCTCTGTCTTGGGCTGCGCTGAGCAGAGCACTGCTGGCTGGTGCTGAGGGAAGCAACTGTCCTGCTCTTACATATAACTTAGTATAGTTGATATCCTATGACTGGAGGACAAGTTGCACTGTTTTCGGACTGTTCATCTGTAGACTTGGTGTTCCTTCTTTGTCATGTCAGCCTCAGTGCTCAGGAATAGCAGTATCCATTCAGCAAAAGGCTCAGGCATCTTGCTGGGTTGTTTAGGCTGTAGCCACCAGTACGTGTGAAGTATTTAATGTGTTACAAAGCATGGTGTTGTTTCTTGGGCATATTTTGGAACCTCTCCTCTGTCAGGCAGAACTGTTAGGTGAGCATGGCAATGCGTTTCAGGCAAATGCCAAGGTCTGATCCAGGCCAGGTGTTGAATGGCTACAGACTGCAGGAATCCCTGTGCCTTACGCTGAAAGCTGTTGTAACCTGCAGGTGGCTGTAAACCAAAAATTCTGTCTTTCTAGATGAATTATCAGATAGTATTTTCCCACCTTTGGTGGCTCAGCCGTATAGGGGGTGGGAGCCTCTGTAACACTGTGCTTTGGGGAGGTTTAAGCAAGTCTCCACTGCTGATAAAGCAGTGGGAAGGTGCATTTCCTTCTAAGCATAAAGGGAAAACACTTCTATACCTTGCTGTAGACACGTTGTGACTATATGCATAGGGTACGAGCATGTCAGCATCTATCAGCAGATGGCCTCTAATGTGACAAGACCTGTCCTGGTATTTGCATGCGTTGCTCTGAGAATGTCTGTAATGGAATATTGCAAAAGTTTTAACTATTGAAGGGTGAGAGGAGGTTAAATGGAAGTCAAGGAGTTGATTCTATCAGGATCTTCGGGGATTTTCCAGTCTGGCAGATTCATTACTGTCAGAAATGATAACTGATTGTATCTGAAGAGGTCAGAGGAGGAGTAATTTAGATCGTGTCCATTACTTGTCAGCAAATAATGCTGCACAGAGCTGCAAGGAGTGAAATGAGTGTCTGACATTATCAGTAGCTCTCCCATTTGACATTTCAATGAGAGCTACTAGTTGTGCTCTTACACATATGTATCTTAAAGTTTAAATTATCGTTACTCCTCCCTTGGTAAGGAGAGATACCTGTGGGAAGTGTGCAGGGAGCCAATTTGCTCTTGTGGCCAGTAACAGAAATAGGAGATGGTAAATTTTACTGCAGACACTTGGCTGTGCAGTCATTAAAAGCTGGCATGGTGCAATGCTCTGCTAATCACATACCCATATTGTATGCACTCTTCCAAAGTATTGTTTGTGCTCTAGCTCGCAGCACAAATACATCCTCAGTTTGAAAGTAACTGACGGCAATTGCATGTTCAAATAACTTTTGCTGTTGCAGAATGTCATTGTTTCTGCAAAATGGAAATGTGAAGAGGTAAAATACTTGGTTGGGGGGATTTGTTTAACTTTATTCCTCACTATGCTTATGTGTGTGTTTAAGAGCTGAGTCTGGAGGAGAGGTTTTTTTATCTTCTGCTTTCTATTCCAGTGTTACTCAGCATCTGGAAGACACTTTCTGGTGAGGTGGCTGCCCCGTGCCTGTCGGTGTTCAAGAGGCATTTGGATAATGCCCTTAGATAATGTGCTTTAACTTTTGGTTAGCTCTGAGGTAGTTGGGCAGTTGGTTTCTATCTTTGTAGATTGCTTCCACTGAATTATATGTTGGGAAATCAAGAAAATCTTCTCTAGAAGAGCCACCAGGAGTATACGTAATCCCCAGTGCAGTGTTTGATACCAGGAGTTGATAGGCAGGTGTGCTGCTAGCTCTGTGGGCAGGCTCGGCTGTTTGAGGCACTACATTTTGTTACTGCTGTTCATCAGTTCTTTACCTGGCAGATGTCCCTGCTGGCGTATAGCCTTTTAAAACAGAGGCCACTTAACTCTGCAGCTTACTGTTGCAATGTACTTCTCTCCCTCTTCAAGGCTGGCTGCGTGACCTCTGTTTGCCAGGCCTGGAACTGAATATGCATGGGACTGGACTGGGGCAATCTTCACGTTAACCTACGTGTGCTGAGCTTCCTGTAAAACACGTGCGAGCCTTTCTGGCTGTCCTTTGGCTTATCTGCATGGTTAGTCAAGAGCTTTGCCATTCTGAAAAACTGCATTCCCCAATCTTAAGGACTAACGGGGGACCTGCATTGCAGCTGCTGTGCTCTCCCAAGAGTTGACCCTCATGTCTGTGAATGTTCTGGCTCACGGGTATGTAACTTGCTTCCCTGCTCTTCTAAAAGTCAGACTTCTGTGGAGGTGTAGTGGTACTGATTAATAAGTAGGGCTTGAAGTATTTTTTTTCTTCCAAGGCTCTTCATGAGAATTGCTCTCAGCAATCAAGAGATGGAAATCAACTGAGATATCTTTTTCTTTATGAAGTAAAATGAATAGTATCTTGTGTTTGGTATAATTTCAAGGGTGTAAAACCTGTTTATGATAGTGGAGTTTGTAATTCTGTATCTGCAGTTTTATTTTAGCAATGTTAATGGAGTGAGCATTAGAGAAATAACTTTGAATAGTAGATCATGTAGCGAAGAACAGTGGAAGGTCTTAGATGGATATGCATGGGACAATTCTCCTGCAAATGTCAAAAAAGCTCTTTAAAGTGTTGTAGATTTTGTCAGTCTCTTAAGATGCCCAGAATATGGGGGTGGAGACCACCTCAGTGCAGTTCAGTAGATTTTTTTCCTTGCCAGTCTTGTGTGGAATAGACCCATTATTAAACTAGAACTTGCACTGGATTTTGAGATGCCTTGTTGTGAGGTGGGATTCAAGAGTAACACCTGCCAAGCCAGTGAAGAAAGTGATGCAGTACAGAAAATGAAAGGCCACGGGGAAGGCAGTGGCTGAGCAGGGACCCATGTTTATTTACGTGGGCCTGTAATGAAGCTGTTCCTGTCCTGTGTTGTAGAATGATGTCTATACCTAAATGACGTTAGGTAATCCTATGTACGTCTCCAAAGCAGATGTATTCAAACAAGCCTTGAAGGAAATGCAGTGTGTTTGTAGCCATACTCGGTGTGGGCAGCAGCAGACAGTGTGGAAGTCATTGTTAATAATGTTCGACTCTAGCCAGGGAAAAGGCCTTTGTGTTTACACGTGGTTAAAGCGGGGTTGTGACCTGCAGGGCACAGGGCAGGGAAGATGGAATGAATATCAGCAAATGCTCTCCCGAGGCGCTACGCGTGGACACGAGCCAATTCTATTGCCAGTAATGCTTTTCGTGGTACTTGGGTTTTAAGTCTCCCTTTAAAGTTACTGATCCAGCAGAAGTCTGAGATCAGATCTGAGTCCCAGTGGTCTAGGCAGATGGCTGCTTTGATTTTTCAATCTTGATACTGCTTTGTCTTATAACAGACTTGCAAAAGAAGCAGAGTATTTTGAAGATATGGCTGTTGGTCTTAAGCTGATTACTATTTATTGCTCACTTCAGCAAAGTGAAGAGCCTGCCTTTTGGGAACCAGGCAGAGTATATATATCAGCTCCTATGAGCAAAGCAAGGGAAATGCTCTGAGTGAACGACTGAGCAGGAGAAATGGGAAACAATAGTCCTGGGTTTGGTTGCTTGTGAGTTGGTACTCCTGGCTATATGGGTTTATTTGTGCTTGAAAAGTGTTTTTACTGTGTTTTGGTGCTTGGTATAAACAGTTGGGTATTGAAGAGCGTAAGAGTTGCAAACTTCCCTTTATGTATGTGCAGGGAATCACCTGGTTCTGAGAGTTTTATGTAATGAGGAGTGTGGGGGAGTGCTAGGTGCTGGCAGAAATTCAGCAGGCTGCAGTCCCTTCTTGCAGGGTGGATAGCGAGTCATAGGGAACTGCCATGTCTGCTAGCACGTCTCACGGCTGGCTTTCATTTTCCTGTACCTTGTTAGTAAAAGCTGACTAGATTTATTCTAACATGGAAACCAGGTGAAGTGATTAGAGGACAGCCCCAGTTTTAACTGTCTGTGTAACTTTGGGCATGACAGGCTGTAATGAACAGTTCTAATGTAATAGGTAATAACTGCATGTGTGCTAAAGTAATGCTTTTCTTGGATTTCAGTCTGCTACCTGATGTCTTAATGAGCTAAGTCCTCCTTTGGTTACGGTGGAATTAAATTCCCTGGTTACCTTGGATGCAGCTCTTCAGGTTTTGACAAATCTGTTAGAGCCCTTTTCAAAAATTCTTTTTCCAGTGAGGTTCAGTTTGTGTTCCTGTAACTTCCTTGTGCAACTTCAGTGTAGTGACCAGAGCTGAGCAGTATATTTGAGGCGGACCCACAGTCAAGAATACCATTTAAATGAAGAGTGCAGAATACCACACCTGTTTGCATCCCAAGTAGCTGATGGGTGGTTGGTGAGGGCAAAGGTACCAAGACACCAAATGGTAAAACTGGAGGTGGAATTTTGGGGTAAGGGGGATGCAGAATGAAGTGTGCCACGCTGCTGGCTTGTTTCAGCATGGCAGAGGAGCTCTCTCTAGCCACATGGGGTGGAAAGTAACTTTCTCTTGAATATAATACAGTTCTGTAATAGTCACCAGGCCTGGGATGTCTAGAAGAGCTGAGGGGGATTTACTTGCCTGCAATCTTATCTTCAGACTTCTCAGTATTTTGACACCTCTTGGCAATTTTCCTAAGTGCTTAAACTGCACATTACCGTGAAGAATGTTTTTAGGCAGCTACATGTTCAAATTGGGTAAGGCTTATTTACTGTCTGACTTCTGGCTCTGTTGGCATTTATTTCACTAAACACTTTCTGCTAAATGAGTTATTTTTCAGTTAAATTGAGCAGGTTCCCACACTTGCATTTTCTTTCCATTTGCATTTTCCTTCCTTTCTGTCAGTGTAAATCGTACAGCTCCATAGGTAAAGGAAGCTTTTTTTAAGAAATTCAAACATTTTTTGACACAGGGTGTGATGAAAGGGGAGGAGAACCAGTGAAGGTCTAGGAGAACCTTGCAGCTTTTAGCTATTGAATGACATAAGCTGCTCTATGAGAGTAAGAACTATTTCATTTTACCTTTCACTCTTTGAGGAGTGACAACTTATTGATGAGGCCAGGAGAGTTTGGGGTGGAACCAAATAATTACCTTTCTGAAAAGGCGCTTTAGGGTGCCAGGATCGATAGCTCTAATTCAGTGGTCTTCCACATACCTGGCATCCTTACTGTGCATTAAGTGTCCACGAAGTGATGACTCAACAAAAGTGCTCAGATTTCTTTTGAGGGGCTAATGGCATGTTTTCTGACCTTTTGAGCTTCCGACTCCCTGTGTGTCGCTGTGTGGAATGCCTACCCAATTTTGTAGCACATGAAAATGCTTTGAAGATGATTCTCTTTTCCTATAGGTCCTTGAGAACCCTTTTCTGTCTCTGAGCTCTTCTTGCCTTAACTGCAAACTGAGAAAAGGGGAACGGGTCTCACTGAAACAGCCCTACTGCCGTGCTGCCTTTGGTAGGTAAGGGAACTCGCTGTGGTAGAGGTGGCATCGTGCTATCAGCGAGCTGCTGGGTTGGCACGGTCCCCGTGCCATGGAGGTGCCACTGCAGCAGAGTTGTCTAGTGAAGTTAAGTTCCAGGCATGCAAGCTGAGGCAAGGGACCTGAAGAAATGAAATCTGCTTCTGCTTGTAGCTGGGTGTATTTATCTCAGCTTATTTCTTATTTAATGAAAAACACTTTTTCAAGGTTTTCTCTTGTGTGCAGTACGAAGGACTTAATCTTCAGGGTAATGTTTCTGTTATTGTAAAATAGTTTACTTTGCACTTCAAGAACTGAATTCCTCTGTTTCAGTGAGACTAAAGCTTGGGTTTTTTTCAGCACAGACAAAAATGTAAACCTATTAAGTCACATTTTTTTAAACTGATGAAATAAAGCGAACTTGAGTTTTTAGTACTGTATGTGAGATCTAGTGAAATTGATTACTTCAGTCTACATCCAATTATTTTAAAATGCTAAGTGAAAAACACTGCATGTCCAACAGTGCAGTTGTAATATAAGAGGAATGTGTCAGCTGTTGCTGTTGAAGGCTTGACTGTCGTGCTTTCTACGGTGATAATCTCCTGCACAGACTTTCTTACATGAGTCCTGTCCCTTTTTGGATTCAAGTCTTTTACTATAGTTTCAAACACTTAAAGTCATTATCAGGCTCAAAAATCTTGAGATAAGGCTGGGCCACTCAGGCAGGCAGACAGATAACATCCATCTGCCTCAGAATGAAAGCCGGCTGACATGAATACTGACCCTACGTCCCCTTTGGGGATATTATTGTCTGGCAGTGGCAGAGGCATACACTTTAGAATTGTAATTCTGATGAGCCCCGCTTTGTGTTCTTGGCCAGAATATCTTTACAGCCCAGACACAGCTAGATTGTGTTGCTTAGCAATGCATTTCTGCTAGAGCATTGTACAGACCTGAGGTCTTGTAAAGTTTTCTAGGCTGATCTCTTGCCTCTAAAATTAAGACTTGCGCAATGGAAAGAGATCTTTCAAGAATCTCTGCAAAAGCCAAATACTTGACTTTATTTCCTGAGTTTGTAGGAAGAGAGCACAAATGTAGTTTGGAAGACATTTGCAAGCAGAAGATGGAAGGGTAAGAATGAGCTCCTTTGTGCAGCGATGCTGTTGTGATTTAAAGCTTACAGTGTCTGAGCGATGCCTAAGAAATTCACCTGTCAGACCTCCCAGCCAAAAGTGGATCCTAACCTAGGTGTACTTTGGACTATCCAGTGAGGCAGTCAGAGGAGCACAGCTACTGCCCTCCTTGAGTGAGTTTCTGTAGTGACAGGACCTTCTACCACTAACGAGCTGCTTGGTGTCAGGACTGATGCTTTAAAAAACAAACAAACTTGTATTAGAACGTGCCTGGATCTACAAGGAGACAGTACCAGGAATAGATAATTATATTGCATCTGCTGATGAATGTCTCTACGTAGAATAGATCTCCCATGGCCTGTAAAGGAAAGTGCAGGTTTAGTAGTAGTGGTATTAGATCATGGCCAAAGAACTACCAGACCCTGTTGTCTCTGAGCTGAAGGTTTGACTGAAGGTTATATCAAAGGAATATGACTTGGGCTTCTCTTTCACAAAGGCCCTGGTGCTTTGTAATGATCACTTTGAATTTTGATAACAAACGTGGACTCCCTGAATGCATCACTACAGAATGTTTCCTGGTTTCACTTGTTCTTGTGGAAATCAGGTTTTGTAATGTTCTTCAAAATACTGTATTGCAGGAGCAAGGGAGGTGGATATTCTTACCCTTGCTTCAGATGCTTCTGGGGTCGAGTTAAATACCCCCTTACAAACCATTCAATTAAGAAGGGGAGGGGGATTTGAAAGTTAAGATGACCCACTGTGGTCTTCCATTTGTCTGCTAACACTCAGGTGCTGCTCAGGCCTCATGATAGAGTAAAGGAAAATGGTGTTGCTAAAATTCAGACTTTTGCAGCATTCCTGGGCTTTTTGCTCACTTGGCTCCAATGACTGTTGGACGAGAAATTGCTCCAGCTCTTCAGTTTTTGTTCCTCAGTTTTTGTCTGTCTCATTAAGGGTTATACGAGTTTCATGGTGAGCTCGCATTTCTGGATTTCACTTGATATGAGCTGCTAAGTGGTGAAGATGCATGTAATAGGATCTTCTTGCAATGTTATGGACTCCTAAAACTGTAGGCTTCAGCCTGCTTTGCTAAAAGCAGTCTTGTGATTTGTTTGTATGTGCCCATTAAGATGCAAAGAGTGGATTTATGGCCTGTTGTAGCCATTTGGGCTCCAATTTTGACTGTGAAAGGGATGCTGCTGCTTCAAGATTTCATTGCTTAGCAGAAAAATGTTCAAACTACAGTTCTGAGCTAGGAAATTGTGCTGCTTTAGTAATTGGAAGTTTGCTTCCAAACAATCAATAACAAATGTCATAAAGTACCAATCTATTCAGAAAATTAATTGGAGATACTTAGGAGAAATTAATAATGAATGTTCAAGTGAGTTCCTTTTTAACTTAGCAAGAATGCTAAGACAAAGTAAACATCAGAGGAATTACAGTAAAGCAGGCAAACTGTGGGGGAATTAGGTATGCAAAATAGAGAACTGTATAAATCTGCATGTTATTAATCGGGGGGAGAGTTCCTGAAATTATCATGCAGGCTGAATATTAAGTATAAGCACAAAAAATGAAATGAAGAGGTGCTACGTGAGGAAGAAAGATGGCACAGCATATGGAGGAACTGCTGCAGTCATCCTTCAAAGGCTTCCACCTTCCACGGTGGTTTATAGTATACATGATATACAATATTTTAAATGAATATTGCATTTCCTGTATATGCAAGAAATGTTTAAGATAGAAGATTAATTCATCTGATTATTCCTTCATTAGAAACCTCTGTAACCATATAGCTATTGTACTTTACCTCCTGCAACCTGTTTTTTTTCTGAAAGAACTTGAGCTTAGAAGCAAGCAAGACGCTTACCCTCTGGCTGCCTTCTGTGCATACTGAAAATGGCTTCTTCAGGAGGTGTTCTAAATTATTCCTGGTGAAACTTCAGAATTCTTTTTCAGATGCTTAAAGCACTTGTAAGACAGTCCAAGACACTCAGTGCAGACAACGGGTGAAACACTGAGGCAAATTCCAGGGACTTGCTAGTAATAGTCCTGATGGGGTCCAACTGTGTGTGCCAAATGTATCTTGGAGGATGCCAGGTAGTTTTCCTTTTACTACTGGAACTAAATACTGGGTTATAAAAGTAAGTTTTCCCTTGCTGCAAGCCTTGTTTGCAGGTCTGAACCTCTTCCATGCCCTTGTGTTGGTTTCCAGCCCCTGCACAGGATTCAGTGAAAAGAGGCTTTACTATGTCTTCTAAAACTTCAAATTTGTAAGAAAACTATGTAGATATTGTTTTACAGAGGATTTTCTCTTACTCATTTTTTCAACAAGGAATGAGTAAGGAATGTTTTTAATTTTAGTAAACCAGGCCTGGATATAAAATCCTGAAAATCATCTCCAGGCTTTTGAAAAATTCTCAGGTGTCAGATACCTTCCAGAACTTCCTTAGGTAACTTAAATGTTAAATGTCTTGGAAATACACTAAAGCATAGTTTTATCTGTGGTATCATTTTAAGATTTTGAGTTTGAATCTTCAAGATGGCTCCAAAATGAAGTGTAAGACATCTGCTCTCAGGTGTCGTAATTGATCATATTTAAGTTGTTTGACAGCTCTGATCTTCATCAGCCCAGCTGAGGACTTTTCTGTGAAAGTGCCAGTGGCAGCTCAGGAGTTGTTCCTGCATCTTGTCATACTGTTTTCCCTTACTTCCTCGTGGCACAAAGGTGTTTACTGAAATGCTCAAAGGCTTGGGCTTATTTCCAACATGTCATTGTGTTAAAATTGCATTATTCATAAAGCGACATTTTCCTTTTTATCCTTTGCAAAGTATTCTTCAGCAGATGCTCATTGAGACACCCAGAAATGAAGCTATCGTGCTTAGGATTACTTCCAGCTTGTATTGTTAGTCCGTGTGAAATTGGTCCTGCTGTAATTCTTGTATGATAAAGTTAGGTGAGGGTTTGTTCTGGCCCTCTGGAGATCCAGCAGAAGTGTTCTGTATTACTGCTGAAGTCAGAGTCACTGAGGAGCTGGGTGGAGTTTGAGGATTAGCAGACAGGTTCAGTCCAGTCGTTATATTTGCATGGTAACGAGCACTTGTTTCAGCTTGAATCTTGTTATCGTACACACACATGCAGGACCCTGCATACAAATGCAGCATCCACACTCCTCTGAAATGGGGACTGTCAGGGATTGGGTGTTAAGTTCATGCATAAAATGAATTTACACAAAATGTGAAAAGTAAGTCTTCTGAACACTAAGACGGCTTATTTGGTTGGGGATAGGGGGGTAGTGGTACTTTGCTAATCCCTGGGGTAGGAATGTTTCCATCATGCAAGCATCAGAACCATTTTAGTTTCTGTATTGTTAGCTGGGGAGGAAAATACTCAGCATCGTACTTTCAGATAAGCTAGTAAGGAAAGGAATAAAAGTGGCCTGTAGTCATGGTAGTGTTTCTTTGGTTTTAGAAAAATGCTTGGCCAAAGCAGTAAGGATGTAGGACTAAAAAAAAAGGAGGCTGATGTTCTGTTTCCATGTCTGCTTCCATGTTGTTCTGTGACCTTACGTGTGTTGCTTCACTTGACCAAGTCTGGTTCTCCCATCTGTGAAAAGGTTCTCAAGCTCCCAGGGCTGACAGCTGGGGTGGTGTGGGAGTGCTGGTGGAACAGAGTGCAAGGTTTAACTCCCCACTAGGGAAGTGTGTTTTTTTGTTTTTTTTTTTTTTTGTTTTAATTCCATGAGAAAATTGGTACTGTTATCTGAATTGTAGTCGGGAGAAGAAAGCAAGTCAAAAGAAAATGTAGCAGCACTAGCTCAGTTCCCGTACCTGTGACCTTGGTTTTCTGCAGGTTTGTCTTTGGTTCTAATCACAATGTTGTGATGACCTTCAAAGAATGTTATTCTGTTTTTGAATGTCCTTGTATCTGTGTAACAGTAACATCAGAATTCCCTTGAGGTTGCACCAGCTCCGTGGTTAAGCTGTTCATGGTTAATGCCGTCCTTCCCTTGGTATTAGTATATATGTTGCACAGCTTGCCTTTCTGTTCAGACCGTTTGTCACAATGAATGCAATGACGCAAGTAAAGCCAGTTAATGAAATAGTGCAAAGTACACAGCAAGTGCCTGGCTTCTGTAGGCATTCATACTAGATAATAAAACTCCACGTAATGTTTTTTTCTGATTAAGTTCGAAGTATCACTTAAGTGATACACACTTAAGCATGTATCTAAAGACTAAAATTGCCAAATAAATGGCTCGACTGAACTGCTTAGGGAACTTTTTGGTTTTACGCATTTCTATAGAAAAATGGCTTTTGTGAGTGGTTCTAATTGATTAAACAGGAAAATATTGCATAGATGTTTTCTGATCCCACTTACCACAATATTGCTGCTGTCTTGCATTTTTATTAGCTTGAAATAGGGCTGGAGATGGTGATGCTAGTTCACATACATGAACAGGCTTTTCTGTGAGCTTCTTCAGGGGTAGGTGGGAATCTGCTGATGAAAAGGCAGACTTTGTCAGCTTGGAGCTGCTGATCTAACAGAAGAGGAGAGCTGCGAACTCTGGTATGTGCAAAGCAATGGGAAGTAATGCAGCTGCTGTATTAACCAACTCATTTTTCAACTGACCCTTGAGGGGTCTCCAGTTGTACAGATGCAACAATTAAAGTCCAGAAACTCCTACAATATTATTCATATATACAATTCATATGAATTTATGGGTATTCAGGACCAGGCATGAGGTTTACTGCAGTCCTGGTTTAAAAAAAAAAAAAAAGCTCGAACTGCAGGTGCAACCATCTGTGTATAGCACCAGGTTTTCTTTCTAGCTTGTCCTGCGTAGTCCCACTTGGGCAGCAGGGCAACCAGGAGATGGGTTGTACAGGCCAGCACCTCTAGCATCACAGGAAAGGGACTCTGTCTTGATTCCTTGGAGTGAGATGCTGCAGTTTTACTTTACACTGTTACTGACTCCGAAGCAGTTTGGCTAACTCTCCACACCTGTTTTGCATTTGCAAATTGAGTGCTTTGTCAGATTTATTGCTGCCTTCATATTAATAGTTCAGATTAGATATCCTGCCTGCATATTGCTCCATCTACTGATGGAAACCAACTAGCTTTGGGGTAGCATGCTTAAAAGCAGTGCTGTTGCAAGTTTAGGGTAAAAGAATGGTTGTTCATGCAGGGAGAAGACTGGACACCCTGATGAAAGAAACTACTGGGGACCATTAAGAGAGGTTGGAATACCTTTAAAATCCCGTGTAGAACAGAGCAACAGAAGTAATAGAATTTTTGTTCCTGGAAAAAAGCTTTGTGTACATCCAATAGGAGTAGTGACACAGCTGAATTAAGTCAGGTTTCTGCCGATTTATGGGTTACCTGACATCTTTGGGTCAAGCTTTCATCTTACTAGCCCCAGCCCTATTTTTTTTGTTAAGATGGGGCACTAAAATGCCCAGTTGTGTTGTACCTTTTTCCACTGAGGTTTGTGACATCCTCAGTGTCGCTCTAATCCAGCCAAGGGTGAGCATCAAATAATACGGTTGGCTATGGGAAGAGTTTATGTGTATGCATGTTGATGTGATCTTTTTAATGGAAGAAGGAGGGAAGACTCCTTTCAGAAAAGGGGCAATTTCGTGAAAACATCTGGATTATTGCGCTTTATTTCAAAGGATGTGATAGGTTACTGTAGTCCTTGAAATAAAGCTTTAAAAAAATCCGTAAAAAACATAAATAAGGACAAGATATCCAGGTGCATGCCAAAAAGTACACAAAAGGGCTGAGCCTGTTTCTCGTTGTTGGGTCTGAATGTGTTTTTAATGCAGTATTAAAGCTGAATGGATTTGCTTTTCCCCTGACAGTGTAAACAATTCTTATGAAAGAAACATCCAGGCAGCATGTAAGTTTTTCTGAGAGACTTTGATATAGTTGCCTTTACCTCAGACTCGAGTTTTTTTTAGGAGTCTGTTTTCTATTAATGAACCTTCATGCTTCCTGATTTGAAACGAGAAAGGCTTACAAAGCCCCTGAGCCTGTGTTTACTGTAGGCTCCTGTGAGCTTTATATAGGGCTTTTATTCCACATAAACCTGCTGAAAAGCAGTTACCCTAAAGCTGCATCTTTTCAGGTTAATGAGCACTTTCAGGTAGCAGTGTAGCCTGAGATACGTGGGGGTAATACACGAAGTGTCGTACTGAAGTGACTGAAACCCATGTAAGGCTGAAGCAGCTGCATTTAGACTTCAGTCTGTTTGATCTGGTTTTGCCTCCTTGCAAGGGATGAATATTGAACTTGGGAGTAGGATTTGGATCCCTAAAATCACAGGCACTAATTCACTGTGGTGAAGGCTGCTAAATATTTGGGGCTCTCTATTCCAGCTGATGCCAGTCTTGTTGCAGCAGAGTGTCCCAGACCTCCCTAGTGCGTGTAGAGCTGCTCCAAGGTGACTCAGTGCCACAGATAAATTTGCTGTGGAGTGGCTAGATACCACATGAAGGAGAGGTCATGCATGCATGTCCTACCTGCCGCAGTGTAGTCCCTGGAGCATCGATGTACCCCTGCAGAAACTAGGTGACATGATAACACGGAGTCCTGCAGGACATTCAGAGCCTCTTGCCAGATGCTGCTGCTCCCCAAATCCCCTTGCTGAAATGATGATGGTGTTGGCCTGTGTAATCCATCTGTGGGCTGTTTTGCTAGAAGAGGTGGAACAAGGAAACAAAAGGCTTTTACTGTTCAGCATGCTGTCTCTGTTTCCCCCTGTGACCTTACTGCAGCACCTAATGTGTTTGTAAAGAGACCGCTGACCTGGGGCTTGTTAATTAGTGTCCCTGTGTGATCCGAGCGGCTGGCCTTCTGCTTGTCAGGTCAGGTAGGCTGTAAAACCAGGCAGAAAGTGCTGCCTTTCTAATGAACTGTTAAAAATAAGTACCAATTAAAGCATTAAATAAGCTCTTCTCCTGAACCAGCCATTTTTGTTGGTTATTAAATTAGATTGCAACACAAGAAAAGCCATTAGCAGGGACCATTTGTAGCAGAGTGGTATTGCTCTTTGTTTGCATTAGCCAAAGTAGACGAGAGGAGTTGATGGCTTTGTGGGTTTGCTTGGAAGGTAGGTTAACAGCAGAAAGGTGAATGCCTGCCATGGAAGTGTCTGGAAGCTGGCGCGATCACTTCAGATGGGCAGGTAGGGACCCAGAGCCACATATGGTGTGTGCAAATTGATGTGATGGACCTGAGGCTCTTGAGGGCTCTCATGTCAGAAGAGCCTGGGGGGGAAGCTAGGAACTTTGTTCACTGCTGTGGGGCTTGTTTAAAATCTTAGCAATGTCAATGATGTGCCTGTGAAACAAGATTGTGTGAGGCAAGCTGTTAGGAAAGTTTTGGGATATGAAGCGAGGTGGAAGCATTAGTAGGAGTTGTATGTCAAGGGATGGTTCTTCCATCTGACATTCTCAGCAGGTTGTGTAGTTAGTATTATCTTCTCAGTTTGGGGAAATGAAGACAGCCTGTCTGATGTAACTGATGTTATTGCAGAACGGCAAGGGAAGGACCTGACTTCAAGCTCCCCAAGTGCTACTAAATCCGAGCCCTTAACACCACTGAGATAAAATAGTGGAGTGTATGGATTAGAGGGTTGTTCAGGAACAGCTCTACAGGTGTGTTAATTTTGGTACTCTGTGGGACCATGTGGAAATCACACTATGGTCAGCAGGGCTAGAGCAGTGATTGTCCCCCTGTACTCTGCTCTGGTGAGGCCGCACCTCGAGTACCATGTTCAGTTTTGGGCCTCTCAGCACAAGAAGGACATCGAGGTGCTGGAGTGTGCCCAGAGAAGGGCAACAAAGCTGGTGAAGGGCCTGGAGAACAAGTCTTGTGAGGAGCAGCTGATGGAGCTGCGGTTAGCATAGGAGAAGAGAAGGCTCAGGGGAACCTTATTGTACTTCACAGTTACCTTAATGGGGGTTGTAGTGAGGTGGGGATTGGGCTCTTCTCATCACTTGGTGCTTGGGACGGGAGATGACCTCAAGTTGTGCCAGGGAGGTTTAGGTTGGGTATTAGGAGAAATATCTTTACCAAAAGGGTTGTGCAGCACTGGAATAGGCTGCCCAGGGAAGTGGTTGAGGCACCATCCCTGGAGGTCTTCAAGAAATATGTAGATGTAGAACTGAGCAGCACGGTTTGGTGGTGGACTTTAGTACTAGGTTAAAGGTTGGACTAGATGATCTTGGAGGTCTTTCCCAGCCTGAATGACGTTACAGTTCTGTGCTTCTAAGTGTGGTCAGGCTTTTGCTCATTTGAGTTCTTGGGGATGGAAAATGGTTAAAAGTGGAGTGGTGGCAAGTGGGTGCCTCCTAAACTCTGAACTGAAGCAGTTCCCTAGCTTGGCAGCTCAGCTTGCCTGGGGTGATGACAAGAAGCTGTCCACTGATGGCTAAATCAACTCAGCTTCTGTAAGCGGAGGACTGGGCATTGCAGCTGTTGATGCTGCAGTGTTTAAGGCAAATTCACAATAAAGCTGAAAAATTTTCAGGGATTCAGTATCTAGAAGGATATTATAATATTTGAGGGAAGATAAAAACCAAAATCTTACTGTGGCAGGTCTCTTTACCTTCTCTGTCTACACCTGTGGGATGACTTTTCTTTATAACTGCTGTGTATTGAGACTCTGAATGTCATTTAAGTGTGTGGTGCTGGGCCCAAAAGGAAAAGGACTGGAATTTAATGGGAATTGAGACTCATGCAATTTTTATAGAGATGTAATCAAGTTGTCTAAATTATTTGTTTAAATAAAGCCTTGTAGAGTTTAATGGAAAACATAGTTCTCTACAGGCCTTATTGATACACTCTTGGAATTTCTGCAGCAGGGGTTTGCTCTGTATTAAATTTGAAAGTCTTACAGCAAGACTGGCATTTTCCATTAAATTCTGCAAGGCACTACAGAAATGCCTCATGGTATTTGACAACTTTAAAAATACTGCAGTGCATTCTTCTCTGAAGAGCTCAGTTGTTGTCTTGGAACAGATGGTGTTTTTGAAGGTCCCTGGGCTCTGTCACTAACCTTTGGGGAAAGCTTGCTTTTTCATGGAAGGAGAGGCTCTACCTTTGCACTGCTGATTTCAATTCCTTCAAGGAGGGGGAGGCAGGCACTTTGAGGAGTGGCATCTTGCAGTGAGTTCTCTATGGAAGACGTAGCTTAGTAAATCTGTCTTGACTGGGGGGACATTTGTGTGTGAGTTTTTAAAAATTCACTCATTCAGTGGAGAAGCAGTACCTGGACTGATGCTGATGGGAGAGTACAGTTATGTATATGTAATATAAAATGTCCTCTTAGACTTTTGCTTGCTCTTCATAGAGCAGTAACTGTTGCCATCTTCTATTAGATTCTCTTCTTTACACATGGCTTCTGTACAGCTATGAAAACGTAGCACACATTAGGGCAGTTTACCTCTGGACCTGTCTAATTGTGGTATGTGAAGTGTCTTCTGCTCCTCGTGTGTTTCTTTTAGGGCAACTATCAGTATTTCTGTTCTACTGAGTGAATGCAAAGCATAAAGCATCTTAACGGCACTCCAGTCCCTTTGTGAAATAATATTCAGTCCCTCCATCCTGTGCAATCCAGCCAGTTTTCCTTGTGTTTACTTGGCTTGTTAGAATGATGCTTCCAACTTCACAGATCATCAGCAGGGGGCTGAAAAATCAATTCTGTCTCCCTGTACTCCCACAACCAGAGATGGATTTTGTCTCCATAGGTGAGTACTAATAGAAGCTAGCAAGATGGACTGCTTCATGCTTTCAAGCATGCTGGCGGTGATAAGGATGGGTAGTGTGATTGGCCTTGCAGAGTTTCCATTTTACATGACTGTTGTAAATAGATGCACATTTCTGTCCACTGAATTTTACCTTTGACTTGAATCAGGGCAAAACAGTTCTGTGCATACATAAAAGGTGCTGGGATGATGGATGTGCTGGCTTTTTCCTGTCTACTCATTGCATCTATCAGTCAGATCCCTACAGAGTAGACAATGTTTCAAGTACTCAACTTTGACCTGTAATGAGCATTAATGATCACTGGCTCATTTAGTCCTTGGCGTCTGTTTGCCGATAAAACTGCTGATTGCCTGTTTTGGGGAAGGCAATAGAAGCTTTTTTTATTGTGAAGTTGCATACAACTTCATCCACTGAACAACTATCATATGGTAAAGCTTCTTGTCGCTACTGCTGTGGGCTAGTTTAATACTAGTGACCATATGCTTATAGGAATCGTTTCTTAGTGTCACTCCCCTGAGTTTGTGAAACTGTATCTTCAACAGAATACATGCATGCCCAGCCAATGTCACCATCCCTACCAGCACCAACACTAAGTGCGATAGTTCGAGGTGTTGCCACTAAGTGACACTTTCTTCTGGCTTGCAAAATGTTGGAAGGCAGTGCTGATTTGAAGTTTTGATGGTGTCGTGAAATGCCAGCTGTAGTCTGCTGTGCAGTTAAATAGATCACGAAAGGGAAACTAGGTTCAAAGCCAAATGGGTTTTCGCAACAAAAGCCACAGCATTTGGTGGCATAACAAAACATTTTGGCTGTCATCTGATTTTGATCTAATACAGCTTTTCAAAATCATGTTAAATTACTTGTGCAGGCTTAATAAATTGAACGACTTTGTTAGGATCGGAATGGTACGTTCTTAATGTTGGTGTCACCTGATCTACATTATTGTGTGTGTGTATTACCCTATTAAATGTGAAGGGGACCTAAACCTGAGAGGTAAGGTTGCAGGCTTGTACTGGTGCTGTTGCCACTGTACAGAGCAGTGTATTGCAAGGGTCTTCAACTGTTGCTAAAATAAGCAACTGATAGTATTACGCAGGTTGGCTAGATCAAATATCTGTATGCTACAGAAGCATTGCTGTTCTGCTGAGACTTGGGTTGTGTCTGCACAGTGTTATGCTTCCCTGTATATCTGAACTCTCCTTTGTGCAGGATAGGCATGTCCACGCTGTCCTAGGGGGCAGCAAGATCAGCCTCGGTCCTGGATTTCAGGTTTTAGTTGCCTGAGCATCAGGTGGGAACTTGTACCGAGTAAGTGGAAGAAAGAGCCCATGAGCCTTATCTCTCAGGCAGCTGCTCAGCTGGCAAGCTGCAGATGTCCCCTAAGAGGGATGCTCTTGGAAATTTCATAGACAAACAATAATTAAAGCAATAACCATTCTGAATATAAATTCTGTTCAGAGCTGGCATTTAAATGATTTTTTCCCCTGAAATAGGGATGGGGAAAGGAGAATAATTAAAACAATCTTCATAGCGAATGCTATGTGAGTGACTTTGTGGCTTTCTAGAGGAAAACTGACCATCCAAAAATCTAACCAATGCTTTTTAGAGTTTTGACACTCATTTTTCAAATGTAAATAGAATGTGTCAAAATACAGGGAGAACAAGGATTTGGGCTTTGTAGGTTTTTTTCTTTTGTTTTTTTCTACTAGATATTTTTGACCCAGTGAAATTAAATAATCCCTTTCCTACTTGAATTTCCAGTAAGAGAATCTAGCACATGATTGTGTTCTTGGAAATTGGTCGTACAGGCTTTCTAGGTAAGCTGATGATTTAGAACAAGTCCAGCTGTGAGCGATGGGTAATTCCTGTAAGAGACTGGCTGCTGGGATCTCTTGAAACATTGACACAAGTCATTCAGTGCCAAGAGTTGCAAATACCTGCTGGTCAAGGAGTAGGTGGAGGGGTGGGGGGAAAAAGTCTGCTTAAATTCTGTTCTTGACTAAATATTCTAATGAAGAGATTTTAGTAAGGGTCCAAATTCTGCCATTCTTATTCACGTGGATAAGAATAGCTAAAAGTACTAAGTGGCTTCTTGCCCGAAGCAGTTTAATTGATGAGGAATGTCCAGGTCCGCTGCCTTGGCTAAAAGCATTTCAAAGTGATCTTGAAGCATAGGAAAGGAATCCTTTGCTACCTTAGTTCCGCAGCAGCTGTGATGAATAATTTGGAAGTCAGCTGTGTAGAATCATAGAAGGATTTGGATTGGAAGGGACCTTAAAGATCATCTAGGTCCTGCCCCTCTGCTGCAGGCAAAGACCCCTCGCATCAGACCAGGCTGCTCAAAGCCCCATCCAACCTGGCCTTGGCATGACTTTGTAGAAGGGAGAAGAGCTTGCTCAAGTAAGGCTCTACTCCCCCTGCTCAGACAATCTTGGATTTTTCCACTTGTGCCGGCATAATAGAAAAATGAAAACAAGCTTCTTTGGCTCTTGTTCCTGCTCCTTTCAGCCACCCTCTTTTCTGTGAGGAAAGTGATGAGACAGGAAAGGTAATGCTGTAACAGGAGGAGGCTAGGGCAAGATAATTGCGAAGGAGTTGAAAGGAGAGAAGCTTGCTAATTAAAACGTGACAACAATAACCAGGCAACTAAACTAACCCCTGGGTTAAACTGTCACAACACTGAAAGTTACAAAACTAAATGCAATCCCTGTGCTGTGTCAAAGAAAACCTCAATTTGGCCCCTTTTTAAACAAAAGGAATCCTTCTGAAGAGAGGATTCTCAGGAAAATGCAGTGCAAAAGGGAAGGAATGCAAACTAGGGAGAAACAGGTTGTTAGTATGCTTTCTACTGCAGACATGAGATTATAAAGGATGAAATCAAAGCACTGACCATTTCAGCAGAACTCATAAGATGTGACAAGTTACCTTGTTTTGCTTGGGTTCACACCCTTTTAATTCCTAACGATGTGTACATGCATATAGTTTTCTCTTGATGCTGAAAAACTTGGGCAGTAGAACAATAGCATCCACATACACTTCTGCTGCCTAGCTCTCTGGCAAGCAGGAGATAACTAGATTGAATAGCCCCACTGTAGATGAAGGGAAAAATCACCTTGACAATCTGTAGGATTCTGTTACTAACACATCTTAGTGGTAGGACTAGGTATCAAGCCTGGTCTGTTGGAGTAGGTGAAAGTTGTGCTGTTGTCAGTTGCCCTAAGTTCTGTTTTTCTTAGTTTCTGCTGATGTTTTGCACTTGAAATGCTGCATGAGAATGTCAGATATATTTCTAGGCCCCAAATGTTTCCTTGGCTTTGGATCTTAAGTCTGAGGAATGGGTGTGTTACCCTGAGTTCATGAAATGGCAACTTCTGGAGAACATCTGTAGGCCAGGAGAGCGACTGTTAGGTCAGCTAATCTAACTCTGTGCAGCTCAGAATTTTGTTGAAATTTGTGTTGAGTGGGAGATGTGATTGGGTCAAGCATAGCTCCTAGGAAGGCACCTACTTTTGATTTGAATGCATGGAGACAGAGGTCTGGTTGCTTCCTTCAAACTAGAGGTTTGGTTTGGTTTTCGAAGGCAGTCCTCAATTTAGAGGAGTTTGGTTTAAAGGTTATCAAGTCTTGTTATGTCTTAGGTTAAAAATCTGTTGGTACCATATGGTTTCTCCCCATTAAATTAATAGTATGCCCAAGTGACTCTGGCCTACTGTTGAAGATTACCAGATTCCTCAGCCTTCCTCTAAAGTCTATTCTCCCATTGAAAAAATAACAATCTTGTGCAGTGTTCTGGTGTAACATCTCTCATTAGAAGCTGGTGTTGAGTTCAGTGCTGTTATTCCTTCCTAATTGCGTATGCAGAGGTTTGTCATCAGCCCTAAAACTGAAGGACATTGAACTCTTTGTGGATGTCAACAGAAAACTGAGCGAGGCGTCTGACATGAGATGTGAAGACAGGCCCTCGTGTCCCACTTGCTGAGCACTTTATGGCCTGGTGATACCTACCCTGTGTTCAGGGTAGACCACCTGCACTATAAATGTCATGTAAGACGTAGCGTACTCAAAGTATGAAACAAGCTTTTGCAATCAGTATAAAAGAAGCTAATAGTGAGCTTGCAATCGTTCCTTTATGCTGTGTGCTAGTCTGTCCATTTTGTTTGAGAAGCTAAGCTAACACACTACCTCCAGACCACACAGGAGCTAGTAAGAGATGCTGTAACTGATGGGAGATGCTAAAGGGCTTGTTTGACACAGCTGTAATGACACTGCTGATAACAGGGAAGCTGTGGTTCAGCATAGTCTTCTCAAACAGCACATTACTCAATGAGTGGGAAACATTTCAGCAGAATTAATCACTACCTAGAAAACAATTTCATGCTAGGGTAAACAGGAATTAAAAATAAAAAATAAAAAAAAAATCGTGGGCTGGCTCACAACCCAAGCCTTGGCTTTCAGAAACAAATGGAAAAAAAGGAAAGATGGGTACCTCAAAGTGTGGCTGCACATCTTCTCCCACAGATATGTTTTGGGGGTGAGGCTGGCCTAGGTAAAGATCAGTGGGACAGTTGCCAACTGATCATAGTTTTATAAAGTACTTAGCTTCCTGCAGTAATTGCCTGGGTAAATATACAGCTTAAGCTGTGGGGAAGGAGGGATAATAGTATTTAAGAGTGAATGGAAGGACACATTAGCACCTTGCAGATTTAGGATGCAACACAAAAGGTCCAAGTGTACACCCAAATATTTAAAATCAGTTTATCTACAGATTAATTTATCTGCTAGTCTCTGAAGGGCTGTGCAGACCATTTTAGCTTGTGACAGATTTTTCTATATAATAAGCTCTCTTAGCTAGAGGACTACACAGGTGGAAGAAACTTTGAAATGTATCACTTCTGTGGATCAAAAGCTCACAGATAATAGCCCCGAAGTCAATACTTTGCTGCTTGCTGGATCTAAAAAGCTTTTTTTTTTTTTTTTTGAGGTATTAGGCTAATGTTTGAATCTCATGCATTCAGTCAGGTGCTATGGTAATGTGGATAGCAGCTGAAACTGCTTGTGTGCAGAGGTGCCTGGTTCTTGTTGAACCAGGAGGAGGTCCTGAAGTTAAGGAGTTCAGTGACTTAGACTTGAGTTCAGTTCCTGCTGTGCCGTATGTGTCCTTCGTGGTCTTAGACAAGGCACTACAATGAAGATGAATGGCTGCTTTTACTGTTGTCCTATAACACTGCCACTTTGGGAAGGTTCACGGCCATGTAACGAAGCAGGAGCCACAACTCCAGACAGCTACCTTCTGCACTTCAGGGCAAGTCCTTTACAGATGTAAGAAATCAGCTTGGTAGAAAACATGTAAGGCTACAACAGCATGTTGTAAATGCCTAAAGGGTTAGATGTATGGTTAGCATATGATGGGATAGAAGCCCTGAAAATTCCTCTTGATGTTTGCATCGTGTGCCTCAGTATCTCAAGTACAGGATACAATTGCTGCCCTGCCTCATGATGTTCACGTGAGAGAACACACTAGGTAAAGAGTTTGCAAAGAAAAGTAATAGCTCTCAGAGTGTACGAAGAACACTGTTCCCTGCCAAATGATCTTGATCTCTGCTTCTATTAAAAACTTGTTTCTAAAATCTGGAAGTTCCCATTGAACAAGTTTTTTCATGTGTCACCTTGAAGGATTTTTCAGACCCACAGAAGGGATCTTCCAGGAGAAAGTGTATACTTTGCAGTGCTGCTTCCTGAATGAGCCCCAGAACAGAATAAACACTAGTATGTGCAGTGTAGCTGTTATTGAAAGAAATAGGTTATTCTAACAATTGTGGAGCTAAGGCAAGTGAAGATCTCTTCAGCTCGTCATAACCAGACTGGAGATAGCTCTGGAGGCTGTGCTATGTTCTTCTTAAAAATATGGTTGAGATTCAGAAAGGCAGTCGCAAAAGCTAGCTGAAGCTATTGAAAGGGAGAAGAGGGCTGAATTCAAGCACTTGAATGAAAGGAGTCTAGACAACTGGACCGATCTTAACATATTAAAATACTTGTTTCTTCAGTAGGTAAAGTTGTGTGACACCTCTACAGTAAGTAAAAGTAGAAAAAATGAAGTGAAGTAGCTATTAAGATATGTAAGCCTGCTTAGAAATAATGATTCTGAACTATTTCAGACACTGTTCTGGAGGGTACATCAGCATTGCATATAAAGCTAGTGTTATTTTTTCTGTTCTTAACATTTCTAACTGCTGCAAGGCATCTCTTGAACTCCACCTGTAGTTATATGATACAGGCTGTATAAACCTTCCAGGGATAAACAGGCACCCAGCCACCTGTGAGTGGCAAAATGAGTCTGAGTCACATGCTGAAAAGACCCTGAAATCAGGATCCTGTGGTTGTTTACTAGCTTCAGGAAGCTAAAGGCAATATTTAAATATCTGCTTCCCCTCATCTCAGGTGAGATGGGGAAACGCATGAATGCAAAACAAAACTAACGGGGTAGCATAAGTTGTTAGAGCTCATATCCTTGCCTTGGTAACTGCCTTCAGACTGCTCTTGCTGTAACAAGCTGTGATATGAGGCAGCTGAGCTGCAAGGAACAACAGGTTCAACTGACTGCATCCCAGCTTGCCGATGTACGTGTGCTAGGCCAGACTCTGCTCTCCTCTGTGCAGAGGTGCCTATAAAGTCGCGTGGCACTTGGAGTGGTTTCTTTAACATGCATAAAATCCAACCTTCTCCGGCACCCTGGAGGTGTGTGATGGTAGTACTGTGACCACCTCTGACAAATCTTGTGCTGCCTCGAGGGCTGTAGCGTGTTCTGTATCTCTGCATTCAGCTAGCTACACTATTTAATATTTAATGGTTTTGCCTTTCAATTAAATTCCTGATGGGATATGACTAGCCTGAAGTTTTCTTCCTGGCTGGACAGACACAGTGGCTTCGTCTGTCCTGTTAGAAGCCATTTGTCACTTTAATGGAATTCTCAGATTCAGATACTGAAGCATCTAATTTTTCAGTACTTCAGGATGAAGAGACTGAGAAATCATTGTGTGCCTCTGATGGGTTATGTGAGGTCCCTTAATATAACACTTGCAGCCTTTGACAAATTACTAGCCTGATGTTTCTGAAAGGCTAGTTTTTTCTTGAAATATCTCTTCAGTCACTCTGTATTCTGCTGCTGGCACTCACTTCAGTCGTCTTTTTTTCTAGGCTTTGACACTAGAGCTGCTGCTTTGGCCTTGGAGACTTCTGACAGTCCAATTTCCCAAGCTAAAACCTTTCTGCAAGGTCTTAGCAGGCTTTTAAAAAGGGAGTTACTTCAGCTCCTCTGTGACAGGATCCAGATTTCTAGAGGATGCAATAGGCTTTAAGCTTATTCTCATCTGGAAGAAGTAAGACTCCCTTTTTCCTAAGGGCCACTTGCCCCATTCTCTTGAGCATAAGTCAACAATGATCATACAGTGGTCTTCTAGTACGTAGTGCAGAATGAGTGATTGTACTAATTAAGAATTCAGGCAAAAAATATCTAATGGAAGTGGTGGGGGCAACTTCAAATAAAATGTTGCAAACTTTTCCAGGTCACCAGCTAATGCCGCTTTTCTCTTGCGGTAGCAATTTCTTTTTTCTAATAAAATGCATGACAGTGTCTTACCGAAGAAAAGCTCTGGTGCTGCGAGGAGCCTTTGAAGTTAAGATCCTTTCTGGACTGTATGCCGCTTCATGCCCGTTACAGGACTGAATCTGTTGTGTTTTTTTTTTAAACCCCCGTGCTTTGTTCTTCTGCAGTTTGCTTTGTACTTGTGAATCGAATACCTTTCCATAGCTGTATTTACTGGAAGAGAGCATGCTATTACAGCACTTCATTCACATACATCCAGAGAGGAGGGGAATAAACAGCTGCAGCTGGCACATTCAACACACAGTTGGGTTTCCATTCTGTGGAGATTTGCATTAAATGACCATGTTTGCCCTATATTCTGCTGTAAAAATAACAGCTTTCTATTCCTGTTTCATAGAAAATATGTAAATAGTGTCACCGCCAACCACCCAACTGCACCATTCTGTAACAGGGCTACTATAAAACGGCCTCTAATCTATCAGAGAGACTACTCTGCCCGGTCATTCACTGATGAATACTGCTGTACTGTTACACCCTAGCTCTACATTGCCCCTATTTACCCGTCATACCCTCTCCATATACTGGCTCTACATGCGGACTGATCTAATGCTGGGAGGCTTTTGCTGTTTTCAGAGTCAGAAAACACTGCTCTGTTTCCAGTTATGGGAGATAAAATTAACAAGGCTGCAGCTGTTTGGTAGTACTTTTTATTAATCACAAACACTGTTTATTTTATTAAAAATATTAAATGAAGATCTACTGCGGTACATGTGGGCATCACTTTAATAGCACCAACTGTTTTATTATCCCAGTCTGATAAAATTGGAGATGAAGTTCAGCTATGGGCATAAAATTCACAACTGATAGCACTGTTTTAGTTCAGCCCCTTTCTGATTCTAACCTATCCCAGCTTCTAACATGTTTATCAGCCCTGTTCCTTTTGTTACACACTGATCTCCATCAACTTTTGGATGTCATTGTCTGTCTGTGAAGACCATGGTGCTTGCAAGGAGAGATGCCCTAGAGTAATTTTTCTGAGCTGGGTCAAGAGACAACAAAGGACTGAGATCCTTGAAACATGCTCAGGCAGAAGCTAAAGATCTCTTCTAGACCACACACTCTGAATGGAATTATTTTTGCCTGCTTTGTAGCAAAATCCTAGAATCCCTGTGTTGCTTTTCCAAAATATTTTCTTCTTTGCTGGTCCTATTCAAGGCTAAGATTTCACTAGCACACAATGGAGGTGTAGCCAACCCTATTTATTATTCTGTATGCTCAAAAATATTCCCCTTGTTCTCTTTAACAAGCCCTCTGCGTGTTTGTCCTGCTTCTTTCTCTAGGTAATTTCAGCATCAGGTTGCTTTGGTAGCTAAGCACTGGCCCGCTTCCTCTCATTTCATTTTCTGAAGAGTCAGCTCTGATTCACTGAGCTTACAGTCCAGTCCTCCTGCTTAAGGAACAGGCAGCAGCACCAAGTCAGCATCACTGATTACATTCCTGTCTATTCATTTACTTCAGAGCAACGAACAAAATGCATTTGTTAACCTATCCCTCCCTACACCTTCCAGACCATGTTTAATATTGCAGTAGTGGAAACTTCAGAAGACAGCGTTATAGCTGTTCAGTGTGATCTTGGATTTCCTTTTTGACACCAAATCTGTGCAGGATGTTAATCCAGCTCAAGAAGAGGAAGGCAGCTGGAGTTGTCCTTGCTGCTGGGCACAGCAGGAGCTGAGGGGCTATGGGCAATGGAGGTTAAAAGGCGCTTAGCCTTCCCAGGCCCCTTTACTAAGAGCAGTGCAAAGAAATACAAGGCTTTGAGCATTGTCTTACCGGAGTATAATTTTCTTAAACTGCAATGGAATTATGTAATCATTTTAACAAATGCTGCCTGAGTCCACTCAGAGTGCAGCTATCTAAGAAGGTACCAACAGAAGTATGTGTGGTGATGAAGCAGGCTTTATGAAATTTTGGAAGTCTTGCCTGCCCTGCAATGATGTCCAGAGACAACCCTGTGCTGCGTTTTATAATTAGCTGTCTACCAGAGAAAATCAAAACCTGTGGGAGAATAAACCAAGGAAGGGGTCAGCCTGTTCTGGCCCAGTTTCTAACATCTGCATTTTCTGCTAGCCCTTGTTGAAGGCAGGATGTTGGGAAAATGGTCTGAGCTGGTACAGGAATGGGCCAGGCGCTCTGAGTTTGATGTGGTGTGGGACAGGAGGCAGGGTTGTCTGCTCCGTGGGTATGGGTACTGAGCAGACCAAGCACATCTTACCCATTTGAGAGAAATAGATGACATTTTTTGTCATTGCTTTTTGCTTAAACTATAGGAGCACCTGTTGTTAAGACAGTTTCTCCCAGCTGAGCCTCTTTGCATGTGTGTCTTCGCCTACCTGTGCTGCCTCTGATGCTGTGTGTATGTGAATGCTATAAGGCTTTGCTAATACAGCAAATTTTGGTTATTTCTTGTTGGTCCTAACACTTTCAGAGTTGATAAGCAGTGTTGGTATTAGGTGTGCACACTGTTGGGTGAAATCTTAGTCCTGCAGAAATCCAAGAGTTTTTTGCTATTGATTTCTCCAGATTTAGGATTTCCTCCCTTTTTTTCTGCCTCCATACCTTTCCCTACTGCTGCTTTTATGCTGCTCTAATCCGTTGGCCACCTATGTTGGGTCTACTGGAGGTGATTTGGGAAAGCTGTTCTGCATCTTAATCTAAATTTGCATGAAGATCTTTGTGTTATTCTATGTTATAACCATTTAACTTCGCTCTCTTTTCAAAGTTTATTGCCTTTATAAATTTACCATTTAATTTTGTTAGTTCGGTAGGGATAAAGTTTAGCATGCAAAACAGCATGCAAAATAAAGCTATGGGATAATTTTACACTGCTATTTTACTGCTGTTGTTGCTCACATAAGGAGAAAAACTTTAATTTATCCGTGAAGGATAGCTGAGTGTTGGGTGTCTGTTGGCACCCTGACTGTGATGGTATCTGCATTTAACGTGTCACTGAACTTTGCTGTGCCTTGTTTAAACCTCTCAGCTTTTTTCGTCAGCACTCGACTTGTTCTGGGACCGTGTAACAGGAAAATAGCCTCTGTATCACTGCAGCATCGCTGAGTATATCTGCAGGCTCCATACTGGGAGGTATTGCTATCTTGTGACATCCAGCCCCGTGCTAAGGGCTTTAATGCTAAGGGCATGTTAATGAACATTTGGGCTGTGTGCATAGTGGGGCACTGCAGCAGCCCCTAAGCAGATGTGAATTATGCACGTGGTTTACAGGTGTCAGTAGCAGGGGCTTGCAGAGTTGTTTCTGATGGTTTGTGTGTAAATATATGCATGTGTTCATGCAAGAAAGATGTGGCCCTGACTTTGCAGCTCTGAAGGTGGAATATTAATGCATTAATCCTTAGGTATGCGAGCAGCACTATCTGCACAATAATAAGGAAAAAAGAGAGAGGGAAGTGGATGGGAGGAGACTCCACCCTTAGCCGTTTGCATAATTCCTGCCATTTTATGAGATAAGTGGGGGCATAAAGTTGAAATGTACTTGTTTATGTACAGGAACAAAGCATGTTTTTGATTCAAACTCACAGATCTTTTCCTTCTGTGTTAATGAGAAATTTCTAAAAGCTGTTGAAGAACTTCTATCTGTGCAAATATAAGTAATGAAACTATTCTCAATGTGATTTCTACTTCCTGCCTCTCTCCACAGTTTTGAGCCCATTGTGCCTCCTTTTCCCTCCCTGCTCCCTTCTCCCCAGAAGACTTACTGTGGGTAAAATGAGATTTGCAAATTTGCGTATTTGCATGCTTTTCATTTAGGAAATGGACTTTTTATGAGGTTTGATGGCTGAGGAAAATTGCCTACACAGAAAGCGAACTAATTTCAGTGTGACTGACTGCAGCTTTCTGCAAGGTGAGGTGTATTCCCTGGCACTTCAGGTGAAGAGCAGAGATCACAAGAAGGTACTTTTCTGCTATAAGGTAAGTAGTAACGCTTCTTAGACATCCAGTGGTTTATTGCTGTTGGCAGTGAGCTGAGCAGAATGAATTTTGGTGTTCAAAGCAAGGAAAATAGTACCTCTCTGTTTTGTGAAGGACCACCAGTATAATTTTGGGACTGACCAAATAGTTCAAGAAAGACCGGAACCCTTTTAATATACAGCCAGGTCTGCTGAAGCAATAGTCAAGTCACTGGTGGAGAGAGGATGAATATGTCAATTCTGGAAACCAAACTGTTTTTTGTTTTTTTCCGAAGGAATGAATATGCTGATACTCGCCAGTCATACAGTCTCCAATGCCTCCAGCCAAGAAAAGGACACACCTATTTATTTTCCACGCTGGAGTCTTCTTCACGTATCTGTACATTACTTCTGTCAGCCCAGATTTATAATTCAATCTGCATCTATTTGTTTCTTGACAGAAGAGGAAAAAATAATAGCAAAACTCTGTTTTCTTTATAGTCAGGAATGGATAGCTACGGCTTACCGTCCAGTGCAAACTGCACGGGGTTTTGTGATGTTTCAGATGAATGCTGCTGCTGCTCTGTGAAAGTAAATCGCAGCGTCCTGGAGCGAGTCCCAGGTTATTGTGCTGGTCTCCCAGCAGCTCATTTCTGTGGCAGCACAGAGAAGTCCGTCAGGCCAGATTCAGCTTCTTGCTGTTGCAGAGACGGACGAAATGGGCTGGTCCAAAACTGGTGCTGATCCCCTGGATGTCAGAACCTGTGCTGAGAGGTTCAGAGTTCCGAACCGGGCAACCTCTATGGCCAGATAACGCTTCATGCTGTGCCGGCAGGGTGGGTGACCTGCTGTGAGTCAACGACCTGCTCAGACCTCAGCTGGCCAGAGGGAGGACTGACCATTTCTGCGCACCAAGTCGGTATTTCATTCCCCAAACGAGTCCCCAGACAGGTGGCAGATGCTTTCTTTGTCCTAGTCTAGCACATGCCGCAGGGTTGGGTTTGACCTGAATGTTATCTGTGCATAAATCTGATAATTTCACAGTTTATTAAGAAAATGGAAATGAGGCGATGTGAATCTAACCATTTTTCTTGCCTCTTCTGCCTTCTATTGCGTCTTCTGTGTTTTCTGAACTTTTCGAAGTACAAGGGGCAAGTGGGTCGAAAATGGGAAGAAAATTAGAAGCAGTTGGCCTGGTGCCTGCCTTTACACTGCGCTGATTAGGTTTTAATTGGCAATTCTTGTCTGTAATATAAGATAATTGCAGAGATTTCCAGGAATTGTGTGCAGAAGAGGAAGAAACAGATATATCTGAGTTCTACTGGAGGAGTTTAATTAAAGACTTTATAAAGTGCAACAGATGGTGCTTTGCTAGTTAGGAAGACGGGCGTGAGGCCTGTTTGCAGACACTCTGCCACCGTGGTTAGGGCTTCTGCGCCCTCCTGGCCGGAGATGCTCTGACATAATCTGGCATTAGAGGGCTCAAGCAATTCGAGGATAACAGGCACTTCATGTTCTGGTCCAAACTGCATACAGATCCTGTTCTGAAAAGGAAAATAGACGGTCACAGAGTGAAATCCTTTGTGCATGTGGTAGGACTGCTCTTCCCAAAGTGAGCTTTGATTTCACTGGACTCTCCAGTTGTCCTCCTCAACTGCCCTCTTAAAGGCTTGCAGAAGTGAGAAGACACACGAGTGGCCATACAGATTTCTTAATAGAAACTCCAGTGGTACAGAAAATGGAGGATTTATTTATTTTTTTATTTGGACAGAAGTTCTCCCCAGTAATTCCATCTTAGTCAATGGGCATCCTTGGTCTGACTCGTGCATCCCAGTGGAATTGTGTCTGTGAAAGTTGGAAGACGTTTTTTTTTCTGTTGCTGGTAACTGATATGTTTCCAGAGCTCAAAGTAGCCTCTGGCTTCCAGGGGGTTCTACAGAAAGTTAAACGAAGAGAGGATATTGCAGCTTCCAGGGAAAAAAAAGGATCTCTTTGCAGTCTTCGTTGGAGCAGGTGCTGAATCTTTAATTTTTCATGTTACTTGTAAAAGTAGGAGAATTCTTTTTTAAACAGAAGCCTGCTGTGAAGTATAATGTGCATGAAAGTGCTTCAGGATATATTCTGCTTGTTTTACACTTGCAGAAGAACCCAAAGTTCTGTTTGCTCCCCAGCACTACCATAGCTTTCATGAAGTTTAGCCTTGTGCATCATCAAAAGGTATTTCTTACAACAAGAGAACTTAGCTAGAAGACAGGAGACATTACAGGGGAGAATCTAATTTTACGAAGAATTCACCTGGGTTTTCAAATTCCAGGAGGAACCTGAAATTGCAGAACAAATAGACTGCAAAAATATTTCACATAGAGGCTGAAGAAGAATAAATTTTTGACCCTGTGGTGTCCTTTTCATATGGTTATCTTTCTGAGCAGCTAGACAGATCTGCAAGTTAATGACAAGTAAACGTGAAAGCTCCCTGCCCATAGGATGCTTGGAAGGTATGTGTTATCTTATGTTTGAAGGAGTTCTCTCACTTTTTAGCATCACTAATGCTAGGGGGGAGTTTACACGGGATTAGCTCTTTGGCCACCCTTTCTTTCTGCTGCTTGGTGTTTGTTTCACTTCAGGCTGTACTGGAAAGTAATTACGTGGGAGGGATTTCGTTACATTGGGCTTCAGCAAAGGCGACACCAGATGTTCAAGGAATGTTTTCAGCAGAGCCTCCGAGCATTTTCTTAAGAGCTGTTTACTAGCCCCCATGGCTAATGCTTTGAGTTGGTTGATTTTATTCTGTAGCTTCAGGATCTTGCTGACAGGTGAGTGGTTAACTTTCTTATTCAGGCAAACTTCTTGTTTTTGTTGTTGTATTGGTGCTGACACTGTTACCTTCTGAGAGCCGTAAGGAATTAGACATGACAGTTGCTTTGCTCATTCTGGTTATAAACTGATAAGTCTGGTTGCAGTTCATTCAAAAGCATAATATTTTTTTTTCCAATTCATCCAGGGAGAAAACAGGCAGAGAAAGGGGGTTGCTTTCATAAAGAAGTGTTAATCTTTTAAAAGGCAGAAAAGAACCAATGTGGCCATGTTTTGGGATAATGATAACACTAAGATGCTCGTTTGAGTGTGGAACAGACAGCTTAGTCTGAAAATGAAAAAAAAAAATCAGAATAAACTAGGTATATTATAAAATTTGAAATAAGAACTTTTCTGCACACCTGCACACTCATTTTTGGTGCTCAGGTACAGGCACACAGAGAAGCCCTTCGTGCAGAACTTCATGTAAAATCCTTGCTGTTATTATAGCAAAGTTGACTTTTCAAAACAGACGACTGTATTAGGACAGTGGCACATTAGAATCTAAATCTAATAGTCCTGCAAAATTAAGAAATGCAAAAAGGGAGCTAGTAACGCTGTTGATTCCATGCTCTGAAGTTCAGGTTTTGCATACCTTACTCCTTATTGAGCTTTTATTACCTTTCTCTGACACAACGTGATGTGGAGCGACTTCCTCAAAAGGGCAGGTTAAAATTGTCTTCACTGAGTAGACTAGATATGTAAAGCAGAGAAAGATGGAGTGTCTTGGTTGAGATCACCCAGCACTGCAGTACCTCTGTCATCCTTTGGCTCTTTCCGCCAGACTGTGTTGTGTGCATTCTGACGAAAACATAGGTTTTCAGCTTTCTGGCAAACAAAATGTGACTTTTTTGAAAGATGATAAAGGCATCTTTGCCTACAGAGAGCAGTTTGATTTAGTTTGATAAAGCATCTGAAATAGGGGTGCTGATCCAAAGCCTATTGGGATTTCCCTCAGAATTTTGTGGTTAGAGTATTTACCCACAGGTCTTACAGAAACTGATTTTCATGCTGGAAAAGAAACCTGTTCTTAATTTTAACCACCAATCTTCAGAGTGAGTGTGGTAATGGACATAATGGAATATAATGTTGCTGAATGGTAAAGCCAGAAATTTAGGTTTATTTCCAGTTTTGGTACTCTCTGGGTGGCTTTGGGAAGTCAGGTAATTCATGTAGGTGTAACAGTAATAATAACAATGAGGCACTTGTTTAACAGCGGAACATGAGATTTACTGATTTAGTTTCCTTCTAACGAGATGCTTAGAATATTTCCAGTTTGGTTTTTAGTCATTACACTGCTGGGATGCTGCGTCCCATTCATTAACACCGCTTCTCTATAAAGGCAAAGCAACGCTGTTAATGCTAAAATAATGTATTAATAGAGCTGCTGCTATTAACACCAGTGATAGAGCTGTGCAGAAACTACATTATGGTGTAATAATAACTGGTAGTTTAGCTTGGAGGTTTCAGTGTTTGTTCTTTGCCACCTTAGATTTCTTCCTCTGCTCTCTTACAGGGACCTCCTCCCTCTCACCAGGGTGCAACGTGGACTGCCAGACCCAGTGTCTGATAGACTGCAGGCAGGGCCATTACTACACGGCTGGCAACTGCTTGGAGTGTCCAACAGGCTTCTAGTAAGTCTCCTTCCTTCCCTCTCGCTCAGCGTTTCTGCTCCTGCAATAAGAAGTTAAGCACTGGGGCATTTGCAATGTCCTCTTACATTGAGAAAATTCTGAGAGCTACCTCGTAATGCAGACCAGGAGGTGGGGCACAAAGTGTGGTGCTAGTTCCTCGTAGATGAAAAATCAGCTGACTAGGAAAAACCACTATCTTCACATAATAAGGCTTTCTGGGGCTTTCTGCAGTGATTGGCACGTTCACAGTTCTCCTTAAAATCAATGGAAGTGTTTGTTCTTCAGCACAATAGTGCTGTAGTCTAAGAAAGAAGGTGGGCAGCCTGTGTGTTCCTAGGAAGTGTAAGCTTGATGAAGCCAAATTCCCTCTGAGATTACTTAGGACAGATTTTGTGTATTCTGTGTTGTGTATTTAGGAGGGGCAGGGTAGGAGTACTGTCTGTACTTGTAGTGGCAGCAAAGTGTAGGCTGAGTTTCAGCTTAAAAGGAGCACAAGGTGTCTGGCACTCGGTCCAGGGAAACCTGTCTTGGCAAATTTATTCTGTGTCCAGGTTGCTTATTTACTGGTACGCCAGTCAGAACATGGGATGTTAGCTGAGCACAGAACAGTAGCCTGAAAACAAGGAAGCCTGGGTACAAAGAGCAATGAGTTGCAGGGGCTGGTGGCTGATTTCTAGAGGTGCTGAAGCCAGGATGCTTCTGCCTTCCTCAGGAGAAAAACATTCAGGCTGCTTTCTCTGCCACACCCAGCTCACTTCAAATGCAAGAGGTAATGGTCATCTCGGAGTTCTCAGACATAATTCCAAACCAAGACTGTGAAAGACAGGTTTCATACAGACCATCGTGAGCCTAAGTTCAGGTTGCCAGGTCTCCTACTGCAATAACTACATCTGTGTCCATGGGTGTGCAGTCCAAGCAGTGCACCTTGACCTCCCAAACACAATAAATGTATTAGCTCCCCCCGAGGTTCTGGAGTGATCTGACTTGAATTCACCCACCCATGGCTGAAGAAGCTCTTTGAGCAGTTGGTGATGGGTGTGGTTCTGTAGCTACACAACACCCATACTGGCTTTTAGAGGATGGAATTTCAAAGAAGGGGAAGAATTTAGTTTTAAAACTGTAATTCTTTTTGTTCCAGTTGCCCAGGGGGTCAAGCAGCTCCAAGGAAATGCCCACTGGGAACAGCGAATGAACTTACAGCTCAGGTGGAGATCACAGCCTGCCAGGTAAGCTGGGGAAGGAGAGCCAACAGGTGGAAGTAGTGTTTTCTACCTCTGCTGGCATATGTTTTGAATCATCTGATTTTAAGCTTCTTTATATATTTTGCAGACTAGTTTGAATTTTTCCAGGAAATTTCTTCTTGGTATTTGGCTCTGATTTGGCTCAGAGCAAGCTGGTTGTCCATCCAGGTAAACAGTGAGCAGCACTTTCTCTATTCATTCTTTGCACTACATTCTTTTGACAGTAAAAAGTACGTGTTGGGAATTCTCAAGAGTTCATAGGCCAGACTTTGAATTGCTTTCTTTTTAGCACTTGAGCTAAGGATGTTTGAAACTTTTCTCTTGTACATTATTCATGCAAAGAATATGTTGTTGTGGATCTAACAGTGTTTGTGATCTTACTGCAGGTTTGTCCCAATGGCTATCTCAGCCTAGAGAACGGAGCTGGGTGCCGTGCGTGTCCAGATGGCTATTCATGTGATCCACGCAGTGGTGTGCAGAGGAGCTGCAGTCCTGGTCAGTATTCTCCAGAGGGAGAGTTGGAGTGCCTGGAATGCCCAGATAATTACATCTGCCCAGATGGACGAGATAGACAGGTACAGAATGGGCATGTTACTTTTCAAGGGCAAATTTTCATTCTTCCTGACAGGCAGGGCCTAAATATGATTGTATTTTTGGGAGAGGACAGCCCTCTGGTTTAATAGGAGGATACTGCTGAACTTTCTTCAGCAAAGAAGAGTCTGAAACAGTTCAGTGGTGTAGTAGATGTAGGACTTCCCACAAATGGCCTGTATTAAGAGGAATAAATATTTCTCATCTAAAATTTGAGAGTGTTAGTGCTCACATCATCTGCCTACCACTAAAACCCTCAGCTGAGGCCCCAAAGGAGCTTGGAGTTTGAAGCATCATTTTTGCTTCTAGAAATTATCCCCGGAGAATATCCCTGAAGCAGTGCTGGGAAGGAAGAGAGGACAGAGAAGGAGGAAGCACAAGACAGAGTGCAGTACTGGCTGATGTCCTGCTTCAGGTGTCCCTGGGATATAGCTTTGGATAGCAGTGGCCTTTTGGGCCTGTTGGGATGAGCTTGTCTTTTTTCCCCTTAGCATTGTTTGGTCGGGCAGGAGCCAGATCCAAGCCGCACTCGTTGTGTTACCTGCACCCTTGGTTCTTTCTCAACTGAAGATACTTCGATAAGTCAGCCCTGCCCAGCAGGTAAGTGCATCTCATGTGCATCTTATTTAGTCATTAAGATGTAGAACTTGAAGGAGACTATAATGACACTTGGCTCTGGTAAAATTTAGCCTGCAGTATTAGAACAGAGCTTGGCTCCTTCTGGTTACAGCAGAATTCGTGAGGTTAAGAAGTAATTCCTGAGATAAACCAGGGCGCTGTTCAGAAGTGTTCATGAAAAACAAAGAATGAAGATGAGGGAACACTGAGAATCTCAGCTGGGGTTTGGTAGTCATCATACTTGCTGGGTTTATGGGAGAATCATGGAATCATAGGACATCCCACGTTGGAAGGAGTCCACAAGGATCACTGAGTCCAACTCCTGGCTCTACACAGAACTACTTAAAATTAAATCGTATGTCTAAGATCCAGCTAAGAGGCCCAGCTGAGATAGCCTTGGGACATACAGTAACATGTCTGAATGTGCAGATGTTGCTGAGCAGTGAGGGAAACTTTTGCTTTCTCTTCCCACACAGAAAGCAGCTCACTCTGATTTTAGCTTGTCAGCTGTAAACTTGCTACGCACACAGTTAGAGCTTTCTCTACTTCAGGACCTCAGTTCATTGGCCATGGCAACTTTGTGGTGGGTGCTCGATTACCCAGGTGACAAATGCTTAGGTATAAGGGGTCAGATAAGGGTACAACGTGGTTCTCTTATGTAATTTCTCATTCTGCTTGACACTCAATAAAATCAAAATAGTCCCATGTTTAGGAAATTGCAGTGCGTCATTGTTGGGTGTGTCACAAATCCATCCCTGATGCAGAATCAAGCAACAAGGAGAACAGGGTAGGAGGGACCATACTTTTGTTGCAGAACAATTATCTTCCTAAATTATAAAAGGCGTAAGATGTCATTTCACATGATGAATTAGCCAGAAACATCCTTCAAGCGAAATGATGGAGTAAGTTGGGAAGCTTCCTTAGGTTGCATGCTGTGGGTGTTTGCTGTTTGGGAAGAAGCCTGATGCAAACAACAACAACAACAAACCTTGCACTTGCCCAGGCTGGTGGCCCACCAGTCTTCACTGAGAGTACAGGTTAAGCCATTCCTGTAGTGAATGGCTGCTTGGTACAGCACGGGGGGGGAAAGAGTTTTCTACGTTAAAATCCTGGCACGTCCTTCCTACATCCTAGAGAATGCTTACAAGCCTTCTGAGAATTTGGTAGCCCAAGGTTAGCTTCCTGTTGGGCAGTTCTCCTATGAAAAGTTGGGTGCCTTGGTGTACCTCTGAGGCCTTCCACAGAAGTTCTCTTCGGTTCTTTTGTACAGCACTCGGTAACAGTACAAGTGTGGTGCTGCAGGTAGCAGCAGTGTTGCTGATAATTCCCTCCACATATCAGCAGACTTCAATTCACATTTCCTGGCCCTGCAAAACCCAAGCAAAATGGCCTGACAGGGAGAGCGTGGTGTAGCTGTGATTTTGCAAAAGAATATTTAATGTCACTACAGGGATGCAGTTCACAATCTGCAGTCCTACCAAGCTCTCCTCTCTCCTACGAGCCCTGTACTGCATGTGAAGATGAAGTATTTAATGAGCAGCTCCAGGTGCCTCCTGCAGAGTCACTGAACCCAGCAACTTAATTCTTACATCTGTAATTAGAATCCTTTTTATTAAATAATGACGGGTTCCTGTGCTTTGGATATGTTACCTCCTAGTAGAAGGAGAAATGGAGTAGCTACAGAGATCGTACTAGACCAAAGCCTCAGGAGTTTAGATCCAGCTACAATACACAGATGAAAAAACAGATGAGTTCCCATATTTCCAGTGCCTGGTATTAGGTGTTGTGAATAGTAAGCCATCTCTCATACGTAAATCATCCGTGGGAAGTGATGGTGGCTTTGTGGTTGTGTATCACATATCATATTGCACTTAACTGTTCATGGTGCTTTGTAGAGAGCCAACGTGCTAATTCTGACGACATTAAAAATAATAATAGTCCAGGAAACACTGGCTTCTTTGGACTTAAGGAAGCATTTATAAACTCTGCTTAATAAAAGTTTGAACAAGTGAATAGATATATGTTAGTGTGTGGATTTTACAGTGACAGATTTGCTACTGTCTTATTGTTTAGAGCACAAGATCACCCTAAGCTGCAGTCAGATTTCAACTCCAGTCTATCAATCACAGAACCTGGAGAGAGCAAGTGAAAGTCTCTCAGTAGATGATCAGTGGGTTAAATATATAGAGTATTCCAGGCTGAAATTGAATGTTTCAGTGTTAAAATTAGTCCCTCTTGTGTTCTAATGGGTAGGATGCATGTTCTCCATCAGTTCTCATAAAGCTGAATAAGTCATCCAGCCCAACTGAAAAGATGTTAGATGGTAAGGAGTTTCAATACCATCATGAGCAGGAGAGGCTTGAGGATCCTCAGCATTCTTTCCCACAGTTTGACTGACTTTAATTATATATAATCTGTGTACTTAGTACTGTGTGCATGTGAATAAAATATCATCTCTATGCTGATAAATAGCAGTATATTTCAACACAGCAGTGGCAGTTTTATGCCACAGTTAAATCCATATATTCTTTTAACACTCTTCAGATAATCCATCTGGACTTTACTAAAGCATTTGATATTAAGTCCTACAAAATCTTACTTGGAAAAAGTACTTCATTCTACCTGGACATGAACATTTCATCAGTAATGTACAACTGGCAGAAGGATTTTAAGTGGTGTCTAGAAAGTTGTTTCTGAACTACATGTTGTATTCTTCTTCTCTACAGGTCACTTCTGTGCGGACGGCCTTACAGTCACTCCTCCGTGCCCAGCAGGGAGTTTCAAGCCCAGAGAGGGACTTCACACACCCAGCAGCAGCTCCTCATGCTTGCCTGGTCTGTATCGTAAAAAATCTTAATTTTGTGCACTGGGAATAATAATTCTTGCTCTAAATCACACTAAGAAGTACATGCTTATGGAGGGGGTTGCCAGTTAAGAGTATTTATTTATTAGTCTCTGTCTAAGGCATTACTAGAACTGGATGAAGGGAACACCCATGGAATCTCCTACAAATCACCAGATTTGTAGTGAAGCATTCAGTAATTACGAGCATTTTACAAAATAAAATATACTTGGGTTATAAGTTCTCTGGAAGAGATGAACGATGAGAATTAGCAATAGAAGCGTAGACGTTGACTAAAAGTCTCAGGGGTTGATATCTTTTGCTGAACTGCTCGATCACTGCAAGAGAACAGTGTAAACGTTAACAGGACTTGGGCCACAGAGTCTGCTTGTGTGCAACTGCCCCCTTTCCCCTAAGCACAAGAGACAAGACCCCCCTGACACAAACAGTCAATACCCTTGTCTGAAGTTTGTGGTACGGTAGGCTGAGAATCCTTCCTAATACTAGTGCCAATTCAGGTGGCTATGTTTGAAGTGCAGCTCCCTGGGGCTAGAGGTCCTCAGACTGCCTGCACTGCTAGAGCTTTAGAGGAATGGCCTGCCCACTTCGCTAAAATGTTCTCAGCCAAATAATCTGTTCAAGAAACAACTGGTTTATCAATGCAAGTTGCTTGCATCAGTTAAATACCAGTTTACAGGTTGGGAACCTGTTGAGAGGGGCTGCAGATAAAGTGTCGCCTGTATTTGGAAGCAGTTTATAGTCAATTGTGTTGCCTTTAGAGCTCAACTGGCACTGTGCAGCCACTGCCCTCATCTACTTTTTGAACAGGGTGAGTGAGTCCCCGGGGCTTCCACATTTATCAATACTAAAGGCAGTTCATCTAGAACTATCCAGGCTGTAAAATTAACCTTTCACATACAGGACAGTGACAGCAAGGTTTACAGCATCCTCCTTTCCAGCTTTATTTAAGCTACTTAGAGATAAAAAGAGTTGCGGAGACTGCCTATTTAGTGAGGTCCTGGAGGGAAATTTCTCATACCACTGAAGGTTTAAGGTGAGGTAAAGGCATATGCTTGGAGTGAGGAAGGGAAAGGTAGAACAATGTGTCTTGGTAATTACAAACATTCCTCCTGCTGGCTGTGCGCTCAGGTAGTAATTGGGCCATGATGCTCTAGGCCACTGTAGAATAATTCGTGCTGGTGCAGGGGGCTTGCAAAAATACAATGCTTGACATAAGATCGCTTTTGAAATAGTGCAGTAAAGGGGAGAATGGGCTTCGTATGCACCTCGTCTACTGGGTGATTGCACCCAACAGTGTGCATGAGTCACTGGGTGTACAGTATTGTGTGGCAAGTTGGTGTTAGATGGTTAGCTTGATTTCATCTGCTGTGTCAAAATCACCCCCTCCAGAAAGCAGGGCACAGTTAGGAGTTTCTTTTTCCAATTGTGTGAACATAAGGAGAGGGTCCACAGCTGTCACTCAGCTATCTGGATCTCCCTGGTATCAGGTGGCGATGCGTGCAGAGCACTGTGAGCATTTCTGCAGGAATGCTCTTGGTGTGGTAGGGTCATTCCTGCTGTCTATTCCATTATAAAACGAGTTTATTTTACTCACTAGTGACATCTGTTAGAACAGGAGATCAGTGATTCAGCCAGCAGTCTCTGTCACGACAACTGTCCTAATGAATGACACCTCTTAGTGAAGTAAACCCTATTTTTAGTGGAATGGACTGCATGCGCAGCTACCTCTGAAAGAAAGGACACGTCCATGAATATATACGCAGCAGTAGAAGTGAGCGCCCAATCCAAGGAACCATTGCTGACCCTCAGTTTATGAAGTGTAGGTGAAAGCTTTTCACTATCTCAATAAAATGTTTCAAGCTAATAGCGCTGGAGTGCCAGGCCTGGAACACCTTCCGAACACCTTGGGGCACCACTGGAAAGTTTAGGGTAAGGCCATCAATTGACTTTTACGTTACCAGGAATTTTTAGGAGCAGATTCTTTGTGCAACTGTGTTTTCCTTTTGCTGCTGAGCCTGAAGGATACCGTACAGCTTTACGTTCTGTAAAAGACACAGCTGGCAGAATCAGTAACCAGATGGACTTGTCTCAAATAGAAATCCATCCCATATTAAAACATGACCTTGAAGAGTCCTGTTACTAGCAGCACAAAAACTAAGTGTAGGTCTACATCCAGAGGTGCTTACTAGCCACTTCTTTCATTGGAATTGCCTGTATCCTGATGGATGTGGACCTTAGTATTTATATGTCTACCCTATGCAGAGATTTCTAAGAAGTTTCACCAAAGGGAAAAGGTGATTATTGTGCTTTTCAACAGAAAGAAATAAGGAATAATCTGAAATGATCTGCCCAAGGTAATCTAACAGGTCAGTCAAGGAGTAACATAATAAAGTAAGTTGACTGTATGCTTTCCCTTTGGAAAAGGGGTTTTCTTTCTGTATGTGTATGAATCAATCACAATAGTTGCAAACCTGTTTTTGCAGTGAGGTGAAATTAGGTTACAGATTAGTCTAAGATTTTTTTTTTATTACAACAGTAAATAAGCACTGTCATTTATGGCTTCAGAAGCTGTAGAAGCCCTACCCTTAAGAGCTTTTAAAGTGTTGCTTAGCTGAAGGCACAGGAGATGTTCTGATATGCTTGCAAGGGTGTAGACACAAGGCTTGCACAGACTTCCAGCCCTGTTTTCTGTGGCATTTTTTTCTAAGCATTTTTGCTTTGGTTTGGTTTTCTAAATCAACAGAACTTCATTCTGTATCCAGTAAGACTAAGTGTCATGCTGATGATTGAGAAATGTGTTACAAGTGACTAGACTTCGCAGCTCAGCAGTGGGTTAATTAATTTAAAAGGGCAGAATAATGTGTGGGAAACTGATTAATTTTTAAATGTCTGATTTTTACTCTTTGAAGTTCAGAGGTGGCTGAAATGTACTTTGTTTGGTGAAGGCATTTATGTGAAGTAATAGAGAGCTTAGCTGAAGTCTTCTCTGCTACCAAGTCTTTGATAAAATGTGGAAAGGGAGACCCAGCTTTCTGCTGCAATAATCACATGTTGCTCAGGCTAATCCTGCCTGGCTGTGAACATTTCAGGGTACCTCAGTGTCTCTCACAGTGGTATAAAATATGCCACTCTCTTCTTAATGATGCTGTACAAATTGGAAAATAGAGTCAGGGAGAGATTCAAGGGATGAACTCCATTCACTAAGCTTTGGCCCAAGTCCGGAGTGTTTTCTCCAGGGTCACAGATCACTGCTAGGAGCAGAAACCTAAAGTTCAGTTGCTCAGTCTCCCTTCACATCTGCTGTGCTCTTTGCCTCAGAGAGGTACGTGTGCTAAGAAAATAATTATCTCCTTCAAATCGAGCCATATATTTTTCTATTTGATCATTTCTTTTTTAGCGAATGACTCAGCTGCTAAAGCATCTTGACTGCTGAATGATTTTTTGCTCACCAGCTAAGACTAGGAAATTGCTGCTTTCCGCCCACTTCTGAAATTAAAACCAGAATTGCATTTACATGGTGCAGCAAGGAAGAAACCTCACATCTCATCAAGACAGCAAAATTCAACAGACAGGGCCAGTGGCACCTGAACAAACACTGAAGAAGCTGCAGAGGAAATGAGAGTTCAAAAACACTTTCAGTTTAATAATGTAAGCTGTTATCCTATGCCTGTACTACCTTATATAATGATGTTGTCAACTCTCCAAAGGAAAACGTGGCAAAGCTAGGACAATGCTCGCTGAAAAATAGGCAGGGGACACAAGAATAAACTCTGACAAGGCAGAGAATATTTCAAGTCGTACTGCTATGGGGTAGATGATGGTCTTAGCCTGTCTCTTCCATCTGTGTCACACACTGAGTGTGATGTACTTAACCCTCAGTGAAACCAAGTTTATCCGCATCATATTTATGGCCCAGCATGTATGTGGGCTAGCCTGGTCCTACAGAATAAATAATATGCTGTAAATCCGTGCCCTGCTTGGTTTTCTATGGTCCAGGTAGCCATCCTCTTCAAGTCTGTTCTGAGCTCCGCAGTAAGGGAAGCACTACGGAAAGTTGGGCAGAAAACTCAAATTTTACATAACCAGAGTCAAGTGGCATGGGTTCAGGTTATATAAAATGGCAGTCCTGCTGGGTTTGCTAGGGGTGCAGATCCACATCATGAAGCTTTTGTCAGCTGAGGCAATTTTTAAGAGTTCCCTGTAGGGGAACCCTACAGATCTGTGGGGTTACAGCCCCCCTTCAGGTGTGTGGATTCCAGCTCTTAGAGCTGGGGAATGAGGCAGCCTTGAGAAATGCCAGTCTTGTGCTACTGAGGTTTTTGAACCTTGTGTTTATCTGTGTCATGAGGAGTGTAAGGGGGAAACTTGCAGATGTTTCTGAGGTGTAGGGATGAGAAGGTGGGCGGAATGCCAAGGGAGAGGTGCCCCTTGATCTGGCTTTGCCACCTGAGGCATCCTAACCTGTCTGCACGGGAGCCTCCGGTCTGCGGAGAAGGAGATTTTAATACGTCCTGATCAACTTGGGCGTGCTGTCAGGTTCTTCTCCAGCCTTGCAGAGGCTCGTATATGCTATACACCCTGGTGTATGCTTGAGCCTTGCTGTGCTAAGCACTTGGGAGGCAGCTGGGGTTCAGCCTGGACCTATTCCAGGGAGCCATGATAACACCGAGCCAGTGTTTTCCCTGCACAGCCCAAATTGCTCTGTTTGCTTTGTGCTGTTGAAAGTCCTGACTCAGGAGGACAGCAGCTACTCCTGTGCTAAATTTGAGTTTCCTTTTCACTGAGTTAAGCATCTGGGGACATCTTATAATTAAATGCGTTTTCTGAATGTGGCAACACAAATAATTGTTTTATTACCTATTGATCTTGCCAGTGTTTCCTTTAATGCACAGTTTGAGCACCTGTTAACACATGAGATTTTAGAGATAATCACAGCTCAAATGGTTGTCATTCCAGCAGGTATCCCTGTGTTTGTGTTGAGTACATCTCCAGTCTGTGAAACATGTTCGGCTCTCTCGGTATTCCGAATGCAAATATGGAAACGGCCCAGCTTTCGTGGGAACACCAGGCTCTTTTACAACTGAGGTCCAGGCATTCTGGTTGTTAAATCTACCTGTGTCAGTGTGTTTTCAGGCTGATGTGTTTATTTTTTAATGTATCTTCTCATATTATCAGCTCAGAACGTAGTTCTGAGGTGGTACTGCTTCCAGGAGCCACTCAATTGCAGTAATAATCAGCTAATCCAACACCACCACCTTCTGGCTTTGCAGTAACTTCCTTGCTGTTATGACCGAACCTCCATCATACTTCTTGCTGTAGGTGAAAGCAAAGGGATCACGTTTGGAGGACCCTCTGTTTTATCAGCAGGTCATGCTCCCTTTGGGACCTTAAGCATCTTCTTTCTCTTTAGGAACCGGTTTGTGTTTGAAGTGCCCTGCTGGATATTTCTGTCCTGCTGGAGCAAATCACCCAACGCCGTGCCAGCCAGGTACATACAGTCCTCTCCAAGGACAGGACGAAGTCACTGACTGCAGAGCCTGCCCAGCAGGGAGAGCTTGCACTCAGGCTGGATTAGCACAGCCTGACTCGGAGTGCCTACCAGGGTGAGCCTTGCTTGTTTTCTGTGCTTCTCTTTAAGTCTCCGCATGTAGCTCAGCTCCACTGTTGGGGTGTTGTGCACAGGGACGTGCAGGTGGCATTTTCTGCAATGTTGAGAGTTTATTACATTTTCTGGTAACTCAGTGTGATGTAGGCTGTATTTGTAGAGGAATTGTCTTAAACACAACGGATTTTGCTGCCTTCTATTGCCACAGAAGTGGCGAGAAACAGTGAAACAGACACGAGTGAAGCCCAGCCGCAGATCCATGGTTATGAACACAGCCTGGCTGAATAACCCCCGTTCTTTTGGTGCAAAATGTAAAGCAAAACCAATCCATTCACAGTGTTTTCTTCTCAGTCTGTGTTATCAGTTGTCAGTTACATTTCTGTCAGTTGCGGTATCAAGTGCTTCAGCTTTTTTCCAGTTGCAGCTTTCTTCCTGGTATGTTGGGAGGGCATAGAATTTATCTCCCTGTTGCATCAAAGCATTTGCCCCAAGTAGCCTGCTGTGTTTTATTAGGTTCGTGTGCCCAGTGGGGTCGTCCAGCCCTCATTTTCCCAGCAACGCCTGCCCTCCAGGAACAGTTGGCAATGACTTCAACCTCTTTGATAAGTCCCAGTGTGAAACATGCCCTGCTGGATTTTTCTGTGTTAGAGGTAGGTGGCTTTATGACAAAGTGAACTGTACGCTCTACCTCGTACCGTGAAACTCCCCAGTAAGTACCAGAGCAGGTCACTGAGGTATCACAGTGCTGGTAAATGGGGAAAATGGTGCCATGTAGGGTTTAATGTTACTGCAGAGACTGTTGTGCTAACTGGGTAGGTTGATTTTAATTTTACTGTGAGGTTTTTCCCTTATGCTACTCATAGTTACTGTTTAACTTCATGATCTGGAAGCAGCCAGTTTTTATAGTCTCCAAACTTTCTTGCCTTTTGCTGGCCTCCTAAACTTGGCCACAAAGTTGGTGGCCAGTTTTGGACACAGACACCCTGCAGGATTCTCAAGTTTAGAAATAATTGCTTTGGTAACCAGTTCTGCAAGAGAACCTCTCGTCAACAGAGAAAGTAATTATTGTTATCTCATTCTAAATGGATGAAAGGTGCAAGAGCTTCTTTGCTTCTCTTAAAAATTTGTCTTTGTTTTTACAGGAACAGGGGGGAGACAGAAGCCTCCTGCTCCATGCCCAGTTGGTCACTACTGCCCACCAGGCACAAAGCACTCAACACAGCACAAGTGTGCCCCAGGCACCTGGAGCAATAGGACGAGGCTGACATCAGAAGATGAGTGCTTGCTGTGCCCTGCGGGCTGGTTTTGTGTAGGAGGACTTCATGTCCCTTCTGGCATGTGCAGCTCAGGGCATTACTGCCCTCAAGGTAGGCAGTTTTTTCCCAGAAATGAAAGAAATTTAGTTCATTTCTGCCTTTAGGAATTTTGTGGGCTCTGAGTCATATGCTGAGTTTATCAGCATATTTTTTTTGTACCAAAGCATTTCAGTGTGGAGTTGGATAGCAAACTGGCTGTTCTGAATAATGAATACTTTTAACCTTTACTGCTTGAAATGAGCATGTTGATAGCATTATTTTCTTTCCTTTAATTTGCAAAGAATTAAAATGCACAATCAAGTGTCCGGTACAAACACAATTACAATTAGAAACTTCCTGCCAAGTTTCAGAAGCGTTTACTAAGTGGTGACTTTTTTGGTTGGTTGGTTTGTGTTCAGAGTTGGGGGCAGTGATTTAAGTGTATATCAATACATACTTACATGTAGCTCATGTAAATACTTAATAGCAATGAAGAACAAGGGGGCATTATTGCCTTCTCTCTTCAAGGCTTTAATAAGAATTAGGATGGTTTTCTCATCTTTTTTTTTTTTTTGGAAAGGTACACGGAGAAGCACACAGTACCCCTGCCCTTCTGGAACTTACAGTACCAGGCTGGGAAATGGCAGAGTGGAAGACTGCGTGGTCTGCCCTGCAGGGGCTTTCTGCACCAGGGGAACCTCCAAGCCAGTTCTTTGCCCAGTGTAAGTACACTACACGTGCTGTCATAGCTGTGGGTCTCTGTGCACACAAAAGGATTTGTATGTAGCATTTCAGAACACTTCTTATAAAAAAAGATAGCATTCTGCTCCAAAAACGTTTGCAAATTCATTCTACCTTGCATGTTCTTGGACAGTCTGGGCAGGTTTTTTCTGAACTGGCCAGTTTCTTGCCTGATGGCAAGATATCCTCCGTACAAGAGGCTAAGAAATGCAGACCAGAGATGCACTGTCCTCTTCTTGGTCACTTTGCTGCAGTTGATGACTCCCTCTGTTCCGTTTTCTCCTGCAGAGGAACCTATCGCATGGAACGTGGTGCAAAAGTGGCTGCAGATTGTGTCCCTTGTCCTGGAGGGTATTACTGCCCTGAGCTTGGCACTGTTACTCCTCGAACATGTGGTGCTGGCAACTTTTCAGTAAGTAGCAATAGTTTTATCTTGACATCTGTTCAGCATAAGGACTCAATTTTGGCAGAAAGACGAGCTGCAGGATATACCCCTCAAGGGAGGCACTGGAACGAGCCCATCTCCTTGCATTATGAGTCTGCTTATTTGGGGTGATTGTGTACGGTGTTTTAAACAATATTGCCCACCTGTGCTGAGCCTGTAGGTGATGAGAGAAAGTGCTAGCCTAGAGAAAGCACCGGGAATGTTCCTGCATGGTCAGGCTTGGAGCTGGTCCAGACACGATGCCGAAAATGCATCACGTGTGCAGTACTGTTCTTGCTGTTACTCCCGCTCCTGAGGCTTGCAGTAGCAATAAGTTCATCTGTCGTGCACCTGGCAGTGGGTAGTTTGGTAGATGCTTCGAATTTTGGTTATTCATTTTAGTCTTTCATTGTTAGTGTAAGTATTGCAGGGGAATTATAGAGCAGGCACCTGTATTTAGTTCCTGCCTCAAAGGATGTATTGGATTGCAATGCAGTTAAATAATTGTTTGGCTGTGGAAAGTAAAACAATGAGAAAGACCCACAGAAAGGAGCAGTGGATGGCACATTGACTCTCACAACAGGGTTCTGAGGCTTATTTCTTATTTATCTGCCCCAAAACTGTAGTGAATAACTCTAGCAATAAGTGCCAGATTTCACTATTGAGGGGGAAATGGCATGTCACTGCTGTCAAATGACCCCAGTATTTCTATTTAGGCTAGTTTTCTATCACTGTGCACACATTTTGTAGTTATCACTGGATGATTCATTAAGAGAGGAGATAAATGATGAATGGGGATGTATGTGTGACAAATGGACCTTGATTATCTTGATTATCTCTCTTTTGCACTTTGTAGTTCAATGTGACAAAGAAAGATGAGGGAATGTGTTTGTTTTTCTCTACTCCTGCTGGCAAAAGATGTTGGGTTGACTGTTGTGGGGGTCCTTCTGCATGAATAATCCACAGGAAGCGACAGGACCTGCTTCTTATTTGTGAAGCACAGGCTCTCTTGCCTGCAGGGTGAATACACTGAATTACATACTGTTTGTTGTTGTTTGGTTAGGTTAGGTGGAATTTTTAAGGGGAAACCTTTCTGTTTCCAATAACTTTGCTAAGCATAACAGGGAATAGTTTGTGTGAACAGGGTCCTGTCATCAGTTCCCAAGGGCGATGTCTTTGCTCAGCGGCTTTATTTCTGCAGACTGCTTTATTTACTGGTGGGCTCCATTGCAGTGTTGGTTCCATTTATTTCCTTTGTATTGTGCCTCAACATGTCGAACATACAGGGATTCTTTTGTCCTCTAGAAATGGGAACCATGTGCCTTTCATGTTGTAGGACCAAGGTTCAGCCTCCTGCTTGCCATGTGTTGTTGGACATTACTGTGCTAGTGAGCACACCAGCCGGGAGGTGATGGTGCGTGCCATGATTTGCCCGGCAGGTCTCCTGTGCCCAGAAGGACAGGCAGTCCCTCCAGATGCCAGTAAAAATGCCTGCCCAAGAGGATACTACTGTCCCCAGGGAGATGCTGTAAGTGCTTCTGCTTTAGTCCTTGGGATTCTCTCTTCTCACATTGTTTTGGTTGCACAGTCACAGTGTCTGCACTGGAATCTTGTTGTGGGAACCTTTCCTATTTTTTTTTTTTTTTACTGATTTCTGTACTTTTTTGATGTTGGTATTTACCCAACATAAAATTTCATAATACTGGGATAACATTTTCTGAGCTGTTGTATACAAACAACACTGCTGTTTGGATCCCCATTTTGTTACAGTCTCTCTCCAGCATTCGTACCTGATGACTAGTGTTGCTTTTCAGTGTTTGTTCCCAATAACTGGAAAGAAATATTTTTCAGTTTCAGCTGCTGTGCGTTTGCATTATAGTATGCAGCAGTCATGTTAGTATCTTAAAGACCCATTTTTCTATTTTATTTCAAGGGCTTGCCCACTAAACCTTGCCCCAATGGGACCTATGGTGAGCGGAAGGGACTAAGCAGTGCTGAGGAATGCTTGCTGTGTCCTGCAGGGAAGTACTGCTACAGAGCCGGAATGGAGCCTCTGGGAATTCCCCACCCTGTAAGCACAGCCCACCTTCTCCCAACCTTTATTTTCCAGAGGCAGCAGCTGTAAATGGAGCCTAATTAAAACCTGTCTCTCTTTTGCCTTCTGCCTGTCAATGCAGGTTATGAAAGAGAGTTCAAATGTCGGGAGTTGGTGTTGCTTTGTCTCTAATGAATTTGGGGATCTTTCCTTGTGATTGTCTTGTCCCTTGAAAGAGTGAATTCTTCAAGCATTAATAGCAGTTTGAAAAAAAAAGAAGCTTCTATTAAGAGGAAAAAGGGCAGCTGAGTTTCTTAAATGTGGATGAATCCATGGTCTTATGTAAGAGTGAGGTGACAACTCTTACCAATTACAGCTACTTTTCAGGTACATAAGAAGAGCATCTTTGCCATGACTGCACAGGCAAAGGATAGGGGCTGTCTTAAGGACAAGAGTTTCCCTTAAGAAATTCTCACCTAAAATGATTATCCTACACCGTCAGAATTTTACTGATCTGTAATTGTAAAGGGATTATGAATTCCTTTCCTTCCCTACCTTTCTCCTCCATTTTCTTGCAGTAAAAATTCTAGGTAATTCAAAGCGTGGATGAAGCTTGGCTCTTCCTGTGTTGAATCTTGACAGATTGTTCTTCCGTATCCAAAGCACAACAAAGCTGTGCTGACTGCCTTTCTTGCTTTCTAGACTGGGGATTGCCCACCTGGCTATAACTGCCCTCCAGGGACTGGATTCCCTTTCTCCTTCCCCTGTGCACCAGGCTTCTTCTGGGATAATTCCAGTGCAGAGGGTGAAGACAGGTGCAAACCATGTCCAGCTGGCTCCTACTGTGACTCTCCTGCCACATCAGAGCCCAAAGCTTGCCCAGCAGTGAGTTGTTCCTTTGCAGTCCTCTGATGCAAGAAGCTGAATGTGGGAGTCTGTTTAACAGAAGATTCTTAAATGCAGTATTCAGCTGACTTTGTTTTGCAGGGCTTTCACTGTGGCGAAGGATGCTCTAAACCTGAGCCCTGCCCAGAGGGCACCTATAGTAACAAGAAGGGGCTGTCCGGGCCATCAGAGTGCAGCCCGTGTGGCCGTGGTTTCTACTGTGCTGCTCCAGGACAGACTGGGCCAAGCGGTCCCTGCCAGGCTGGGTTCTTCTGCCAGGGCAGGGCTCTGACTCCAGTAAGTCTCACGGCAGGCTTTTCTCATTTTCTAATTGTGTTCCACCGTGGTGTTTTTTATTAACCCAGTCACTTTCAAGAGCCACAATTTTGCACTGCACACATTCAAGGTTATAGTGTGAGGATCCTCAAAAGGTGTGTGACCATTTCATAGTTTTCCCTCTCTACACGAACATCCCCTTAACTAAAAATGTAGCCAGGTTTATAACCAGGTACGGAGTTCAGTGGGTGTGGATCACATTAGGATTGCTGGTTTGAAAAGGCCATCCATATATCTTCTTTCTGTGTGTTTGCTACATTTACCTTAAAGAAGCTTTGTCTGTCCTCTGTACAGCAGAGTATGTCTCTGTTTTTCTTCTTGGTATTGCCTTGAGCCCAAATCAGTACGATGCCTTTAATATTTTAACCAAGTTTGCTCCTTTTTTTACATGCTGCCTTTTCCAATTTCAGTTGCCCACAGACGGTGTGACAGGAAACCTGTGTCCCCCTGGGGCATACTGCCCACCTGGGTCCCCCTTACCTGTCCCCTGTCCTCCAGGAACCTACAGCAACAGGAGTGGGTTGAGAAGCCTCCGTCAGTGCTTGGACTGCCCCCCCGGGTGAGTGTGATGTTTGCTGAACACGGCTCAGTTCAGTCCCATCACAAAGAAATTATTTAACCCTCAAATTTCCTGCCCCAGCAGCCCATCCTTACCTTCAGCCCTTTTGCAGAGGAGTCCCCTCTGGTCCCAGGGCTCCAGTACAAGTGTGCTTGCCTTCTCCATTGCTATATACCTGTATCAGTAGATTTGCAATAAGGAACTTGAACTGTGTGAGTTGTATCTCAGCTTTTACTGTTCCCTAGCATCTGTCAAAACTCGTTATGTCTGTAGTGCTGGATGGCTTGACCTAGCAGCTCTTGCTTAAACATTCTCGTTAATACTAATTGGGTAGTCCTTTTTATACTACCAGATTGTGTTGCATCCCTTTTAATGATGCCAGAGTTACACATCTGAGTCTGAAGAAAAAGATAGGGATCTAGTGTTGGCTTTCACCTCTCCTTGAGTGTGCACTGAATAAGTGTAGGTTTTTAAGGCTAGTGATGGACAGTCTGCCTTTCAGGTGGTCACGTCTTCATGCTGGTGTGACAAATGGAGCATGCAAGATCATCTCGGGATTGGTGGCACAAATATTTTTGTGCTTCACTGTGAAGGAATTGATTGGGATATTGGGATGCAGTTTTAGGTCTCCATGGGGTAGAATTCAAATTTTTCTGTCTTCTTTATTTTTTCTACATTTTTTCACTCCCTGTTTTCCCCGGAGAGGTAGGCAGAAAAACAGAGCAAGAGACAGCTCTGGAATTCACATTCTGTCCAGAAGATGAATGGAATGCCCTCAAAGCTCCTTTTTATTCCTGTATATTTCTAGTCCAAAGAAGCAGAGAAGGCTTGCTTGAAGAAAACCGACATCTGGGTGTTTGTGTGATCTGTATGCAGATGCCACTCTGTTTTTGTAGAGGAGGGTATTCTTTCCAGGATAAAACTACTGAATCTGAGGGGCTATGGTCTTTAAAAATCATGTGTGACAAGTGATATATGTACTTTTTTAATTCCTTTCAAGGCCTGTAAGTGAACAGGAACTAGGTCTCAGTGAGATCCCAGGTAGACTGCAGGGAATTTTTGTATTGTGACCACACTATCCAGTGACAAAACAAACTACCCAAGATTTTTATCGTTTTCTCCCCTACACATAGCCTTTATTGTGATGGGACAAACAGCCAGGCTCCCTCAGGACCATGTGAACCTGGCTACTTCTGTACAGGAGGTGCCAAAAGTGCTCTTCAGCAGATGGTCATGGAGGGACATTATTCCTTAACAGGAGCTTTCAGGCCAGAGCCATGTCCCCTTGGCAGCTTCCAGCCTGTAAGTACGTTAGAATTCACTACAAGATGCTTGTGGGGTCATCACAGCCATTGGCAGCTTTACGAGTGTGTTAATAGTCATTTGTGGGGCGTCTTTAAGCGGACAGCTTAAAAAAAGAGGGACTTGGGTTTTCTGGTAAGCTGAGTAGTCACCACCACCATCTTGGCTTCTGCCCTGCAGTGGAAGAACTCTTTGCAGAACTAGAAATATTAAACCAGGGCTGTGCCTGCCACTGCTTTAATGCTGCACGGTGCTGTGCAGACACCGCAAACCTGTTGTGTTTGGACCTCTGTGTTCATTTTGTAGTAGGGGAAGTCTTGGGGAGTTGGTAGAATGGTCAAAGTTTATTCACATTGTAAGCAGCAACACTGCACATCTGCCGAGTTCTTTCTTATGTCCCTTTTTTAGGGCCGTGGGCAGTCTGTTTGTAGGGACTGTCCGGAGGGTACATTCTGCAATGAGACAGGCCTGGCTGAAGCCCAGCCTTGTCCAAAAGGGCATTTCTGCTCGGCTGGAAGTTCCCTGCCTCTCCCATGTCCAGTGGTAAGAATCCTTTATGGCTCTGTTCTTTAAGTAGCACTTTCCAGTAGTTTCCAGTCCCTTGGTGAAGGGCATTCACTACTTCTCTGTCTTTGTGCAGGGAACATACACAGATGTACCCAGGACAGGTTCGTGCAAGCCCTGCCCAGCAGGCACGTACTGCAGCATGGCCGGTCTGACGGAGCCAGAAGGGCGTTGCCAGCCAGGACATTTCTGCACTCAGGGGTCCAGCAGCTCCTCACCTGTGAGTACTGAACATCATGCGTTGCTGCAGCCCCTTCAGCGCTACAAAAACTTTCATAAACCACGCTCACCTTATTTCCCTTGCTTCAGGTGGGGCTTTCCTTTGGAGATCTTTGTCCACCAGGACATTATTGCCCTGCTGGCACAACGCACCCAAAAGAGATGCCGTGCCCTGCTGGCACCTGGAACGGACGGAGGGGAGCCCAGGATGCCACTTGGTGTCTTCCTTGTGCCCCTGGATTTTTCTGCAGTATGTCTGGCCAAGATGCTCCTGGAGGACTTTGTGCACAAGGTGAGACACAACCAGAACTTAGCTGCTCAGAAATTCAGGGTTTTTTTGCATAACAGAGAGGACTCAAGTGCTTTCTGCTTTAAGGCTATTACTGCATGGGAAGGACAAAGACTGCAAAGCCAGAGGATGGTGTCACTGGAAATATCTGTCCTCGAGGACATTTCTGCCCTGCAGGCTCAGCAGCGCCTTCTCCCTGCCCCAGTGGAGAATACAGTAATGCAACAGGTGAGGAACTGGATCTCTGCAGCTTCTGTGTGACTTGGGAAAACTAGAAGTGGATGGTATCTCATGTGGTATCTGTCATCCAAGAATGTCTTGATAGCTGCTGACTGCTATGAGTTGCTCAGTATTTTGCTTGGGACAGAGAAAGGTGTTTTTTGTTTGTGGTTTTTTTTTTTTTTGGTTGTTTGTTGGTTTTGTTTTCTTGCCTTTTTTTTTCCCCCTGGTGTCACATGATGGGGGGAAAGGGATTCTTTCACCCCTGCAGCAGGTCAAATAGTAGGTTTGCAGCAGTGACAGTGCACAGAAAGCTGGTAAGCAGTTAACCAGATTTCCCGACTGTTCTTCCTGCCACCTACCGGTGAGATGTGGAGATTACTGTGACTCTGAGGCTCGAGTGGGTTTGTGAAGCTTGCTGAATCAGACGCTCTTGGGAGAATGTACATATTTGAAGACCAGTCATTCCAGGAGGGCTTGCAGAATAACTTTGTTTCATCTGCTGCTTCTCTAAGTGCACAACTAGACAAGAAAAAAGTTGTGCGCATGGTATTTTCTTCCAGTTCATTACATGTTTCCTTCCAGTTTTCTATATTTCCTTCACAGGTCAAGACAAATGCTTTCCTTGCCCTGCTGGGTTTCACTGTCCAAAAGGACTAAGACACCGCTGTCCTCCTGGCTTCTATTGCCCTCAGAAAACTGGAATCCATTTGTATCCTTGTCCCCCCGGGACTTACAATCCCTCTTACGGACACAGCCAGGCTGAGAGGTGTCAGCAGTGCCCTGCAGGTGAGGAAATAAACAGTACTCTGATCGTCCATGTGGAGCAGTGTCTGACAGAGTGATCCATTTGCACATCTCTTCTCCCAATGCACCGATGCATTCCACCTCTAGGAAATGCAAGCATAATAATACATAACCAAAGGAGATCCCTTGTCCCACTGATAGTATCCCCCAGTGAGTCACAGTTGTTGGTGTTTTTTCTTTGTCCTTTGTAGGTAGGGTAAAAGTTTGGTTTTAAACTCAGGGTTTCCGAGAGGAGCACAATTTGAATTGGAATGCTGATGTTGAGGAATCAGCTCACCCAAGGTCTGCCTCTTTGCCTTCCAATCAGTGCATGGAGCGCAGCAGCTCTGCTGTTTTTACTGACACTCTTTTCTGTGTGATCTTCCAGGAATGTTCTGTGGAGACTGGGGATTATCCTCTCCAAGTGGTCCCTGCTGGCCAGGATTCTTCTGCACAGCAGGTATTCAATGTAGCATTCACAAGGACAGAAGAGAAGTGAAAGTAGAAAGCTGTGATCTCGAGGATTTTTTTTATACATTCTCTGTGCAGTCTCTCCCTGGATTTTACTGGAGGGTGTGCCAGGATAGCCCTGAGGAATGAAGCACTGTAATAAGATTATACTTGGTCACAACAGGAATTTTTCTAGTCAAAACATGCTTTCTGAGGCCAGTAGAAGGACTTAAGAAAATACACAAAAAGTGGACTCAAGGAGTCCTTCCGTTGTGTTCTTCCAATGTCCAGCTATCAGCGATTCAAGAACATTTTATGCTAGAGTTTGGCTCTGGGATCACCGTGTATAATAGTTGAGTTTTCTTTCAGGTCTTTACCAGTTTCTGTGCTCTCTGCATGGCAGTTGTCATGAATGCTTTAATGAGAACAAGTCCAAATTTAAGATACCGTTGGATGCAGTCCAGTCTAAAGGAAATGCTTACAGGCAACTTTGTGTTGTTTGCCACACTAGTGCAGGGAGAACTTGCATTAAAAAGAGGCCTTTTTGTTTCTAACTTTTCTGTTTGCCAACTAACACGTAAGCCTGGAGACTGCTCTGAAACAGACCTATCAAGTGTGCTGTGATCTGCATTGAGATCCATGCTTGGCAGTGTGCACGACAGCCCTTTTAACTAACTTCATGCTTGCTCCCCATATTCTCACATAAAGAAGAAAGCTTCCTGCTATAGAAATTACTCTTTAGGCATGGGGAGGGTGACAGACTGTCCTATATCATTAAGGAAACCTTTGGTCTTTCTTCCTGGTGTAGGAGCAAGTGTCCCGAACCCTAATGGAGCCACAAACACGAGCACTGGTGGCCCATGCCCACCTGGCCACTTCTGCCCTGCTGGCACAAGTATCCCACAGCAGTGCCCTGTGGGCACTTACTCAGACAGGTGAGCTTCTGGTTCTGATGGTGCTAATCTGTATGTTCCTTTCCTTTTTATCTTTCTCTTCTACTGCTGTCTACTACCTCCTTTGCTTCCTTACAGTGTCCTTAAGCTGCAGCCCAGTAAGGCTCATTAGACACATCTCTGGATTTATTATAAAAGCCTCATGGTTGTTTTCCCTTGGCCAGGGGTGTAGGCATCAGGGACCTCCTGCTGAACTTGCACACTTGCCAACAGAACGCTTGCTTCTGTCTCTCTACAGGCTGTACATCGGGCAGGAGTCCAGCTGCACAGCGTGCCCATCTGGCTATTACTGCAGCTCTGCTGGCCTCACGGCACCCTCAGGACCCTGCTCAGCTGGGTACTACTGCCTCTCTGGAGCTTCCTCGCCATCGCCACCTGGTGAGTTGCCCTGGGTGAATGTCAGTGTCTTCACTTAATTGTGTCCAATAATTAAGGGTCTTGACAACAGAGAGCTTTGAAAAATGCCGGTTTTTCCCCCAGTACTCCTGCCCCTGCCTCTTCTCAGTCGTTTAATTTTTAATATAATTAAACCCTGTATTAATTTTGTTTGGGGTATTCATACATCTGCATACATAACAAGTATGAAAAAGCAGTCAGTCCCCCTGTCTGTGTTACTGAATGCGACGCTTGCATTGAACACTGGAAAGCTGTGGGTACCAGCCTGTAATGGAAGCAGCCTGATTCCCCCTCGTCATTTTGTTGTGTATCAGAAAGAATAATTTCCAGGGAAGAATTCCAGGTCAATTCCTGCGGACAATTAAATATTCTCCAAAATTCTTGTTACATACAAAGCAGAGTGTTTAGAAAGCTGATGTGCGAAATACAGTTCACCACGGCTTTGCCTGTGAAGCTAGGAGGAAAAAAATCACGGTGACACAGTGTTGAATAACTCCAAACATGAGATACTCTGGTTATGTTAGATACTGTGTTGTGCCTCCTCATGAGCTGTCTTGTGGGATCCCAGAAGAGATCCTCATCAGTTTGCTCCCTTTGTTGGCATTGACCCTCCCTCATAAGCTCCCTTTGTTGGCTTTGTCTTCTACTTTTTGTGTCCTAGGTGTGTGGGAGAATGGAGGCCCTTGTCCTGTGAGCCACTTCTGTCCCGAAGGAACCAGCTTTCCCTTAGCGTGCCTTGCAGGGACTTACAACAACCTCACCAGACAAGCTGCATGCTTTCCTTGTGCTGCAGGCTACTACTGCCCAGAAAATACTACCAGCTACAGTGCGAATCCGTGCCCAGCTGGCTTCTACTGCCCCAGAGGTGAGATGGGCCCAGGGGACAAGACCAGCTATCGGCCAGGGTGAAATAACTTTTTAAAGGCAGGAAGCGGTCCCTGTGAAATAAACCTTCAGCCATCAGTCTGGTTCTTCATAGAAAAAGAACCCGATCATTTAAACCACAGACAAGGCTGCCACTTAACCCCCCCCTACCAGTAAGCTGATCAGCACCTGGAGGTTGTCATGGCCCTGAAGGCCAGGCTGTGCACTGCGGAGGTCAACACGGAGATAAACTGGCAAAGATCATAGAATCATACAATTGTAAACTGCCAAAGATGAAGGAGGTGATGCTGCGGGATTAATAGCCAAGATCCTATTTATAGTCCATGAAACATTCTGTCTTTATTTTGAAGGAACCAGGTTTGCTACTGAGTTTCCCTGTCCTCGGGGCTACTTTAACCCAGACCCCATGACCCAGAGCTTGGACAGCTGCTTGCCCTGTCCTCCTGGGCATTACTGTGGGAAGGAGAACTTGACAGCTGCATCGGGCAAGTGTGACGCAGGTGAGTTCTGGATCTGTTTGGCTGCTGCCCTTGGAGGCAGTGCCTTAAGGAGGCTGTTGCATACATCCTGCAAATTTATTGGGATTATTGTATGTATTAGTGCATGGAAGATGATGCCATAGTGCTGTTAAACTTTGGTGATATTAGCCTGTCCTGTATTCCCTGTGCTTATGGTTGTGCTGTGAAGGTGCACATGAAAGTCCATTCCCCCTGGCTTGTCGATGATAACTTCTGGGGCTCTGACATTGCTTGAACTTTTCAGCCACGTTTTGTATTCTCAGGATGGTTTTGCATCTCAGCTGCTTGGACCCCACGGCCTTTTGATCTGGATAACTACACTAACACCAACTGCCTCTGTCCTGCCACTGCCACTGGAGGGAAGTGCATAGCTGGTTTCTATTGTCCCACAGGAAGCTCAGAGCCTCTTCCCTGCCGTCCAGGGTTTTATTGCAATGCCCCAGGTCAGCATCTGCTTTTGGAGAACAGGAGTGGTGTGTTTTGGGGGGTGTGGAAATAAAGGTAAATAAAAGTATTTGTTATTTAGGAACTTGACAGAAGATTTTAAAACTAGGTTCTTGTTAAAGATAAAGCCAGTTAGCCCTGAATTTTTTTGTGTCCTTAAGTGAGTCACTTATCTTCTTGTGACCATATTCCCATTTTCAGAGGACCAGTATGAACACACATTACAGGCTCATAGACACAGGGGATCAGGGTCTTCCGTAAGACTCCTCTGTATTCTCTGAATCTGCTGAGCCAGCAGATGCTGGGATACTGACTGCTCCTTCATTGTCTCCTGTTTCTTTCCTGTCCTTTCAGTATTCTTTCAATGTGTTAAATTGGAGCTGTTCTTACCCTTATACTTTCATAAAGTTGCAACAGTGCTTGCAAGATGCCTTTGGTTTTGCTAGCACAGAATGGGGCTCAGGTGTTACCTTGTGATGTTTGCCCAGAGGGAAGCTGCAAGCCTCCTGCTTTTCTCCCTCTGCCTTGGTGCTTGGAGTGCTATTACCCTTCTGTCTTCCAGGTCTGTCCGTCCCCAGTGGGGAATGTGCTGCTGGCTTTTACTGTAAAGGCGGAGCAACCCTCCCTAATCCAAGAGATGATGTGACTGGGAATATCTGCCCTGCGGGGACTTACTGCAGTAAGTGTCCAGCATTGATCAGGAACAAAAATTCCATATCCCCTAATATCTGAAATACTGGTGGGTGATTCTGAGAGTGTGGTGGCCAGCTTGCTAGGGTGTGACCAGAGTGTCCTGAGTCCCAGATTCTTCTTCTAGTTCCTCCTTCGACCTGTTCTGTGAAAGTGGTGGTGTGTTTGTCTCAGTGCCTTAACTTGTCTGTCCTTAGAATATAATTAGCTTCAACTCTTTCCTTCTGTAAAATTTAGCTAATAGTATCTATTCTTTTCTGTGGAGCACCATTTGACCTGTGAGTGTAAATAAGACTCCACTGATTCTGTTTCCTTATGCACTGCACTCATCTAGGCCCCAAATGGAGCAATGTTTTCATTCTCTCATTGTTCATTTCTCCCTGCCTTGTTTCTTTTCTCCCAGCTGCAGCATCAGCAGTCCCCACGCTCTGCCCAGCTGGCACTTTCTCTGCCCTGCCAGGGAGGAGAACACTTTCTGAGTGCCAGCCTTGCCCCTCTGGCTTCTATTGCGAGTTACCTGGTCTCAGTGCCCCCACGGGAGAGTGCTGGGAAGGTAAGCCTTGAATAAATGACTGTACTGCATCCCTGCAAGAGATGCCTGCATAGATATTATTGGCTCTTGAGTCTTGCTGTGGGTGAAAGTTTTGCGACTTACTGCCTACCTTGGTTTTCTTCTCTTAACCAGAGAAGAATTTCTGTCTCTGTGGAAAGGCTGTAAGAGGCAAAAGCAATTCTGAGGTGAAAGCAGAAGTGGTAACTTCCAGGTCTTTCTTCTGAACAATTAAAATATCATTAATGGAAGACTCTTGTGTTCAATGGGGAAATTTTCTTTGAAGGGTTTCAGTAACTGAAAGGAAAAGAGATCAGTGTTGTGTCCCTAAGTGCTTTCCTGTGCCACCTGTAAGTTTTGTCCTGAGTTTTGGGGACCATTGGGTGGTAAATTTCCTTCTTATGAGTTCAGCATCTGGTAGGCTTTGATGTGGTTTTGTCCCAGCAGAGGTGTGATTCAGATCAATAGTAATGTAAGGTCAGCAATACTTTTATTTCTTGAGCGGCCAGTGAGGTGCTTGGTATGCCTGGGAGAAACCGTTAGGAGCCTTCTCTTCTAATGAGCACAGCTCAGTAGCTAGTGCATCTCGGTGATTAATTTACCTTTCTTCCCTCTGTCTTCGCTGCAGGTTATTACTGTGACAACCAGCAAGGGCCAGTTATAGATTTCACCCTTTACCCGTGCCCACACGGTTTTTACTGCCCGCCAGGGACAAACAGGAGCACTCAGTACAGCTGTCCTGCAGGAACCTTTGGACCAAGGCAAAGACTGAGAACTATCAAGGAATGTCAGAGATGCCCACCAGGAAAATACTGTGAATCCTCTGGACTTGCTGCCCCAACAGGTACATAAAGCATTTAAGTAACTTCAGGCTTCACTTAAGGATGGTTTGAATACGTGCCTACGGAGAAATATGTGTTTAAGTACCTGCCCAGTAATGGAGGCACTGCTTGCAAGGTCTGAGCTAAGTAGAATGCTTTCCTATTTAGGAGCTGTCAGCCTGTCATCTGCTACCAATTCCCCACTCCCCTACGGTTACAAGCAACTTCTCCACTTGATGGCCATTACATCATTTATTTCTAGACCAGCAGTGCCTCTGCACCACACCATAGCAAATGATTGTATTTCAGTATGTATGCTGAAACTTCTATCTTTGTGCCTATTTTTTTAATGCAGTTATGTGGTTTTTGTATGTTGTTCTGTTTTCTAGGAGACTGTGCCGAGGGATTCTGGTGCAAAAGTGGTGCCAAAGTAAGAAATCCTCAAGATGGAAAATCAGGATTTCCTTGTCCACCTGGTCATTATTGTCCAGAAGGTAGGGTGCTTTGCTAAAGCATATTTTTTCTTATTTCATGTAAAGCATGAGGTGGCATTCCCTCACTCTGGTGCCATTCATTTTGCCAGGTGCACCACTTCCCCTAGAGTGCCCTTCTGGCACTTGGTCTGGCAGTGAAGGCAGCAGCAGTTTGCTGGAATGCCAGCCTTGCCCTGGGGGATACTATTGCAATAGCTCTGGACAGAGAGCTCCCACAGGACTCTGCAGCCCAGGGTAAGAGAATAGTGAACATATTCATGTACTCTTTGTAAGGAAAGGTGTTCTACAAGGGATCTTCTTTACCATCTTGAAATAATGACAGTATGCTCCTATACTCACTGCTGCAGGTATTACTGTGTCACCAGGGCCCGGACCCCAACACCCACGGATGGCCTCTCAGGAGCTCCGTGTCCAGTCAATCACTTTTGTCCTCTTGGATCCAGGAGTCCAGCACCATGTCCTGCTGGCTCCTACATGCCACAGACCCACGGAGAGAAGTGCCATGCTTGCCCAGAGGGTGAATACTGTGTCCCTGGGGAGAAGCCAGAGCCATGTCCCCAGGGTGAGTTAGGATTCCCCTTACGTGCCTGGTTTGCTGTAGATTTTCTGAAGGCTGCTAATGCTGACCTGTTCTTTCTTTTCCAGGGCACTTCTGTCCCAAGGGTACAGCTCTTCCAATGGCTTGTCCAGCAGGGTCATATAACCCCTCACAAAGGCAATCCAGCTGCCTCCCCTGTCCTGAAGGGTAAGAGTGAGACCGTGACCTTAGTGTTGCATGTATTAATAAAGGACTGTGGGAAATAATGGTTTATCCCGCCACCCTGGAGCACTGTGCAGTGGAAGAATGACTGATCTTACCACTGAAAAGCACTTAGATCTGACAGGAAACAGGACAATTATTGAATTCTGTTAACAACATTATATAATTGATTGTGGCACCAGGCAAAGTCTTAAACCCAGGTACAACTACTGTGGAAGAGGATTTAGATCAGAAGTCTATTTAAAGCAAGGAAACTATTGGCACCATAAACATCTTTCATGTCTGAAGTAATAAATGGTTCCCTTGGCAACAGGCTGGCATAGCTGTGATACAGGGGAAGAAGGTCTTGTGTATCACCTGATGCTGAGGCTGGCGTTCCCTTAGGGGATTCATCTCCAATTACTAACTGGATTTGACCTTGATTAACTTTTACAAGTTGATGATTCGCAGCCTAGATGTGTTATGACTCAAGTTAAGAAAATTACGTCTCTGTGGCTTTTGCAATTATGCCATCAATTTGGCATACGAGGAAACAACTAAGAATGTAGCAATATACCTAAGTAGGATTCATTTGTGGTCAATACAGCACGGTGCAGCAGCCATATTAGACTAGCTTCTGCCACCATTAAGTCATTATTCAGGTATTTGTGGATAGAATAGTGCTAGAAATTCTTCCCCTTCCCTCCTTTTTTAATTGGAACTCTTTTTTTTTTTTTTCTTTTCTTTGGACTAGGTTCTTCTGCCCCAAAAATTCCTCTTCATTTTTGGAGAATGAATGTTCAGCTGGCCACTACTGCCCTACCGGTACTGCTGCTGCCACTCAGTTTCCATGTCCCCAGGGAACTTACAACCCACAAAATGGAAGCAGCCTGTTGCCTCACTGTACCCCCTGTGACCCAGGTAAACGGCACATAAGCGTATCTCAGGGCGGTGACTGGACAGCTTATGAAAATGTATTTTGCATGTTCTTGAGCTTCGCTAGTAGCATGTTCATGGTTCAGTGGCTGAATGACAGGCTACAGTGTCCCACACCCAGTGTGTGACGTGGAAATGAAGACAGAAATATTCAGCTGCCTGTTGATCCTTAGGGGTTCTAAAGCCATGGCCAGAACTGGAGTTGGAAACACTTGGCAATTGTCTTGCTCCTTTCCTTGGTATGAGTGGAGTCAAGCACTTCAGAGAACAAGCGGAAAACGAGTTAGTCCTTGAATCTAAAATGTATCTTAAAGAGATGTTATATGGAAAAATGTGGGAGAAAGTAGTTGTCTGGGAGACTGTCATCTCCATGTTTCCACAGGTACCTTATGTAATGCTTTATAAACTTAAATAAGGTGATCTATGTAAAAGAAACTTAGAAGACAAAATTTCACACTGTGCAGATGTACTCAAGTGAGATGAAAACCAGAAGCAATATGGCCACGACATCATGCCCTGCTAAGAATTAGCTTAAATTACCTTGGGCAAAAGATCTTATAAATTGATTATACTGTCTCCAGCTTTTGAAACAGTATTCGTATGCAGCACTGCATTGTTCAATGCAAATACGATTTTAGCATGAGATTTTTGCCACTTTTTAGTTGGGAATCTAGGTGAAGCCCATCAGGTAGTCTGTCTGGTCAGGCGAGAAGGAAGAGAGGTCAGATTATTCTTCTAGTACAGACATCTGATTGGAGAATAGATGATTAATTTAGGCTGCATGCCTAACTTAGAGGTACAAAAAAAGGAAATCTCCTAGTTTTCATTAAGCCTGCTGTCACTAGACATCACCTGCTGGTTGGTTTGTTTTCCTGAATCATCGAAATGAATATCCTTTTGCACTTCACTGTATGTATTTTCATGATTGTGTAGGCATGTTATCTTCTTCTCTGCAGTAGCTTTCTGATGTTTTCTGCCAGTACTGATGCCAGTGCATTGCTTTCTCAGGGCACTACTGTGCACTGCCGGGGCAGTCGCACGTTACAGGAGCCTGCTGGGCTGGGTTCTACTGCAGTGGAGGCGCTTCTAGTCCAACACCTACGGATGGGCTCCTGGGGAACACATGCCCCAAAGGAGCTTACTGCCCTGCGGGCACTGCCTTTCCACAGCCATGTCCTTCTGGTTACTACAGCAACTCAACTGGGAATACTGGGATTGCGGACTGTCTCCTCTGCGATGCAGGTACAATACTGAAAGAAAGGACTAGCAAGGTTCCAGCATTTCTAGGGCTCCTGAGAAACTTTGTGATTGTAGAGCAGGTAATCGTGAACAACAGTTGTCTTGGTGAGAGATGTTAAGTAGAGTACAGAAAGACTGAATCTGCCACTTTACTATGTAATAGGATACTCATGGTGAGGTGCAAACTTCTGCTACGATCTTCACTTTCCACCCTTTCTCTACGTGCTTTCATGCTCTGAGATGATGCAGAGTGCTGTTTGTTCAGGCATGTAAGCTCTGAACTGCAGCTGTTCTCAGTGAAAGCATCTTCAGGAGAATAGAAGTGGGTGACCAAACATGATGGCTGAGTGATTGTTTCCTAGTTACATACTTGCTGTTGTCTGTCTTGCCTGGCCAATGTCATTGTGGTGCTTTTGGGTCCCTTTTTCAGGGTATTTCTGCAATGGGACTGGACTTTTATCTCCAACTGGATTATGTGAAGCTGGATTCTACTGTAGTGGAGGAGCCATTTCTCCTAAACCTCCCAGGGTAAGCTGTGCTTGTGATGTAAATATTGTAAAACGTGGTACCTGAACTGAGCACCATAAGGTCACCTTTTTTCTTTTGCCCTGCCTCAAACTCTCTGTTACCTTATTACCTTCTGTATCAGGTAAATCTGTTTTATTGATAGTGAAAGTTTTTGTGATCATGAGAGATAGTGAGGGGCTAGAGACAGCAAAATACACGTGGCCATCTTGCAGCTTTTAAATCTAAGGGCTGACCAAAAATATCTCTATTTTTGCATATTGATACTGCAGAGCAGCACAGAATGCCATCACGTAAGAATTACAGAGGTCAGCAATGCGTGAGTTTGATTAGAATATTGCATCTGTCAGCCCTCTTTCTAGGCAAAATACACTAAGAATTTTTATAGATGATAACTCAATAAGACAGTGGGTTTATGCCACAGCTCTCTGCAGCCTATGAACAAAGAGGAAAGGGTGGTGCCAGTTTCCAAATGGCCAGCCCAACGAGATTTGTTGAGTGCAAACTTCTGATCCCTTGTCTTGGAAAAGAATAAGTGTGCAGCCTTAAAGACTAAGTGATGAATGCAGACTTTCGCACTATTAGAATCTGACATAGTTCTTTTGCAAAGCTGCCCTCTGAGTGTGTAAATGGTATGGAAAGATTTTTTGTAACAATGGTGTTTTTTCATCAAAGATAACAATCACTGGAGGACCATGTCCACCTGGACATTACTGCGTGGTGGGGAGCAGCAGAGCCCAGCCTTGCCCTGCAGGGAGTTATAACCCATCCTGGAGTATGGCACAGTGTTTGGAGTGCCCAGAAGGTTTTTACTGTAAGACTGCTTCCACAAACTACACAGATTGCCCTGCAGGTGGGTCTGATTGCACCTACCCACTCATTCAGGGAAATTTCATTTAAAGGATTAACAGATGCTCTAATAGTGGATTTGTCATTGGACCATGTTGCATGGATCATGAGCCTCTTCCACTGGACAAATCAATGACCTTGGCCAAAACTTACAACCTCTTCGTGATTCAGTTCCTCGTCTGAATGTGAAAAAAAAAAAGTATAACATAAGTATAACATAGCAGAGATAGTTTTGGCAGTAGACATTTATAACATACTTCGAGATGTTATTAGAAAACTGGTTGCTGTTAAAACTATTGCTAATCCTCAGCACCCATCAGCTTCATTTTATGGTGCTGATGTGCTGAAGGCATCACACACTTGAGATAAATTGCAAGATGGGCCCACCATCATAGCTTGGTTTCAGTCCTTCTCAGAAAGAGATGAAGCGAAAGCTGTGTGTGCAAGCTGGGGGTTCTTCCCAGGCTATTACCAGCATCTGTTAACCTTTATGAAACTCATCTTTTCTTTCCTAGGTCACTACTGCCCCAGGAATACAGAATTTGCCTCTCAGTATCCTTGTCCTCCTGGAACCTACAGTGAAGCTTTAAATATCTGGGATGCTTCTAAGTGCCAGCTGTGTCCTCCTGGAAGGGTCTGTTCCAAGCCAGGCCTACAGAGACCAGATGGACTGTGCACACCTGGATGGTTTTGTCCACCTGGATCCATGTCAAGCAAACCGGTGTTTCCTGGAAACCATTCTGGTACAAGGGAGATTGATCAAGTGTGATGATTATTATTGAGGTGGTGGTACTACAGACTCACTTAAAGAACCCGCCCATTTCAGTATGTCTTGCTTTCTCTTGTTATTTTCCTTAATTCTGTGCTCTAGTTCTGTTCTTCCTGGTCTCTTTAGATGAGATAAAGCACTTGCAGTTTTTCTTTCAGCTCAGTCTCTGTTCTTTCCGTTAGCAGGCATGGCAGCTCCAGCTTCTAGATCTTTTGGGCAGTGCCAAGCAGGAACCTTTTGTCCTACTGGTTCATACCTTCCTATTCCCTGCCCACCAGGTAGGAGAAACACCCTTGTCCCTGCACAAGTTGTTTTATTTATTAATTTATCTTACATACTCACTCCCCTTTTGCCAAAACCACTAGGCAATCCCGATCTTGTGATATTAGTATTTCATTTGTGGTGTCTCTCAAATTGAGGGTCTTGCTTCTGCCTCCTGCTTCAGGTTTGTACTGTGCAACTGCAGAGCTTGCAGCTCCATCAGGTCCCTGTGAGGCTGGCTTCTACTGCACAGGGGGCTCCACGCTCCCAAACCCTATGGGTGGTACAGTGGGGAACATCTGTCCTCGAGGTCACTTCTGTCCTGCAGGAAGTTCCTCTCCATCTCCGTGTCCCCCAGGTAGGTTTGACAGCAGCTGCTGCGTACCAGCATTTCCCTTCCCAGTGCTTTGTGAGCTGCTGAGCTCGTCTGAGGCTGTGCCATTGTTTTGCAGCCCCTTGTTATTTTGCACTGAAGCGTGCCTTTATGTTGCCCAAGGGGCAGCTGCTGTCAGCACGAGAGCTTAGCCTCTAATCCGGTGCTGTTGTATTGGAAGCATCAGCCCTAAATGTGCATTCAGACAGTAATTACACAACAGCCTCAGTCTGTGGCCTTACGTGCTGCTGTGCAGCGGTGGGGGGGAAGCTCATTCCTGAGCCATCCTGAAGGAAAGGTCACACAGCCACGGTGAGCTGAGCACATGTAAGTCTCTGCTGCTCTCCCTGCACAGTGAGAGCTGTCCTCCAACATCACCTTTAATGAGACTGCCAATTAAATTGAATGAGAAAGACTTTCAGATGTTTGTTTCTTTCTTGGTTAAATCTATAGTTACATTAAGCAAGTGACTCTTCTGCTGAGACTGGACCAGAAATAAATGGGAGTTGACCGCAGCCAGCACCCATGACCAACCTCTCACAGCCTTTTCTCATAGGAACATTGCCATCTACCTACAGCTGTACACCACTGCCATGTCTCTTACAGGAGTGCAGGATGGTCCCTTTGATTTCCTTCCTAGTCAGCATCTTTTTGGCATCTTACATGAGAGGTGGCTGGGACTAATGTAGGTGGAAAGCTGATGCATGAAGAGCCTGTACTTTTCTCCATAGCCAAATCCAGCAGGGCTGAGGATGATTGGACAATGTGCTTTTGGTGTCTTTATTTTCAGGCTCCTTCCTGGCTTATCGCGGTGGTCAGACAGCACAGGATTGCCAGGCCTGTTTCCCAGGGTGGTTCTGTTCTCAGCACGGTCAGAGCTCCCCGGAGGGCTTGTGTAAAGAGGGATGGTTTTGCCCAGAGGGCTCTGTATCTGGTCAGCACTCAGGTAGGAATCTTTGGGGTCATTCTTTACCTAAAGGAGTTGTGATGGCAAGATTTTAAAATCTACCTCTAGTTAAAATTTCAAGTTATGTTCAAAAATGGCTAGTTAATTAAATAAGAAAAAAATGTTTTCCAAAAATTCTACCCAGTAACACCAATTAAATAGTTGGTAATTGTGCATAAATTTAATAGGAAAATAGGCATTGTTTACTGGGATCTTACCAGGACAAAGAACAAGTTGAACAAATATCTCAAGAGGTATTTATTCCTTGTGACATTTTCAGCTTTGCTGGAAGGAGCTAGGAAGAGAGAAGGTTATATGTGATTGTTGCTTCTCCATTTCATAAAGGTAATGTAGGGATAGGTATAACTCAAATCCTGCCATGTCAAAAGCATACAGGAGCTCTGTGAGAAGGAAGTTAGTGACCATGCAGCAGTGCAGAGAGGCTGCTGCCCCTTCAGCTTTCTGAAAGCTGTTGAGGGCAACGAGTCTGCGCAGGTGTTCATTTAAAAGCCCAGCTCAGTGATAAGTGAAGTTTGTGTTCAGAGTGCAGAGCATGGGCCTCACTGCTCAGATCTGTGTTCAGCACAGCTTTTAACAAACCCAGGGTGGCTTTTTGGGGTAGTTTTTTTTGTGTGTTTGTTTCTTTGTTTAATAGATTGATGGATTTTTATAAAGCTTTTATCTTAAACCTTCCAGTTTTAGATTTGTAGTGACGGTTCCTCCAATGACACTGTACAGCTCTCCAGGCCACAAGCAGAGCAGTTATGTTAGACGTATTCCTTTTTTATTTCCTCCTAGACTATCTCTGTCCAGTGGGTCACTATTGCCCCTCTGGCAGCCCTGAGCCCATACCATGTCCCTCTGGGAAATATCAGGACCAGGCTGGTAAAAGCCAGTGTGAAACATGCCCAGCAGGAATGTAAGTGGAACGGATCTGCTTCTTCATCTTGATGCTTTCCTTGGGAATTAGCATGTCATTTCCATCTGCCTTAGGCTGCTCTGTGTGATGCATCATTTGATACACGTGGCTGTTCTTTTTGTTCCTGTATTTTTATCGCCTTTCCCATTATTATGTCCTTTTCTGTACTTCAGCCTGTGTGGATAGAAGATCTGTCCTGGTAGGTGTGTCTGCCAGGGAAGAAAAAATGGCCCTGACAGGTTGCATCTCAGCTCTCTGTATTATTTCAAGCAATTTGGCTTATCATCTTAGACTACCAGTGTTGTGCAGAAAGGGTTTCTCAGTCCCTTAGAAAAGAGGGAAAGCATGGTCTGTGGCAGTACTTGGATTTTTATTTATTTATTTATTTATTTTGTTAGGTTCTGTGCCCTAAAGGACCACCCAGACAATCTTCAAGAGAACTCCCATGGGATAATCGAACCAACGGACTGTCCAGCAGGATATTACTGCCTCTCAGGCACAAAAGCTGCCAATCAGTACCCGTGCCCAGTGGGGACCTACAGTAACGAGACTGGACTAAGAAATCAGAGAGACTGCAGACCTTGTCCTGGAGGCATGTTTTGTGCCAGTGCAGGTAGGGATCACGTGTGGATTAAAGACAATCCTAACTGTGTTGTGTCTAGGAGAGTTAAAAAGTTTCACTGATGAATGAAGTTTCCTTCTGTCTGCAGTTTGTATGACTTTCAAGTAGCGTTTGCTGTGGTCTCTGGGACCCCTTGATTAGAGACTGCTTACAGTCATTACACAGATTTCTGCCAACCTATCTTCTGTAAGTTTAGTAAAAGAGGCAGGTTAAGGTGGGGTTTGTTTTTGAATAGATTACTAAACGAAAAGACAAGTTGCTTGGATTCTTGGGCTTATTTGTTCTTGATTGTCTCTTAGTGGAGAAATGGGTGCATGATCTTATCAGCCTCTTCTGTAAGGTGATCTAGAAAGCTGTTCAGGCCTTTGGCTCTCTGGTAATCAGTTTTGTTAGAAAATACGGAGACTGTAGATCTAGCTTTTAAATAACAGAGGTAGTCACAGATCAGCAGACTCTGAATGACAAGGCTTGTCTGGTTTCTTTAGTCCAGAAGCTGTGAATTAGGTAACACACTGGTTTATTTGATTTTCTGTTTCTTCTCTTTAGGACTCGTGTCCCCAAGCGGTACTTGTTTGCCTGGGTATTACTGCACTTCAAAGGCACGTATACCAAACCCAGTCAGTGATGAGACTGGGGGCCTTTGTCCAGCAGGCCATTACTGCCCGCGAGGCAGCAGCAAGCCAGAGCCATGTCCCGCTGGCACGTTTTTGCCTCTGTCTGGAATGGTTTACCGTAACGCCTGTCTGCCCTGCCCTGGGGGGAGGTTCTGCCGAGGAGAGGGCCTGACCAGTGTTTCAGGTGTGTGTCACGTGTACCTAACATCTTTTTGGGTTTAATATTGTGCTTAATCCTAATGCCGAAGCTTTTCTTTCTTGCAGGATTGTGTTATGCTGGCTATTTCTGTGATGCTGGGTCCACACAGCCGGACCATAAGCAGTGCCCCCCTGGCTCCTACTGTCCTGAAGGCTCTGAATCCCCAGTCCCTTGCAGCCCTGGGCACTTCAACTCTGACAGTGGAAAATGGCAGACAAGAGACTGCCAGCTCTGCCCTGCTGGGTATTTCTGTAGTGGTGGGTGTCTGCTGGTGTACCTGAGACGTGTGGGTTACACAATGTAAAGTGAGATAAGTACCCTTTACAACTTTATTGCTTACAATATTTTCTTAGGTTAATGAAGGTTTCTGCAGGACGTGCACCAGGTATAAATGCCCTAAACCATTTCTCTTCCAACATTTCTGTTGGGTTCTCCGTAGCAGTCTCAGCTCACACAGACCACTTTGTGCTATTTTACACCTTCTTTGTTCCTTGGCTCAGACACCCTTTCTAGATGTCTTATATATAGTCAGCGCCTCAGGGAAAGAAAATAGCCAGGCAAACAGGTCCTTGGTACTGGCCAGCAGCCAGGGGCTGTGCTCTGAGACAGCTGCTCCTTCTCAGAGGTTCTCCCAGTCTGTCTGTGCAATATGTTTGTTTGAGGTCACTCTGGTAGTTTAAATTCACCCGCCCCTTCCTTGAGACGAAGAGGCTTTTCCTTTGTCAGGCGGGAAACAGAAGCAGTAGAAAAGAAATAGCTCAACTGAGCTTACACAAGTTTATAGCAGAGCTGGAACCACAACTGAGATTTCCAAAATTATGATTGAGCATTTTAATTGGAAGCCCACGTTTTCTGCAGGCATATAATTCAGAATTGACTTTCCTGTCTGCTAAGATGTTTTTTGTCTGAGGCTGAACTTCAGAGAATTCTTGCTTTCTGATGCTTGTTAAAGGTATATGCTGAAGGAGGTTGTTCTCACAGGAGATGAAGGTTTTCTTGTTGTCTTTGATCAGTGAAGGATGGTTAAAGACTTTGCTGTTCTCGTTGTAGGACTGGGAAAAATCACTTCCAAATGACCATGTTCTGTGGGCTACTACTGTCCACCTGGCTACTACTCCCATTCCCTATTGCTGCCCATGAGGCTTTTATTGCCCCACAACATATGCCTTTCCTGTACCATGCGGCAACAGGATCTGTCAGTTACAGGAGAGGAAGGACTTGCACAAACTCTGCCCAGCTGGACTCTTCTGTGAACAGCCTAACAAATGTGAGGGGGCTGTGTGTTGTGACAAAAAGGGATCCCATGTCACTAAGGGCCGAGTCTTCCTCTGAGACTTAGTGGGACAAAAAGGATTTTGAGTGCCGTAGCTTCCTTACTTCTTTTAAGGTTCTGCTAAGTATTACGTGGATTGGACCGTGCAGGCAGCTCCATCAGGTTCTGCCAAGAACGGAAGCCAAAACAGATTTCTAAGACTCCGAGGCTATCGTTGAAAGAGTAAGCTGAAGCCAAATCCTTCTCCTCTCTGCGGGGAAAGAAACTCAATGCCCAGGAAAATACAATGAAGCTATTCCTGTCTGGCAGCTCATGCATGCAACAAGAAACACAAGAAATATAACTGCACAGGCATGGTTCTACTCCCTAGATTGGATTACTCTAATAAAACTTAAGACTGCTCCTTTGTAGACATCTGAATCTGAGCTAGATTTTTGTCCTTCGTCTGTAGTCAGTGGAAAGAAATAGGCACATCTGGGGTGCAATTCATCTTTCTTATTTTAGATGTCTGCCTTAGGGGGAGATGAATCGCACTTGAAGCGCAGTTCCTCTGTAAGTGCTGTTTCTCTCCAATTACTGCAACAGGAATCTGAACAACTACATCAGAATACACATCCTGAATCCCATGTCCTGGGTCTGGCTGAACTAATAGAGGAGGAGGAAGGCTGAATATGTTGATAGGGAACGACATTGCCTGTCATGTCTTGTAATATTTCCTGAGCAAGATGCTCTCCCTTGTGTCGTAGGTTCTGGAGCACGTACTCCTGAGCTGTGCCCTGCTGGGTACTTCTGTCTGCCAGGTACCAACTTCAGTGCACAGTATCCATGTCCAAAGGGAACGTTTGGCCCCAGGGCTGGTGCCACTAGTAGCTCTGACTGCGAGCCCTGCCCAGCAGGTAAGCAGGGACATGGCATGAGGAACTCAGGGGGCACATGTGGAAAAGCTCAGGAAAATGTGTCTTCTCCCTTCATGTTACTGACTCCTCCACCAGTCTTCTGTGCAGGCCATGTTATGGAGATTGCTTTTCTGTTCGTTTTAGGCATGTATTGCTCAGCACCGGGTCTTTCCCAGCCTTCTGGATTGTGCTACTCAGGTTATCACTGTGCCAGTGGAGCCACCAGCCCAGCACCCTTCAAACACAGGGTGAGTGAGTGCTGGGCAGCAGCAGAGTAAGGCTAGCTTCCTGGGGACAAGGACTGGACTGTCACAATCTCATAGCTTCTAGTGTAACGTTTTCCAAGTAGTACTGCTCTGTATAGAGTTACTCTTGCCTGCTACTGCTGCCCTTGAGAGCTCCCCAGGTAGCCTAACGTTCTGCTCTTAACATCTGCTGGAACATGTAGCTGCCTGCTAACAACTTCTGGCCAGACCTCCGTTTCTGTAGATTGTACTGGAGCGTGCAAAGGTCTCTTCCAAATGATGACAGCAGTGATCAGATAGCCATGGCTCAGCAGCCAACACTTCCAGCAACCTTTTTATGCCAGCTGTGGTCTTCATGTAGTTTCAGGGGCAGAAAGCTTGCAGGACTCAGCTCATACATAACCTTTCCAGAACCTATCCCTGTAGTACTTGGTGCCAAAGTTTGTTTCAGTAATATTTTTGCTTTCTTTCTCTGTTTTCTTTTTTTCTTACACAGGTGGAATCTTCTGGCCTTGGTGTGCCTACTAATGACATCTGTCCCGTCGGGCATTTCTGCCCCACTGGTACAGGGTATCCCCTGCCCTGTCCTCCTGGATCCTTCTCTGCTGTCACGGGCCTGGAGGCAGAAGAGCAGTGCCAGCCCTGCCCAGCAGGACGGTATTGCAGTGGGGCAGGATTGTTTGATCTGGCTCAGATGTCGCTGTGTAACGCAGGGTGCGGTGAGAAAGTCGCTTGTTAGTGGGAAAATACAGCTGACGGGATTACTGTAGGTTAAAGCAGTCTCTTGTGTGCAAACATTTATACTCAAGATTAATTAAACTGCAAAGACTTTGTTCTTAGCCCTCCAGGTTGTCTATACAGCATCTGCTTGGTGATCTCACTAAATGGCGTCAAAACTATTCCTTCTCCCTCTACATTTGCCTCACATTCTGTCCCAGCCTTATACATGGTCTTTTACTGTTTTCCCCTTAGGTTCAGTTTATTACAGAACCCTTATTTAGTCTCATAATTACACTTGATGAGCATTTGACCTGGGCATCCTTTTCCCTGTTCTGTGTTTTATCTCTTTTCCCGCAAGGTGGTGCAATAACCACTGGCAAGCTAGCAGTCCTAGTCTGTGTAACACAAGCAGAAAAGTGCTGTTAGCAACATTTCTCCATCTCACGAGTACGCCTTGGAGCAGGAGGCTGCAGAAGCTCGGTTCATTTAATCTGTGAAAGAGAAGCTTAGAAGTGATTTCAGCGTGGTGTAACAGGATTTAGTAGGGAAAGATTTGTGATAGCAGACAGCCCTTCAGTCTACTAGAGAAAATCATAACGCAGTTTTAATCTAGCTAGAAGCTGAAGCTAAACCCAGATTAGAAGTAAGGGCTACATTTGGAAGAACTAAAACAATTAGCCGCAGGAGCAAACTTCCTGGGAAAAAGAGGTATTTACCACATCCTAGTTAAATTTTAAGCCTTCCTAAGAATTCCTTTAACTTTAGGAAGATGTGACAGCCTGGCTGCAACAGTGCTGGGGAAGGTTTTCTGGCCTGGGTTATAATGAACGTTATGTGATTATAAACGACCCTTGGCTTACAAAATCTTTGAAGCTCTTGTGCTCCAACTGGGTACAATTTGTGTTTTGTCCAGGCTGCTTTCCAACACATCTATCATGTAGAATCTGTCAGCTTCATAGCCTGCTACTCAGCCTAGTGTGTCTTGCTTGTGGGGAAGCATGACAGGCAGCTCTGCTGTTCTTTTGCTTAATGCTGTTCCTTTTACACTCGCTCATTGTCTTAAGGACTAGGAATTGTTTCTTCTTTAGAAACTGCACCTGCAGCATACAGTAGGACTATGGATCTCATTTTCTTGTTGCTTAGCTTCTGGAAACCATAATATTTTTTTTTAATATTTCCTCATCTTTATTTATTGTGAGTATGCGGCAGAGGAGTGGTATAGGAAGAGTCAATGTAGAAACAGATGACATGAAGGCAGAGGCCTACAAGAAGATCGAAGACAAAATGAGACTAAGCAAAAACAGCAGGAACTGAACACTTGGGCCCTGTGTTTTGAAATAAAATAGAAACCTTATTTTTTAAAGTCTTTTTCTTCCAGAACAAGAACACTTTCCAGACAGCTTAGTGGGGGAAAAAAAAAAAAAAAAAAGCTTTTTACTAGGTTTATCAGGTGGGCAGTAAATTACAGCTGCTTGGTTGGGGTAGGAGCAATTGTTGTCCAAACTGAAATAAAATGTATATTTGAAGGGATGTTTCTTAACATGCAGACCTTTGGTTCTTGGTTAGTGCCTCCCATATCTATTATCTATGAACAGCCTGTGAGCCCATTGCTTCAGGACTGAATTCTCTCCTTATAGGTATGTTTGCCTGGAGGGAAGCTCTGCTCCCTGCCCTTTGGATGGGATTCATGGATACAGATGTCCCAGTGGCTTCTACTGTCCTGCTGGCACCGGGGTAGAGCTGCCCTGTGAGCCTGGCATGTTCAGCCCTGTGCCTGGGGCGAGTGTCTGCCTCCCCTGCCCAGCTGGTACGGCCTGCAGCCGGTGCTGCCACCGTGGAGCCACTCAGCTGCCCCAGAGGTAAGCAGTGCATGTGTGCAGCAAATCCCCTGTCATGCAATCAGAACAATCATGCAAACATCTTTCTGCCTGACCATAGCAGTGGTTCACCCCAGGGAATGCCATATTTGACAATAATTAGAGCAAGGTCAGCATTCCCGCTTCTTCCTCCTTTCTTTTCTGAGCAATATTTCATTCATCTCTCGATGCACAGGTTACTATTGTCCAGCAGGGACTGCTGCTCCCCTGCCCTGCCCTGAGGGGACGCTGAACGCCTTGGAGGGGGCCCTGGCCCTCACCGCCTGTAAGCTGTGTCCTGTGGGGAGGTACTGCAGAGGAGATGCTAACTGGGAACCTGATGGTGAGTTTAATAGCAGACCTCCCACACCAGAGGGGTCACAGATTCAGGGCTGAAGGAATCAGAGGAAGTAGAAATCATAACACAGAGAACAGGGGTAGTACTGGAGGGTGCTCTCATATCCTGTCTGTTCCTATCAGTCATTTCTCTGTTTCGTTCTTTTAATTGAGCATTTGTTTTGGGTGTTCAGTCTCCTCCTGCATTACTTTCCTAGTGTCCCTTAATTTTTCTCTGCTTTCCCTCTTTCCTTGTTCTTAATGCTTTTACTGGTCTTCTTTCTGTCCTATATACCACTCCTCCCTCCCCCACCACTTTCTTGTTTGTTCAGAGTGGTTGTTACTGGGCCAAAATGCAAAGGTGGGACACATGAAGAGAAGAAAAGCAGAACTCTTTTCACAGAAAACAAAATCTGGGGAAGAAGTTAAAGAATTTAGATAATAAAAAATACCAGTTGAGGTCAGTGCAAGTAAAGAGAGGAAGTGATAGATGGCATAGGTGGTGGGGAAGAGAGGAGATGAACCAAAGGTGAACAGTGCAGGGTATCAGCAGGGTGATTACATGGGACAAGGATGGGCTTCAACTTCTCTCCTCTGATTTATCTGCCTACATCTGAGGTTTTGAGGAGGTGCCTCCATCCTCTTCATTGACCACAGTGCCACGGCTACCCCCTCTGTTCTCCCACGGCAGGTCTGTGTTCGGCTGGGTACTACTGTGAGGGGGGAGCCACTGATGCTGTTCCACACGGGACGCCTGGGTTCCCCCTCAGCGGGCCCTGCCCGCTTGGGCACTATTGTCCAGAGGGAACTCCCTTCCCAGTCGCCTGCCCGGTTGGGACCCTGAACAACGGCACAGGTGAGTGTGACTTCACCCCCAGGTTTCTCCTGTAGTCCACAGTGATCAGGGTCTTGGTTTCTGGCAGCTGTGGTGCGGGGCTGCCCCTTGGTCACTGCAGTGCTGACACACTCAGCCAAGCCTGATAATGGCGATGTGTTATCGCTACAAATAGAGGCTTATAAAACTGTGACTGTCCTGGAGATGCTTCCATGTCCGCTGTCACTGACCTGGAGTTCTCCTTTCTTCCTCAGGTGGAACCTCTCCAGAGAGCTGTGTGCCGTGCGATCCTGGGTCTTTCTGTGCTAGCCTTGGTTTAAGCTCTCCAACAGGACCTTGTACTGAGGGGTTTTATTGCCCAGCAAACTTCAGCTCTTTCAGCCCCACAGCATTCCTTTGCCCTAAGGTACTGCTGAGTGATGTCTGGGTAGTGAAAGAGATGTGTCTCAGCTCTGGGCAGGAGGTATGTGTCTTCCACTGCAGCAGAGTATCTTACAGGCCTGTTTGAAATGTCGATTGCATCCACAGGTAGTGTTGCCCCAGGCTTTGCTAATGCTGGGATTCACCCTTCACGCAGACCCCAAGTTTGCCACCATCTCCATGCAATCCTCTTCCTTCTCTGTCATTGCCAGGGTCACTTCTGCCAGTCAGGGGCAGCCCACCCCACACCGTGCCCTCCTGGGGAATACCAGCCGGCCAGGGGCTCCGCGTCCTGCATTCCATGCCAGAGAGGATTCTACTGCCAGGACCTGGTGGCAGGAGACCCCAGGCGCTGCCCACCGCATTCTTACTGTCCCACAGGTACACTGAAGCTGGCACACTGGCTATGCTGAGGACTCAAACCTTGCATGCCTCGTTGTGGCCCCAGACTTGTACAGGCCTTGCATTTGTTTTCCTGTAGGGTAGGGGATGGGGAAGTGACAATGAACAAATCTGACATAGCGCCATCTGCCTTCTTGGGCGTCGTTTGTTACTCATTGATATGGTTCTAGAGTCATGTCAGATCACAGGGGTCTTCCTAATTATTTTTTTTCGTTTGTTCTCCCTTTCAGGCACACGGTTTCCTCAGACCTGTCCTGAAGGCACCTTTACTCCTCCAAATATGACTGGCCTCTGGAATGAGAAGGAATGCCTGCCTTGCTTACCTGGCCACTACTGCAGGTAGTGACCGTTCATTTCAATCTGGTGTTTTTTCACTTTGTCTTAAGCACTTAGGCATCCTTGTTTTGTGCTGATAAGTCAATGCTAAGTTCTTCCTGGTTTCTCTACCTCCTCTCTCTCAAAGAATTAAGTATAAGCCCAGACACAGCTTTTGGGTACAGAGATGTTGGATCTGTGAATTTGGAGAGAGATCTCAAAGCAGTCTGACATTGCCATGATGTAATAAAGGTAAAGGAGCACCTGAAAGAGAGATGTAGGCAGTGTTTGTGAAAAGAGAAAATTATCCAGAAAGTCCAGTCCAGTGGAAAGTCGTCCACAATTTCATGTAAAGCAATTTGCCCACGTTCATGGAACTTGAACTCAAAAGTGCTTGGCTCACTCCAGTCATCTACGTGGTTTTTTAAGTGGCAAAAATGGGTCTGTTTTCTCCCTCTTATCAGTGTAACAACTGCTCTGTTTATGTACCAAGTCATTATCAGCAGGTCTTATATAAATTCTTCCTGTTCTCTCTGCTCCAGGCATGGGCAGCTGGAGGGCAAGTGTGCTGCTGGCTACTTCTGCCTTGCTGGGAGCTCGCAGTCTGCTCCACAGGGCCCTGGCTTTTCCTGGCGCTTTCTGTCTGGATGCCGCTGGGGTCAGGTTTGTGCTGGGCTGTGTCCTGCAGGTAAGGGAGACTCTCAGAAGTGTATAAATTGTAGAACAGTGAGTTGTTTCTATTTCTAACTGGGGAGCACCTGTTACCTTGCATGATACTTGCTTAGAAGTTGTCATTGCTCATCAGCGTCCTCTGCTTTTACATCTTTTGAACATCCTGACCAAATACACCACCTTGAATTTGTGGTGCTAAGCTGCCAGTCCGGAAGAGTCTGAAGGCTGTTGGATTGGCTCTCTATAGGCACAGAATACTAACATCTGTGTCTTGTTCATCAACAGGAGACTCTTGCTGAATCCTTTTTTTGCCATTGGAGGGCCTCTGTATTTCACCTGCAACTCTTTCCCATCCATTTCTGTAGGTTTCTATTGCCTGGAGGGCTCTGAGGTGCCCATACCGTGTCCTTCCAATACTATTAGAGATGTTCCAGGGGCTGGGCGGAGAGAAGACTGCCTGCCCTGTCCACCCGGCCACTGGTGCAAAGCAGGTTGGGACTTGGGGGAATGATGAGGGGGAGGGAACGAGAGTTGCTTTTCACAAGAGCTGTACGTATCCCTGAATCTGGTCAGCCTAGCTTTGGTATCAGATACTGCACTGTGGGACAGTCCTTGCAGTGGGACACGCTGTCTCTGCTGATGAGTTCTGGAGTCTGTGGAGAGAAGAGTCATATAACACTGTTGGTATGATACGCTGTTCCGTCAAAGGATGGAAATGTAGGAGAGCGTAAGACCAAAGCCAGTCTGCAAATATCTCTGTGTGCCATCTGCCAGAAGAGGGGCTGAAATTGTGGAGGTGGATCATAGACATACATGTGGTAGTTTAGGAAGGACCCAGGGAGGAAACAGAAGAAAAGTGTTCCAATTACAGTGAAAATATGGCTCTTATAACCTTGGTTTTCTTTTTGTTAGGGGATTCAGAGGTCTATCCATGTCCCTCAGGACACTATTGCCTCGGAGGTAACGTCAGTGACCAAAGCAATCTCCTGGCACCTCAGAAATGCCCTCCGCACACTTACCGCAAACACCCCGGAGCTCAGAGTGTGACAGATTGCCAGCCATGTCCTCCAGGCTATCACTGCCCTTTATCAGGTAAGTGCCAGATGAAAGCCAACCCTCTCCCACCACTGGAGCGGATTACAAAACTCCCCAAGATGAGATAGGGAAGGGGAGAGGTAATTCATGTTCACAGTGAGCTTAGAGTTCTTCTCTAAAACACCTCCTGGCCATTCAGCCTCCCTTTCTTCATTCTTTTCTCTTTCTAACAGGTCTAAGCAGGTTTGAGGATTATCCGTGCCCCCTGGGATACTGGTGCCCTGGTAAAGGGGACGCTTTCCTTTGTCCACCTGGTACTTCCAGGAGCCAGCCGGGTGCAAAATCACTGGAAGAGTGTGGTCCCTGCTCACCTGGATACTATTGCCCAGACCCAGCACACACAGGGCTACCTAACAGCCAAGGAGTACCTTGTAAACCTGGCTTTGAATGCCCAGCAGGTGATGTAAACATGCACCTTGGTTTTCTTTATTTCCAGCTCTTTCTGAGTCCAGATGGGTGAACAGTGCACAGCGGGCATAAGTAATCCAGGGCTAGATACTCAGGTGTGTTAGCATTTCATGCTAAATGGCTAATTGGTTTGCAAAGGATCTATGTCCTTTAGTAAGCAATAGAAAAAGTGGAGTTTTTATGGACAGTAACACTTGATAAAGGCATCTTGCTCACTGTCTTCCCAACACATGCTTTCCTGTTCTGGGAATGTCACATAAATCAGTCTCTGGTTCCCCTTTTTCTCCAGGTTCAGTGAATCCAAAGCCTTGCAGACCTGGGTCATACTGTGGTGCTCACACAGCCGTACCTTCCGTGTGCCCTGCTGGGTATTACTGTCCTGAAGGCTCGTCAACATACAATAGCCCTGAGCAGCTGTAAGTACTTCATGTGTTTGGTGGAGCCAGCTTTAAGGGTTTTTTAAAACTCTGAATATTGTGAAATCTGCCTGTGATAAAACCTGTGTTACTGCTTCAACCACAGTTTTTGTGCATTGTGCAAAAGCAAAGGTATCTTCGTAATCACAGTTAGGGATTTGGTGACTGGTAGGACTGCATAGGATGATTTATGATTTGTATGAGTTAGCCTAAGCCCGGAACCAGAGGAGAATCGTTTTTAATTTTGCACTGGTGATTGAGTCCAGAAATCAGAACATTTTCAGAGACTTTTCTCCTCTCTTCCTGCCTTGTTTTGCTTTCCAGGTGTGTGTTTCCCTACTACTGCCCCCCAGGCAGTGCCCATCCACTGCCCTGTGAAGGAGGATTCATGGCCCTCAGCTTGCCCGGTCCAAGGGATTCATTTGAGAAATTCTGCAGAATCTGTGACGCAGGCAGCTATCGTAACGTCTCTGCCAGCGCTGCCCCCTGTCAGCCCTGCCCAGCAGGCTTCATCTGCCCACAAGGTAAATGGGGCTGCTAAGCAGAAGTAGTACAAGAAGTAGCTTGAATTGTAACCAGAAAGCTCTAAGTTCTATATGGGCAAAGCTCTCGATCCTCTACAGTGTTAAATCCCTGGTGTGGGTGGAGGGGATGATCTCTCTGGCCCCTGTGATCCCTTTTTCCTCCAATTTTGTGACTCAGCTGCAAGACCAGGAATTAATATATTACCAGAAGTGTGAACCTAGGTGTTCAAACCTTGTGGTGTGACAGCCAGTGCTGCATGGATCCTGCTGGGCAGGAGGGAAATAGCTTTACAAGCTTTTCGAGGTCTCCCCTGGTTGGAATCCTCTGTTAAGTTCAGTGATGTATTAGCTCATGCTGTAAAGCGTGGAGGAGATCGTGCCTACCCACTGTGGCCACTGGATTTGTCCAAAGAACTGGGACAAACAAGTCAAGACATTTAAATATAAATAAATTAAATTGAAAAATGTTGAATGGTGATTAATTCTACATGTCTGTATGTGTATGTGTTTTTATATATTTGCATGTAACATATAAAGGTGCATGTTTATGTGTAACTGGAACAAATAAGGGGGTTTCTGTCTATCTTTTAACACTTGCTCAGTTCCATAAACAGTGTCTGTATCTGAGATAATCCCACCACTTTCTCTAGGCAGTGAGAGTTACCAGGAGAAGCCTTGTCCCAGCGGCTACTACTGCCCTCCCCTGGCACCTGCCCCTCTTCCCTGTCCCCCAGGGACCCATGGAAGCAGCAACTTTGCAAAGCATGTAGAGGATTGTCAGGCCTGTCCTGCTGGCACCTTCAACCACCTTTCTGCACAGGCTGCCTGTTTTCCCTGCGGCAGCTCTTCTTCGTCGCAGCCTGGTGAGTTGCTGTTTGTCAGTGAAACTTGCCCTGCAGTTGAGAGAAAATCTAATAAGAAAATCACCCAGAAAAGTGATTCCTCCATGTGGTTTCCCCATGGACTGCAAGACATGGGATCCTCATGATGCTGTGTGTGCTAACAAGGCCCAGCTGCTCTTCCTGCCCCACCTGGAAGAAGGAGGATTGACTTTTCAAAGCTTTCTTTTGTCTCTTATCTTCTATTAGCCAAGGGGTTTTGATTTCACCTCCTTCAAAGGAAGGAATAGATGAGCAGCCCTACTAATTTGTGTTCTATCATTGCTTTGAAAGCAGTGGAGTACTTTTGCCTTTGCAGAGCTTGCAGTAAGTGTAGTTGTGGTTTTGAGCCAAAATTGGGCACTATGGCCATGTCTAACCGGGACCGTAATAAAGCAGGAAAAGACTGAAAAAGCGTAGGGGAGGAAGCTAAGTACAGTAGAGAATGCATATGCCTTACTCCATGTGTTGTGCAGTATTCTTCCAGCATTTCAAGCCAAGCGGTTTTGAGAGTCTTGAGGCACAGAGAAACTGCAGAGAGGAGCTCAGCAGCCTTGGCTGGGTCCTTATCCTGTCTGGTGGCTTAACCTACACATTAACAGGGCTTGGCAAAATGCCGTTGCTACAATTCCCAGCTGGGCCTTTCTGCATTTCTTGTTAAATGGACATTGCAGCAAATGGTTGTGCTGGTGGGGCAAAGGCTCCTGCGGGCTTTCCTGTTGGCTTAGCTCTGCTGTGCTAGAGGGACAGCAAACTCCAGGAGTGACTAAAACAAGCAGTGTGATTTGCCCAGAGTATTCAGCACAGGAACTGCTCCTTTGCTGTGAGCACAGTTTTTGCAAATTATATTCCTTACCCTGATTTCCACTTTAAATCCGACCCTTCTCTAAGGTGCTACCAGCTGTACCTGCCGTGGGCTGAACCGGGCTTTCCAGCAGTCAGATGCCTCCTGTATCTGCCAGGCAGGTTACGTGTACTACGACGAGCGAGGCAAGGAAAACCCTGACGGCAACAGTGATCAAGACTGCCTACCTCAGGTAAAATCTGGCTTCAAAACAGTTATTGCATGACACACGGGAGAGGGAGAGTAGCTTGGTGCTTTTGGTGCTGGTTCTGAGTCTGTGGATGTGTGCGATCTGAGTTCAGTTCACTGAGCTGCTGCAGACACAAGCAAGCACTTCAGCTATTTTGTTCGCTAGCCTTGGCCCTTCCTTGTGGGTTAATGGCATTTGTCTTCTTTCACAGAATCTTGCAAGGTTAAATTCATTGAGGGCTGGAGGCAAAAGATACTGGGGTGCTAGGACAAGGGGGAGAAGCTAAGCATCTCAGATGCCAGATGCAGGAATTTAAGCCTCTGTATTTTCACTATGGAAACCTCCATTAGGGCTGGTTGAGGAATTTGGATGGAAAGTGAAATTGTTGTGATCTTTCTTCATGCTTTTCAAGTTGTCATTTAGCAACCCTTGCTGGATTGACATTATGTTGAACATCAGTGATGAGTGGAGGGTTTCAGCGATGCTGCTTCTCTGTTGAAACACTAGAGCTTGTCAGGTTTCACAGATTGGATGTCTTGGTTTTCTAGGTGGATGAGCTCTGTGCTCCTGGAGAGGTTCGTCTGGCATCTACACGCCAGTGCGTTTTTCCCGAGCAATACGACTGCTCTCCATCTTGTGGGCCTGCAGGTGGAGAGATTAATGCAGAGCTGGGCATGTAAGTCTCAGCCTAGCCTCTCATTAAGAAACACTTCACAATTAGTTCTGACTGGCTAAGTTACGGAGCCCATGAGGTAATTCCAGGGTAGGACCTGTGGAGGTGTTTTTGAGAAACTTTCCATTGTTGGAGTTCCTTTGTGTGGAGATGCTGGCCTTCAGTCCTTGTTCATTGGCCTCACTCCTCTTCCTGTGTATTTAAAATTACCTAGTGATTTCTGTGTGCTTGGGTGGAGACAACAGAATGGCCACCAAGTGACGATGTAAGAGTGGATAAAACTCACATTTTCTGAGGGAGATCTCTTCCACATATCTCAGATTAAGCCCACCTCAAGTGGATGATGACTTTGTTAGAGTTAGAACAGAACCAAAACCAGTTCTTATCCCCCCTTCTAACACTGACTGAAGCATTGAAACTAGTTCTTGTCATATGCTGCTTTTTTTCTCTTCATGAATGAACTTCTGTATTGCAGAATCTCCTGACATGCACAGCACAGAAAGTTGGTGTGTTACAATTATACTCTGTTGCTTTCAACCATTTTATCAAGGCAGAACTTTGGGGAGGGATACATGACCCTCTGCTCCAGACTGTAACTAATCCCTGGTAGAGAGTGGGCTATCACATTTTGGCCTATCATGTGTGGTCCTTGTGCTAAGGAAGAAATATTAAATAACAAGCACAGTACTGGATGAGATGGACTGTGAGTTTGCTTTATCCTGTTTTCCATGACTATAGAGTAGGTCCACTCGTTGTGTAGATTGTAAGATACCAGGGCTAGCCTGACCCTCAGTATTTTGTAGCTGTTTGCTCGTGGATCATAAGTAAGCAGGACCTTTTTTCTGCTGTACAGATGTCACTGCAAGCAGTATGTCTCAGCTGAGGAGCTCTGTGACCAGTTGTGTTTGCTGAAAGCCCCACGGATCTCCTTGAGATTTGGCATCAAGAGAGAGCTGCTTCTGAGGATGAGTGAAGGAGAAGTCAGGGTAAGTGTGGATCATGTGAGAGCCTGGAGAGAGCCCTTAGAGATGACAGTTACATAGAGACCCCTGGGGGCTGATGGTACTGAAAGGTATGAAGCTGTGAGCAGAGAGAAGGGAGGCTCCTTATGTCTCATGGCCCAGAATACTGATCAGGCAGGATGGTGCCTTCCTGAGAAATGACAGGTCCAGAACTGTGGCAAGAAACCTCACTAGGAGCACTTTACCCAGCTGAATATAAGGTGTGATCACAACCAGGGTCTGAGCCCAGGGTTGATCCTGTCAGTGATCAGTGTTCCCCTTTGCTTTTAATAGGAAGTGGCAAATGTTCTGGGCCCAGACGACCATGTGCAGAAGAGCCAGCGGGTGCATTTGGTTCTGTTTAGCCCTGGTGGAGTGCTAGGTTTTATTGTCTCCAGCACAGATGTTTTGGATGCATTTCTCACAGGTAAGGTTTGAGAACACATCAGGGTGAACTGAGGTCCCAGCCGGGCTCAGCTGTCAATTTACTTTCAAGTCTGCACAGCAAGAGGACAGCAAGTTGGCACAGAGAGGGTATTTATTGTCAAATTAAGATTTTGGATTGATTTTGGCCTTCCAAATTTGCTAAAAGTAAACTTCCTTTGGTGACAAATCTGTTAGTATGTGTGCTGGCTCTCGATTCCAGTGTAATCCTGGTGCGTGGTAGTGTCACTTAGAGTAGAATTTGGGCTTGTGTGCTCAGACCATCCACAGATACAAAAGAGTTCTGCATTGCCAGGGGCTGGGTGTTATCACATGCTGCTCATTTTCCAGAGTTGATTCTTATTTTTTTTTCTGTTGCTTGTGGCAGGAGATTTTTCATCAGATCAGGTGCTACAGAAAGGTCATCAAGTGCAGAGGGCTTTCTTCAAAGATACCCATGCTTTGCCCCTTGTCCCTAACCCACTGGTATGTCTGGAAGCAGGAGACACAATCCTTTTCCAGCTTAGCATCGATTCTCACAGTGAGTGTTGCTTGGGTCTGTGTGCCCTTTGTGGATATATCGGCGTTCAGAGCAGTGACTGTACTTTTGGTAGCGCTGCATGTACGAGCACATTCCTTCACCTTCCAGACTGTCTTGCCTTCAAGGGATTCCTCATCATTAGTCTAGGCTCTGCCAGTGACTCATCTGGTGTTTTTACATTTTGACTGGATTTCTGTAGGCTATAGATAATATATTTCCTCTGTTAGAAGAGTGTGTTTGCTGGGTAGTAAAGCACAGTTCAAACAAAGGAGCTGACGCTGTATGGCCCTGTAAAGCAAATGCAGTCACAAAGCACTTTGTGAGACCACCATCAGCTCTCCTAACTGAAGTGGGTCAAAGTTGCTGACATTGTGCTGAACTGTTCCCAGATCGCACATCCAGCCATTACCCAGTTTATCAGAAGCAGCATCTTTACAACAGCAACCCCAGCTGGGATTTTGGACCCTTCCGAAGGCTAGACCACCTCGTCCAGGAGACTCACCTCAACATCTCCTGGTAATATCTGGTGTGACTAATAGTGCATGTGTTAGGCACAGAAATTGAGAGCGAGTCTTTCACATAATTGCTAGGTCCTTGGCAGCAAACAGCATGTGCAAATACAGAAGTCTGGTGTGTTCAGGTCCATGTACTTAACTGTCATCACTGCTGCAGGCTAAAGGACACTTAGATCAACCTGTGCCTTCCTTCTTTCTCCCTTTTAGGTTTGCCCATGTTTTTCTGGAGTCTGGGACATATGTGTTCAGGGATAGGACCATTCAGGAACACTTCTTGATTGTGACTGTAAATGAAGCAAATGTGGGCTGCAGCCCCAGAAATGTGTCCTTCCAGCCCTCTTCTCTGATCCAGCTGGCCAGACATGGGATTCTGAAGCACCAGGACCTGAACTTAGCTCCTAACTGGGCTGCTATCACAGGTACAGCCAAAATGCTGGGGGATCTTGAACTCTGATGCTTTGACATAACCGTCATTGTACCTGTTTGGGTGTGTTTAAACCAGCATTTCTTAAGAAACGCCATCAATCCACGGGCTTTGTCATTTTTAATCCATTTCCCCGTCAGTTTTTCCTTCCCGAAGTTCACTGCTCTGTAGCCAAGAACCTGCTTGTGTAGGAGCAGAAGGGAGAGAGAGGGAAGGAGCAGTTGTGTTTCTACCCACACCCTGCTTGAAGAATTCAAGTAATTGAGGGCTTTGTTTCCCTTGGCATGAAAGCAGAAAGTGTCAGTATGTTTCCATGATAAACTAAACTGAAATTAAATGCATCATTTAAGAGTTCACTAAAGGCTAACCACAAGGGCAGTTAAGGTCTTTTCCCAAAGCCCTACCTCTCTGTAAATGTTCTGCCTGTACCAGTCTCTTGTCCTTCAGAGAGAGGACAGCATAATGATGGAAATGAAAGCATGAGTCTTGGTTCTCTTCACTGCCTGCATGGAAAACATTTTGTCTCCTTGCCTGTGTGTACCAGATCAGGGAGGGGAGGAGCAGAAGCCCGTGTAATGAAGATGAAACTTGCTAAATGTTGGTTTCTGTGGGAAGGAGAGCATTTAGTAAAGGGAGACAGTGCTATTGACACAAACTGCTTCCTATGTTTCTCACTTCTTGCCATCCCTTGTGGCTTCTCTAGCGGTGCTCTTTGTTCTGGGCTTCTTAATTGTGGTGCTGACAACCCTGGCTATTGTGCTACAGCCCACTGTCCCCATCCTTAACCCCCTGAAGAGCTGGAAGCCACGGTGGAGGAGCCTGGGTGAGCCACACATCTCCCCAGAGTACGTCCTTCTTAAAGACAGGTAAGCTGCCTTTGGGTGGTAGATAAGCAGCAGCTCACACCTCGATAGTACCAAATCCTGTCCTGTTGCACTTCCTGACTCCTTCAGTCCCCAGGGCTGGACTCCTGGCCAGGAACATAATAGATTGAGTTTCTGGCTGCGTGGGAAGTTTCTTGGTGTCCCCCAGCAGTGTTTCAGCTCTCTTTCAGCACAGTGTATGGCAGCTCTACCATGCCCTCTGCACAGAGTACTGTTGTAAGAACTACCTGACCTAGGCTTCCTCTGTTTTGAATCTAGAGAAAAAAAAATGTTCTTCTGCTTGAACTAAGGTGGTGATAGTGCAGTGTCTGATTTGACCAGGGTGAATGTGTATGTCAGACACAGAGATGCCCTTCACCAACTTCTGTCCTTGCCTCTAGCCTGCAGTACTATCAGACACTTGGCCCTCGTGGTTCTGGAGAAGATGCTGGCTTTGAAGAGAAAGGAGCTGCACATAAGGAAGGTGAAGTGATGTGCCATCCCCAGCTGCTTTCCCATTCCTTCTTACCACTTACTCCCCATTCTGTATCTTCTGTTAGCCTGGTATGATAATTTTGGTACCTGCTCACCTAGAAATATGTGCACACATGATCACAGGCACTTTTACTGCTCTGCACTTGTATGTAGACATTTACACATGCGTCTTTTTATTTTAGGTTCGTTTAATCTCTTCAGTTGGGGACTGTAACCTCCTATCATTGGAATGAATTAGCGTTTTTTTTCCTAGAAGGTAGGAGGTCAAGTGGCTAGCTCTGAAAAATAGTTTGGAGCAAGAGTGGGTTCAAGTGATTAGCGAAGAAAAAAAGATCTTTAAAAAAAATTCCCTGGGTTATTCTGATGTTTATTCTATTCTCTGAATGCATGTGATTCGTGGGCCTAAAAAGGCCTTCGATGACCTCATCTTGGCAATTTCAGGATGTTCACAGCAGGTCTGGAGCCCAGTAGATGGCACTATCTAGTGGTGCTGAGAACAGTTCATGGAGAAACTACCACTCACAGCTACAAATCTGGTAGAGAAGTAGCACCCTGACAGTTTACTGGACAAGTTAGAAGTTGATAGTAACGCTCCGTCATCCTCCCCCTTACTAGGGAATGAGACCTTTTCTTACATGTCTTGCCTATTCATGGTATTTACTCTCAGTACACAAAACATTGTTACCTCCTACGGATAGTCAGTGCCCCCTGGGGGGAAATAGAATAGATTTGTGGCCAGTGGTCAAGCTTGAGACTTACCTCGTGTTTCAGAAGAGTGTTTTGCAGTGAGAGATCTGGAGGATTTCAGTGTTCGCACCCTGTATGATAAGCTGGAGGATCAGAATTTGCACCTGGCATCTCAGCTGGCAAAACACAGGATGGATGTGCTGGTGTTTTACAACGGAATCAGACAGCAGATTCAAGGTCTCATGGTCAGTGTGAAGAAACAATTGAGGGAAGGGGAGTCTTGGAACTGTGAAACTTGTGAGATGGATGGTTCCCCTGAAGTGGGGAATGATAGGTCTTACTCCCAACTGTACCCTATTTTAATTTTATTGTACACTAATTTTTTATTCTACCCTAGCATAAAGTAGTTTGTGCTAGTCTCTATTTTGATATGAGAGCAAGACAGTGAAATGAATGGATTGTGAGGCTTGCAAAGTAAAATACTACTTTGTTATAAACAGGACATGGTGCAAGCACTGGACTCTGGAGGCCAGAAAATCTTTGCCAAGCGAAGGATTTGTGGGCATAAACCTGCAGAGAGCAGCTGGGCAGCAGTGGGCGTTGAACCATGTGATGAGCACTGTAGCAGCAACTTCCAAGCAGTAGGGCACACAGGTGAGAGAAAGGCCAGAGCAAGAGAGAAGTGGAGCGGGAAGGAAGAAACAGTGGAATGGTTAAAAAAAGGCATGTCTCGTACGGATGAGCTTGTGGCTTCCAGTGTTGTTGTAATTCTTGAAGAGTTGACAGCCTGTTGACAGAATACAGGTCTGTCAGCTTAGGCATGGGTGAGCACAGAGTTACAGCACCTCCCAGAAGTCCAAGCCTAATGAGTATGGCAGTGTCTGGTCATCTTCTTAGGAGGCATCTTGAAGCCATCGGGGGGAAGTTTCAGAGAAAGGTTCCTGCTCTTGTTTTTGCTCTGGTGATGACAACTTGACAGATGGTTCTGTAGAAGTCCAATTTAATTGCTTATTGGATTCTGTTAGGTTCACCGTGGCAAGAGGCAACGGAGTTAATGAAAGCTCTGGAAATCCTGCTTAGGAGAGCTCAGCACAAGAATATCTCTGTGAAACAAGAGATGGAGCAGCAGGTCCAAGGACAGGATGCGCTGGCGGTTGTACCCTCACTGGGCAGCCTGGCCGGTGAAAGTAAAGCAGAAGTAGGGGAAGGGCAGGTGAGTTGCGGTGTCTGTTGCAGGGCCATCTCTCACCTTTCTGCTGTTTTTTTCCACCTGCCCATTTGTTTAACTCTTGGGCCCTCTTTTATCCCACAGGATTGTGAGCTGCTTCAGCAATGTGAGCTTTTCCGTAGAAAAGGTGCTCTTTTCAGCTTCCCTGTACATGACGAACATGGTGAGTATGCCACTTGACAAAGGTCACAATAGAAGGCTGACTCAGTGAAGCCCGGGTTAAGAGAGGATCTGTATTTTGTCAACAGAGCAAATGTATAATTACCTTTCCCCGTTTATGCTATTTTTACTCGCACATAATTCTTTTCATTGAGGTGGATAACTGGAAAGTTCTCCGGTTTAGTAAAGCTACTTCTGTCCCCTCTGTTCCTCAAAAAGAGGGAACCTAAGAATCTTTGATCCCCATAGAGCCCTTTATACCTCTAGATTAAGCAGCCACCTGGAGGGAAGAGATTGAGTGTCACTATGCTTATTAAGTGTTAATATGAGGAGGTCAGGAAAATTCTACACCATAAGTTCTGTGACCCTCACAGCTTCCAGACACGCATTCTCTCTGCTGAATGAAGTATTCCTTCAGCAGCATGTTTATTGCAGTCATCCAGCCATGAAGAGCTTCTTCTAGTTTCGGTTGTTATAAGTGTCCCCCTGTTTTTAGATCCCCAGCTGGCTTACCTGACTGAGCTGGAGGTGGAAGGCCTGATAGCAGCTTCCCCCCTTGCCACGACTCTGTGTGAGATCAAGCAAGCTTTGGTGAAGCTGCAACAACCTTTAGACCTTCGTAATCCAGGTAACAAAGCTTAGTCTGTATTGCAGCTTCTGTTTCCCTATAGGGGATAGAGTATAAGATTATAAGACTGGGTGGAAAGACGCCTCTCATCCTTGCTGTCTTGGTAAAGCATTTGCACACAAAAATGTCTGCTGCTGAGCTGCCGGTCATTAGAAGGAAGTCACCAGAAGACTGATAAGCCAAACGAAGTGCTTGAATAATTCACATGTGTAGACTGGAAAGGCCAGCTTGCCTGGCATTTGGCATCAGGGAGTTCTAAATCCTTCTGTAAGCAGAAGGAGAGGAAGTTCCAAGTGGCAGGCCAAGTTTCCTCTGCCAGCCTTTTCAAACAACTCCCAAGTAGTTACTGGCATGTTTAGGGGGCTGGGCTACCAGTGCACCCTCAGACAGTGTTGTGATGGAAAAGAAACCGTGGCTTTGGAGCCTTGCACAGGGCATGGCACGGGGCTGCGGCACAGTGAGCAGACAGCAGGGAAGGAGTGAATAAGAGTTGGCAGACAGCTGCCATGTGCAAGAGGACAAGATGGAGCATTCAGCTGGCTTAATATGTACCGCAACAGCTGTTTTCCTCCTTTTCAGAGAAATGTTTAAGTGACAGTTCCTCAGAAGATACGAGGAGTGCCCTCATCCCCACAGACCTGGCCAGTTTGTCACCTCACCAGTTTGTGGTGTATCGCTTTGGCTGTGCAGTGGTGCGCCTGTTAATCGGGGCCTGCTCGTGCCCCGCTTTCATACTCGCACTGGCTCACTCAGTTCCTGCCCAAAGTCCAGGCCAAGAGCTTCTCCCAAGCCCTGGGGACTGCTACTATGACGCCACCACGAAGTACCTCTATGTACGTGCAGCGAGGCTGGAAGATGCAGGGGAATTTACTGCTATCCTGCTGAACGCTGTGGCATGGATCACAGCAGGTACAGGCGTGATGAGGAGTGTGTAGGCTGTGGGAGAGGCAGTGTCTGGTCTTCATGTTGGTTCTGCACGTGGGAAATGACACCTTGTGTTGAGATACATAGGTAAATAGGGGGGTCCTGTTCCCAAAAGCAGTCAGGATTTTATGAAACCTAGGAGCATCAGTTTGTTTTTTGGGTTTTTGCTTTTTTTGTGTGTGTGTCAAAAAACTTCTGTGTCATGGATAAGGGGTATACTTGTACATCTTAAGTGTGCAAGAACAGGAAGAAGAATTGCCTCTTTGATGTTCTGACTTAAAACAGTCTTGATGTCAACAGATATGTCCTGTTCCTTTTCCTTCGCTTTAGGTTGTCCCTCAACTGGTATCGGTCATTCCTGCTTTCTGATGAAGCTCAACAGAGCTATCGTGGCTCTTGCCAATGCCTTTTTCCAGCATTCATGGGGGATAGCAGAGAAGGTAAATATGGTGATTTCCTCTAACGGCAGCAACTATCTAGCCTGCAAATCTGGAAGCCAGGAGGCAGAAGCAGTATAAAATGATTTGATTTTTTAGGAACTGGGGGATTTTCTGACTGAGCCTGAGCATGATCTTTGGCTTTGTCTAGAATTTTTGGTATTACCCTGATTTTATTTGCAGTCAGCAGTTTGAGTTTCTTTGAGATACACCTTTCTAATATGCAAGAAAGAAGCGTAAGAAAGCTAGAATTCTTTTTAACGAGAAGAGGCATCTTGTGATTAGGTGTTATTGGGCAGGAATATTTTCTCCATTGTGTAAGGCAGATTTCTACTACATGTTTTTCCCCACTTCTACATCCAGTGCATTTAGGGATGTTAACATTAAATAGACATTCATTGTATGAAGCAAGGAATGGAAAGTTTCTTTAGGTGTACAGAGTTTAACGCCTCCTTGAAAGCGGATTCTTCAGCACTGCTTGTGAACATCTAGTTCAGTAAAGAATTAAGATCTATAGTTACAGCTAGATCTCAGCTTGGCAGGATAGTTGATGACCAGAAATTCTTCACTGGAAAGTAACTACTTTTTGTCTGTTTTACTAACTAATCAGGTTGCAAAACTTACTGGATCATGTTTGGGGTAAAATCATCTCTGGAATTGTGATGTTCTATGCAATATTTGGGTGTTTGGGTTTTTTTTGTCTCCAACTTCAGGATTCTTCAGGAGGTTGCTTAGCTGTTCCTTTTGACCCTCAGACAGTGCTCAAAGAACTTGTCAGCATCAGAGTATCACCGCTCCCATGTGTCAAGGAAAAAGCCCCAGAAAAGAGGTAAAACACATCAACAGATTGCTGCCAGAGAAATAAAAGTGTTCATACTATGTAGAATGATTTACTTTGTCTTTCTAGACAGTGGATATGTTACTCTTCTGTTTTGGGTGGCAACACATTGTTTCTATCAAAGTTTGTGTTTCCCAACATCCTGTTTTTTCTGCTCATGATCTGGAGTCCTGAATCAGCTTTGCTGTAGTGGTACAGATTCAGGATTCCATTATGAAGACCAATTTCATCATCTGGCTTTTAAGCTCTAGGAAAGTCATTGACCAGTGCCTCAGTTTCCTTTTTTGCAAACCTGTTTCTATGTTTTTTAACGCAGGAATGGGTTAAACAGTGAAACAGACATTGGGATTTCTGAACTGGTGTCTTTGTTGTGAATATGAGCAGGACAGAAAGAGAATGGCATAACAGCTTACTTTGGGAACTAAAGTCTTTTATCGTAAATAGAAAAGATAGCTATTCTAATGAAAAGTCAGCTTTAAGTCTCTCATTTAATAGCAGAAGTCATATGCTACTAGAGATAGAGAAAAATATTTGATGGAAATGTTTTCATATGTTCTAATACAAATTGCTTCGTATTCTGCTGCAAAACTATTACTACAGCTGACACTTTTCTCCTTCCAAATGCTGGATTCAGTTCTGGTCAGTTACCTGCAATCATTTGTTTCAAGTATTCTTCAGGCATATAACTGAGGCAGAGAAATCCCTTTTGCTAATCATAGAATCATCAAATGGTTTGGGTTGGAAAGGATCTTTAAAGATCTAGTCCAACTCCCCTGCCAGGAGCAGGAACACCTCATACCAGATGAGGTTTCACAAAGCCCTGTGCAACCTCATCTTGAACGCTTCTTATTTGGGCAACCTGTTCCCGTGCCTAATCAGCCTTGTGGTAAAAAATATCTTTCTAATATCAAATCTGAATCTAGCCTTTTTCAATTTGGAACCATTACCCCTTGTCCTATCCCTACAGAATGTGGCAAAAAGTCTTTCACTGTCTAATCTACCAGACTTACTTGGAGATATAGGATGAGACAGTTCACAGTGCTATCGTGTATGTTTGCCTGCCTGCCTTCCTTCCTTCATTCATTCTTTCCATCCTTCGGAAAAGAAATAGATAAAATATGGGCTGTACTTCTGTGATTCCTTCTGGCAATTCCTGTCATGTTTATTTCCCAATTAGGGTGTCTAGTCTGGAAAAGTACCAGGCCCTTAAGCTGCAAGTGGAGACCCAGGACAGGATGGAAAGTTCTCAGAAAAGTGACTACAACTGGATGTTAGATTCCTCTGCTGTTAAGGTCAGTCATTCATTTTACTAGTTTTTCTCTGACAGTCATCCATCAACATCTCTAAAACTTTCCCTGATATTTTGAGTGTGCAGGGGGAAAAAAAAAAATCTCTAGTGTTTAGGAAGTTAAGAATTTCTGTTTTCTCTTTTAACTTTCACCCTATGCACAATGATGATAGTCATCAAAGGTCTCAAATTATGTGTATTGATTTAATACAGACAGTCTTTAATACAGAGAGTCGGTTCAGAGTCTTAATTTCAGAAAAGTATGAAGTCCTTATGCTCTAGAAATTAAGTATGAACACCTAAACTTTTTAGTAATTTTTTGACAATCTTGTTCAACCTCAATCTGACAGACACATTACATCGATTGGCCAATGTCTGCAAAACAACAGCATCACCTCTGCATTTCTCTCTTGCTACAACTCCTGCTAAGAATTTGCATTCAGTGAGACATCTCTTTTACTTGCAGTTATGACATGACCTGTATCCTCTGAATTGGCGTGCCTGTCCCCAAGACTGACTGAGCCCTGCTAGAAGATGCTGCCATTGTAGAATGTGTGTTTGTTGTTTTCCACGAAGGTATTTTGTGTTCTCTAGCTGAAGGTTGCGAAACTGGAGGAGAGGCTGGATGAGCTAAATGAGGAGTTTTCTGAACTGACAGTACGGGCCTTGAGCATGCAGGAAGATGGGGAATCGTTGGAGGAGGAGCTGAGAATGCAGGAAGAGTCATTTACGGTATGAATCATCTTTTGCTGTTTAGTCTTTAACCAGCCATAGAGCAGTGGCCACAGCAGCTCATCTTTACATAGGCACATGCCCTTGTGATTCAGCTTCATTGCATTGCAGAGGTGAAGGCAGGTGAAAAAGGCACACCAGAAAACATGTGCTTATGCCAATCAGTTGCATTCCAATCTGAACCACCGTAAGCTCCAGTATTTATTTCGGAATATTAGACAATGGAAGAGATTCTTTTTTCACTTAAACTTAAAGACTTTCTTTTCATGTAATTGGTTCTGTCAGGCAATGTCCCCTTACTTAAAGTTTTTTGCAAGATAAGTAGCATACCTCACTCCTCACGTACTCCATGTCCTTACGGTGTAAGTATCAAGCTGAGCTCAGTCCACAGCTCTGGTTTCATGCTAACGAGTGAGAAGCAACAGCTTGAATTAAATGCTGTGCTTCATCGACAGAACCTGGGAGTCAGGCCTCCTTTGTTCTCATCTCCATGCGTGATACTGGATAAGTCCTGTATATTCCTTGTTCATTAGTCTCTCCATTTATTTTTCAAAAGCCACTATGTAAGCTACAGTGATAAGCAGATTCCTTGAGTCATACGAAGAGTGACACAGCCTATCCTTAAGCTATGTAGTGGAAAGCAGAGGTGCTGAGAATTCAAACACTGTGTAGAATAACATGATATTGAATGAAATTACAGTTTTTAAGAGAAAGCTGTGGAGAACAGCCATTCAGGTACAAGTCCTTTTATTTTTCTTGTGTCTTTTGGTCTCCCAGCAGGTACTTGCAAAAACGCAGGGGTTTTGTTTCTTATGAACTCGTTTGTTAGAGCTTTTTGGTTCATCACAAAAGATTCAGGTGAAACCATTACAATATAGCCAAGTTCTGTGATCTTAGGGAGCAATTTTCCTGCAAGAGAATAAGAAGCCTCTTCCTTTTCATGTATACCTGTTTCTAGCAGTAAATAAACAAAGAATTAAAATAAGCTGGATGTCTTCTGCACTGAATGTTTTCCTCCAGCTGTTGCTGAATTTTTAGACTGCGATGCCTAGAGCTTGAGATTATTATTGGTGTGGCTTTGATGTAATAAGGCGTGGGTTGTTTGCAGTATTTTGAAATTCAGATACACTGGGCTCTGCAAAGGTCAGAATGTGCAATGAGTGTGCCCTACGCAGCTTGCTACATGCTCTTGAGTCACTGCGTCAGCGTATAGTGCTGGCAGTAGATCCTGTCCCAGACCTGTCCACTGAGCCAGGTGGCCGCGGTGGTGGCTTAGCCATCCCTTGATGCTGTCCACTGAATCTACACTCTGCTTTTGTTTTGATTTTCTGTAATAGACTGCAAGCAACAAACAAGCGTGGGGAGCTCAGCAATATTCAGAGCTGTTGGATTCTTGGGCCACAAAGAGGGATGAAGCCCTGCTGCTGGAAATAAGGAAGAACTGCATTGCTCAGAGAATTGAAGAGATGGAAGCAGAACTATTTTATCTTCAGCAAAGTAAACTAGGCACCAGCCCATTTCCTTGAGGAACCTAGCTCATAAGGCAATACCTAAAGGCAGATTATGGGAGCATGTTTGAATCTGTGGACAGAGTGCTTTATCTGAAGTATCGTGATAGATACATACGTAGTTAGAGATTCACTCGGTCAAATATGTCACGGAAAATCCATATTCTGTTTTCTTTAATTGGTTGAAGTACATTCACACTTACCCTCAGTCATCAATAATTTTCTGGGCTTGAGAGGAAAGCTGAAGTTCTTAACATTGTTTACTAATTTCAGAGTTTTCATTGCTAAGTCAGTAAAGCAGAAAAGATGTGAGGCCGTGGGTCACCCCCTCTTACCAGTGCATTCTGTACTGCCTTTTTCACCTCTGATATCAAGGATAGTTGTGAGGATCTTTTAGGTACAGTTCAGAGCAATACTTCAAAGACTTGCCCAGCATTTCTACGCTGCCTGTGCATGTTTTCAATAGAATCGTATTGATCAGTAAGGTCTGCTGGCAGAGACCTTGAAGGCCTTTAGAGGTGTGATGTTTGGGCAAAGAGTACACTTAAATAATTCCCTGTAGCAGAGAGTGCAGCAATCTGTGTATCTGCTGGTGTCCAATGCTCTGTGAGCTTGATCTTTAAATAGAATATATCTTTTCTACCATTTCTATTCTTTTAGTCTGTCTTTATGATGCCAGGAGAGCCTGGCTGCAAAATGGGCTTTGTTTCTGAGGAGCAAGATTGGACTCAGCACACCTGCTGTCTCTTTCTGCACCGTATTCCTTAGCTCCAGGTGAAGTAGCATAGCATAAACTTGCTCGTCTGTGAGCCAGCACAATGCCTTGGCAAACCACATTGGTAGGCTTCAGCCAACTGTTTTCAACAGCAAAGTCTGTTCTTTTTTCATTTCAGTGTTTACTGAATTGCTTATGTGTGAAGAGGTTTGTGAACCCACTCCTTCCTGGTTCCTAAACACAAACCTGTGCTTACTCATTCTGCCTTTGCATAACTGTAGAGGGTATTAAGAGGGTGAGACTTAAGTGCCTGGGAGCCAAGACAGAAGCTCTCAGCTTCAGTTCCATAAACTGGTGTCTCTCCTCGATCCAGAGGAACTGCCTGTTTTTTGCCCTTACCTACTCACTTTGGTGGTTCCACATTTTCTGAGCTTGCTCCCAGAAGCAAAAGCTTTGTTGTAGTTCCTTTGCACCTTGGGAGAATTTAGTTATTTGCTGACACTTTGAAGGGACTTTCAGAAAATGAAAGGATTTTAGGAAGCAAAATGTACCTACAGGCAACCGCTACAAAACACCGTGATTGCCGCCTTCTGGGATATAGTAATGAAAAGGCTGTCATTGCTCTCCTAATTGCTTTCTTTTCAGGTTATCAGCAGATATAACAGTACTACATGGACACAAGTATCTTCAGTGACTGCTGTCTCTGTAATATCCACTGGAAAATATGGTACACAGGTGATAGAGTTATCTCTGTGCTGTGCTTCCAGCTGATATTTGTAAAAGGCATGTTGGAAGGCAGTAGCAAGTAAAATCTGACAATTTTTTCATAGCAACAGTTTTCCAATGAAAATAATTAGTTTTATTCTAGATCAAAACAAAGATATGTATATAGAATTTTGCTGATTTTTTCCCCACTGTTGTTTTCTTAACAAGTACACTTCAGTTATAAGTAAATAATTTTGTTTCAAATTATTTGTTGTTTTTTTTTTTTTTTCCACAAAATGAAAGAATATCAATGAGAAGACCAGAATTTCACACAGCATTTTCTTTTCATGTTCTGTTGATGGTTACTGAAAGAAAGAACAAATATAAAGAGGAGTGGTGCAACCATTATTTTTGTTCTTCTAAAGTATTTACTGTTGATAGCTCTTTGTCTAGTGTTCTCTGAAATCTTCTGGAAGTCAAGCTTGTCTGGAGTAGCTCTGAAGTCCCCTCACGTTTGGGAGGCTGCTGTTTCCCTGAGACTGCTGATAAGACTGACCAAGTCCAGGGTGACTTAATTTGGAATTCGAAGAAGGATCACAGGGCTGTTGGTTTTCCTTCAGTTGTTTTGACTTATGCCTCTCTTAACAGAAAATGAAAGGCCCTTTTCAGCATTCAGGGTAAAGTTTAGCTCCTCATGGAGGGCACCAAACATGGCTGTGAGTGTGAAAAGGGAGGTATGGTGAGTTCCCTGACCAGGAACCTCTCCAGCTTACAGCTGTGTGTGGCTCTGAAGCAACACCTGCCGAAACTGGGTGGTTTCTGCTGCTTTTGTCTTCCAGTGTGAAGCTTATCAAGCCTCCTAGTGGGTTAACAAAGCCAGACAACGTTCCAGTGGTGTGTGTCGCAGTTACTGAGGCCCACCTTGGCTGTGCTCATTATGTAGTTAATCCTTGCTTCTCATCCAGATAGGGCTCTATACAGTGCTTTCAAATGCTGTTGGAAGAAAAGGTCCAGTGAAAACAACTAGTGAGAATGTCCATCCGAAGAAAATGTCCGATGAGGATTTCATTAGTATGTCAGCGCAAATGAAATGCAGTACCGGTCCGGATCTGCTGGCAGAGTCTCTGCAGGTTTTCACACTCAGTGCTTAAGTACAGGCAGGTTAATTAAGCCTATTCAATTGCCAGCTACAAACATAACAATAATGAATATCCATTGAATTCTCCTAGACTGTAGCAGATGCAGGTTATTATGACCCAGCTTACCCCACAGCAAAAGACTTTTGTGCTGAACTATACAAACTAGTTTTTGCCTTGACTAAAAGCATGGGTTGTTCTAACTTGACTGACTGTTAGAGTGAAAGGCAGATAACTTGTTTTGAGGTGGTCCTGGATCATAGTCCTCAAGTAAAAGGCACCCAGACTCTGGGCTGTTTATCAGACGTGGATTATATCTGCATAGCTGAGACATGTCTTGAGTTAAATTGCGTAGCCCTTAGTAACTTTCTGCCCTTGAACCCTGACCAGGACTTCTGTGTGTTGCAGGTGAAATTGAGTTGACGGATGAGAATGGCAAGGTGACGAATTTGCTCCAGAACCATTATACATCACAGTTCCTAAGTGAGAGAGGGTTTTGTGTACTACTCAGAGTTACATGTATGTAAATTTGCTAATCTCTGTATTGCAGATGCTATTATTTTCCTTTGCAGCTGAAGAGATACACACACACAAATGAAGGCTGAAATTTATAGGGAATTTTCATTTTGGATTCCCTGTCTAAGCCTGTGAGCATCCTTAACTCCAGTCAGAGATAACAGAACCTAATGATCTTGAACACTTACTGAAGACAGGGCTAAGATACCAGAAATTGGACATCTGAAATTAAGTTGCTTTTTAAAATGGTCCAGTGGAAGCTAGGATTGCCTCCCTGTAGGACAGAGGTTTCCTTACAACCTCAGTTTTGACCTCCAAAAAAAAAAATTTTTTTTTTTTAAGTTTCTGGTTTTATGCCATGCTTTTATCCCTAACAGGACATGAAGGTTCTCAAGAAGCTGTGTTTATGCCACTGTTGAAAGATCACAGCATTGTTGCTCCAAAGTTCCCGTGTTGGTGGCCTAAGGTAGGTGTTTCTGTAATGTTGTTCTCAAACCTGAGAGGAGAAAGTATTGTGTCAGCTGTGTTCCTCAGGAAGGAATAAAAGCCTGAGGTAAAGAGGAATGCTTTAAATTTATGGTCAAAATGAGAAGTCTTTTCAGAAGTAAAAAAAACAAACAAACAAAAAAAAACTACAGCTAACTAGAAAAGAAAATGCTTGTTAATAGCTTTTCATTGTGAGGTACTGAAATCATAGATGACTTGGTATGTGCCGTACAAGTACCAGAATAGCATTTGATCTTTTCTTACCAGCTTCTTTTTCTCTTCTCTCTGGAGCTAAATTGGGAAAGTGGGAAGATTTGAAAGTGTCACCTACTGACTGAAAACTAGAAAATGTGGCAAGCAAACAACCTTGCTTTTGGAAGTCCATCCACAGAAGGTAAGCCTCTGGCCTGAATGAGATTTAATACTTAGGCTGAAACACTAAATGCCTCTTTCCTATGAGAAAGAAGTCTCACTGAGCTAGTTCATCAGTCTGAAGCCAGGAACATGCTTAATGCCTTTGCCAAGTGAAGCCTTGGTTCTTGCAGACACAGGGTGAATAGTAGAAATTGGCAGATGGACAGCTGCAGCCCCAGGTGGCTGCTTTCAGGGTCAGTCTTGTAATTGATTCATCTTTAACTTAGTTTTATTTCTGAAGTTGTTGAAGTATTCAATTAACGTGTCCTTAGTAGTCTCCTCTAAACTTTTACCTAACCAACTTTGTAAATAACTTTATAACTCCTCATATGGATCATATCTCCATGGGATGGACCCTGTCCCATCCGTAGTGTACTGTAATCCTGCTGATTTGCTGTGCTGAGTACTTCTTCATACCCTGCACAATGAGAAACATACTAAACCTGCATATAATATTTAAGATAATCTTGTAAAAGTAATAGATAAACCTTTCTTCTTCAAGGTTCCTCTTAAAAAAAGGCTGTAAAATCTAATCAGTCAAAACATAACTTCCCTGTATAAAACACCCAGTGATACATTGATCTCAGAATAAAGATAAGTTTGCAAACAATTTTAAAGTTGCAACACTTGATTTTGTGCAAATCTTTTGTTGCTGAAAATTCTTCAATTTCAACAAAAAGATCTCCAAAATGGATTTTTAACAGTGACCCCTAAATAAGAAAAGGGCTGTTAGGACTTTCCAGTAAGGTTCCCTACATGCTGATGTTTGTACACTGAATTCACGTGTGTCTGTGTGAGTACTATGTAACAGTCTTGGATGTATTTAATTATTTGTGTCATGGAAAAAGTAGTATCTATATTTTCCACAAAGAACACATGCTCAAGGAAAGATCCCAGTCAGACAGCAATTAAAATGCCTTTGTAAGTAAAACAGCTCTCTGCCATTAAATCCGAAGGGGAAATATGTGGTCCTGGACACACTGTATTCCTCTGATATAAATCCCTTCAGTATAGCCACTGTTCTATATGTGTTATTTGTTCTGCCATATGTTAATGCATACCTTGAATCCATCTCTTTTCTATTCGATTGGCAGAAATGCTAAGACATGCTGTGATGGTACAGGAAGAATCAGTGCAGATCATGTTGCTGACTTGCTGCATTGTTTATGGCGATTGCCAAAGGCATGAAGCAATGGAGCTGCAAAGGCAGATTGTGCTGATATTAGGGAAGTGCAAAACTAGTGTGTGCGCTGGGGTTGTGGAGATCTAAAATTTGTTGGGACACAGCATTTTCGTAAGGTAGCATTGGAGATAGCAATTACTTCAGTGGGATGTTTCCCTGCTTTTTCTTGAACATACAGAATTCAGTCTTAAAACAAACCTGGCAAAACAAAAATGGGATCAAGGCAGTAGCTATCCAGGGTAGCTTTTCCTTGGAAAGAAAACAGGTAACCCTGGAAAAGTAGCATGTAGACCTAGCTAACTTCATTAATAAGGCAGGATAAAATGTTTTTTTCAAGTAGGCCAGGTATCCAGCCCAGTCATTAGAAAAACTGGAAGAAGCTTGAAGTGAGGAAGCAGAAACTGGGTTTTCCTTTTTGCCTGTTCCTCACCAGCAGTATTAGACCCTGAAGAAGTGAAACCATGAAAATACACTCATATCTACTAAAAGCAACAGGCATTAATTCCCAGTCTCCCCCTCACCCATCTGTCAGCCGGTTAAGTTCTGACAAATCAAAGCCCAGAATAGCAGAAAAGATGCACTGTTCTCTGTGTGAAATCTGCTGCAGCCCATCACTCCTACACCTCTGAGCAACAAAGCAAACAGCACTGTATTTTGTAGTTCCAAAGCTATACTAAGTGTACACCTCTGGTATTCTTGTAAGAATACCACAGGCTTGGGAGAAAAGGTGCTAGTAGGCCTATTTCTTGGAGCAAATTTGCCAAACCAAACATAGATAAAGTGAAGAATGTGGCATTTAAAAAGCTGGTGGTTTCCAGGTGCCCAGCTCTTACTAAACTTCGCTAGAAGGCCATTGTGCGTAGGTCTGACAGGTTGCCCTTTGTTAACAGTGCCAGGGGAGGTATGAGCTGATACCTGGGTTGTGGTGAAAAAGAGAAGTCAACATGCTGTACGAATCAAAGGCCTCTTGTAACACTGCATATTGAGGTCAGTCCCTTTTTGGCTGGTGTAAGAAATAACATTTTCAAGAGCAGCTTGTCTGAAGCACCCAGCTCTTTCGGATCCACGGGCTGAGCTTTACTGCAACATTAGTTGGCAGGAAGGGCGAATTACCGCAGTCCTAAGTGCAGACGCTGGGCTAACAGCTTTCTGGAATAGTGTCGGATAATGTATATGCCTGCAAATGATACCAGGGGAGAGATCAGAGGAAAAAGTGGATATTCATGGTTTGGATTTACATCATGACACTTCTGAAGAAGCTAGAAATTGGAGCAATAAAAAGACAGGGTCCTCTCTTAATATATGCTCCTGTGAAGTTTAATTTACTCCACTTGCATGAAATTTTGAAATGTTTTGCTATAAATGAGGCCAGGACCTGTTTTTTTGTTGTTGCTTGTTTGTTTGCTTTTTTTCTCTGTCTTGTCAGAGAAGCCAGTTATTTTTTTTTCTCTTCAAGTGGAAAAAGTATGCTACACTAGGTAACCAGTCCTTCAACTCTCTTCTGGAGAACTGTTTTGAATTTAAGATGTTAAAGTTATTTGATCCGTAGTAAGTCCATCAGCAAATGTCTCCCATCAATGATTTACTACCCTAAACAGTTTTCCCGTAGCGTATTTGCCTGTGTTTTGTAGGTCAGCAGTAACTAAGAATGAGGAAAACTTTTGTGGTGTTATAAATCCTTTGCTTACCTTGGCTTCTCCACCCTCTGTTAGCAAACTGCGCTTTCAAAATTCATAGCCAAGCTCAGAAAGGAAGTATTCATGCAGCAGAATTACTCCTGTTGAGTTTTATTCTTGCGTGATTTTTTCTTCCTGCTACATTCACCTTCTGGTCTGGGAGGGGATTTGAGAATTGGCTGTGTAGCTACTGGACTCAAGGAGAAACTCACCTTGTGGAAGAGGCTAATCTCAGCAGCAAGCAAGCTGGATCCAGCTGCAATCTGAACAGCGGGCTGTGCAGCCAAGCGGCTACTTACCCTTCGAGTTACTATTCATACTTCACTGGGTGGTGCTAATGGTGTGGTGGGGGCAGCTCTCCTGCACCCCGTTTGACCTGCCCTGGTGTGTACCCTATAAAGAAGGTTCAGTTACAGCTGGCCAGTTGGGAACTGGGAGGAGATTTGTGCTGGGAACATTCTGTCTGTTCGGGATATAATGAACTTTCCTCCAAAGTAGCACATGCCTGGCTATTCCAGACAAAAGTAGAGAGTAATTCAAGTCCAATCTAGCACAGCTGACTTGGACCACCTGGGAATTAAAAACAAAATTCTGTTCGTCCACAAAAAGGAGAAGAGACTGGTTCTAGCTAGGGCTGTGCTGCTTCCAACATGGCAAAGTAATGGAGAGGGTTAGGATGGGGAAAGCTCTATAGTTTCTCAGAAAGACTGAGGTGGATGCCTGAAATGCAAATGCAGTAAAAGAGCATTGAGTTTCTGCCTTGCATATGTAAATGGGGAAGGTGCCACAAATAGCTTCTTTCTCCCGGTCTGCTGGTAACTATGAATGATTTGGGGTAAATCTGTTAATGTTTATGCTGTGGGAGCCTACGAACCTCAGTGGAAAATTGGACCAGAGGTTGTTCAGATTAAACGCATACATAGGTCTGTGCTCTCATTTCTCTGCATCTGGTGTTTAGTGACAGCATTACATCAGGTTGCTTTTCCAGTCTTGGAGGAATTCAGGACTCTGATTCTAGAAAACGCTTGGACTGCCTCAGATGAAAGGCACAGAGTCGTACTGTAAGTTAGAAACCTCCATACCAGCACATCTACTGAACAGTTTTTTGTGTGACAATAGGGTAACTTTCAGAACTAATACCAAGGCTGGGTTTGAGCCCTTTTGACAGGTACCTTATGTATGTACCAGGAAGAAACAGATTGATTTTTCTGGTATAAAATCCCTATGTAGTCTTCATTTATTGTCTGTTACACTCCCATGGGAAATTACATTTGACAGGTACTTTATCATTAAGCCATGCTTTTGGGGTGACTTTTTTTTTTTTTTTCTAAATCTGCATAGGGGAAAAAGGAGGTCTTCATGGGTAGTAGATTTGGTTTACTAGGAACAGTAAAGATGAAGACTTTTTTGAAGCTCCAAGGCTTTGAATAATATTCAAGGAAAGTTACTAAATTGTTCCAATTTAGGAACTAGCACCACGAGTCTGGAATAATCTAACCCAGCACTGTCTGTTTTGGGTTGTCTCAGTGTTCCCGTTTAAAATAATAACCTGACTCTTCTGCTAGCACTCTTTGTGGCCAAGGGACTTGCCAAAAGCTTTTGCTGTGTACCAGTTGTTTTGTGCAAAATGGGTACAAAGCCTATTGCAGAATACTGAAATTCTCCAATGGAACATGTTCTACTGATCTCACCTTATTTCAGAGGGGGATCTAAATGAAAATATGACATCAAGGTGCTGGCCTAACTCGAGTGTGTCCCTTCATATGAATCTTGCTGCCCAGTCTGTGCCTTCGCTTTGTTGAAGTGGGTGTGTGTTAACAAGAAACTTGTCAAGAGTCGATTGCCTGTTCCCTCGCAAGCTATAGTGCAGGAGCTCTCTGCTCAGGCATGATGTAGGTCTGGCCACCTGATTCTGGTTTTGATTGAGTCAGGCTGGTGTGATTTTCAAAGGTTTTATTTGTGATCTTTGTGATCTCTTGTTATGTACCTCTTGGGCTAGTTTGCCATTGCTTTGGCTCTTGCCCTTGCTCATGTCTGCATGATCTAGCCATTACATTTCTTGTCTTCATAAGGCAGGACTTACAGATCTAAATTTTCCTCTCACAAACCAGCCTTTCCTTTTTTCTATTTTTTTTCTTCTTTTGTTTTCTTTTTTTTTTCCCTTTTTCATTGTATCTTTTTTTCTTTTGTTTCCTTTTGTCTTTTTTTTTTTTTCTGTAAGATAGTAGAGTGCTGCAGAGAATTAGCACAGTGGGCATCTTCAAAAATAGCTGCATATGTATTTTTCTTCCTCTGTCACATAATTTCAGTGCATCTCTATGACTGCTTCCTCCTCCCAGCCTTCCTGCAGGCAAGTAGCAGAACCAAGCTCAAAACAAGCAGTTGCAAAGCACTGCTGTGAGTGGTATCTGAACTTTAACCCTCCTTCTTTCCCGACTCTCTGGCACCACGTTTACTCTCAGGAGAAATACAGGTGGCTTCTTCAGGCTGTTGGGCTTTCTCCGTTGGGGGAATTTCCTACACTTTGTTGTGTGAATCTTACCTACTCTCTTACTCAATATATTATTTTGCTTTTTATTTGCGCAGAACTTCTGATGCACTGCTGACGTGTTTCACAAAGTCCATCCATTCAGCACACTTCTGCATTCTTCCCTCTGTCCTTCTTCCTTCCAGGCCTTATTGATACTCTGCAAAGTGCTTTTCTACGCTCTGTTTAGGATTCATAGATCAGGACTGTTCCTGCTTAAGTGTGCACTCTTAATTTGCAGACCATTCAGACTGCCAGGGAGATCGTTGAGATGTTGACTTAATGCCTGGAAAACAGGCCTAAAGATGAGGCAATATATGGCAGGAAGTCTACCATAAGTAAGTTTATTTGCATGATAAATGGGATTTTTATCAGCAGTGAACCCTTCAGAGAAGTTACTTAAGAATAACTCCGTTCTATCCTTCCTTCCTGTCAGTTCTTTCATTTGCATCCATCTCTCCTTAATTCCCTTCACTTTCCATGTCTACATATTTCTCTCCATTGTTCTGTATTTTTCTAATCTACTTCTGTTTTTCACCTTCTTTTTGGAATAATCTTACTGAGTAATCCTTTCTGGCCTTTAAAATCTATGAATCATTAGCACCAGTTTGTGATAAATTTACTGATTCTCCATATTCTCTCCCTAAGACTGTAGGAGGTGAACAGTTAAGTGTCACAGACTTACTTGAGCCATTTTACTTCATTTACTTCCCTGCTCAGTACACACGGTCTTTGTGTCTGTCAGCTGTAGCTGTGAACAATTCTTTGCTGCTCAAACCTCACCTCTTCTGACTCAGCCTGCGTGACATGGAGGGACCAGAGAGATGTCAGAGCCTGGGGCGGCTGTGGTACACAAGGGTGAGAAACTGCTGGTACCAGCAGAGAAGAGAGAGCACTATTTACCTGTGCATGCAGACAGTTTCTCCTTCCCTGCTGGTACCAGCGCATTCTCCTTACTCAGGTTCAGGCTGGTACCAGCATTTTTTATTTATTTATTTATTTATTCTCATTTGCTCCAGAGTGAGGTATTTTTCTCCATAGTTAAAACACCAGCTTTTACAGCTCAGGGATGCCTGGTAGTGAAAGCCTTTTAAAATATATTTCTTTGAACTATCTCCATTCTGTCCCTGTCCCCTTTGCTTCAGAAAGGCCAGAAGGGACAGTAACAGGCAGTCTCAGGTGTGCTGTTTACCAGTGTATTATTGAGGCCAGCCAGTCTCACATAATGCAGACTTGACAGATATATCTAGGCAAAAGAGAAGAGCAAGTGAGAGATTCTTGAGGAAAAGAGAGAAGTTGCTCATCTAGATAATTAGTTCTTGTTTGGAAGTGTATTTTCCTGTCAGACAGGGTCTATTCTAGGTGTTGGCGTCTTTTCACAAAGATGAGATATTGTGTATTTTCTTCCTATTGAACCTCCTAGTAGCCTGGTCCTGTAAACCCTTAGCTCAATGCAGACGAGTAGGTATTGTACTCATTCAAGATTTTCAAAATTGTGCTGTGTATTTTCTTGCCACCAAACTGCAGGTCTGTGACAGATCTTGATAGTTTTGGGGTAATTGTCTCCTTGAATTAATAAAAATGGCATACGTTGATGTGTCATGTGAGGGGGAACAGATATTCCAGAGGGATGTGGCCCTGTAAGCATTAATGCTACCTGCAGAAGAAAGTCGCAAGTTTCTGAGTATGTAAAATAAACTGAGCTACTGATCTGAACAGGGCCAGCAGCAGAGATTGTTGCAGCAGTGTAGGAAGCAATATGTGTAGGCATCAACTGGAAGAAGCCCAGTCTAGGTCAGTGAAGCAGTCTTAGAGGGCTTCAGACCTGGCAAACTGACAGTATAGGAATTTGTGCTTAAGAGGCTAGGCCTGTACAGAACAATGTGGTTTTTCTTGTAGTTTCTCAGTTGCATAGCCCCAAATGTTGTCTGTTTTCCAGTTTTACAAGAGTAGTGGCTGGAGAAGTATGGAGACTATGTAGGGCTGGAACGATGGGACAAAACAAAAGTGCCATATGACGGAAGAATTCGTACGTTGGAAAAATAAATAATGCAGTCATTTGCAATATTTTTATTGTCATGATAGTTTCAGGTTAGGGCATTTCTTGCCTGCTGACAGAAGGTGACTGATAAAGTACCGTTTACTTTTCACATTGAGATTGGAACGAGATTGGGCTGAATTTTATGAATCTCTAGTGGGGTTACACTACAATGTACAAAAAGAGCCAGTGCAGACTTTCTTGGGGTGAAATTTGGAGGAACAGAGTTCTAGTAATTGTTGTGTTCTATTAGAAGCTTCAAGACTCTGCTATTTGCATCATATTTATTATAAAAGTACTGTTTTTCTTTCTGCTTAATAAAGGACCAGTGAAGTTGGAACAGACCTTGAATAGCATGGCTTTGTTGGCTTCCAAGGGAGAGATTTTACAGTAGCCAAACCCCACTTCCTTCAACAGAGAAATCTGCCACCGATTTTGCTGTTTTTCATCTGTTCTACCTGTTCTACACCCAAGTGCCTGTCTTTTGTCCTCAGGAAGACTTACAGTGTCTTACAGTGTTCATCTTAAAAGCTCCTGGTAACATAGAAAAGCTTCTGCTTTAAGTCTGTGTGTCTTGCTGATGCATATACACTGGCTTTGTGCTTACAGACAGCTTCAGTAGGGATGTCTGCCTGCAGAGCACCTAAGACAGCCCCTGAAGAACTGGAGGCTGCATTTGCTTATTGCTCATCTTAGCAGCATTTCCAAATCTTGCTGTATTTTTACTGCTGATAGGGAATGGGCTTCAGTGTACAGCTGCTTCCTTCCAGGAAGTACTTTGTTCTTGCCAGATATAAAAACGCCTTTCTTCCTTCAGTTAATAACCTGGAGTATAAATACTGACAAACATCTGTTCCAAAGTGTATTTATTTAGGAAAACATGTCATTGAGAAAGCTTCTGCAAGGTGTGCAGGAGCACGTGGGTGCCCCGTGGCGAGCAGGACAGCCCCGAGGGGCAGTGAGCACAGCGGTGTGGAGCCCTGCAGTGTCTGTGGACACACTGCCTCACACTGTACCTCTGCGTAGGCGAGGAATATTGGTCATGCTGCCGAGGTTTTGCTTTTTTGGCTGCGAGTGCTGTAAATGCTCAGGCAGCACTGGGAGAGGTGGGGGGTGACCGGTGGCAGAGCCTGTCTGTGGTGAGCTGAGGCCGCACTTCACCTCAGCATGGTCTTGGTGACAGACCGGCTGCGTCTGTGGCTCCTGTGAGCTTGGAATCCGTGAATGCAGGGAAAAATAAAATGTGAGTTGCCTTTACTAATGACCAACACAGACTGTCTGCCCTTCCACACCTCTGCTGGGCCTGGAGAGGGTGTGTGGCCACCAGCCAGCCGCCTGTGGCGCTCCCGAGGTCAGGATGGTTTCCCTGGAAGAGCTGCGGCTTGGCCAGGCTCTTCTGGTGGCTCCCCCTCATAAATGCTTGGAGGTGAGGGCCCTTACTGTTCTTAACCCTTCAAAAGGAGGCTGAGGGGAGACCTCTGCCAATTTTTGCAGATATGGTCTCTGCAAATACCTGAAAGGAGTTTGCAGCAAGGAGGGTGCCAGTCTCCTTTCTGTGGTGACAAGTGATAGAATGTGAGACAATGGCCTCAAGTTGCTCCAGGGTAGGTTTAGATTTGATATTAGGGAGAATTTCTTCACAGAAAGGGTGGCCGGAAAAGACCCATAGGATCATAATACTGAGCATTAGCTAAAATAAGACCTTACAGATGGGTTTACATCCATTTTAGTAGATTTCCCTGCCTTTAGAAGGGGTTAGTTCTCTCAGTCCCCTTTAAAATGAATGCGGGACTACAGGGAATCAGCATTTGTGGAAGTCATGACAGACCAGGCCAGAACTGTGGGGCTTTCCTTTCTAAACAACACATGCCACTCGTACACTATAAAGACCTTAAAACAGGCAGAATGGGGTTCAGTTACTTCACCTGATGTACACTTTGCTGTACTAGGTCATGCTTTCAGCCTTGCTTGCTAAAAATGAGACTTTTTTTCAGTTGGTTCTCAGCTGAGTGCCTTCTGCATGCCCCCTGGCTACATAGGATGCTAACAAACACTGTGCTTTACCCTTTTTATTTGTTCCTATCTAATGAATGCTGCATTTTTGGAACTAACAATGATTGCTTTGGTCCAAATTGACTGCCTAAATAAGGCAGCAATTACTACTGTTTTTTTCCAAAGTGGCTCTCTAAAGTCCTGGGGACTTTGACCCTTATGACCATGTAATTGTTAAGCTAGCAGAGGTAAGGGCTGAACTTTCAAGGGAAGCAGTAATGCAGAGTTAGGAAGTCTAGTCTTTGGATTTGCCTCCTTGGCAAAGGCATGACCTGCAGTTGTTTGAAGCCAAAGTGCCTGTCTCCATGGGACTCTGACTCATATTTCTGATATGTAGAAACCCCTCTCTGTAGCAGAACTGTTGCAAGTTTAGACCATTTCTTTTTCTAGGAAATAAACATTCAGAGATTTACAGATCCACATCATTAATATCATCAGCAGAGTCTGATATCAGTGGATTTGCTTTACTTGGGGATCACCTGGCAATTGCTTTTTTATTAAAATTTGTTAAGGTTTTGGAAAATAATCCTTGTCTGAAACAGGAACTGTGGCCCTCAAGTTGAGACTGTTTAAAGGCATTAGGATAATCTTTTATCACAGAAGTACAGAGTCTGAGTGCTGGAAATGAGATTTTCCTGCAACAGATCAGATATTTAACTGCAGCAGGTAATGCTTTAGAAAAAGAGGGAAATAGCTGTCTATGCAGAATATCATGCCAACATCTTCAGACAGTGGAGAAAGAGATACAGTTGATATATAACCAACAGCAGAGCCCCAGAACTTCCTTATAAAAGGCTGTGGTCTGGTTAACCCTAGCTGCAGTGCTTTCACTCAGCCTATTGGCATGTATCGAGTAGTTAGGAATTACTGGTTTGTTTGTGATATATAATCAGGTGCTGAAGGTCTTATTATTGTTTTTCAAGAAAAAGAGCAATGCATTCTGTCACTTGTTTTGGATTTTTGCTTATATTTTTTCTATTAAACACTTCATTGAAAGTATGCAGCCAGTTCCAAAAATCTGTCAGATCAAAGGAAAGTAGTCTTTTAGTCTGTTCAGAAAGCATCAGTTCTGTTGCAATTCATTTTCCAATGAAAGGAGCATTAGTTAAAAAACAGTGGTATTTCAAAGTAGGTTGTTAGAGAAAAGACAGTTCTGAAGTGAATAACTGGGTTTCTTGCTGCTTTGCTATACAGGTCTGCTAGAAAATTCATGTTCATCCTTAAATACAACATACTGTGCTGCTATGAGAAAGATCTGGTGGGCATTCTGCTTGAAATTTGCAATAATTTTGCAGCATCAAGCCAGCTAAAGTTGATTCAAGTTGAGCTTTGTTTCCTAAATAGCATGGTTAGTAATGTGAGCATGTAAATGATACCAAATGAGCCTTTAAGATAGCATCTTACAGGGAACAAATGGTAGCTCATGTTGCTGAATGGTAGCTCACATTGCTGTAGTGGTTATGGTTCATCCAGCAAATCTGTTAGGTAGCCAGTGCTGGGGGTAAATACCTTTGCAACTAGCACTTTTGTGTTTGTTTTTCATTTATGGACTCAAATTTTGCACCTGCAACTTTAAACTCTTCTGTCAGCTTAAAAATAAACTTCACAATGTGAAGTCATAGGAAATCCAATTACTGTCTGAGCAAGAAATTGACTGTCATTATGAATGCAAACAACATTGTGTTTTCTGGTGCTGTTACCTGGAAGTCAGATGGATTGAGTGATTATGGGGTGCGTAGAGCTGCCAGAAAATATCTGCTCCCAGGGGATCTTTCACACTGGTGGGTCTGGGCTCGTTAGTCATTCACTGCGAAATAATGTTTTGGAAGGAGTTGGTGAAGTGATCTGGTTAAAGCAAGTGTAATAAGGCATGACTTTGGAGACGGCGTTTTTCCTCTGAAAACCTCTGGTATCAGAAGAAATGAATGCGACCAGCTTAACGTCATCTTGAGTGTTTTTGGCAGAGCATGGGATTGGAACAAGACATCGGTGTCTCTGTAAATCAAGAGGCCCCGGGTTGTGTAGTGCTAAAGACATTTCTGAGACTTATGTCAAGGCACAAGAGTGGCATCATAATCATACTCAATGAGCATGGTGTGGACTCACTTCTTATGGTTTAGATATGCGTTCACAGTAATTTACTTTGATGCATCACAGATCTCCAGTAAGGCCCCTGAGAATGTGTTACCCTGATGGGAAGCTAAGCCTGAGTTCTTTGTGTGGTAGTGCTCTGGCAATAATCTATTGAATTACATGGTTAAACAGACAGTGAATGGGGTGTGTGTATCCAGCATCATTTTGATCATTTCTATTTTCAGTAAGTGTTGACACTGTAGTGAGAACAGCAGTTGTCTGCAAATGTTTGCAGGAAGAAGATTAATTTATGTGTTTTCCTTCCTCTTCTAGCAGAGATTGACATGGGCCAGCAGCATTGTGGTGTCTGCTGAAGAGGTTCCTTGCTCTAGAGGTGGTGCTGCCAGGAAAGGTAATAAAAACAATTTCCACTGTATAATTTGGCTCTGTATTTTTGTTTAGAAATGTGAACCCTGCCTATGAGTTAATGGCAGCAAAGGCACTCTCTACACTGTAGCAATGCAAGTCTTCACTATATCCCTCCAGTCTTCAGTGAAATCTCAACATCACAAGCTCTCTCAAACAATTCATCAGCTCTTGAATCATGTTATGTGGTTAAAAAAGTATTATTGAGAATTCCTGGTTAGTAATATTTTGAAAGAGGATGAGTAATCCTGCATGAGGTCTGCAGAATGGATTTATGGGGAAGGGAATGTGCTTTACATAAAATAGTCACTAGAAAGACTGCATACTATACTCAGATATTATGTGTCTCTCTGCTACTACTGTCAAAATCAGTTTTGCATTTGAGTATATAGGAAAATTTGGACCTGCTACACATAAGAACTTCATCTTTTACTCAGTTAAAGCGGAAGGTGTAAGTATTATTATTTGTTATCTTTTTTAAGTTTGCCTAACCCCAAGTTAAAGTGCTTATAACTGACCTGTTCAAAAGCCCTGTGTTCAGAAGTAAAATACAAAATCCTACTGATTTTACTATAGTATGAAGTATTCTTATGAGTAAACATTTTCAGCAACATACTAACAGGGCCAAGATACAGACCTGAGGACAGAGAAGCTATTGCAATTTTCCTGGCTAAATAGCTCTTACACACTTCGTTGCACAGCAGTTTTTGGTGTCCTTAAATTCTCTCTCTCATTTGCTGAGGAGTAGCACTTTACCTTAGGGCAACTCTCCGTTTTCATCTGGCTGCCTCTTGACCAGAAGGCAGGAATTGTCTAGTGACATAACATGAAAAAGGGGAAAGGTGTCAGGGTTTTTTGGAGGTGGGAGGAGGGGGAGATGGTGAGAGCTAGTTTAAACTAGAGAAAACTGTGCAAAGTTGTTGTTGTTACAAGGGAGGTAAAGGAAAACTGTGAATTTCTGTGTAATCAGTGGGGACATCTGACCTGTCTAGTCTGGCTCAGGCTGGAGCAAGAAAGCGCAGTTTTGTGTTAAAGAAAGATTTCTCGGTTTATGAGGTAATAACTTAACTTTTGCATGCTTGCAACATAGGTGTAGCCAGAAAAGAAACAGCCTGCTTGAAGGTGTAACTTCCATTTCAAAATCTTCTCCTCTGCTTTGCATATCTCTGAGTTATTGCTACTTATTTGACTGAGGGAGAACAATGCCTGTTCATGTTGAAGCTGCAGAGCTGGTAAAGGAATTTATAAGTAAGGACTGAGAGGAGAAATTGCATTTTCTTTCTGCTTTAGTAGTTAGCATAGAATTATTTATCATGGCTCATGGCAATGGTTTCTGCATGTTTTCTAATCCCGAGAAGATAATTATGGTGTAGTATGCATGCAGTGGTAAGAAACCTATGTAAGGTTAAAAGATCCTTGTGATAAAGGCTCTGTGAAAAAGCAGTATGTAGACCTGAACAGGAAAGTAAACTATCTTCCTTACCAGTTATTAATATGAAGACTCTTTCAGCTCAGTTTTTCAGTTCCTGGATCTCAGTGTGCGTATTCTGCCCAGATTTGCAATTTAACTTGAATGTCTGTAACATTTTTGATATGGGAGCAGTTAGAACTTGAAGATGCCGTGCTATAGCGAACATCTTTAACCTGCTCAAGACTTGGATGCAAAATAAGTAAAACAATAAATAATGCAGCAGTAAGTATAAGAATTGATGGGTGGCATAACTATTGCCTTTTGGAAACCCATTATGAGATTGAAGGGAGGATTCCTCTGTACCTGTTTGATTAACGTCAATGCAGCTGCATTGTAGCACCTTTTTTGCACTTCTTGTTAATAGTCAACTTTGGTGGGTACAGTAACATCCTCTGGGTTAAATGAGGCCTTTGTTTGAGGATAGTTCCATGTTCACTTGCAACAGACACTACAGCCTCACACCTTACTGTCAGTGGAGGATGGTTGTACTGGACGGAGAGGTCCTACCTGCTGTTTACCGCACATGCTGTTATGCAACGGCCTGTGTTGTCCAACGCGGTAATTCCCAGACTTACTCGTTCTAACAAGCATTATGCATGCCAGTAAGTCAATGTAGGATTCATTCTTTCCACACCTATGGCATGTTTGTCCATTTTGCCTTAATATTTTGGTGGTCTTATGTAATACTGGAAAGTCTCTTTGATTTAGAAATAGAGAGTCATTCTTCAGGTGTTTATGGGCTTTGCCTTTCTTGGATCCCTTTTTGGCTATTCATCTTCTGATTTCATAACTTGTCTTTTTGGTTGCTTGGCTATTTGCACTGTCTGTTTAGGCATCGATATAGTAAAACAGATTGCTAAGTACATCTTGTCCTCTCAAACAAAATGTTGGTGTGCTGGAATCACAGGCAAAGTATGGAAGACGTGTTAGGTTGTATACTGCTCTTAGCCTCTGGAAGAGGACTTTGAACTAAAGCAATGTTGGAAATGCAAAGAAACATTTGCTGGTGCCTCTTGTTAGAAGTAGAAATGACCCTGTAGGTAGGAGAGCAGGCTATTTCAGAATTGTTTGCTGGGTTTTGAGGGTTTTGCTGTAGACCATAAGCTGCATTTTTTGCTGTTTCTGATGTTCTAGGTGGCTTTTTTTCCCCCTAAAATGATTATTCATGTGGGAAATGAGATGCCACAATTCCTCCCCACTCACTTTAGCACCGAGGGAAGCATGGAGACACACGTTTGCTAGTTCTACAGATATTACCATGACAGAATTCTTCTACTCTTCTGCCAAAAGCATATGCTAATACTAAAACTGGATATATTGCATCATCTTCTAAGTTTTCCTTTCAAACCTCTCTTTATTATTTTTTGTTCCATTGCTGTTGAGTTTTTTTCCAGCTTGCATTACTTGTTTCCTCCTGGTTTCTTTGGCTTTTCTTCAAGCCAATGGCATCCATGTATCAAACTTCCCTCTGACACTGGACGGGTATGTTTATCAGACCAAGACTGAATGGTTTGTGATAATGCAAGGGAAGAATGTCTGTAGAAAAACAATGAAGAACATGGATTAGCATCCGGCGTTGCAGTTCTTCTGCTGTCATTTGGCCTTGAAATCAAAAAATTCCTCTCCTGCAGCTCTGTGGTTTTGTCAGTCTCTTTTGCTGTGTTGTGAGATTCTGATTAACAGAATCTTCCCTGTATCCCATATGCCTCAGTCTCGCACATCACATTGTTTCTGTTTTGAAGGAGCTGCAGTGATGCTTGTCTATCCGTTGATCTATGTGACTTTTTCTCAAGGTCTTCTTGCAGCTTCAACACAAATTTTATCCTAAATGAGCTTTCTAGGCTGTCCCTGCAGTGCTTAGAGATAGTACACTCCTATTCTTCAAAAGTCCTGTGTTTATGAGATGATAACTACCAGGAATTAGAGCAAAACAAGCTACATCTCTTTTTGTAAGAATTTGTTGTGGATTTGGTCTTCAACCAGTGGGAGAAAAAAGCCTTCACTGTTCAAAGGTTTTGCAGAGCAACCGCTGGATTTCTTGGTGCTTTTAGGGTCTTGAATATTCTGTGAGTGAACAACGTGTCTACTTATCTTTTCCTCATTTTTTTTTCCAGAAAATATATTTTGTTTTTGAAGTAAAACAAAGGTAGGTGTATTCTGTCCTGGTTCTGTGCAGGAACTGACCCTGTGTTGTGCAAAAACTGCCCTCACCCTTTTTCCCTTTTTCTTCTTTTCAATCTCTTCCTATCTGAACTTGGACAAAGTGTTTTGACTAAGTACTGCTGGTGAAAAAAGGGTTATGTTGCTCCTCCGTGTAGCTTCTCCTCATATATTTCCTGTCTTCTAAGCAGAAGAGAAAACAAATCAGTCCTGATAGCTGGCAAATGACAAGGTGTTGAAATTAGTCCGCTTGGCACCTCACATACTTCTTGTTGGTGTGTTGCAGGGTTGCATCACCAAGTGATAAGCAGCACATGAGGGCATGGATCTGGAATCCAGGCTTGCCCTCATAATTCATAGCTTACATGCTTATTTTTTGTCACTCTTCCTTCTTCTTTTGTATTTCCTCTTCTTCATGTCAATATGTGAAAAACCGGGATATAGCCAGTGTAATTGCTATCTGTTGTAATACCCAGCCAGTTTTCATGGGGAGAGGGGTTTGAAAGGGGGGCTTACTAAAAGTAGAGTAACTTCTAGCATGTAAGACTGGAGATTTGGGAACAGGCAGGCTCTAGGTAGGAAAACATTCTCTGTTTTGCCCTCCCTCAGTTCTTCTAGTTTCTTCCTCATTCATAATCCCTCTTGCCTTTTCCTGCATCAGGAGGTTCCTTTCTGTCCCTGTTCCTTCTCTAAAGCTTGTCGTCTGGACTTGTATTTAAATGTGAAATAGCAACATAGGTTATTTTTCTTGTTCTCTTTAAATTTGTTAAAGCCTTTGTCTAAACGTGTTACCTATTGGTCTCTGCTAAAAAAGACCATATTAAAGACCTGGTTTCAAACAAAACCTTAATGGTAGTAGAATCTTTAATGCATTTACTATGCGTTATTGGTCTTTTATTACTGGTCTTCCTTACTGGTCTATTTTGCCAGAGAGTGTAGTCTTTGGAAAATGAGTGGTAAATTGGGTATCCTAAAGTGAATAAATCATTTATTTATGCTTTGTTTTGTAAGATGTATTTATCAAAACTGAACAGGCATTTGAAATACGGTAATCTGTTAACGGAGGTTAAAAAAAAAACAAACAGGTGCGCACTTCTTTTCTCTTTCAGGCAGAGCTTAGATCCTTCTCCATTTCACTCCATTTCATAGTCTTTATAAATAATAAAATAAGGTGGAAAACAGTTTTCTGGAAAATACTTTTATTATCAAATTCTTCCTATACAGTATTGTTACCCTTGCTAAGGTAATACAGATCTAGGTATGCAGTTGCTTGGAATTCAGAAAAAAAAAAATCAGCAAACAACACCTCTAGTGCAAGTTAATGCCTTACATTGTTAGGATTTTCTGGTGTTTTTTTCTTTATGTGTGTTTTCCTCTCTGAGTGCTCTCAAAGTTCATATTTGGATGAGGGAAAGTTGTGCTTGTTATAAAAATAGATAGCATTTCAATTTCAGACAAGTGTCATCTTTACAGTACAGTGGGAGGTAATTTGTCAGACTGTGAAGTCCTTATTTCTTCATGAAACTCATGAAATTTCTCCACCCATTCATGGGGCGAACCCAGTGCATGCTTGATATTGCACAGACAGGACATTTAAGCAGCACGTGCTGTGTGAGGTGGAGAAGCAGCTCTCCACGAGGATGAAGAAGTCCAGTGACAAGGATTGTTTCAATAATACATGTTCTTGTCCCACCAGCCTGCATTGGGAAAAAGAGAGGGTAGAAAAATAAAACCAGTTACTTTTTTCTCAAAGAGGAAGAGTAATCATTGGGAACAAATGGTCCAGATTTTCCTGCACCTGTCCGAGGCAGCTAACATGGGTGAATAAGTGGAAGGGGAGGAAGGGATAACTTAAAGTCCTAAATGTAGAGAATTCTACTTACTTCCTGGGTATCTCCTGATAAACAGCTTGCGGACTTCATCATAGACCCATATCAAGACGGCAAATGGTACAGCCACAAACCAGTACTGAAACCTGGGAGTGGGAGAAGAGGTTCTCGTTCAGAAGCATTTAACTACTCAGCTGAATTTCTGGTTCTCTCACTATGCTATTTGATGTCACTAAAAGAGAATCTGGATTTAATGGCTTTTTTTTTCCTCTAAGTGAAGCACTTAAATAGTTAGAAATAAGATTAGGTCCATGCAAGACTCCTAAGCTTAAGTAGTTAACTGAATTAATTTATTCCAGATACTGTTCAGAAGGGATTGTTGCCTAGTGGCATTACAGCCTCTGAAGAGGGCAGAAAAATTGAACATTTCTGACAGTGATATATTTAAGATAAATGTTGCTTGTGTAAAATTAACTAAAATGTTATCTAATCTCACCAAAAAGATTGGGGAGCCTGGAAAAAATCTTAAAGTGTTTGTTATACACAAGTAGATTTCTGTATCCTCTATGGTAAATCCAGTAGAAAAAGCAGTGTGTTTTTTTGTAGGAACTGTGAAAATAACTCCCTTTTTGGTCAAGAAATTGTCCACCTTGTTCTTCATAATGAATATTCTTAAATATTTATCCTGGAATTGTAATGCATGAGCAACCTGTTCCCATGTATCTGTTGCTAGCAGAATGGTAAGTCCATGTCCGTTTATACACGAAGACAAGGGATGTATGCTGCCATCAAAACTCACCTCAGAGGAATGAAGTTCAGGGCTGTAACATGTCCAAGACCATAGGAGAGAATCAGAGCAATTCCTATCTGGGAGAATATACCCACCCAGATGACTTTGTTCCTACAAGAAAACCAAAGAGGACGGGTTACACGTGTCTGTCTGTGCATGAAAAACAGATTCCTCAGCATAATACAAGGCTGGGCCACTTTCAGCATCATTGCAGCATGACCTGCCTCAGGTGATGAGCAACGTAGACACAGTAGCACAAGACATCTGGTAGACTGTAGCACTGTTGTACATCACATATTCCTGTGTCTTCCTTGCTACCGTTCTTGACCTACCTAGGTTAAAGCTAGCTTTAGGTAGGCCTGCAGCGTGCATTAGTCATGTCTTTTTCTTGCATTGTCAATGTGCTCATAGTGACTCAAATGTAAATGTAAGAAGGAAAAATACATAGGTGTAGGCTCTGTAACTGCAGATAAAGAAAGGAAAACAATTTGCTTTCCTATCAGAAATACTCTGACTAACTGCCAACTTTACATGTGGCCTCCATCCCAGTAGATATTTTTAATTCCCTGGCTTTCATGGGATTGAAAGGTGCAGAACCTTTTGCAAAGGGTTGCCAGTGCTATCTTGGGGAGTTTGACCAGCTGGTATCTCCTTATCTGACAGGCTAAAGTTAGCTTGGAGAAGTCTAAATGTTCTATCTACTGATAACTAGATAAAACTTAAGAAAACAGTCTGGAGAGGAAACTCCCTTTTTCTTTGTAGTAACCATTTTAATGAATGGAGAGTTGCTTTTTAAGCTGAAGTGTGTTCGGATTAAACAGTACGAAGTATTTCTTTAAAGAAACCTTCTGTCATGACATAGAAAAGGGGGTGGGGGAAGCATAATAAAAAGTTTGTCTGAGATTTGCAATTGCTAGAATCCAAGTTCAGTCTTTGTTCACCAACTGAATGTGAGGCAGCTAGATCATTGAGCTAATGTTTCTTTTTTTTTTTTTTTTTTTTCCCTCAGATCAGTGGTAGGCTAACTTATCCTTCCTTGTGTGAGATAAAGAACCTGCAAAACTTACCTGAAAAGACCCTGCTGGAAAATGGAATTTCTTCGTGTTTTCCTGATGATCAAATCTGCAACTTGCTGAATTGTGATGCTGACAAAGAAGGCAGTATAGCCAGTCCACTGCAGGTACATCCTCTGGTATTTAGTCTGCAAAGCAAAGGAAAAAACAGTTGTGTTATATCAGACGCTCATATCTCGTGCAAGTGACTGCAAACCTTGATAGTAAGATTTCAGTTACAAAGGTGTAAATGCAGAGTTATCGCAGATTTAGATAGGTAATGATCAGATTTTGGCCTGTTTTTCTAGTCTGTTAGTTATAGTGGATGAGTCATGTGGCTGGAGCACTGGTGTGGTATGAGGAGGAATTTATATTGATTTATTAATGGCTTTTGTGTCTTATGATTTAAGCAGAAGGGAGTGAGGGGGAGTGAAGTGTTGAAAGGAGGAGGGAGAGTCTAGAGACTGCTTTGAATAGCGCTCTTCAGAAGCAGGGCTGAGAGATTATGATGGATCTAAATGTGAAGTCCAGAGAAGAAGGTGCATCTCCAGGGGCTTGAAGTCAGAAGAAGGGAAATTGTAGAAGAATAAATGAATGAATCTGAATGAGCTAGGTGGCCTGAAGCTCTAAAGAATATATCCTGAGGAACCATTAGATGAAAACTGTATTTACATTTAAATCTCTTTCTTTCTCTTAACTTCTATTTTGGAGGATAGAATAGAATTTTAAAGAAACTGTTGGGTAAGAGACAGTGCAAGCATGTTTCAGTGCGTCTTTACCCATTCCTGTCCATACGAGTCCTCAAAGTCATTAATGGCGTTGTTTTCCCAGTCGACTCGCACACCGAGCAGTGTGGAAGGGAGGAAACCTTGTTCGGCATAGACTGTGAAGTAGGTTACAAAGGCTCCCACTGACTGTATGATACCTGCAAAATCAAGAAGGGAGAAATGAGAAGATGCAAAATCTAGGGGCACTGGGGATCAGTGTTGAGATGCCTGCTAAGACATGAAACGTGCTAAGAAAGTTAGTTTTAGAGCTCTAGGTGCTCTAACGTTCTTGACCTGTGTAGATAAAACCTGTTGTGTTGTCAGATATGAGCAACAGAAGGGAGTTAGTAAGTCTGCCTAGGAAGGCGGAGGAAAGAATTTAATTCCAGATCCCCCTTTTCTAAGAAGTTAATGAACTTGTCTTTGTCTCGTTCTGCTGATGCAAGATAGTGCTGCAGAGAATAGGCCAACCTACCTATCTGCAGGTAGGAGTATACAGCGAGCTGCTCATTCACCAGCCTGTCTTTCTTTTTGTTTCGAGGTCTCCTGTTCATAATATCGCTTTCAGCTTTTTCATAGGCCAGTGCAACAGAGGGGATCTACAACAGAAATAAACCATCAGAGTCTTGGTAGCAACATTTGTCCGCTTCTCAGAGGCTCATCAGACAAGTTTCAGTTCTGGACTGGTTCTGTTACCTCCCTTGGTGTCCTGGTTTCAGCTAGGATAGAGTTAATTTTCCTCCTAAACCAGCTGAAATCAGAACACTTGGCTTTTAAATATACACAGAGCAAATGAAGGAAGGCTCCATGTGGCATTATGTTGACATGTATAAAAGATTTGAGAGAAAGCTGGAAGTCTATTATAGGTCTGATGATCTTTTGACAGTCCAAAGGGTGAGAGGATACTGAAAACATTGAAGTGTCCTTCAGAACCCTTGGACCGGGCTCTGATCAAGTGCCTAGTGTTCATCCCCTGTACTAAATGCAGTAATCTGTATGATCTCTTGATTGACAAACACTGATACTTTGCACACTGCTGGATTTTGCCTGTCAGCAGGGATCAGAAGTCATTTCTTTCCATTCCCATTCTGCAGTTTTTTCCCCAGCTCATCTTTCTCTATACCCAGCTGTTTTTAATTTAGCCCTCTACCCTTTCACTGGTTTGTTATTCAGTTGTAGGGTAAGGCAACTAAATCTCCTAACGTCCCTTTGCTCCCAGCTTCTCTCACTTTCCATGATATTTCAGCAGAAAATAACTTAAAAGACACCAGCATTGAGGCAGCAACTTACAATGTCCGTTCCCAGGTCAATGAATAGGATGGTGATGGTGCCAATGGGCATGGGAATGCTGGCAATTATGTAGATGAGAAAGGGACAGAGCTCAGCAATGTTCTTAGTCAGGGTGTAGGCAATTGTTTTCTTTAGGTTGTCAAAGATCAAGCGGCCTGGAGGAAAAGGAAACACTTCTATAAAAGCTTATTGTCAACAGCGTTTGCAATAAGAAACCTTAATTTTTTAATTAATTGAAGTGAAAATAGTCATGGCTTATGTCTGCTATCCTCATATGTTTTCTCATTTTTTGTTAGTTTTTTTTTTTTCAAACCTTCCTTCCCTTCAACTCTTCTGAAAATTCAAATGAAAATAAAAAATCACTTTCAATGAGAAAGATGGAGGAAAAATCCCATTCCACAACACAGTGTAGTTTTAATGGAAACCACAAGCTCTTTGTGGCTAGAGAAATGGAGTGTGTGTTAGTGTCGTTGACTGAGCATGATGAGAATGAGGTGCAGGCAAGTAACAGAGAGAAAATGGAAAGAAAACACCTCGTATCTTTGTGATGCTTAGAACTGCATGGGAACAAGATGGGAAGTGCTTTGTTTGGAGTTTGAACAAGCAGAGATAGCAGACCAATGCTCTACGTAACAAAAATGTCTGAGAGAGGAATGGTTCCTCATTGTCAGTGAGTTTGTTGTGTCTAGCGAATGGAAGCAATTCCCATTTTTTCCAAATACCAAAATCACATTTCCCAATTCAGGTAGAAAATAGGGTGTGGGGGTATGCAGGAGGGAAGGATCAGGAGGACTTGGCCAGTGTGTGGGGCTGCCAGCAGCTTTCAGCTAAGAAAGTGAATAGCAACATTATTTTTACCTTCCTCCACTCCTGTGACAATAGAAGCAAAGTTATCATCCAGCAGTACCATATCAGCTGCATTTTTAGCTGCGTCAGAACCAGCAATACCCATAGCAATTCCAATATCTGCTTTTTTAAGAGCAGGGGAATCATTGACTCCGTCTCCAGTCACAGCAACAACTGCTCCCTGGAACACACAAAAGGATCCGGATTTGGAGTTTTTTTGAGGTTATGGTGTTTTCTCGTAAGGACAATCTGCTCTCAGCACACTCCCTGTCTTTAAATCTCTAGAAGAAAGATGCTGATACAAAGTTACAAAGTTTTGAACTCTCTTCATACATAAAACATAACCAGTGATCAGAAAGACAGTGGGTAGGATTAACATGGCAGCCTGGGGCTTTTGTGCAATAGATGTCTGTACAGATGTGTGTGTAGATGTCTGTGTATCATCAAGACTGCCTCCACAGTCAGCAGAGAGAAATGGGAAATTCAGGGATGGGAATTACCATATCCTAAAGACAACACCTGAATTAGATGCATTTAAAATGCACTTAATCTTATTATTTATTTTTGTGGGCTATAAGGAGGCTTAAATTTTTTGAATCTCTCTATTTTTATGTGGTCTACCTCTGTCTGAGCAGACCCAGGCTCATCTCTGGCATCTGTGGGAGATTAAAACGGATTCAACATGATCTGTCCTTGTCTTGCTTTGTGAAGTGCTTATGGAATCAGTTGCTTTTGATTTTATCTGTAAATTGCATAGCTGTTCAGTTAGAGATCCTTAGTTTCCTATCCCAACAACTTGTGGCCATTGCCAGGCTATGCTAGAACTGCACTAGTAGTCCAAAAGACAGAAAACTCAGATTTTTCAAGTCAGCTTCTTTGTTACCTTCCAGTTAAACCATCTACTGCAGGTAAGGGGCCTCTTCTAGTTGATGCAAAAGTTCGCAGCTAGGTAGCAACACAGAGTGTTCTGAGGGGGAGAAAGCTTGACAAACTGATTAAAACGAATACTAAATGCCCTGTCCCTTTGGGGATTTAACACTGTGTCACTAATTATAAATATTGCCATGTACAGAAGGGCTTATAAGCTCTAAGCACTAAACATAGCATGTAGACTGCTTGGCTTGAGTCAGGGAGGAAGGGTAGGGTGTTCCTCTTCAACCTAGCCAAAGCTACTAGGAGTTTGGGCATCTAAGCAGTACAGAACATGTTTACACTCTGCCTGCTCATGGCCATTCAAAAAAAAAATAAAAATAAAAAAGAGATTAAATGCAGTTTTTCCCTTCCAAGTAATTCAGGCTTAAACCCACAGAGCTGATAATGCTGATTGGAAAGCTTAGTGCTGGCATAAGTGCAAAAACAAAATAATAGCTTGTGCCGTCCCCTTTCCTGCAAAGTTCAGGTGTGCTGGTAGTGGAGCTTTCAGTTTGCAGCATCTATCTGGAAAATGTCAGAGGGCAAAATCTCCTGATGACAGTTTGCACCTTTTCCTGAGCACTATACGTGGCGTTTCTTTCCCTGTGCCTCCCGTGCTGGCTGCGCTCCACGCTCCTTTACATAATATTGCCTATGAATAGGACAAATCCTCTTTAAATCCTGCCTCATATTCATGCTTTCTGTGGGTTGTTTTGCAGTCATTTAAAGTACTATAGATAAGGCTTGGTCATAGATAAATCATGCTGTGACATTTTGTGGGATTCATACCTTATTTCATGTCTGAGCATTCCTGTGGGCGGGAAGTACATAGGTCTAAATGGCTATGAGAGATAAGATGAGGGGATGTGGCAACACACTGCTTTTATCTGGGTTTAAGGAATTCCTGGGGGAAGGCTCCTTCCCAAACTGTGTACAAGTCTTTACCCAGGAGGCTTTCTGGGCATCCCAGCAGCAGCTTCTCTGAATTTCGTGCAAGCTAGTCAGCCCCCCGCCCTCAGTACGGCTCCAACCCACTCAAACATAGGAAAAGCTCATTTTGTCAATCGGAGTTCAGCGTCTGTAACAGGAATTTAAATGGCTTGGCATCTGTCCAGAGAAGACAGTGTTTGTGGCAAGCTGTTAGATAACGTTCTTGCACAGTGAACAGAGTATAAACAGAGCTTGGAGTGCTTGGGAAATTGGTTTCCACCCTTTCCCCTGCTACCTGGTGCATGCGCCGTAGCCATATCGTGTATAACCTTGTACACCTCTTACCTGTCTTTGACAGCCTTCCACTATGATCAGTTTCTGCTGGGGTGATGTCCGAGCAAAGACTATCTCGGAGTGGTTACACAAAATGTCATCCAGCTGCTGCAAGCTCATGTCCTTCAGCTCCATCCCATTGACTACTGCTGCCGTGGCTTCCCTGTAATAGCCATGGGAAAGCTAGATAAATTTTCAAATCCAAATGCTTAGATAAAAATAGCATGCTTGTAGAATGTATGCAGCTTAAGGAAAGCAGCAAATGGAGTTAATTGCAGAAGCAGTAGTTGTTAATCAGCAGGTATTGAATGAAAGATGCTGTAGAAATCCAGACAGAATTAGTTACCTAGATACAGAGAGAAGCAATTGAAGCTTCCTCCTGAGTAGACCTAACAAGAGAAAATGCATTTTAAAGAGAACTGAGTGGGAGGATGGGACAGTGGAAGTGGAGGAGGATCTTTTCTGTAAAAAGCTTTTAGGCTTCTCTTATTATGTTAATTTTTTCACATTTAATGGGTGAAAGAGGAACGTAGACTTGCTGGTCCTTAGGTCATCCTCCAGCACTGCATGGGATTCTGAATTTTGCTTTTCATATGCGTGTGTTTTGTCAGAGGTGCAGTGACAGCAAAGACCAACATGATCTGCCAAGTTTTAGTCACCAGTTTTTCCCAAGTGCCCCACGCAGATGAGAGCCCCTGCCCTAAGCATACAGTTACTTACGTAGAGATCACTTGTTAGATGGACAACGTGGCTGGGCATGTTACCAAGAACCAGAAAAGCAAAAAGCAGCTGTGATGCAGAAATTGGCTAAAAGCATTGTAGAGAGAGAAGGCGTAGCTTGCAGAAAATGAAGCCACGGGTACCTCCTATATTCTGCCTGCTCTTACCGTCTATTGACTTGCTCAACAGGAATATTGAGGCGCTTAGCAATATCTTCCACGGTCTCGCTGGTGGCTGAAATGATGCCTACACTCTTGGCAATGGCCTTAGCAGTGATTGGGTGATCGCCAGTGACCATGATAACCTGAGGAAGGGACAAGCACTTAGGGTAAGTGACAAATGTATATGCAATTGATGTAAAGAGATAAGTTGAAATATCTATTGTTCTATACCAGGAAGCAGTTTGGAATCTGAACTTGGAAAGCTGTGCTATGTACGTAACAAAGACAGATTATGACTATTAATTAGCTCTGTATTGATTTCTATTCTCCACTTCTTGCTATTGGCACTATTTTATCAGGGCTGCAAAAGAAAAACTTGTCATGAGCAGCAAGGTTGGAACGATGCAGAATAAAGAAGCTTTTATATAAGAATTTATAACACGTATACTCAAAAATAAGAGTTCTTGGAATGTTGCATTGTAAAATGGATCCTTGAGAATGAGGCCTCCTGACAGATAAGGCAAAGATTTTTCTTACTTTTCTTGAAGAAAAGTTGCCAGTTTCCAGATCTATCTTAAGACTACAGAAAAATTACTCAGAATTAGGACTTGGGATTCATCTCATCAAGAATAATGAGAAATTGGTAACTCCAAATACCAATTTTTCCTTTATTTAGCTAGGTGGCCTCTCAGTTTCAAGCTGGAAATTTACTTGTGGTTCTCTTGGGACTGAAATTAGGAGAACTATTGCGTCAACTTCAACTTGAATGGTTTTGAGATTAGTGATTCATATGTGTAAAAGTTCCTAACAAGTGTAGCCCTGTGTCCTGATGCTTTCTCAAGAATTGCTCCTATTACCTTACGCTGTTTACAGACAAGTAATTCTAGCTGGCATGGTTTCTATACTCTAGAAGGGGATCCAATGAGACACTATCTCGGTTTCTCTAAACTTGGATTTCCAGTTCCAGGGTTCTTCACACACTTTCTGTGGTCTGATTCCCACTTAAATTTAATCCATTTCCCATCTCAGGGCCTTCAAGTAGTTTCTCTAAGTTACAATTTCAGAACAGTATTAATGAACATTGAAATTTGTGGTAGGTGTTTCTAGAAAGATATTTAATGTCAATGCAGTGGAAGATCTTAAAAGTTACAATATCATGAGTCTTTCTGTAGCATCACTGTATCCTTCGGTGTAGGATCCCTACCTTGATTCCAGCACTGCGGCATTTCGAGACAGCATCTGGCACTGTGGAACGAGGTGGGTCAATCATAGATAAGAGCCCAACAAAGCACAGGTTGGAGGTGGGGAAATTCATGGAATCTGTGTCAAATGGGTATGTGTCTGGAAACTCGTTTTCAGGCAGGTACAGATGACAGAAACCTGCAAGGAAACAGTTGATGAAATGTACAGGAAATAGTGAGAGAAATAAGAGAGTTTGCTGTAGCATAGCTTCGGACTTTTCTTTTGTCTGTAAAACTCACATGCATTTAACCACAAGCTTTTTATGGAGTGCTATTTAACCTGCCATTTTAACCTTCAAATCAAAGTGCATATAGAGTCAGTGTTTCACGTGGCAAAGGTATTGATGCTACTAGCTGGGCAAGAGTGTTTTCCTTTGTGGATGACTTCTGTTGGCTTTTTATTTTTTTTGGCTGCACGGCGTGGCAGATCAGCACCAGTATATAGCAGTAAGGGCATCCCCGCCACAGGGAGCTTACAGCACATCATTGAGGTTTTAGCACTCTGCTGCGGAGGCTGTACACTTTGCTTTTCTCCTTCACTGCAAGTGTCCAGGCAAACTGGTCTCGTACCAGGATTTAAAGCCCCATTCTGCATTGCAGTTCTCTTACAGTCTCTAGTTGCACTCACCCAGTACTCTCTCTCCCATGCCTCCCAGCTCCATGTATGCTGTTTGGAAAGCTTCTGCTTTTTCACTGTCCAGTGGTTCTTCTTTGCCATTGATCATGATGGTGCTACATCTCTCTAAAATCCTCTCTGGGGCACCTTTCATCACCAGCAGAAAACGTTTGTCGTTGGGATCATCAGTCTCGTGAATGGAAAGCTGCATGCCACAAATATGAAATGATTTGAAAGAACGTTTGTGATCCTCATTTTTTTCTGGTTTTGGTCACTTTGCATGGAAATAACGTTTCTCCTGCTTTTCTCCATGAAAACATAGTTCTTTCCATCAAATGGAATGAACTGCAGTTATTTTCCCCTGTCGTTGCATTCCCCCATTATGATTTGCAGGTCACAAACTGATGCATTACACGTAGTGATAGAAACAGTGAAAGCTAAAACAGTCTGGCCTAATTTCCCAAATTGAAACACACCTGGAATTTGTTGGTGGAGTTGAAAGGAATTTCAGCCACTTTCTTGTTTTGTGCTCTAATACTCATGACGTCACCCAAAATGACTTCTGCAAATTTCAGCAGAGCTGTTTCAGAGGCATCACCTACCACAACTCTCTGCATGGACAGAAGAATCATAGAATCATTAAGGCTGAAACAGTTTATAGCACATACACTTCTGCACTTCTGTCAAGAGAGCTTGCATACTTCTATAAGATGTTGTGTGCTTAAACAGCAATGAAGCTACATAAAGCAATGGTTGTCCTGAAAAATACACTAAAAATTTTAGTAATTAATAGCATGGAAATTCTTGATACCTGAGGGTTTTTTTCTGCCTTAAACTTTTTGCAAGCCTATAGCAAGTAGTAACTCAGAAGACTGAAGCGGTAAAATTTAAGAGATAACTGAAGCTAAACAGAACAACTCGTGTGTATTGTTCTTTTAAAGGAGGAGGAACAGGTTGACGTGAAGTAGGCTGTACCTTCATTATTGGGAGATTTTCCTGTCCTGGTCTGAATTCTGCCCGGTTGCAGAGAGTTACAATTTTTGATAATGCTGTCCATGATGGAGAACTTTGATCAAAAGGCTGAGCTGAAGTGAAACAAAATAAAGATTGCATCCTTTAGGATATTACATGGTAAAAGTAGAAACTTAAGTTTGAAACCACAGGACTGAATTATTTGCAGAAGAGCATCGTTCTTTTGATAGGTTCTGTTATAGAAAACCAATTTGACACAAGCCTTTGCATTAGTCAGCTAATTAGTTCTGGCAATGTTACTTAGATGATGTTTCTCTGTCTATTTTCTTACTAAATTTACTGTTGGTGAATGGACATGCATTAGAACCTCCTCAAGACTTACTCTCTGTGAATGGAGTTCAAATAGTAATTCTTTTGTTCGCATCTCTGCGTGGCAAAGAAGGGACTTTCCTATTGCACACACACTTCTGTGTGGCAGGGAGACATATCTGATTTGGCTATGGAAAGACCCCCATTGGCATCAGCTTGGCAGACAGTAGGTGTGAAACATCACAGATTTGATCAATGTAGCTGCCCCTTTCCAGATCCCCCACTGCCATATTTACTTGTTTGATCTTCACTGGTGTCAGCTGAGTAGATCTGATTATCAAACCAGAGGTGAGCAACAGTCATCCTGTTTTGTGTGAGGGTCCCTGTCTTGTCAGAGCAGATGATGGAAGTAGAGCCGAGTGTTTCCACAGCTTCCAAGTTCTTCACCAAACAGTTCTTCTTTGCCATCCGCTTGGCTGTCAGGGACAGACTCACCTGGCAGAAGTAAAGAAGTTCAGCTTGCTGTTACTGAGGTACAGTTACAGAACAGTGTAATGAAGTTACATACTTCTGGTTTTTTTATGCTTTTTTACTTTCTAAAAGATCTTTAAAAAAAAAAAATCTTCTGGTTGGTTGCAGTGCACTGTTTTTCTTTGTAATAGCATTATTAAGACCAGAGGTTTTGCAGTAACTAGCAAAGTACATGTGCTGTACGAGGAACTTACTTGTGTGCTGATAGAAATAAGAGTGTCACGTCAGTTAAGAGGCTGTTTTAGGTGGAAGAACCTACAATGTGGGGAAAACTCCTAATCACTACCTTAATGAATCCTGAAGCAAGCCTCTTCATTATTGCAGGACTGCTAGTTTGTCGTTGGTGGTGTACTTTAGGGCTAACAGTGCTTAACAGTTCTGTTGCTTCTCAGCCAGAGATTCTAGTGATAATTTTTATGTATTAGTTAACAGACTTACTGTTACTGTGGCTAGCAGTCCCTCTGGCACATTTGCCACAATGATGCCGATGAGAAAGATGATGGAGTCCAGAATCTTGTATCGCATTGAAACAGAAATGATGAAGAAGAGGACACCAATGGAAATGGCCACTCCTGCCACCAGGTAGACAAAATGCTCTATCTCGATAGCAATGGGTGTTTTCTCATTTCCTACTCCCGATGCGAGCGAGGCAATCCGCCCAATGACAGTGCGATCCCCGGTGTTGATTACAATGCCAGTAGCAGTGCCTGCAAGGAAATAAGAGTCTGTTGGCTCCAAGAGAGATTGTCTTCTGTACACAGTACTGATTGACGAAGTCCCTTCTTGGCCTAATGTAACTAAGACTTTATCCCAGAATGACATTTTCTCCCCACAGAAATCTTAGAGGTATCAGTAAAGGGAAAGAAGGACATATTTTCATTAATTATAATCTTTTTTGATTGTGTTGCAGTAGGAATGCATCGTTATCCTGGGCACTGTACAGTTTCCTAACAGATAGTCTGTTAAGAATGGTATGTAACTTTTTAGTTCTGAAAATAGGGACAGCACCTTTAAGTGTACAGAGCCCTTTCAAAGAAACATCCACAAGTACTTAGAGGATTCTAATTCCTTGAAGCAGAATTGTTCAAAATGAGTTAGCAATATTATGTAGCACCCTGTCCATGTGTCATTTCAGGAAGCCCTTTTCTCTGTCACTACACACCTTCCACACAGGTGGTGGAGTAGAACGCAATGTTCTTGGTCTCCAAAGGGTTCTCGTGGGTGAAGTCACAAGAGCGGGACTGTGGTTCTGATTCCCCTGTGAGTGAAGAATTGTCCACCTTTAATGAAATGGAGACATGCCCGTATTAAAGTTAGTAATACACGGTTACAGCCCAGAAGGCAAGAGTGCAGCACATTTAGTAACAGGTGACAGGGCCATAATCTCTCAGTGCTGTTTCTCTGAGATGATTGTCGTTGTCACTGAGAGAATCTGTTACTGTGGGATTTCCACGTCGTATGCCTGGTGGTGGGATTTTCAAGTAGCAGCCTGAAAGAAAACATGGTTTGAACGTCTACCTCCAGGTCTCAGAAGACATTTAACACAGCGTTGGTATTTCTGCCTCTGTCCTGACAAAGAGCATTGCTAGAACAAGGTATGGCCGTAATGCCTTCTTTTGGTGTTTGGCAAGTGTGGATGTTAGTACTGCATGAACTGAGGGTCTCAGTAGTTTCTGCATTCTGTAATTTTAATAGCTAATGGCTGATCTTAAAGCTCTAATAACTCGTATTGGTTGCATAGAAATTCTTTGTTATAAAAGCCTCTCGACCATGTTTTTCCTCTCTCCCCATGCTCTACAAAGCATTTTTTACCTTACACCCCTGAGCAGAGATCAGGCGAATGTCCGCTGGGATCCTGTCTCCACCCTTTATTTCCACGATGTCTCCAACCACCAGCTGTTCTGCTGGCAGTTCCTTCTTCTCCGCATCTCTGATGACAAGAGCTTGCTGAGGGGATGGAAGTATGACAAAAATTAGTGTTTTACTGTTCTTTAAATCTCCTACCAAGAGGTAGATTCAAGTTGTGCTTATTGCTTAAGTCCTACTTGTGTCATTTTGAGGTGTGCTCTTAGAATGAGTTTTTATCTCGAATGAAAAGCCTTGGTTGCTCTCACCTGTGGAATCATTTTACTGAAGCTGGCCATGATGTTTGTACTTTTAGCTTCTTGATAGTAAGCGAAGATACCAGTGAGGATGACAACCAGTGCGAGGACTACACCAAGGTAGAGCTAATCAATAAAAGAAATAACCCAGTTAATTAAAGGTATACATTCAGCAGTTCCTCTGTTAGAATAACTCATAGTTCCGTATTGTTTCGAGAGACTCTTAAAATGACTTACTGGACCAGGCTAAAAGACAAATTAAGAAAAGAGCTTTCAAGTTTTGCCCTGCTGGTGATCAAGTACGTCTTTTGGGGTATAAAAAGGATTTTTAATTGCAGGCGTCCAGTTCCTCTGAAAAGCCTTCTCTAAACTAAACCTGGCATGAACCTGAACAAATTATATTCCTAGCAGAGTGCAGCTCATAAGGGAATCGAAGTCAAAGACTCGAGTCCTTTTCAGACTTCAGTGTTGCTCTTATGAGTTCTCGAGTGTTATGATTGTGGGTAAGTGGTTATAAAACCTTTGGACAGGCACTCATAGACAGAAGTGGTATGTCAGGTATTTATCAGAAATGTTCAGTAGTGGAGGGAGAGTCCTGAAAGAATAAAAGGCCTCCTTGTAGTTACTGAGTAACTATGAAGTAGTATTTAAATTACTTAGATTGTCAAAGGGTCACATACTCACTTTGTAGTTATTCAAACACTTACATTGTCAAAGGGTGATTCAGCTCCCTGGGCAAACTGAATGCCAAATGAAATCCAGGAGAAGACAGCTCCTATCCATAAAAGGATGGAAAACCCTCCCACCATCTGCTTGAGGAACTTAACAATTTCAGGAGTGGCTTTGGGAGGAGTGAGTGAGTTGGGACCATCACGAGCCAAAATCTCTGCTGCTCTTGAACTAGAGAGACCCTGCAAAAGCAAATGTCATGTTTAAAATGATGTCACAGAAAACAGATTTTTTGTCTGAACTCAGAAATAAAATTTGCATGCTGCTTGTTCATTAAACATTGTTAGTATTATGGATCAGCTGCAGTAACCTGCATCTTTCATTTCCAAATCATGATTTCAGGGTAGCTATTATTAGTTATCTGCTATGAAGACATAGATACTGCTTTTCTGGAACAGTGAATTTGTGGCTGTGTCCGTTAGGAGTTTTCATTCTCTGTCAGTTATCTGTCAAGTACACCTGTACTAAATGTTTGGAAAGATGAGAAAAAACAGACATCTGTTCTTTTGCTATTGTTTCTGTATTTCCACAATGAAGTCTGCAGTTCATGGGTTCCTTGAAATTATTGTCTGTATTTGGCTGTGTTAGATGTTTTGATATTCAGATGTAAGGTATCAAAGGGAGTCAGGGGCACAGCTTCTCAAATCTAGTGTTTCCCTCAAGACAAAATAATGTCCAGTGCACTCACTTGCCATAGGTTTTTACAGACACTGCCAGTGAAAAATGAATTGTAGTTAGATCGGAACATCTGATAAAAACTCTGTCTTTAGAAAAGCAGAGGCTCTTCTGAAAACTTTGAGGTCAGGTTTTATACAGGGAATTTTATTTCAAAGCAATAGATCGGACTGCTTCAGACTTGAGAAAAACTCTAGTCTGAATCCAGGTCAGTGCTGCACGCTGACTTGCTGTCTATTTTAGGCTTTATTGGGGGTTAGTGCATCATGCTTATGCATGCACGTATGTATCCATGACTGCATCTCTTGATTTGGATGCTTTTCCATCGCCTTTAAGAAGCTTTGAATCAGCCAAAGATATAGGAAGGCATGTGAATTGGGCAGTTTCTTAGTGATGCCCTAAGTACTTACTTTGTTGATGCTTGTGCCATACTTTTCTTCCAGTTCTGAAGCGCTGAGTTTGTGGTCATCCTGAATTCCAAAAGAAAGAGAAAATGATAGTAAGCAGAATGTCAGACTGTTGGAAATTTTATATTGGGATCTAGAGAATGTTCAAACTGTCTTGATCTGGGACCATGGATCCAGTTGCTAGGATTACATCCCACTTCCATGAATAAGCAATATGCAGTTTTTCATAAAAAGCACGAGCCTTCTCTTGTCTATTTCCACCTCTGCTGTTAGCTTATTTTTTACTGTTTGCAAAACATTTCTTCTTGTCTTCTCTTGACAGAAGTAAGATGTGTTTCACCACAAATGTCAGTCTTATGTGGAATCAAGAAGCTTAACTGATAAATGTGAAAGGTCTGGGGGAGCTGCTAGCAGTGTACACACCACTGAAAGATAGCATTTTCTTTAGATTTTGTGTGTACTTTTGTAAATATCTCCCTCCTCCAGCAAATCTATCGCAAGAACAGAATGGTGTTCTCGTGTTAATACCATACTGTTTGCCACAAATGTGTGTGCTGCTTTCTGTTGAATAGCTCCTCTTTACATGCATGCTACAGGACCATGCATTCAGTACCATGGGCGATGTTGTTGATAGAAGAAAGGGTGTGGTGTTGGAATATGTGTGACAACAATCTTTGCATCTGATTGACAAGGTAAGGTATGTGAAATGATTTGCCAAAGTCTTGTAGAAAGAAAGCAGCAGGGTCTAAACACAGTTAAAAAGGCGTATGGGAGAGGGAAGTCTGAAAGCTCTTTCCTTTCTCTGCAGTAACACCTCTGTGGTATCATTGACCTAATTATAACTTGTGCCCAACTGAGATTTAGAAGCCAAGAATTTGTGAGTTCTCACAATTGTTTTCACAGAATGATTCATTGGTACTTGGATGAGTCAAGTAACTTGTCTGTGCTTTGGTTTCACTTTAGAAACACGAGAGTAATGTTACATCCCCTGATAGCAAACATAAGATACGTTGAGAATTATTTAGCTGGTACTGAATAGGTCTTGGAAAGATGCTGGATAAATTCATGGCCCATTTTTGGCTTTCCTTACCTTTGAAATATTGTCTAGCCCTTAAATAGCCTTTGCTGTGAGTTGCTCTTAAAGCAATTCAGAAAAGAGGTCAGTATAATTACCTTCATTTTTCAGGTTGGGAAACTGAAACATACAGAGCGGAAGCAAGGTTTCCAAGATCAGTTGTCAAGTCAGGAGCGACCCAGAAGTAAAATACAGGTTTCTTAGGCTTAGTGTGCAGTCCTTGAAGTACATTGCATTTAATTCAGGGTGGAAAAGCTGTGTTTAAAGCTGAGGCATGCTTTTAGATCTGCTAGAAATCTAGAGCAAGATATTTTGCTTCTCTCTTCCCTCTGTTTCTTGGCTGAATGTACAGGTGGCAGTTCAGAGGAAATGCTGATTATAGTAACTCCATCTGGGAGAATACAGACCTCTTTAGGGAGATACTGTTCTGTACCATTGGTAGCTTAAGTAAGCCAGAATCATTCTTTCATTAAAGGTATTAATCCCGCACAACTTTTTCTCTGGCAGACTTCAGGAGAGTGAGGAAGGTAGTTCTTCCCTATTATGACTTTCATGCAATATGCCGTTAAAACGCCAGGTGAAACAGGAGCTTAGCAACACTCACCAGGTCCAGTTCTTTCTTAAGGTCTTCACTCTTTTTCTTCTTGTTGCCTTTCAGGTCTTTGTACTTCTCCTCTTCAACTCCAGTCTCTGTTTTTTCCAGATCTTTTATTCCATGGATCTCAACTGAGTAAACATCAGACTTTTTCTGTAGAAGAAATAAAGTTTTGGCATTGGTGTGAGCACCTGCTGCGACTAGAAGGAAGCAGTAAAAAATACTGCAAACATTTCAGACTGACAAATCCACCTTTTTGAGACAAGTTACAAACAGCTACTGGTTTTTTGTTTGTTTTGTTTTGTTTTTCTGCTGGCAACTTAGAGCACTAGTTCTTGTCCTGAGATTTCTAGAGCAAGTGTTAGATCACTCGTGATCTGGTCTTCAGCATATGTAACTGACAGTGATTCCTTAGAGAGTGCAACACTTCCAGTAGTTTATGATCTAACACAAAGCATAGGAATATTGCCTAGGATCTCAGGGTCAGCACTGAAAACCATTGTCATGTATTGGCTCTAAAGAGGAGATAAATGTAAAAGCAAAAGTTGTTTAAAAGAAAAGTGAAGAGTAAAGGAAAAGGAAAGGAAAAAATTTAAATGAGAACTTTTTTTCTTTAGCTATTCCTGGATATTTAGATATGTGACTTTAACTTTTCTTTTTGAAATAAAATTAATGTTTATATTTACCCATTTACACTGGATTACATAGAAATTGAGGCAAACAGCATAATGGTTGCGAAGGAGAATCAAGCCTGTTACTTCTGCCTTCTCTCTTTACTCATACTTGTCAATCTAGTAGCAGGTACAGGAAACTGTTAAATAACCGAGGGATGCTGCCAAACCCCTGATGCTCTGCTTTTATCGATAACTTGAGGGGGAGGGAGTTGCTGCCTCCCAAGTTTAAGTTAACGCTGTAGTCTGAAGGGCAAACTTCCTGTGTTGCCAATTTACCAGCTTCTATAATCATAACGTTCCAGATATTAATTATCTTGTATACTACATGCCATTCCTTGGAAGAACTATTGGTTGACCCCATTTCAGAGGCTTCCTTAGAGATTAACCATCAGAGCTTCGTGAGAGTCATACTGCGTCTTATCTGATGGTGTGCTCTACTAGCGAGATGGATGCACTTGTATGCTGCTGCTGCTGTTACCTGTCTGTCTAACAAGTACATACACATTTTTGTAGGACAGATGTCAATATTCAGAGTTGTTCTGCAAAGGTAATATTTCAGGTGAGATGAAAGTAGACATCCTACATACAGACCAAACCAGACAGCTCAAGTGATGGAAACAGCAAGGAATGGAAAGGTTTCAGACATCTTGCTATTATTATGAATTCAAAATTGGCACCCTGTCCTCCGATGCCCTTTAGTTAGAGGAATGTTGAAATCTTGAAGTTGTATCTTGAGGAAGGAAGGGAAAAGCTAAGGGCTGGTGGTAGTTTGAGCAGTTACAAGTCTGGAAGCCTTCTCCCTAAAGCACTTGGATTTGTTTGATACATATCCCAGGTAAAGGTCATCTCTGTTACAAGATGTTCTAATTTTTTATCTTGCAGAAGTTTTAGTCTGGATTATCTGTTGGAATTTTTCCTTCAAGCTACTCCTCCTTCCTTTAGCTATCCAGCCCAAAATCTGTTTGGCTTTTCAAATATCCAGAAAGTAAAGACAAGGATAGAAAGAAAGCAACTATCTGTTGCAAGAGTGTCACAGGAAGAGAATAATAAAGAAAAATCATGAAGTTAGTAAAATCTGCTGGTCACTGTGCATGATGTACACGTAACCTTTAACCTAAACATTTTCATAAAATCTCAGATTTTGGCATTTGCAGAAGAGCTATCATTCATGAAACTGTTGATTACAAAACTAGCTATTCCTAGAAGCATTTCCTATCCAATCTGATCTCCTTACTTTTTAGGATTAGAAATGCATTCCTATCTAGAGTGAAAATTTTAGTTGTTACACTGGATGCCCAGCATTGTCTAGTATCAGTTCCATTTTCACTTAGCTCACAATTACAACACATACATGTATATTAAAACTTAATTCAGTGCTTATTCTTAAGAAACTTGTGCAGTACCAGTAGTTCTGGTGAACAGTGTACTCACCTTTACCATCTTGGTGATTTGATTCCCCTTCTGATGGAATGAAACAGCCAAGCCAAAGGGTCTGGATGAAAAGCAAAAGCCCAGTCGAACAAGAGTATCTCAGAGCACTTCTGGCTATTGCAGTGCAAAAGCTCACAGAGGTTTTAGTTCCCTCTCAGCTGACAAGCAGATGTTAGCTGGAATCCTGCTTGTGCTTTGGCATCCTTCAGGCAGGACGGGTTCGTTGTCCAAAGCCTGTGGAGAAAGAGCACTGTTTGCTAGTGCTTTATAAATCAGCATCTTGTGCTGCCACTCCACCCCTTCCCTTCCAGGTCCAGCCCATCTTCTGTTTCACCTGTAGTAGGTGGAAAAATACCACAGTAATGGGCATGTGGGTTTCAGGTCAGATAGTTTCTAATTATTCCTTTGTAGTGTTTGCTCACGACTAGGGAACAGGTGTATTATTCATCTTGCTAGAAGCAAAGAGTTTCCTTCGGAGACTTTCCAGCACCGGACTCCCCTTCAGATTTCTAGCTGTCACGGCAGCAAGTGGTGGGGTAAAGGAAGCCTGGGCACATTTTGTATCTCCTGGCTGTTAACGTGTTGTTCTGTTTGTCTGCCTTGGGTCCCTAAAAGTCAGATCCCTCCCCTATTTAGGTACTAGGGATTTTATGGAGGAGTTCTCCTTCAAGTTTCTTAACTTTGACTTCATTTTTTATTTTGGATTGCATTTGATGCGTTTTTAACCTTCATGTGGATCTGGGAAAAAAAATCACTTCCCCATGCATTTTCAGCAACAGCACTTACCTGAACAGCTTGTGTAAATTGTTTGTCTTGTGCCAATTACAAGCTTCCATATGGGAGTGATAACAAGATTTATGACATGCCTAATACCTGGTGTATCGCATCAGTCAGAAGTAAAGTTAACTTTTTCTTCATCCCTTTAATTTCACTGAAGAAAAACTAAGATGTATATGAAAAATTTTCTGTACTTCAACATTACTTCGGGAAAGGGTGTCTTTCATCGGGCTGGCAGAACTGGTCTCACTGCACACATAACGTTCCAGCAGTGTTTTACGTTATATAATTCATAAGCTTAAAATTGCATCATTTGAGATGCTGTGAGGTACCACAGTCACTGGCAGATGACTCCATTTGTCGTAAGAGATAGAACATATTAATAGAAATAACTAACATGGACCATTTCAAGCCATACGTTTAAGCTGTTAAGAGTAGGGAAGAGAACCCAGAAACATGCTTTACTGCTTCAACAGGACCAAGAGCAAACACATTCAAATTAGGGACTGGCTTCCTGTGACTAGAGTTCATACTTCCTTAAGCTATGTTTATATTTAAAAACAGAACTGCATCTATTTCTCAATTTACGTTTGTCTTTTTCCATGGCATTCTTCACTCTTAAAACATTAAGATGTTGAATTGCATCAGGAAAGGTTTCACCGTGAGTTTCTTCTGTTTGTTAGTTTTTTGAGAACTGGATTGTGTCCTGGAGCTTGAATAGAAACCTTTTCATGTGCATATAAATATCGGAGATTTCATGATATATGCCATATGCAAGAACATATGTTGACTGTATTCAGCATCTCTGTGTGTCGTGTGTTGCCCATTACCAAGATACTAGAACCAAGAGGATCGAGAGGTACAGGGAGTGTATTGGACACCAAACGAGAATGCTAATGCTGGAAGCGAGGGGCTATGTGAAAGCAAATGTGTACTTGGAAGTAGTGACAAGCCCTCCAGGAACACAGTTGTGTTGTCCTTCAGATCTATTAGTAAAGACGGTGAGCTGGAAAATGAGAGAAGAGGGCTAACATATCTTCACCTTTTTCATTTATAATTTTTAACTGGGAACTGGGATTTACAATCCAGCAGAGAGGAATAGCTGGTAGATGGAAAACAGGAGTGTGTATCATACTGTGCTGTTCACTGACTTGTAAAAACAACTACCCTGTACTTCTTCCTAATAATTCATGATTTAGAATGTTTTCTGGGTCATTTTGGTGGGTTTCACATTTCTCTAGGTAGTTATTGTTTTTGTCTGGGGACAAATGCTAGAGACGCAAGTTAGAAAGTGCTTGGCAACAAAGCTCTCCATGTGCCATTGTCTGGATGCAATATTTACATTGATGCACCTTCTTAAAGGTATGTCTTATAGCAAGTTAATTCAACTGGGAAAGGCCTGTAGGCATTGCCATAGCTCAATATTCACAAAGTATTGAGCTGGTTTTACTGCTTACAAACAATCTGTAGTGAGATTCCAAGTTGAAAGTACAAAAGCGATGGTTTAAAATTCTGTGGCTGGAATTTCATTCATTTTTTCACTGAAGGGATTGTTGATTTTCATGTGAATTACAAAGTAAAGACGAGAAGTGCTATAAAAGGCAAATTCCTTGTTCCCTGTGAACCAACAAACCACGGTAGGACACGGGAGGATCCCACTGTTGGGAGCACTGATGTTCTTGGGTTTTGTTGTTTGGCCCTGGGGTGAAGAAGTGCTAGAAATGGAGCCCACGTGAGAAGCCAGGCTGCAATGCTGGACAAGTGCATAGACACCCTTGAATCCTGCCAGTGAAGCACTTGTCCCTTGGCTTGGCAAGATGTGGCATGCCCAGAGAGGAATATATTTGTGCCTGTGCCAGAGCTGTAATCATCATGTGGGTTCCCAGCGTGTCTCAACACTCCAAGCTGAGCCCTGTTTCAAAGGTAAAACAAATGTGTTTTGCTCAGATTTCTAGCTGTTGGCCTAGGAAATAGTGAGTGTCCCTTCTGAAGTATTGTCTCTTGTGTCTTCAGAAGTATTAAGATGTATTTTGATTCTGTTTTAAGGCAATGTCTGCTTGCAAGTGTTGCAGAAGGACAAACAGGAGAATATTTTGCTGTTATTTAACACACCGAGGTGTTTATTCACACGTACTCTGAAGACTGCAGGCTCATTGTCAGTACGTGTGCTCAGATTCTCAAATCTGTTCAGGTTGTGCAGGGAAGGTGAAAATATTTGTAAAAACTTCTGGAGTAAAGAAACAATTTAATGGTTTTGCTTTCGTTTATCTTCTTGACAGTGTGTACCTTTCATAACAGCACAGTTTTATTTAAATGCCTTCCATCTTGCATGAATTAGGGCGTTAATTACCAAAAAAGCAGCGTGCAGTTTGAGAAGTACCTAAAGATGCAGGAGTGTGTGGGTGGGAGATCTGTGCTCGAGTTTGCTTTCACAGGGCGTAGGAGCTTGCTGCTTGCTCAGGGAAGGCCAGCAGAGGGAGCACAGCAGCCTCTGTGCTTAGGTCTTTGCTTGTTCATTCATTGCTTGCACAGCAACAAAAATACTCAGAGATTTCAGAGAACAGTGTGTGTCTCAATGTCCTATCAGGCCTGTCTCTAGCTAGAGAGAAGTGTGTTGTGGCTTTTCATTTTGTAATGTAAACATAAAGCAAAAACGAAGAACAATCTGAACTACAGGTGATAGTTTTGTAGTGCTAAAATCGTCTTCCAAAGGTGGGATAGAACCACAGATGAGCTAGGCAAGGTACCCAAATGAGCTGTGGGCTTCCCTTGTGCTGTCAGAGCCTTTAAAATGAGGCTTTGCAGCCAGCTCTCTCCAGTGGCTGTTGCAGCCGTTAGGCTGAGGACATGTTCTGGGTTGGGAACTTCCCTCATGTGGGAAGTTCTGGGGAGTCCTCGCTTCCTTACTCAGGAGAGAGGAAAAACTCTGAGCAGAGGGAAAAGCCAGTGTCAAATCTTACCCTTTTCCTTCTTAGTTGAATTCAGAGATGCTAAACCATAACTCACAGGCCACCAGTGGTGAACAATACACTTCTATAGACATGGAAGAAGCCAAATGAAAAACACAGGCAGTATTTTGACATTGATAAACACTGGCCATAAACCGCTCTTTGAGTGCCTACAGCACTCATCTTCCCATGATCAGCAGATTGCGTGTTCTGTTTTATGTAGTAGTTTATGGAGGTCATAGAAAGGTATATTTCTGTGCTTTTTTATGGTTTTTCTTTCTTGTTCATCACAGGTGAATAGGAAATTCTGAAAATCAATAAGATTGGGTCCCAGCTTTTAAGATGGCACTCTAAATGATGAGCTGTAGTCTGCCTTACTCGAAGTGCCATGTTGACTTGATATCCCCAGGGACCTGGCACAGTCACCACTGTTGTAGTCTGTTTCAGTGAAAGTTTTAGCTCAGTTTTATAAAAGGAATTGCCCTAAGCTTATGGGTTTTGAAGCTAATGTATTCCTGGGGTGATTTTTGTGTATGCACATGAGATAACAACAGATGAAATATATCATTTCATACATTCATTTCAATGTACCATTTATTTCTTCCTCTGAAGAAGAGAGAATTAGGCTTGGGGGAAGTGTCTGGTCTTGTTATTTCTAGCTAGGGAGTTGCTTCTCAGATTTCTACAACAATGCAGTCATTTGTATTCTGTCACTTTCTAATTTGCCCATTCAAAACATTTTCACATGGGTCATTGAGAAGCCATGAGTGTCTCTAATGTATCCAGAGAAATCGTGGGTTACTGGAAATAGTGAGCTACAAAGGTACGTCTTTCACAGCAGGCTGTCAGCTGCTGAACTAGCAACTCCCTACCCAAGGAAAGTTCACAAAGATGAGACGAATTTGCATGTTTCTTGTGAATGGGGTGGGGTGCAAGACTCTTGAGGAAAAAAAAAGAAGTCACAAATGAAACACGGGGTCTAGAACTTGGTTATTCTTCTTGCTATTTTATCTTCCTGCTTCTTATTGCTGTTAATGTGATCTGTTACTCAATACTTATTGAACTTGGTATAAAAAGAGTAAGGAAATTTGAACTTTCTCCTCTTCACAACTGTTGGGGCTGCCCAAGGGTACAGTCAGGACTGGAAGTTGGTGTAGAAGCACAGTACAACTTTCTTCTTTAAATGTGCTGATATTTTCAATGCTTCATTTGCAATCTTATATGATTTACAGGAATTTGTAAATTCTAGTCTTTTGTTCAAACAGTTGCTGTCTTGGTGCTCTCATCATTCTCAGGCAAACCTTTTTTCCTTTTAAAATGCTCTCTAATGTGCTGGTCTAATCTGCCAAACCAGTATATCTAGAGCCTGCACAGCCAACCTGTAGTTTGCAGTCCAAATCTAGTCCTCTAGCACAACATATCCAACCTCATTCCTGAAAGATGTCACAGCCCGTCAAGGGGCAGAGGCAAGCTAGCTCTTCGGGCTGTGCAATAGATGAAAAAGGAACAGTTAGAAGAGGGCTATGAGTATGGGCCTACGTGAAGCTAAAGTTGGGTACGCAGGAAGAGAAGTCAGTAATACAAAGGTACATTTACCCCAAAGCACCTACACAAATATAGGAAAGAAGGCTTTGGGGTAGAGTTTCACTTGTAAAATAAACAGTATGTGTCATACGTGTTTCTAAAGAATTCAGTCCAGAAGCAGCATTGTGTGGTCAGCAAGTGTTGCCATACACAGCCTCTGGAAGGGGGTTGGCCATTATTTATCTGAAGTCACTCTTAACGGGCAATGGCACAATGCTCTTTTGCACAGAAAACTTGGGGCTTGGGGCTTTTGCTTTTTGATGATGAAAAGCGGGTCATTGGACTAACGTGACTGCACAGTAATTGACAACCGATACAGCAGGCTTAGATGTTGACTAGTGAGATACTTCTCACTGTAAGACTGCTAAGGTGCCACAGCCAGCTGTTTACTGTCTGGATGACCTGTATTGGAAAGTGATTAAAAATGAGTCAGTTGGTTGAATGTGGGTTGCTCAGACAGATGAGCTTTTCTTTTTTTTTTTTTTTTTTAATGCCGTGATGTCCTTACATTGATGTCACGTCACCCAGGAGTTCTGCTAACAGAAAATGACAGTTTGCGAGCACAGAAGTGGTGAGCGTTTCAGCTGAGAATGCCAAGATGCTGCCTCACAGCTTGCAACAGCTGCTAGCAGAGCAAGTCAGGATCTTTAGTCACAGCTTGCAGAGCCGAAGGCTGAGACTGACGAAGTGATGGCTCATGGTTTACAAGACCTGACAGCCAGCGACCAGTGCTCTGATGCAGATTGACCTCAGTGTTTGGTATTCCCATCAGGAAGTGTGCTAGCAGATTTGCAGGAAGGAAGCAAAGTTGAAATTGTCAATAGTTGAAATGGACATTGAAAACTGGGGGCTTCAGCAGCTTAGTGGAAGATAAGAGTGAACCATGTTTTAAGATGACTATTTTAAACTGTTTTTTCATTTCTGTAGATTGTACAGAGCTGCACCAGCAGATAAGATAGGAATCTATTGAAGCATTTAATGGAGAATGTTGTCTCTCCCTCTTTCCTTTTCCACTTTAAAAGGTGGGTAAGGAGGAAGAGCTTCCTCTACTCAATTGTTCATACCTTTAGAGAGATTTCAGAGAATCTGTATGCATTTCATTTTTCATTTTTATTTCCTTACGAAACTCTTTTCTTTAGCAATAGTGGTTATGTTTGTGTGCTGCAGCAGAATTCAGAGAAGGCTTACAGGGTAAGAGAAAATGGTCTTGAAATAGTTCAGGGTGTTACACAACTGAGATGTTTGAGCTGCGATACGAAGTTGAAAACAGCATTTTGCCTGTGGAATTTGAAAATCACATGGGCTTATGTGCAACCCGGAGCAGTGTGAAATCTTAACCCCTACAGACCTTGCACTTGGCCTCAGACTGAAAATACGCAGGATCAGGAAAAACTTGTTTTCATATTTGTCAAAGGCATGTGAAGGGGCTTGGCCCAGTGTCTGTGCCTTTGCCACTGGTCTCTCTGCCTTGGTCCTGCACCGGGCTCCGCACCTGTAAGCCAGCATCCCAGATCAGTCACCCAGGTGCTCTGAGACACCGCAGGTCAGGTCGGCAGTGAGCAATCTGAAAGGTAAAGTGCAGAGCTAAAGAAAGTGCCGGTGTCGTAGCATGACAAAGGAGCATGACGAGTGAGAAATTCCCAGAGCTGAGAAATTTCCAGAGCTGTTTCTCAGCAGTTTGTGAAAGCCCAGCTTTCTGGAAGCCCCTTTTGGTTGTACCCTGCTCTCCTACGTTACTTGTGCTTCTGCCATGAGGCAGAAAGTCACGGTGAAAAAACTCCCTTGCCACTTAGCTCCGTCCGGAGTTTTACGTGCTGCAGATCAGTACACGTGTGCTGGTGGCATCAGAGGGAGGAATGGGCGTGGAGAGAGGAAGGTGGCCGTGCTCTCTTCGGAGCTTTCCGTGAAAGCAGCACGAGCGAGGCGCTCTGCTGCTGCCTGCGCCGCTGCCATCGCCTCCCTTCCAGCAGCGCTGAGCGCATCCCCGTGCGTGGGCAGTTTCACCTCGCGCCCTCAGTCCTGGGGCAGTTGGTGCTGTCGGAAAATGGAGCCGTACCTTTCACCTACTTCCCTCTTGGGAAAATGCCCTTGACTGTGATTTACACTGGATAGTGCTTGGCTGCTGCTGAGAACCAGTCCAACCGCTCATTCGATGCAAATCGGTGTGAAGTCAGTTCAGTAAGAAATCCAGAAAGTTAGAGGAGTGGGGATGTGTTCCAGGGGCCGTGTGGCTCAGGGAAACCAGCAAGGAATTAAGGCAGCCACGTTCAGTGACTAACTGGTTTTTATATAAAGTGACTTGGGCCCTCATTCAATGAATGCTGTGTTCAGCATATTTAAATAAAGTTCACGTGTGAATGTTGTTTGGAATTGGGATCATGGCTGCTACTTTCTGCTTCCTGACAGTGTTATCTATATTAGTAACACAGGCATAGGGCTTTGTCTTAAGGCATTTTTCATTCATTCCGTAATTCTAAATTAATTAGGAAATAGGCTGACAATAGATGCTCTGATTAGAAATAATGACTAGGTAATATTTGCTCAAGTAATATAATGTCTGGCTCTGTACTCTGTCACCAGTAGTTTCTATATAAAACTTGTTTCCGTACCTTGCAGCACTTAGGAGTTTGTAAAGTATTAGTCACTGTTGGGAGAGAAAGAAGACGGGATTCTAGGCCTCATGGCATGGAAGCATAGACACGATGTTCACGTCGTTTTTGAATTTTCTTCTCCTCGTGGTCCTTTTGACTTCGGAAGACGCTCAGGACAGCATGGTTAACATTTTGTAAAGGCACTTCACAAAGACTGTATGTTGTTAGATGTAACATCTTCTGAAGTGTTCTGTAGTCTTGTTTTGGTGAAGCATTTATATTTAACAGCTTCAAAATGTTATCTTCAATAGAAGATGCTAGCTGAGTTAGATTTTTTCCCTGTACATCTCCTTTGGTAAGTTGTCTGAGGTACTTTATTATTTACTGTGCTCTGCTTGAGGAAGGCCCCTGGAGGTTGCAGGGACTTCTTAGTATCATACGTGAAGGTTTACAAATACCCCTAGGTAGCAAGTGACCTGTGTCCACCCTGTGCTAGGGTGGTTTTTTCCACCAATAAATCTAATAACGTTTGACAAAGGCGGCCAGGAGCATCATCTCTACTCTGTAGATGGAGAAACTGAGTCACAGAGGGGCAATAAATCAACGGGGAAACCTGGAGTGCTATTCTGGCACTGTGGTGACTTGCTCACGACGTCATGGTCCCCGTTCGGTGTTTTTACCCGTTGTGTTTGCTGGCTGCCACCACAGGCTCGCAGGGGGCTGGGTGGACCTGCAGCAGCGCCCTGTGGAGTGGTGCAGAGCGGAAGGCGGTTTGCTGGGGACGTCAGGCTGTGCCACAACCCGAGTGCTCTCATAGGAAAATCGATAGCAGCAGTAAGGTCCTGGGGTATAAAGAGACGTGAGCTTTCTGCTTGCTCGATTTGTGCCCCTTCACCATATAATTTGCTTGATAGCTGCAAAATGTAATAAGATCTCCTACTATAAAATTGCTTAGGACAAGATACAGCTCATCTAATTTAACGCCGAGGCTACAGTAGTCACTCAGATTGTCTGTATAGCCAAAGGGAAGAAGGAAGCACCTCCAGACAGCAATTCGTTTCATTTGTGTTAAGCATATATGAGATAATGATAACCCTGTAGAGGCGTGCTGTTCTCTGCCTGCAGAGAGGAGGAGCCTGGAAGAATAATTCACATGAAATACCTAGCTTTTAGTGGAGATGAATCCTGTCCTTAGGAACAAATGCATATCAATGAGGCCAGGTGACGTGTTTTAAATATTGAAACAAGTATTTTCCAAGCGTGCGGTCTGTTAGGATTTGGCTTTTGTGTCTGGGCATGTATGAATTAGTCACAGGTGTGGGCACGTGTGGTCCTTGGGCTTCCTTTTAACACATTTTGCTAGCGATTGAGCTGCAGCCTGTCACATCAATTTGCCATGGAAAGATTTGCTTCTAATAGTGATTTTTACCAAGAGTGGCTCCTGCGTGTCCCATCAAGTTTTGCTTTAAGAGTCAATTATTTTGAGTGCATCTGGGGTGAGAGGATTTGTGAACAAGCTAACTAGGAAGGAAAGGCTGCCCGTGTCACCCGAACCATGCTCAGTATGCAAAGTTTTACAAGTAAGCAGGTAGGAGCTGAGGTCTGTTGTGAGCTACATGCAAATAAGCTTAATGCTAATATAAACACACAAAAAAAGCTGAAATATCTCGACAAGATCTCTGCTTTTGATGAGAGGGAAAGCAAATGGAGGCATCTTGGTGTAGTGAGTCTGCCCCAGGTGGCTCCAAGGGCTGGGGAGGTCGGGTCTGTCCTGGAGAAGCGCCGAGGGCTCCGTGTCTCTCTCTGCTCGCAGGAGGGATGACTCCAAAGCCAGCAAAGCTGTAGGAGATGCCATAGTGAAGGACTGTGCCCTGCAACACCTGCTGATGATCTCGGTAATCCTGTGAGGAGACGGGCGAAGCAGGGGATAGTTACAGCATCCTGTCAAATGAGCTGTATCACGCCCTCCTCGCTGCTGTGCAGCCTGTCTGCAGGTACCTGCAGCCCACATACGGGGCACAGCTGAAGTGTTCAAACCCAGCTTCCTGCTTCAGAAGTCAGTTCTGATGCGTTGTGGTGTGTACCTCGCTGTACTGTGCCTGCTGCTTCCTGGCGCTTTTCCGGGGCGACGTGATGGAGATGGATGTGGAAGCGTAACCGTACCCTGCAACAGGAGGCAGGCAGGGCTGGGGCTGCTGGCAAATGAGCCAGCTCCAGAGCTGGAAGCAGCACAGCCACGTCAGCACTGTGCTTGTGGTAATAAGCTCTGCTGCATCACAGCGGTAATTGGTATTTGCGTAGCGCTTTGCAAATATGAAAGAATTGCTTAAATGCAAATGATAAATAGGTTGGCTTCCAGACCGTCTGTATAGCTTGCCCTCTCAGCTAATCAGGCATTCAGGCAGTTGATATGGATTTAAAATAAAAGATGGAGTCAATCAGCTTTTTTTTTTCAGTTTGGTTCGGACTAGACAGTTTTATTCCTTTTCAAGGGTGTAGATGAGCTGTGAAACCATCTGAGTGTAAAGAGCTGTTAGTAGAGGAATGTGCAGCACTTTGGGATCGTGATTCCAGGAGGTGCCTTAAAAGCCATGGAAACAGCCATGCTCTGGTTTACTTAATGTGCGAGCTGTTTTATGATGAGATTTACTGTGCTTCGTGCCATAATGATCATTTTACTTGAGAACTTTTCATCCTTCTTGATGCTGATGAGAATTTAAATTTGGAAATGTGCAGAACTTAGTTACTGACTTGGGGTTTTGTTGGACACTATCCACCTGCTTTTTAGCTGGCAATAGTAAACTTGATCTTTGTAATTGTTTTAAACTGTAGTGCAATTTGGGCAGCCAGGACACTATAGACAGATAATGCATTAGGAATGACTAGAAAAGTTCCAAAATGTGTCTCCTAAGAAAAATGTAATCATGGCAAATTAAAATACATGAGTTAGTATTTTCTTCCATGGAAGTGAAGCCTGATACTTTGATAGTTCACATGCACATAATAATACCTCCTTTACAGCTATTTCAGGACCTTGAAAATTTCCACTATCTGGAAAAAGGAGGTTTTGTAATCATAGCATGTAGAAATTTATGTTACTTCATCATTTGAAATAAGATTACTCTTTAACATAATGTATTTTAGGATTAATAATTTCAGAAGATTTAAAGCATCCATTCAAGAAAGCTGCCTGGGACAATAACCATCTCTATTGGGTTATCGCAGAAAATCAGCATTGCATTCAAATATTACTGTCTTGCAGTATCATCCTGAAGTGTATTATTCAGCTGCTGAAGTGATACTGCAAAATGAGTGTCATTTTGTCACAAAATGCACGTAAAACTAAACATCAGAAAGGATAAATTATATACTATACTAGTAGGAAAAGAAAAAAGTAAAATCCAGAAGTGAAACAGTTTTTTGAGGTCCACAAGAGTTGAGAAAGGGAAAATAGCATCGTAAGGAAACCAGTTGTAATAAATTACCACTCCTGTGGGAATTGTTTTGTACTCTGAAAAGCAATTCTGTGATTTCTTCTCACCGGAATGATTAATGGACTGATTCTGCAAGAGGTAGCATGCTTAAGCAAAAGATAAGTACAAAAAAAGGAAAGCTTAGTGGTTTTGCAGCTGCCCATTGTGAAACTGGGTTCTCTAAGAAAGAGACAAAAATGAGGATACTTGCATGAGGAGTTGGACCAATGAAATACAGCAGTTTAATTTTGATTCAACAGGGAAAACTGGGACCACATCACAAGGCTGTATCATCCCCATGCTGACTTACGCTCTTTCCTCCAAAGTCACCTTAGGTGCTTAACTACACAATTAAAGCCTAGCCACGACAGGCTGGCCCTCTAAGCGGAGGTTTCACCAGCTGGATTCAGTCTCCTGCTCAGAATTACCTTTAAGTTTTTGTCTTTCTCCACAGACTCCATGAAACCAAGATGCGTTTATCCCTCGTGGTGGCTTCAAGTAGCACATTCACATTGAAGAGCATTCCAGTTCTGCTTCCTACATGCTGCGGGTCAGTACCATTTCCCATTTGCCTTTGGACACCTCCCTGGTTGTTACCAGCTGCCTCGTGCTTTTGTGGTAGCTGCCTGTACGATTGTGTCTCTTGCGATAGAGCTCTAATCTAGTATAAAACATCTAGTTTGGCACCTGGTGATAATTTATCCTATGAAATATCTGGATGTATTTTTTGCCAGTAAAAATTCTGAAAGCCAATTCATTTGGCTGATGGAGTGGCACTGCTGAAATGTTCAATGTGAGAGGAAAGCCAGGCATGTGTCCAGGGTTTCTAGGTGAATCGGCCCAATTCCCAGGAGCTGTGCCATGTGCAGTGATTGTAAGTCCCACAGATGGTTTTCAGCACTCCCAGCCTCCTGCAGGAAGTGTCAGTGATGGCCTTTGCTTTTGGTTTACACAAACCCTATTACCTAGCAAGAGCAAGTTGTAAATCAGTTCTTGACAAGTCTGAAATGAATGAATCCCTTTCCTGTTAAAGCAGGTGGCCTTCCAGAGCATATAAATGTCTACCGGGTTCGCTGTTCTGGATCAGTGTCTGATTTGCTTATGCTTGGTTTCCTTATGGAGATGAGTCAGAGACTAAAGAGTTTCAGTCTAGTGAGGAGCAGAGTACCCATTTTAAGTAGCTGTGCTTTCTTGATTTCTCCTGAGAGGAGATAGCAGGGACTGAACGTTTCAGCTGATACCGTTGATATTTCACACAGTAATCTTTGAGATGGAAAGTATCAGAACAAAATTACAAGCCCCTACTGCAGCAAGCCAACCAGATAATGCCTCGACATTCCCGAGTTGTTGGGGGTAGATGGACTCTGCTTCTTCTGCAGCCAGCACCGTTCCTGTGCCTTTTGTGTAAAGCGTTCTCCTGGTTCCCTCAAATGTGCACATTAAAGTTCCTTTGTTCATTTTTTGCATTAGCTTGTGGTGCTCTCAGTACTGCATTTCCTGATGTAGTTTCTCTTTTTATGTTTCTTGCCTACCGAATGCTTTTTAGCTGGAGGTTTCACTTTGTAAATTGTTCTGTTCACGCAGTGCAATATATACCGGTCTGACAGCAGTTATTTACAATCTGAAGGTAAGTTCTGAATCTTCAAAGCTGCCCATCATGTGGTTTGATTTTCAAAACTGGAGAAGTGCTGTCAGTGTAAAACGTGTTGCTTGCAATTGTACATCTGGCCTGGGCATACGGCTGCCTCCTGCTGTGACCTTACAAAGTCCATTACGTGGGCAGAGCCTTCTGTAGCGTCACGGTAAGCGTGAATATGCATTTTCTTATGTGCATTTCTCCTTTTTTTTTTTCCCTTCAGAACAAAACCTGGCTGCAATACTAGCACATTAGGCAGGAGAGGGAGCTTTTACCTTGGGATGGCACATCACTGGCTGTGATTAATTCCTTTGGTTTTGTGAGCGTGGGGTGCCGTTGCATTATACAGCATGTTTATGGAGATAATCCACTTATCAGCCCAAGCACACATTCTCTCTTCACTAGACGACAAATTAGTTCTTTCCTTACTGAGAGAGATTATAAGGGCTACCCTAACCTAGAGGAACAGGGGAGGGCATGGCACGAAGCTGATAACATCAGAATCAAAAGTAGGAGCAGGAGACAAAAAAGAAATGCATTGAAAAATGGCTACAAAATACAAGCAATCTGCTGCAGCAACTCATTCATCAAGGGGATTTGGCCTTGCCCCACTCTAATCTAAATTGAATCTAATTTAGATTCCAAGCAAGGGGTGGGAATCCTTTCCTGAACCAAAACAAGCCTTGCCACCTCCTACCTTTTCATTACTCATTCCTTAATTTGTTTGGGTTTGTTATGTAGGACGCTCAGGAAGAATAGCTTAAAGCTGTGTGTGCCTGTGCTGAATCTGATGGTGTGACCGCTGCTTTGCTGTACGTTGGGTTGACTTTTTGAGGCAGTAAGAGCACCCAGAGCTGGCAGCGTGCCTCTGCCTGGGGCCCCCAGGAACTTAGGCGTGAACATCTTTCTCTTCTTCCCTGAACGCACGCTTACTTGCACTGCTACTTGACCTAGTCTGGGGGAGTCCATTGCAGCCTCGGGCTCGAGCAGTTTCTCTGTTTTTTCACTCTAAAAATCCTCTCTGCTGGTGCCCAGATGCATCAAGGCCGCCCCAGAGGAAGGGACTGGCAGGTAGTTTTCTTCATTTTTGAGATATTCTTGCTGACCTACTTTCTGTTCTTGCATTATACATTGATAAACAGCAAAGCTCAGCCTCCTGGTTTGTGCATGTCTGAGAAGACCAAATGGCGTAAATCCTTCTCTGAGGCTTGTCAGGGCTCCCAGCACCTGAGCTGAGTTCAGACTGTGCTCCAGGCTGAGATCCTTTTTTTTTTTTTTTTTTTCTCCAAGTCTTTATTCAGTGCTCTGTTGCTGATTCCCTCTTAAACTGCATGCCCTATTTTTTCTGAGACTATGTCCTGCGGAGTGCGAGGTTAGGAGATTTGGGCATTGATTCCAGGAGGGATTTCTGTAACATGGGGCACGTCAGGACGCTGCCTTGGAGCACGTCCCAAACCTTCACGCTGCCTCGCAATTTTCCAGCTCCTTGCCTGATTCTTTGACCTGTGCCACTCAGTGGTTTGCCTCCCTTGCTCCCAGAAGCCCAGCCCAGTTCTGAGGCATTTATTATCCTACAAATACTCTGCCACCATACAGAAATCTCCTGTGAACCTGTGGATATGTGCTGCATAGTCTGGTCACTGTCAGAGTGCCAGAAATTTTGTGGCGTCTACATATTTAGTTCCCATAGACTGAATTTGTCTCCTGCTGCTCCCGAAGAACGTGCCTCAATCTGCCCAAAATGGTAGCTTGAGCAGGTTGTTGGGCCCCGAAGGCTCAGGATGTGGAGAGCTTAGGGCATGGAAAAAAACTGCCTGCAAGTCGTGGGAGGGAGCACTGCTTTGAGAAAGGGGAAAACCGAGTGGCAAAGCAGGGATGGCAAGAGTGGCTTGGGAGAACTTTGGAGGCAAAGAAAATTAAATGATGGGGTCAGGGGGTATCAGGGTGCCACTGAGAATTTGCTGGAAGAAAAAGGAAATTACTACCTTGCAGAATTGAGGGCATATAAAGAGCTAAACATGTACAGTGAACCAGAGCACATGTAGGTTAGATACTTGAAGTCCTAACTGATGGTTTTCTGCTGTCTTTATCTTCATGCTTATCAGGACTGAGACCTTTTTGCAGCCTGCCAGCCTCCTTATGGAAAGTGTTAAAAGCCACGTGAGAGAGGTGGGTGCAGTAGGCTGGTAATGGGAGTAAGGATTGTGGGCCTGCTGCTTCCTTTCCGCTTCCGAGAACTGCACCAAAAAAAAAAAAAAAAAAAAAAGAACCTCTATCACATGTGAACTGTGCTCTAGACTGCTTCAGGCAAGGGCTGGGAAGTTTTTGTTCTGGTTGCAGAAGGAAATTCCAGTCGAAACCAAGACTGGATTGGCCTCATTAGAGCAGGACACAGGTGGCAAAACATCTCCTTTCCTGAGATTCCTTGAGTGAGTATTGGGGTCTGCTATTTAATGCATCCAGCCAGTTTTCATGATCCAGTAATTGTGCTGTCTTCTCCAACAACCTGCTTTAGTGATGCCCTGTTCTCTCTTCTTGTTTTTCTCTCTGACATCCTCACTCTGCTGCTGCTCAGCACTTCAGTACTGATGAGAGTACTATTTTATTACATTTTGAGCTGAAAGGAATTTGCAGTTTGGTGCTCAGGAATGTAGAGACACCCCATTAAATAGTAATTGGTGGAACTGACTGATGTTGTTCAAATTGTGATTTTTTTATTTTTGGGGTGTGTATAAAAATCATATATTTTTAATTTATTTTACAAACTTTAAATATTTTTTTTTTCAAAACAGCTGAAATTAACAAGTAACTGACACCCTCTTGCTGATCAGCTTTTCTGGCTGCTCCAGTAAAGGGCAGGTGGAACTTCCCATTGGAAAGCCTGAGTTCTGCTCCAGTACACTGGGCCAGAGAGAGTTGCTGTCTGGGTGCTATTTGTGTGGGTTCTGTGAAATACACTGTGGGCTTTTGTCTTTTCTGTGATAGTGCTTCCACGTGAATAGGAAATGGTGCTGCTGTTAGTGTGATTGCATCCCGTTGGGTGACAATGTCATTATCAAAACTAGAACAAGTCTTGGAGATAGCTCCTTCTCACAGCAGGGTATTTGTGTTGTATTTTCCAGGTGTAGCCAGAAGACTTCAACCTTCCGAGCCAGCATTTTGGCTTTGAGGCTAAAATAACACACAGGAAAATCTATACGCTGCTAGAAGCATTCCTAACTGCATTAGATCTTTCTTATCAGTCTAAGCCTGCCTTTGGAATTGTGCCATGGATTCTCAGGCTTACGTTCAGGTTTGCTCAGTTTCGTGCTTGTTTTGTGTGATGCATGGTGTGTCTATCAAGCTGGCTGATGAGTGTTTTCACTGGTAAACAGAAAATTAGTAGAACATAGAATCCGTTTATAGAGGAGGACTGTAGCTATTTGCAAATGTAATGATATGCAAATCATTAATGCAAATGCCTTAATGCCCCAAGGAAAAAAAAGTATGGGAACAGGAGAAAAAAATGAAACATTTTATTCTGAGATAGCACCAAGAGGAAGGTCGGTTTTGTTATTGTATTATTGCAGTCAGTCGAGGACTCTGAAGTTTAAATGCTAAGATTTGGTTTAGTCCAGATTTATTGGCCTGACTGTTCCTTTTGCTCCCCCATTCTGCATTTTTCTCTTGCCTTCTACTGAAGCTATAGCACCTGACTTTACATCTGTTGTTTGTACAACAGCTACAACAATGGAGCCCTCTTTGCCCAGAGGAGACTAAAGAAACCTTTCTGGTTTGTGCAGGATTAAGAAGGTGTCTATATCTTAAAGTAACTGAAAGGGTTGTAGTTGGAATGATACTTCCTAAAGGATTAGAACAAGGTCCTGTGAGGTTACCATTCTCCTTACCATACTTCACATGCACAGCTGGACACAGGTAATGGAGTATGCTGATGTTGCTGACCTTTTCTGTCAAAAGAGAAGATTTTTGTCCACTGTCCTACTGTATGCCTGCCTTGTGTGGCATTTCATTTCTTCCCATTCTGCAGAATTGTGCGGGAAGAGGACCTTGTGCTGCGCTGCTGCAGCAGCTTGTGAAATTATTTAGGGTAAGAGGATGCTGCTATCATCAGCAGGCAAAGGCTTTTGATACTTTGAAGTACTGAAGTGCTTCCTGCTTGCACGTTGGCACCCATATGTTCCAACAGCATAGCACAATGTGGGGAAAAGAAGGGACTGCAAAGCTCTGCCTAGAAAGGGAAATCAGGTGAGAAGGTTTTGCTGAGCAAGCTGCATAAGGGCAGGAGAAAAACTGATATTGCCAAATGAGCCCATGTGTGATCATGGGCCAGCCATGAAGGTATGGGGGTCAGTGGTGGGGTGAGGCTGCGTAACCTGGTCATTAGAGCAGGAAACAGGAAGCTAAGGGCCCTCACCTCAAGGCCAGATTTAATCTGTGGCCTTGAGCAAATCCCTTCACCTCGGTCTACCTGTGCCTCCACTCTGCCTCTTGGGTGGGGGGACCTGGTACTGCGTGGGCTCAGGTGTTAAAGGGCTGCATCAGTTTATGGATGGATACGTACCCAGTACCTACTGAAAGCAGAAGGAGGTGACACCAGAGGAATATTCAAAACCTGAATGCATTTTGCATATGCTTGTGTGCAGAATTGACCCTATGTGTCTCTGGTCTTTCAAATTCTGCTTTTATGGCCCCCACAGTAATTGAGAGGAAAAATACCCTGCTTAATATTCTGCTACAGATTAGGAGCAATCGTGGTATTTTGAATCAACTCAAATATGCTGCTGTGTTTAAGATACATGTTAATACTTTGCTGTGATTTTTTTTTTTATAATTATTTTAGGTTTTGGTTCCTCTAAAAATGCAGCTTTATTTCTTGCTTTCAGAGAATGAAAGAGGCTACTCTGACATATAGGGGAAAGCACATTTCTTTATAAATTGAAATAAGCTTTCTGCTTTTCTGAGGTTGTGTGAAATTCTTATTTCTGCTTCAGAAACAGTTTTATGCCTGTGCCTTCTGTATGTTGTGCTGATGGGTGTCATTTCTTAGAGAAACAACTAGTCTGATACTAGTTGCGTGCTGTTGCTCCGAGATGCTGGGAAAGGGTGGTAACGTCTGTGGTTGGTGAGAAAAAGACTATTTATAGAACAAACAGCTCCTGTCATTCCTCGTGTGGCGTACATCAGGATGCGTGTAGGAGGAGGAAGGAGCGATGTCAAAGCGCTGGGAGTTGCTCTGCAGCGAGCAGCCCAAGCCCCACCAAGCACCTTTCTCCCCGGCTCCCTGGGTGGGGAGAACAGTTACACGCAGGAGCTGAGAACATAATCCAGGCAAATGGAGTACGGTTACGTGCAGCCAACTGAGAACATCTGTCGGGGTTGTGCTGCTTAGTGCATGGCTTGGTTTTTAATGTAATGAAATTTCTGGCATAAAACTTGTTTTATTAAAAACAAAACAAAAAAAAATAAGAACAACAAAAAAAAAAAAAAACTCCCTCTTGAGATGGCTTTTTTTGAAGTCTTCTGACAAAAAGTGGACATCCCATCATCTTCCTTTGCTTGCCACGCATGAGGGTTGAGAGAGAGCTATGCTTCCCTCAGCCTCCCAGCTATTGTTCTGCTGATCCTATACAGAAAAGCCTCTAGAAAGGCTTGAGAATATAAAATGTCTTGGTTTTAGAACGAAAACTGTACTTCCCAAACTGCTTTTAATCAAGGACTGTTTACCCTGGAAGCAATAGCTAGCTGCTTTAGAGGTACTGTGAGCATCCTGGGTACATGAATGATCAGAATTTAGTAGCTGGTGTACTGTTAGGGGCTGAAGGCCATGTGTCGTGCCATTGGAATGGAAATGATCACGCCACTCCTTACTGGGTCACATATGTAGCCTTTCACCTCATTCTTACTGGGATTTTATGACTATATTGATAGCTTCTGACATCGCCACTTTTATGTAGAGGGATATATTTGTCTCTTTAAATGAAATATATGTGTATAGTGTTCACTCTCTGATGCAATCAGAACGGCTCCTTATCCACAATCTGCTGTTATCATCGGATGATTGTATCTAGACAAGAATGCTCTGAAGCTGAATCTATACAAGCATGAAAGAAAAAGACAAAGGACATTACAGTACAAGTAATTTCCTGTTTTGATCATTCAACCGTATATAATAACAAGGAAAATGTTATGGAAGTTGCAGACAAAATTTAATTCTCATCAGACCAGCAAGCTTATCTCTTAATTACGAGTAATAGCAAATATCTTTTTTTTTTTTTTTTTAATAGGAAGTGTTTCTGATAATAATGGCCTTCTGGAAGCACCGTGCTGAAATTCTGTATTTCTGAGTGTGGTTAGGGAGAGCCCATCAGCCGTGTCCCTTGTTCTGGAGTTGAGATCCCCATCTCCAGTGCTGGAAGGAAGCCGTTTCTGTTTCCAAAGTAAGTACCATCCAAAGAGCTGGGTTTGGTTTCATTTACTATTGAGGGTGGGCAAGTAATTATGGTATCTTTAGGACCAAGAGCACTCCTGAACTTACTTCATCCTCCATGTGGCGCTGGCAGTTGGCACTGATTTTTAGTCCTTGCCAAAGCACAGACTTGAGCTGATGACCTGGTTTCAGCTTACCTTGAAGTAAGCAACCTCTGTGACCTTCAGGCAATTACATGACTCAGGTTGCTGGCTCTCCTGTCCACGGGATGTAGAACTAGGGGTGCTTTTGTTATGTTCTGTACAAGGGCTGCTGTTGGAATTGCATTATTCACTCTGCCTTCCACCCTGTCTGATTTCACGGTTGTTTGTTTTTTTATTATTATTATTACTTTATTTTAAAGAAGTGGCTGATGATGTGTGGCAGGAGCACATGGATATCTGTATGTGATATCAGCAGTTACCGATTCATTCTCCTCAGAGCATTGGATGTTTTAATTAGAGCCAAAGCCAGTGTTTTTATATAGTCTGTAGCTTCTAGTTAAAAGTAGTGACTCACTGTAGTTGGTTACTGCATGCAATACAGTCTATTTATGTGTAGTATCCTCTCTGTTCAGTGTAATCCACGTGCTCTTCAGAGACACCATGGAGGAAAGAGTAAGTGTCCATCAAACAAGCAGTGAGAGGGGACAAGGGCCGATGAGGCTTGCAGGTACGGTATACGAGGCAGCAGGGTACAGACAGATCAGGATGACAGAAATAAGGGTACCTGTTGGGGGACAGGGGCTGAGCAGGGCAAAGAAGACAGATGAAATGGGAGGAGTGAGGGAGAGGGGGAAAGCAAGGCAAGCTTGTGGAGCGGGTCAGAATTGGTACCATATCCCAAGGTTTAGTCTGCAGAGAGCTTTCTGCATCTCTCTTGCTTTTATCGTGTCACAGAAATCTAATTCTGAAGTCCTTATTAAGCATCACGTATGTCTTTTATGGCCAAATGCTTCTAGAGCTCGACAGGCACCAGACACCAAACAGAGAGCTGTTCTGCTGCAGGGATTTTATGTTTCTGCGAAATCAAGAACTTCAGATCCTTGGGGTGAAGGTGCAATATTTGCCCCTGCACATGAAGTATTAAGTAATAAGTATTAAGTATTGCGTTCTACCTGGCAGTTACTGTGCAACTTTAACATAGCTTTGTGCTGCTGGTTTTGTTTATTTGTTTGTTTTCCTAAGAGAATTGATGTATGTCTGAAGAGTCTCACAGTAACCAGGGAAAAGGGGTAAGTGATGGACACACATACACTATTTGTAGATAAATGAAAGGGAATTTTCAGAGCAATGAAGTAGTTTAGGACGGATCAGTTTGTTGATAGAATATTAAGAAGAATCCATGGCAGAAATGGAATATCACAGGGTTATGGGATTCCTTTTTTTCATACAACTCATGGCTCTTCTGATGAAAGTTTTGTTCTCCATTGACTTTTCATCAGTCCCCAGCTGGGACCCTAAAGAACTCCTTGTCGTGAAATCTCAGGACAAAACGCCTGGTCTGTGACAGGGGCTTTCCAAGGTGAATAATGAACAGTAACACCATCAGATGACAACAAGTGCATGCAGCCAGCATGATGGGAGAGCACAGAACCAGCGACACGGTATCTCTAACTCTTCAGATCTGTATTGCCTGAAAAACCTCTGTGAACAGAGGCGCCTGCTCTTGCCTCCTGCACCAGAGGGAAGCGCCTCTCCCCTCCCAGCTCTCTGCGGGAATACAGAGAGGACAGCGCTATCTGCCGGCCCTGCAGAGCACTGCTGGTGTTTGCCAGGTCTTCACAGCAGGGCGCTAGGGATATTTTATCTCCTGCCCGCAGCACGCATCTGCTCACACGCATTTTCCTTGGTATTTCTCCATGTAGCCTCTGCTTTCCTGTGCAGAATTTGGCCTCTGGATGAAAACCTATGATTATTCTAAAACTGTTTTTTTTGTTGTTCTTGTTTGGTTGGTTTTGCTTTTTTTTTTTTTAATTTTTATTTATCTATTTATTAAGTTAATAAAACAACTACTGAAGTTCAGCAAGCTGTAGCACAATATCGAGCCAGGAGAAGGTGCTTACTTGGATGCTGAAGTACAAGCAATGGGTTCCCTTTGAAAAACAGTGGTTTTGAAAACAACAGTGATTTTTTTTACAGATTAAAAGCTCTGTATAACTTGCATTATTTTACCCAGCCCCTATGAATTTGACCCGGAAGATGTTTCTTACTGTCTGAAGACAAAACATCTTTCAAATTTGTCAAAAGACCTTTCAGATGTGCCATACTGAAGCTGGAAAAACTGTTTCTCCTTTTTTTGTGTGTGATGTCTAATGTATTATGTGTACTTGTTCTTTTAGATGAACTATGATGACAGTTGTGTTACTAGGAAGGGGAAGGTGGAAACCTACAGATAGAAGGTATATATACACAACGACCAAAAACCAAGAAAGTTTCTTTCACAATGGAGATGTGACTGCAAGATAGTAAGTATATCCAACCAAACATCTGCTGTACAAGAAAAAAAAAAAAAAAGTCTCTTGGAATCCTTTGTATTCCCTGGACTTCTGTGTAAACAAACCACACTTGAGAGGTAGCCCAGAGGTGTCTTCTAGGAGACTTGAAAATGAACTTAAAGACGCATTCCCCTCGTTTATTAACGGCTGTGACGAGCTTCAGCCTTGCTCACCATTTAAGGAAAACCGCAGCAGCCAGCCCTTCAATTCAGCAAAGGTAAGGTGCTAACACTTGCTGAACAAGATTTTTTTTTTTTTTTCCAGAAATACAGTCATTGCACGGTGCTACAATAATTGATGCTTTGGTGTATTTTACTAGCAGTAAAAGTTTAGAAATTAAATGAGCAAATGTGAATGAATGTGTGTGGCAATCTGACGCTAATGGATTTTCAGCTGCTGCTGAAGTGAATGGGCTGAGGAGAGGCCTAAAAGCGTATTTGTGAAAGTGCCACCTCATTAGATTCCAGATTGGTAAAACAGCAGTTCAGTTACAGCACACAAAGACTTGCTTATGTGCATATGCACTACTTGATTTTATTGGCATTGAGTCTCAGAAAACAATATCTCAAAAGTACCTGGAGCAACACCAGGGCTTAGAATTTCCAGGATGTATACCGTAACACACCTCCAAATATGGCTTGCACTAAAGGTCTGAAAAAATGTTTATTTAGTTGCTGACCACAGAGTTAGCAATGTGCAGGAATGTCTCTCAGTGCCAATTTCTCAGACAGAGAGGACAATTTTCAGCCCAGCCTTCAGAGTGCACCTGCTGCTTAAAGGGATCCAAGTCCCCAGACCCTGCCAGTCCTCTGTGCATGCGCAGGCTTTGGCTTATGCAATGCTGTTGTATGTTTGAGAAAGCATTTCTCTGACAGGGAGCACCACTCTGGAAAGCATTACGAGGTCACAAACAGCTCAGGCAGCCGGCTTGCCAGAGCAGTTGGTTCTTGTTCACAGATAGAAGGACTCTCTGTATCCTGTCCTCCTCATTCTTTGTCCTGAAAGGAAAATAATTCTCAGAGCCAACAATAAATAGAGGCGTGTTGAACAGCCTGTGTTTTCTCTGGGAGGTAAGGATGGCAAAGGGATCGGGTCTTGTGTGTCTTTACCGAAAAAGAAGGGAGAGCAGCTGGTGTTAAAGGGCCAGAGTATTGCCCATCCAAAGGCCTTGGAAATCAGCTGGTCTCTTCTGCAGGCACAAACAGACCTACATAAAGCTCTGCGAGTAGTAGTAAATCAAGAACATTCACAATCCTATACATTGGAAAGATGTTTTGCAGCGTGTATGGGACAGAAAATGGAGTGGTTGTTCAGTATGGAGCATAGCTGTCAGGAATCGTAGGGGTATGTGTGTTGGGAACCCGAATCTGCTACATTCATGGGGAAATAGATCAGAAAAAAAGGCTGGAAAGCAAATGCAGGCAGGTGTTTATATCGGAGAGCAGGTCAGGCTGCACAGTTACTCTGGGTACCTGCGTTGTGAGAGCACCGACAGGGACCTCCCTTGTGTATGGGGTGGGTGTCTGGGAGGAGCACACAGCTGGGGCTGGGCGCACCTGAAACTGCACTGGGAGCTCTGCATCGCCTGGAAATGTAGGTCTGCAGATGGAAAGGTGTATGAGGAGTATCGCTGTCTGCTGCTTACAGTAACTGGGGCCAGATGTCAGTATGTACATGGCGAATACATTTAAAATCTTGCATGGGATAAAGAGAGAATTGAAATTGTCCTGTAAAGGCAACTAGAGAAGTCTGCCCTTACAGTGGATTTCTGTAGAGTGTTTTTTCAGTGCTTGGGAAGGATGCCTTCATGTAATTCAGCATTTTTAAATCAGTCTTATCAGCATTATCCTGCGTGACTTTGCTGCAAACCATTTCTAGTTTGGTACCAGCTCGAGGCTGCTCTCGGGGAGCAGCAGTGAGCAAGCGTGAAGGGTGATCCCTTGCTTTTTGTGCTCCTTCCTCCAGCACTTGTTGTGCATCGGGAGCTTGCACTGCTGCTGTTGGCTTACTGCACAGAGGCTGGGACGACTGACTAGGAGCAAGTGATGCCGGGGTGGGTCTGTGTTGGCTCCTGCCAGACAGGAGAGGCTGTGCAGGGAACAAGCTTTGCTGATGTGTAGCTGCACAGCGAAGAGATTTGCACTGAAGGGAGCTGATGTGACTGCGATGGCAGAGGAAGCTGCCGCGATGGCTGTCACACGGAGACCAGAGATACAGGTTTTGTGTTCCCACTCCTGTAGCCTGGCTCGGAGACCATAAGAGTGAGGGATTAGTGGGGGCAGGGGTGCTGAATTTATTTTTATCTCCTCATCTTGTTGTGCCTGTGCAAAAGTGCCAGCCTTTTTTTTTTTTTGCCTTTTTTTTTTTTTTGCCTGTGAAGCATTAACTGGGTGGGTTGCCATAGCAACTCCTGCACGGTAAGTTGGGCTGCTTCTTGCAGAGAGATTTCTCCCTCACCATTCAGTCCCCTTCAGCGTTTCCCCTGCAGCAGCAAAATGGCTGAGGGCTTTCTGGTGCCGAGGACCCTGCACCCTGCGGGTCACACCTGTCCCCAGCCTGCTCTCTGGAAGTGTCAGGGCAGGAAGGAGCGGCTGTGCATCCTTGGCTTGGGTGGGTTGTGGAGGATACGTGCTCTCCACCCCTTTCACAGCATGGAAAATTCAAAGAGGCTTCCAGTACGACATCCCGTGTATTTGCAGGTTTTTCTGATGAGGTCTGGGCAGTGTTTCTTGTCTGCTCAAGACAGGCACATGGAGATGTTGGAGTGGTTCCCAGCTAAGCCCAGGTTGCAGTAAGAGTGAAAGTATCTTATCCTTTCATTCTCAAAACATGCAGTATAGCTGAAAAAAAGTCCAGGGAACAAGTTCTGGCAGTTCAATAAACTGGACTGACTACAGGTATTTATTTTAAATCACCTTTGGTTTTGTCTGTAGTACATGAAGCATACTCTAGGTGAAGGAATAAAGTTCAGAGCCAGGTGAGAGAGGGTGTGATCTCCATGTACTTCTCTAGCATATGACTTTTTGTGTTACAATCCACCTAAATCCAAGCCCAGTTTCACCAATTTTCATCTCTGGGTACAGTTTGTCTCCTTAAATAGTAATTAGAGCTCCAGTCTCACCAGGATGGGTAGTGCGCAGTGCTTGAGGTCTGTACGTGAATGATTCTGAGGGACAAACTCATTAAGGATATTTGTTTGTTACTGTAATTTAAATTGGTTGACAGATGTGTTCTGGAGTGCCTGGGGTTAGAGGAGGAAAGGCTTCTGTTTCTTGCTGGAGGAGCGCTGAGGCACCTGAGAGCAGGGTTGTGCTAAGAAAGGAGAAGAAATGATGAAGGGTCAATTAGTGGCTGCTGACCAAATGACAGAGCTGCAGCTTCCTCATAAGCCTATAGTTCCAGCCCCTATTGTCCCTGGCAGGATTCTCCATGATAGATGTAATTAGAGCAGCCGTAGCACACGCAGTACAACTCTGCTGATCCGTGTCCTGTGCTTTCTGGCAGTGCACCTGGCTTCCTGAGAACAGATGTGATTTCCACCCCACTTCATGAAACAGGTGGTTGTCAAATGAGATGGCCGTGGACATTGTTCAGTAGTTCCTGGGTCTATAAAAAAACCCTCCATCCGCACTCATCCACCACGCACAGGCTGGATTGTTCCAGAAAAGTTAGGAGCAAATCCCGTGGCTTTGTCTGCCCTTCCTTTTGCTGAGCTGTGAACACAGCAGGGGCGATGGGAGAAAACAACTGACTGACTGTAGTAGGCTGTGTCCTTCCATCAGCTCTGGGTATCACAGTTGCTATTTTGTCTTTCTGTAGAGAAAAGTGAAATGTTAGGATTTGGATATTCGTCAGGGCTGGCTTTTAAGGGGGAAATCGGAAGTGTGTTGCTGGCATCTGCAGATGCGTTGCTGGCATCTGCAGGGCAGTGGCTTGTCGGTCTCCCCAGTCACACCTGGCTCCTGGAGATACAGTGAATGGGTCTTAGCTGTGATGAGTTTGGGAGTGCACAGAAACCCAAGCAGCCTAGGAGCAGAGGGGGCAGCGAGTGAAACTTGACCGCCAGCATACAGGAACCATCATGGCTTTGGTCAGTTGCTGCTGTAATACTTCAGGGCTGCAAAGGTTTCAGCTCCCAACCAGCCGTGGGTTGAAACCAGGCAGAGTACAACGTGTCCAGGGGGTAAAAATGGAGCAGAGCAAGGAGCTGAAAAGATGTCCTTAGCTGGGAATTACCTGGACTTGTTGCATGGCTCCTCGTGCACCTGCACCTGATGTTCTCTTCCTGTGCATTTGTGGTTCGGTGCCTGATGCTGCCTGGGAGATGCGGGTGCTGCTTGGACCCTGGCATGCCTCGTGTAATTCTGCCATCGCAGAAATGCAGCGTGCAAGGGAACCGCTGGAGAGGGTAGCGGGTGCTGAGGAGGCAGTTGCTCAGCACACGGTTATTGGCAGATAGTAATGGAGTGTACTGACATGAGCGTCATCATCATCTCATGATGATGTCTAGGAAAAGCATTTGCTGTCTTTGTTCTGTGCCTGCTTTGCTTACACAGCACAGGGACCAGATTGTACGCATGTGCCCTCAGCACCAAGCCCCCAGCACCAGGCAGGTCTGGACCTCAGCAATGTTGTGCCTTACTGAGAGTGAACGTCCAGCTGACGGGCTCGGGGCTGATGCTCTCTGCTGCCTGCAGTTTTTTCAGTTCGGGTGAGTCTGACCGTCCGCACGCTGCCCGTGTCCAACACTTGCTTCTGGGTTTTGGCACCGAAGTTGCTCACATGTCGTCTGATGGGATGGGTTAGGTTTAATTCAATAGACTGCGCTGTTTATTGAGCTGCCATCAGAGCAGACGCTTTAAAAAGAAGGGAGCACATTTAACAAGCACTTCATTTCTCCCTCTCAGTCCACTGTGACCTTCAAAGTTGGAGAAGCCCTTCTGGGCGCGGTGGCTCCAGTCCAAGAAGAGAAAGCCCAGCCCGCTGCTGGCAGCGACCCCCTGGGAATCAGACTGGAACATGAGGAGAGAGGATTTCCCAGTATTTCCAACTGCGACCTTCAGAGCTATACAAATGTTAATATTAACCTCATTAGAGGCGGAGGCCTTTGTGTGACCTCGCACGGAGAGCTCTCCCCCTCCCTCAATCCGGATTTATTTCGGAGGCCGGATAAGTGATGCCAACATCGCTAACATCCTCCCTCCGGCTCTAACCGAGCCCCACGTCCGCGCAGCCGGGGCAGGGGGATGCCGGAGCGCCGCCCGCTCCCCTGACTCCACGAGGCGCTGCAGGGGGGGCGCAGCCGAGCCCCCCGGGGCCGGGAGGAGCCCGGCTGCTCCCCGCGTTGGGGCCGGGGCCGGGAGGAAGGGAGGGGAGGGGAGGGCCCGCGCATGCTTGCCGGGAGCCGGGCCCCCCGCCCGGGCTAGGCAGGGCTCGGCGCAGGCTTTGCCGAGCGAGGGGGGGAGGCGGCCGGGGGAGGCCGGAGGGCGAAGCGCCGCCAGCCCCGTCCCGCGGCCACCTGCTGCCGGCTGCTGCCCCGGCCCTGTCCGTGGTGCTGCCGCCGGGCCGCGGGTCCCGCCCCGCGGGGAAAGCGGCGCCCGAAGATCCGGGAGCGCTCGGCGGCATCCACCCGCCCTCGGCTCTCTCCTCCGGGCACGCCGGGGGCATCCTGTTGCACCGGGGACGAGGCGGCGAGAGGAGCCGGAGCGTTTTCCGCCAGAGCCGCTGCCCAGGCTGGGAGATCTGCTCCTCGCTCCCGACAATGGCCGCGCTGCCACGGCTGGTGTGGGTGTCCTCGGCCGTGCTGGTGCTCTGGGGTAGGTGCTCCGTTCCTCGTCGTCTTCAGGTTCTCCTCCAAATCCTCTGCTTCTTTCCTGGAGGATGCTGCTTTCAAGCGCCGCTTCTCCTAGCAGGGTTTCTTGGAGGCTGCCGTGGAGCCCAGCCTTCGGAGCGGATTTTAGTTTTGTTTACGAGAGAAGGAAATAACGTTTAGAGAGTTACTAGGAAAGTAACGGAGTTAATGTGAACAAGGAAAATGTATTCTCGCTAAGTGGATTTACCACAGAAAACGTGTGCTTTTACATGCATGCAAGTTCCTTACTGTTTCCTGTTTGCTGTTGTTCTCAATTTTGCAATGTAATTTAACGTGTAGTTTCCTTAGAGAGGTTGTGCAAACCAATATGCGGTGCGTGTTCAGTGCTAGTTGTCCATGCAGTGTGTGTAAACTAGAGGAAATGTGGAGCTTTTATTGCAGTTTCAGTTTTTCCTCTGAAATCCAGCAAAGGTTTGCTAGTTTTGCAAATACAGCTAAATGTAATATGCACGTATACCTACAGCTCTTGGTTACGTGTGTGTACGTGAATGTGGGTGTACATATTTAATTGAACTGGAATAAAACATGATCCAGTATTTTTTTTCTTCCTTTCTCCCAGAAAGCTGTTGCTACCCACGGAGCTGGTAGTATGGGAGAACTGGAATCCGACTGTTCCCCAGGATAGGTCCCGGGATAATTCAGTGCTCAAGATGTGGGGGTTAATGGGATCTCAGAGGCTGGGGAGGAAGGGAGCAGCTAGCAAAATCAGCATCTTCGGTCAGCTACACTCTAGGCTTTGGAGACAGGTTTGGACAGACGTAACCCAGCATTGTTTAGCCCAGGGGACAAATGTCAGCAGGGATTTAGTCTGAGATGCTGTTCTGAAGCATTCGTTTTCACATCAAGTATTCGGCTTCACAGATTGTGATTTTTGTCTTGGTTGGGAGAGCAGTATTTTATAGTTGCCAGTGTTAGCACAAATCTGATTGGAAACATTTTGAACAAGAATGCATATAAAATCAATAACTCCCCCAGCTGCCAAATGTACTCGAGTCCAAGCCCCTTGGTTCCTTGGACTGCTTATGAAACCTAGAAACAGGAAGCGAAACAGGAATCCTACCCCTTTGTTTTGAACACATTGCCAGATTAAAACATCCAGACCTTTTAAATTAGCACAAAGAAGAGCGAGCTGTTCCTCCATGCTTGAATCCTGGGCTTTCTCTCATACCAGACACTGTAATTGCTGCTGAAACAGGAGCATGCTCAGCATGTGCGAGAGAGAATGAACGGTGCCTCTAAAGCAGCATTAATTACTAGGGGGAAAATTAAAGTTGTGGCGAGGCAGATGCTGGAGAGGTGAATCTGCATGAAGTGATCACCCTCTGTTAATTATTATGAATTATTTATGTCTCCGAGAAGGAAGCTTGGTAAAATTTGACATTTGAGACTTATTTGTTGTCAGAGGGTGCTAGTAATGAATCAAAAGGTTTTTCATTGGGGGATGATGGGGTCATAAGTGCTGAGATGTGGATAACTGATACGTCTCTTTTTCTCTCTTACATTTCTTCTCACTTCTCCTCCTAGCTGGTTTTTGTTCTGCAGTATGTGTTGAAGTTCCATCAGAGACAGAGGCTGTCCAAGGAAAACACATGAAGCTTCTCTGCATCTCCTGCATGAAAAGGGAAGAGGTGACAGCCAGCACGATGGTGGAATGGTTCTACAGGCCAGAGGGTGGAAAAGATGAACCCGTATGTATGTTTGGTAGCTGAGCCCTTGCTTTCCTAGGTCATCTTGTGTAACATGGGCCAGCGAAGGCATGTAGGAGAAGCCAAAAGGTGCTAGGAGAGTGAGTTTGTCTTGCCACAGGGTCCTTGATGAAGAAGAGAGACCTAAATACAAACAAAAGGTTTATGCCTCATTTTCATTCAAAGTTTGTAGAAATGCCTAGCAGGCTGCTTTAATGACATGGAGGAGAGACAAGCTTGGAGCTAAATTCAGCTCCAAACTGCAGGTCTGCACCGTTTCTATAGCATTTTCACCCAGAGGTTCCACAGCACTGCTTTTGGGCAGTATCTAAAGTGTCTTTTCCTTGTTTAGCTGTTATCCACACTTGCACGCAGCAGGTACCTGTGTCAGGAAAAGCTGGAATCTGTTGGTGAGCCCAAACATTTGGGGCTGTACATAAACGTACATGAATGAGAATTTCTGGTTCTTTTCCTTTAATATGTATTGTCCAATATATGAGGGAATTGAGAAGGGAAATAAAAGTATGGAGTGAGTCCTGGCTGCCTTGGCCAAGTCTTACTTCCTGGGCAACTTCTTAACCCTGAAACTGTTCTTTGGAGGTTAAATCAGGCTCTGCTAAATCTGTGGAACATAATTTAATTCTTTTTTTTGCTACAGAGAAAGCAGTAGTGTGCTCTCTGTGGCATGATCTCTGTTGTTTTGGATCCCTGTCAGGAAAGGGTAGAATTAAGTTTTCAGGGTGAATTAAAATGAGAATCTTACACAAGAGGCAACTGGAAATCAAGAAAGAATGGTAAATCTGAGAACAAGGTTTGAGTGCACACATTTCTTTCTAGCTATTTTATCTAAGTGTGAATAATTACATAAGTACCTGCATTTTATTGTGATTAATCAGAGACAGACAAGATAGCAAATAGTCTCTAACTGTCTGAGAACAAAAGGAGCCACACTAGGGAGTGAGGCAGGCATTCGCTTTCAGTGACCCAGGCGATGTATGTGCTGGTGGCAACCCAAAGAAAGGTAATGAGGGTGAGCTGGGGCAGGCAGTGTAATGTTGTGAACTGTGGTCAGCCAGAAACTTGCCAAAGATTAGGCCTGTGAAAGCCACCTAAGATCTGTTCTTCTGACATTTTCACACTGCTCTATTTCTTCTGCAACACTTCGATTTCAGCTGAGTATCCCAGGGCTTACTGAAGATGACCGTTTGTCTTTGCAGTATTTATTTTCTGTGGTACCTTCTGAAGATGATCCAGTGACTGACAGGCTGGTCATTAAGACTACGGGATCCTAATTTTAGTTCCATTGCTGATCTTTTGTGTCATTGTCCCTATGTCTCTCTGCTGTTCTGTGCCTCAGTTTTTCTACTTCCACAATGGGGATAATTCAGTTTTCTCTCTTTTGCAAAGTAGTTTAAGATTTTGAGGTAAAGGATGATAGAATCTGAATACATGTTGTTCCCAAGGAAGTCATATCCCAGACCATACACAGGTGTACCTAGGGAAGAACAGAGTTTCAACCATTTTTTGCATATTCTGTGGTGTTGTCCGAGATATGAGTCAGTGATTAATCTGAGTATCCCTTCATGTTTCCTCACAGATCTACAAGTACAGGAATACAAATGAAGAATTTCCAAGCCGCTTCAGTGGTCGGTTACAGTGGAATGGGAGTAAAGACATGCAGGATGTGTCCATCACTGTGTTAAACGTGACCTTGAACGACTCGGGTATCTACACCTGTAATATCACCCGGGAGTTTGAGTTTGAGATTCACCGGCCTCTCTTCACAAGCTCCAGACAGATCCACCTCACCGTGGTGGAGGAGGGTACGGAGGACTGGCAGACAGTGTGTTGTGTCCTAACGTGCCATGGGCATTGTCTAACAGGGACATAATTTTGTATTGCATGGCAGGAGAGGGGTGACTGAGCTCCCAGGTAGCTGTGTCTTTCTTTGCCAACAGCAAGTACTATACAGGGTTCCAGAGGAAAGCCCAGCTTTATTTTTTTTCCTGACTGCAGCCTTGCCTTGGGCACAGAGTGCTTGTGTGAGTGTGGGAAGGTATAAGGATGGAAAGCTGAGGCAATGTCTGGGAACAGCTGGGCAGGCACAAAGTGCAAGCAGAGGTTTCCAGTTTCTCTGCTCAGAGAACCCTCACTTCTCCCCTGGCGGCTCTGGGATGCTACAGCACGGCCTTTGCCAGGATACCCACAGCTTCTCCTTCCTCACTTCCGCCCCCTCCCTCTTTGAACAACTCATTCTCCATTTTGACAGCAGTCTGTTGCTTCTTCCCTCTCCCAGCCCCTCCTTCCCTTTGCATTGCTCCTGTCTTACCACTCCTTTTGGTTTTGCTCACGTCTGTGCTGAGATCCTGGCTTGTTAGAAACCAGTAGGAATCCTGCTGTCCTCTACAGCGAGGGACAAGAGTTTTTAGCCCTCATCTTTTCTTGTTGTGTCTACCCTTTCCTTTTTCTCCACAAGCATCTCTGTTTTGATCTCTCTCAAATCACTGCCGGCACAGCACAGTCAAGTAACAGCAGCGAGTAAGATGTACAAAGGAAGCAGAATGTGAAGGTGAGACAGGCACATGGTGAGCAATCTGTAGGAATGTGTAGGATGCAGAGAATGCAAGACACGTGCAAGCCTGTGCATGCTTGATGCCTGTGGAAACACGCAGTGGAATCACTGCCGGCATACATATTCTGCTGGCAGCCTTGCCTGCTCCCTGTCTTTTGACCCATGACAGTGTAGTGGCACTTGGGTCTGTGGCAAGGTGGGTTAGGAAGGATGACAGGAGGGTGGAAAGTTTGAATGGAGCTGCTGTGCTCTGACAGCTGCATGTAAATGATCAGAGATGATTTCATTTTCTCAACAGCTGGAGAAGACTTCACCTCAGTCATCTCTGAAATTATGATGTACATTCTGCTGGTCTTCCTCACCTTGTGGCTACTGATAGAAATGGTCTATTGCTACAGAAAAGTCTCTAAGGCAGAGGAGGCTGCCCAGGAAAATGCGTAAGTGTGACATCCCTTCAGATGTGAGTGGTTCTGCAAGGGTCCTTCAGACGTCTCAGTCCAGGTCCAGCTGCAAGAAGACCAAACCTTGCTCTTGCACGTTTCTAGCTGATGTTTGCTATGTCTGGAATAAGTGCAGTGTTCTGGAGTACCAAAAGAGACAGTGCAGTAGCAAGGTGAGGGATGATGTACAGGGAAGGGAGGGTGGCCAAGGTGGGCAGTATTCCAAAGTGGCCCAGCATGAACCATGTGGAGATGCTCTCCTGGAAGGCCTGCCCTCAGAGATCTGACTCACAAGTCTGCAGCCTGTGCTACTTTGAAAAAGCAGAGGAAGAGAAGGGCAATTCTGGCAGCTGACACACCAGAGATGTTCCAATTTTTACGCTGGCCCATTCCCATCTCTAGGAAAGCTGTATGTGTAGGGTTTAACAGTCGGGAAGGCTCACTGTCTGCTCCTGACTATGCCGAGGAGAATATCCTACTGTGAGCATCTTCTACAGGTGGAATTTGTTACCTTAGGGATACTTACAGTCGTTCAGTATCTCTGAAAGGGTGAACGGGCCTGAAATGTGCACTTGAAGTTAAGCTTTCCTCTTTCCTTCCAACTACAGAACAGACTACCTTGCGATTCCATCAGAAAACAAGGAAAACTGTGCCGTGCCTGTGGAGGAATAGCAGAGAGGATCCAGTGGAACAAACGGCACCAGGGTAGGTGATGAGGGAGCAGTGAATTGCTGCTTGTGCCTGTCAACCCCTCACCCTTACTACAGTGGGTTAGGTGTGTGTGGGGCTGGAGAAATGGCAGAGGGGAGATTCCTGGAGTCTGGCTTTGCCCCTTCTCTGGAGCTTCTCCAGTGACCTTAAAAGCAATTCAGGTATCTTTGGATGGTGGGTATACTAATTATTTTAAACCCCAAACCAAGGCACATATTTAGGCCGTGATTTCATTACTCCTCCTTTGTGCGTTCCTGTGGAGTCGGGGACAGTCACTGTCCCCTGCAGATGGGGAACAGGAGGAATAAATGGCACTGTCTCCAAAGGATACGTCTCCTAGGAAGGACTTTGTGTGCAAAAGTCTGTCATCTAGGTCTTCTAAAGACTTGTTCACGTCCTGTCAGGTATCACGCTAAATGTATCACGATCCGCACTTCAGTACCTTCAAATGACTTGCACTCCAAGGGAATTCTCTCGCTTGCAGGGGCTCTGAAGACAGAAGGACCATGTCATGCCAGCCAGGTTTGAGGGGGAGCTCTACGCCGTCGGGAGGAAATACGGGGAAGTGTAAATTCTCTTCCATTTGCCTTGGACTCTGTACAGCCTTGACTTTGGCCTCATGACTCCATTCTGAGCTGCCAGCCCATTTGTTAATGGACTCTCCTTTTGAAGCATGCTGAGCAAAGGGCACAGGGGTGTGGGCAGCACGGCTCCTTCCCCAGTTTCAGTCCCCTCATCACGTTAATGGCTTTGTAAATGTTAGTGTCATTCCTTAGCTGCTGTCACCACCACTTTTATTTGCAAAATATGCTAGTTCTCCATTGCAGAGGTAAAGGTTGTATGTATCATGTTGTTCTGACCTGCAGGACTGGGAACGAGGTCGTTTAGGGTGATGTTCCACCATTTGTTACAGCCCCAGCATTTATTATAGGTGATAAACAGAAGGAGTTCAATTACTTGAGTTATTGCTCGGTAAGTTGCTCTGGACTTTGGGCTACCAGTGCAGATGTAGAGTATGAGGTGTGAAGACTATAAACGCATTGGAATTGATGAAAAATGTGTAGTAGGAAGAATGAGTCCCTGTGCCATGTTCACACTTGCTTCTGAAGGAGGGAGCTGAGAACATAAATCCTGAAGTACTCCTAATTCGGGAGGCTGTATGATACAAGAATCCCCTGTACCCTCCGTTCCACTTAGCACGTGTCAAAATTCTTAGTTCCTTCCATTTCCCTTGTGTAGCAGGTTTACTCCTCAAGCATGCAGAGACACAGTGGTAGGAATAACCTGTGGAGCCGTGTTCAGCAACAACAGGCAAGCCAGTCAGACAAGGTATGCCTTTAACCTGTTTCTGGGGAAAACCCTGAAAGGATGACAGCTGGCGGCAAACAAGCATGCCAAGTAAATAGGCTGCGTAGTCCTCACAGTAAAAGGACCGACAGCTTTGTAAAATGATAGTACTTGTAACTGTGATGGTCTTCTCATGCTATCGTGCAGCACCACCTAGAGGAATATGGAAAGTGGTTACTTTTTCCTAGTTTTGTAGTAATTATGTATTACGTGATGATTAGTCTCAATATTCATTGTAAATGACCCACTACTGCACAGGAATTACACTGTAAATTCAGTGTATGCAAACTGACCTTTTAAATTTTAGTGGTTTAAACAGAATAAAATCAGTTTTCTGGCCTCAAACATAGATATTTGAGCTCAATAACCAGGACTATGAGGAAACAAATGGTAGAAACATTGGCCGGGGTAGAATTGTACTTAAAGTGGGAGAATGTTTTCTTTTCATATAGTAGATGGTGTTACACCCCTGCTGCAATGGAGCCTGTACTGCTTGCAGGAGCTGACAAATTTTGCTACACTGACTGCTTTTAAATATTCCAAAATGCTTGTGAATCAAAAGCATGCTTCCTACATATGGAATTTCCCCTGCTTATGTTCTGCTGCAGTTTATGTGTTGCTAAAAATCACAGAAATTGTTCCATTTGTCAGTCAAGCCCAAGCCAGATTTCTAACTGGCAGTTATTCAAAAATGCCTTTTTTAGAGCAGTGTCAACTTCAGTAAACTACTAGGAGCCAGTCTTCACTGTAGGATCTTTCTCAAGTCCAGAGCTGAGTCTGGCGACGTGAGCACATTTTCCAGATGAAGCACGCTTGTAGTCTGGGCACTGGTTCCTTAAAACATAATGGCCAAAAAATAGCTGCTCTTCCAGTTTTGATGGATATCTTAGTTTTCCCTAGGCCAACTTGCCTGGCCTTAAGGCACTTTTGGGCATAATCCTAACTCTGAATCCACAGCAACAGATGAGTGACTAGAAAATAACTACAGAGTTTCCATTGCTGACCATGGCAATAATGCTCAGAGTGATTTTTAGGTAAGGTTACATAAACCTCTCTCACTTCAGCTCTGTTCCTCCCAGTCCTTGTGAAGTAATGATAACCTTCTGATGTTATAATGTGAAGTCAAAAAAGGAGTAAATTGAAAACTTCTTGAGAGCTACCTCAGTTGGTAAAGAAGGGCCGTCCTTTAGTCCTGCACCTTCAGGTATCTTAAGTGCATCTTCTTAAGATGCCTTTTGGACAAATCTTTCAATCTCCTGCATACAGATATGACTATTGCCCTGTGTTGTTCTAGGCAGGGGAAAATGGTGTCTAAATTCTGCTCAAGATTCCCATAGTGGATAAAAAAAAAAAAAAAAAAAGGAAAAAAAAAAAAAAAAGTTTTTTTCAAGGGCGGTGTTAAAGGCAGGCTGTGCCCGGGGAGAGATGGTCCTGGTTGGTATCTGAAAAGACCCTCTCTGTGTATTTGGCAATGACAGAAGACATTTTAGAATAGGCAAGACAATAAAAAGAACAAAGCACTCATGAGTCATGCTGTTTGTCTGATAGATTTTTTTTTTTTTTAATTTATACTTCCATTGTACTAGCTACTTACATTAAGTTTCGGCTGCATAGCCTTTACAGTTCCTAGGTTCTAGCAGGTAAGTTTCATTATCGTTTTATCGCATTTTGCGCACAGCGCAAAGTTTGACAGTTATACAACTCCTAAAACAAAATCACGGTTCGTCCCCCCACCCCACCCTGAAGTTCACGGTGGTGCTACAGGCTGCGCCAGCCTTGGCCAACAGCCCTCTGCTTCCCGGGCTCCGGTGGTGAAATCCAAAAGGGAAGCACGCACCTGCGGGTGACTGCATGACCCGTTCCCTTTCCTTGCCGACATGAGGCCATCCTCGTTAATCTGCGATTACGACAGCATCTGGGGTTGCAGGATCCAGGGCCTCAGATGAGGAGAACACGCTCCAGGGTCTTTAGCAGCTTTACCCAGCCCTGGAGCATGTGATGAGAGATGAACTGCCGTGGGAATGATAACGTCCCAGAGGTGCCGCAGCCACACGATGCCAGTCCGGGGTGCTTAAGGATGTACGCTGCAACGGTTCTGCTGCTCCTCCCTCCACTCTGACCTCAGCAGGCCAAGAGCCAGGTTAGTGCTTCCGTATCTGCTCTGCTAAGTGCTATTACAAGGGAGGTGGGCTTGCGGAGATTGGAACTACACCCGTGTGGCACAGGCTCCACCTCTTTGCTGGATGAAGTTGCTGTTTCGTAACAGCTGCTCTCACAAATCCTAGTGCTGCTGGGGCAGTTTGAGCCGAGACTGTGACACGACCAAGTGGCTGTAGAACCTGAGCTGCACATTTGTTTTATTCCCTAACTATTCTTGGAGTTTCGGTTGGGGAAAGTGGCCATTTAACGTTAGCAATGGAATTGGCCTAAATGAGTGAGGTAACAGAAACGGCCAGAGAGGGTACCTCCCTGAGCCATGTGCAAATATAATTCCTTCTGCAGAAGGAAGTCCTTTTCCCTACTGAAAAAAAAAAAACACACACAAAAAAAAAACATTCACTTGAAGAGCGTTACGGACTGCATCAAGGAAAGGCAAGCAGGGACAGCACCAGGTCAGTCCATCTATGACAAAGGGAATGATTGTCTGGCAGCAAAGGGACATGGGGAGAGGGAAGAGCCATAGCAAGCACTGCAAAATGTGTGTGGGATAAGAGGCATGGCACACCACGTATCCATGCTAAGGGTTAAGCCCATGCTGTCTGGCTAGATCAAGGAATAATCTCAATCGGCAGTTGATCAAGATGTGAGGAGATTATTTGGCCAGTGTGCACATCTAGAAAAAGACAGGTATTATGGCACAAAGAGACTCGTGCTATGGAGACTGCAAAGCATAGAGCTCAGAGCATGCCAGGCAGAGGGAACAGGCCAGAAGGCCAGCATGGTCACATCTTAGAAACTACACTGACACAAACGTTTTGCGAGCCACTTACCTCGGATGCTTTGGTTTAAGAGACTCTGTTTTGAGTATTGTTTTTAAGCAAGCCCCTGCTGGATGTTTTAACTAGTGCTGAGACTGAAAAGACTGAGCCAGAGTCTACACAACTGCACTGTTTGGGTGGTCCTGTGTGGAGCCAGGAATTGGACTCAGTGATCCTTGTGGGTCCCTTCCAACTCACGATATTCTGTGATTCTCAATGGCAGCAAGCCTAGCAGAGATCCTGCTGCAATGAGCTCTTCAGAGTTGAACACATAATTTGGAAAAAACAGTTCTGGCAACACAATTCTGCCTTGAGAAACAGGACAGAGTGCCTCCCTTGAGTTAGGGCGTTGCTTCCCCTAGCCAGCAGTACTGCAGGCACCCAGTGCTGATGCCTTGTTTGTTTCACCTTTAGCATGCTGTGGAACCAGAAATTGCCACCTCTAACTTAGAAAGTGGTTTGCTTGTATCCTGATTGGGAAAAAGAAACACAGATAGAGTCCCGCCCTGGTTATATGCTGGAAAATGGCTAGTTCAGTACGTACCTCCCATGGAAGCAAGCATGGACATTCTGTGGAGAGGTGCTTTCAGGAGCAAGGTCGCATCACACTGATGGCAGAGTAGGACTCAATGTGTTTGCCACAAATGAAATTTTTTCTATTTCAGACAGAGCCTCTTCCCAGATCATTGCAATAGGCTAGAGACTCTGTATGAGCATTCACAGATGGGTCTTTCCTACACCCTAACTCACACTAACTTCATGCTGTGTTTCTGTAAATGAACCCCAGAGGAAGAAGGGGCCCAAAGTTTTTCCACTCCTAGTAGTAAGGAGAAAATCATCTAACTAGCTAGGAGTGATTCACTCCCCCAGAATTTCTGCCACTAACCTCTAGTTTGCAGCTCATTCTGTGTGCAAGTCTCTTTAGGGTTGGAGATTATCTCTACCACTCTGTCCTAGTGCTGGCCAGTGTGAAAGCCACAGGCTGCCCTCTCTGTCTCCTCCATTTAAGTGCATCTGCATCATTGAAAGATGATGGCAATACAGGTTTGAGAAGGCAGAGCTACCAGGAAAGGGAGAAGGATTAAAGTCATGTGAGAAAGAAACTGTATTCACCAAAGCCTGTATGTATGTACTCCCTTCTGGTTAGCATTTTTGACATGCAGAACTGAAACTGTGAAGCATGAAAGTGTGTCTTTAACTCTGCTTGGGCATATCGCATGCCTACAGCTCTGCATAGAAATCACTGCACAACACAGCCAAAAGTTCTTATCTCAAGTACCTGGACCACGTGTCTCCAATGCCTAGTTGAAAAACAAACTTTCCACCTTCTCATATAAAGGTAGGAAAAAGCATACATAAGTAGGCTACATGATTTAGTGCTCCTAGGGACAGGTAGGCTAAAGACCATCCCCCATCTATACCCAGGTGAGCTTCCAAAATGAGCAGGGGGCTGTCTGATGTGAAAGGAGCACAGCCCGGCACACCAGGCTTCCTGAGAGGGGTTATAGCAATGCAGGTGATGGTTTTGAGGTGTTTTAGTGCTGGTGCTTTAAAACCAGCAAAGCATCAGGCTTTGAAGCCTTGCCTCTTTCAGTACAGGGTTGTATTGTAATAAATATTTATTATATGGTTTAGGTTTCTTTTTATTAGATTTAAAGTAGACAAATGGGGGTCAGGAATGGGGTCCAGACAGGAATGGCAGTGTGTAAGCTGTGTGGAAATGTGTACTCTGTGTCAGCAGCATAATTGAGATATGTTATGGACATCAAAGTTACATGACTTTTTTTTTCTCCTCTCCCAAAGGACTTAGAGAAGTCAGAAAGGATATATGCAGAAGTTAGTAACAGTTAGTATAGATTATAGATTGTGGCTGAAGTGTGTCTTGGATTATCAGTTAGTTGTTGAACAACCAAAAAGCCTTAGTGTCCAATTCACTGACAGCTAAGCACCTATTCTTTCCATTGCAGACACCTCAATCTCTTCAAAGAGGAAATGAGCAGCCCCAGCAATGCCCCTGGTTTGTGCACGTTTCTGATTAAGCCACCTGAAATAACCTTTGTCTTTTGTAGATGTCACGCACAGACACTGCACTACATACGTTTGACATCTACTTAATGAATGCATGATTGTGTAGCGGTATCCAGGTCTCCAATTGACTTTGACCTCATCCCAGATGCCATAACCCAAACATCTCTTTCAAGGTAAGCATTAGGAGGCATATGTTTATTAGAACTGAACTGGTATCACGCTAGGATTAGCAAGTATATTCCTCTCCCACAGAAACAGGTGACATACACAAACAGGCAAGTCAGGGCTTTCTGTCTTCTCCCTCCTGCCAATCAATAGGTAGCCTCTTGGCACAAATTAGGCTTACTGTCTGTTGGCATGACTTTGCACGTATCATGTTTGGCTGGGGAAATGCTTATTTGAAAAATCTCTTGTATTTGCTAAGGTTCTGAAAATCAAAACCCAGCTACAGTCGCCAGACAGATTACCAGTGTCAGAAGGAACAGCTGGAGGAACTGGCAGGGAAATGTTTGCGAGGTGCTATAAAAGTACCATTCGTGTGGGATTTCTGTCATAGGTAAGCAAGTAAAGAAGCAACACCCTGTCAATGAAAGCCAAGCTGCAACCCGGCTGTGACTGCTTAGGTAAGGCAGAAGCTCCACCTCCTGCAACATCACTTAGGTTGCTCAGCCTTGCTCCTAGAAAGCATGTGCTAACTTCCCTAGGAAATGTAATCATTAATGAACTGGAACAAAATTGCCTGTGGCTGTAAAAGGAATTAATTAATCTGTTGATTGGAATTCAGCTGCAGTAGCAGGTGATTCCTATCGTAGTTCTCTAGAAGATGGCATCTAAATGAAAACATGCTGAGGTTTTGTGTGAGCCCTTGCTTTTGTGCCACTGTGGGTTTTGCCTTAAGGAAAAGGCCTTACTTTTCTCTTTCATTACTACTTTGGTAAGTGGCAATAAAGGATTGCTGCGCCAAGCCAGACTTGCCAGACTACCCACCTCCAAGCCAGACTTGCTGCCAAGTGACAAAAAAAGAATCCAACATAACTAGGATTCTGAGAAAAGGAAACCTAAGACCCCAAACAGCAGCGTTTCTCATTCTGAAGGGCGTGTTTGGTGACCACCACTCTTAAGTTCTTTATTGACACCCTTATGGTCTTTATTGAGGAATTTAATGCAACTGTGTGTGAGAACTGTCAAACATGTTAGACACAGTTTAGAGTAATGTGCAGGCAGAATGAATATTACTGCTTAATATTTTTATATCTGCCTGTGTGTAGCCTCACATTAATTTAACTGAGCATGTGCAATTCTGTCTCTAAGGCCAAGCCCAAGGAAGCCATATCAGTGGGAACATCCAGAACCCAGCGTGACCACCATTTGCAAAAATGCTGCAGAGGAAGAAGGACATACAGATAAGCAAAGGGATTTCTTGCCTCCATAACTAGCAAGAGAACACCAGATGGGTAAGAAGCCAGCTCTGACTACTGTTTTACCTTCTCAGACACATGAATTGTTCTGTCCCTTGCTGGATTATGTCTTTCTACAGACAGAAGTGCCAGCCAGGTTACAAAGACCCACATTCCAGGTTTCTCTCTCAAGATACAGCCTTTTCATTTTCTGGCAAGGAAAGGTGGCAAGCATAGGGCTTCCCTTCTCTTTTTTCCTTCTCTCTGGAATTTTTGAAAAAGGGGAAGATGGGCGGCAAGGCATTTTTCTGTGCTTAGCAACTGTGGGAGTAACAAATGGGAAAATGGGACTCTTAGCCAGTGGGGCAAGTCAACAGTGGGGACAAAGCTGGGGCCCTTTGGTCCCAAGATGAGAGCAGCAGAACACCCTTTCAGGTTACTAGCAGCTCAGATTCATCATACAGTAGCCATTTCAGCAGCCTCCCTGGAAAAAGCCAGGGAGCAATGCAGTAGTCAGCAGCATGAAATCAAACAGACAGACATAAATACAAGTTATTCTCTAGTTTCCAAGGCATGTTTTTTGCCAGTTGTACCTTTCACACCCTTAAATGTGCATTCAGTAACCTGCCTTCACCCGCACTCCTTCAACTGTGAGTCTTCATCCATGGGACATGTGTTTAGAATTTGGTCATGAAAAATCTTAGGCAGGCTGGGAGAAATCAGTGGGTTACTTCTACCAATGGTCCCTTTCCCCGGTTGGGCTGCAGGAGCTCGTAAGGGTTTTCCTTAGACTCGTTTTTTTTCCCCAGCTGTGTGGATCAGTGTTTCTGGTACAAAGATACATAAACTAGTTACTCACCCTTATGTCCCCTGCTCTTTCAGTGCCAGAGCAAGAGACAGTGGACGAGCTAGAACCGCACCATCATCTGCATATGGGGAATATGTGGCTGACTCCTTCCTGCCATTTAGAAGGTGGAAAAATCCTCGTGTTGAGCAACGATGGAGACTGAGGGTCTCACATATCACCTAATCTACCTAGCCAGGTAAGATGAGAAAGCATTTATTAATCACCCACTCAAGCACCCTGCATCCCACCCACTCACAGTGGCTTTTGGTACACTGCACATCACAGCCTCTCTGCCCTTCTTTCTCATTTGGCTGCTAAAGGGAATCTGGAATTATCTCCCAGAAGTAGTAAAAACACACAATGTCTTTAATGCACCTGACTTGCTTAGAGAGCAGATGCATTGCTGTGCAGCTTAGGAGACAGACCAGTCAGATGCCTTACAGTGTGGACATCCCCCAGTCTGTCCTGCGCCCTCTAACAGTCCCTTTTTAGTCCCTTTTTTCTCTTCTTTTTTGGTCCCTGTGACCCTTCCTAACCTCTACGGGACTGATGGAGGCCTTGCTGCTCTAGCTTGCAGTCAGGTAAGGATCCAAAGCGAAGGTGTCCTTTTGTTGTCATTGTTACAGGAAAGGAATTTTTTCTTTTCTACCTAATATTTTCCCACATGGATTAGAAGTAAAGGAGAGGTCTAAGAGGTATGAGCAAAGTGGTCTCTCAGACTAGGGGCAAGAGGTAAATTTGCTGAGCAGGATGGCAGGAGCGGTTCTGCTAAGTTCCCTTAGCTTTCCCGCTCCACACTGTGCTATTAGCACGCGGTTTGGCAGAAAGGAGGGCTCGCATAGAAATACTCATTTTGATTTTGTTTTTTAAGTTGGGGCACTCCCCCTGTTGTGAGAAGTCACACAGACAGCCCTTATCAGCACCGATGTAGATCTTCAGCACAGGGATGGCTTAATGGCAGGGGCCCAAGCACACAAAAAGCAGAGAACCACAGAAAACATAAAGGGGACACTGTCAAAACAGATGGAAGTGTGCTTTCTGCAGTGTGGCTCTCCTCCATCCGAGCACCATGTGGGCAGATCCTCCCCCTTCCCACCATCTCCTTGGCAATTAATGCAGTATCAATAGCAGGAGGAGGCAAACTAGGTGTTTGGAGAAAGCTTTTCAGGCTTATTTACATTCTGTGCTTTGCTCTCCGAACCAGGCTGGCCAGCACAACAGCAAATTGCATTTCTGCTCCAAAAGACATAAAGATGATTGCCAGTGAGACCTGCTCTCCACAAACCTAGAGCAATTCCTCTGGAGGCCTCCTCTCCAAACGCAGAGCAGTTTTGTGAGGGATTGATGGTGATTGCCAAAACCTCTCTGTCCTGAAGCCAGCAAGGTAAGAAAGTTGACAGTGTTCCCTTTATACGTGTAGATACACAGAGTCAGTCAGGGACCTTCATGCGCAGGGAGGGGAGGGGCATTCGCTCTGATGCTTCCCTTTGAAACAACAAAAACAAAACAGACAGACAGACGAACAGACAGCCAGGAGTATTACAGAAGAGTGGTGCAAAAGCCCAGGGTAGCACACTCAGGTGCATCCCTAAGCGCACCTCAGTGCCAGGAGAGCACAGCCCTCCCACACGCACACACACGCACACCCCACACTACCACCGAGACGCTCCATTTCAACCAGTGTTTGGAGGTCAGTCCTTCCTCGCGATACGTAGGCTTTTTTTTCTCTTAAAATCTGTATATAATATATATATTTATATTCTGTATATATATATATTTATATATATATTTATATATCCTATTTACACATATTGCACACCGTCCTCTGGCCTCCTGCATTCCTGCCTGTTAGTGGAAACGTTTCCGTTTCTCTTCTGGATCTGACCCGAAGTCCCGGGACCCGATGCCATTCTGGAGATTTATTAGTGAATCCTTCATCTGCAAGACAAGAAACGTCTCCAATGTGCTGCTACCCTGAAGGTGACAGAGCTTCGGGATTTCCTTCCCCCTCAGTGCCTCCAGGTGCCTCCTTCATCCATGGAAAGTACTGATACCATAATACCTGCTTTTGGGGACTGGGAAGTACCAGTGGGGACTGAGAAGATGGGAGCCAGTGAGACAACAAGGGGCGAGCAGAATGAGGTACAGGGTGAGTGACTCTCAACTTAGGGGACAGCAGCTTGTTTCTTTTATGAAGTGTTTCAAGCTGCCCAGCGTACAACTGGCTCTTCAGGCAATGGGTACTAAAACTGCTGGCTCTGTGCTGTGAAGGGCCCCTGGAGAGTGTGTCCCCTTCATCCGTGTAAGCTACATATGAACCCAGGGTTAAGGGGAAAAATTTTGTATTCCAAATGGATTGCCACGGTCTTACAGAGCCTAGATACAAGATGTGTTGTCTAATAAAAAGGTTTTGGCCCTCCAGAATTCTCTCCTTGACTTGCCTGGACCCCCCTGCGAGGTGAGAGAGAATCCATGGTATCCTGCGAATGGCCCTTGGGATCTGCTGCCCACCCCAGTGTCAGGAGACGGAGCTAAAGGGAGATGGGAGCGGAGGAGATGCACCTGACAGGCTGCAGCGGATCCAGGTAATGACTGTGAGCAGGTGGCTGTGAGGCTGGGAGGACACGGTGACCCTCCACGCACAGCACCAACGGGCCGTGTGGTCTCACCTGGTCTAGAAGCATCACGGAGGATTTGATGATCTCGCGCCATTTTTGTAGCTCTGAGTCATGATACTTCTGCTGAGATTCTAGTAACTGGGCCCATTCTGTCTGAGATTGGGGTAACCTGTCAGGCAGAACATGAGCAAGAGTGAATCTGGGGAAACCATGGTCAGGGGGGAGCAAAGTGGGCTGGCAGGGGAGGGGGGGCTGCAGCTTGCATCAATCTCTGTGTAATCCTTCCACCCTAAAGGGGCAGCATTTAGATGCACTTACTATTTTCCTAAATTGGATAACAATATTAGCCTGCCTTAATTGTGGTAATTAACAGCAAAGATGTGCCTTTTGCAGAAGTGCTCTAGTGCGGCTGGAGCTGAACGCCCACGTGCCAGAGGGGGCAGAAGGCAGCGCGCTGTCACTGCTGGGGAGGTGAGAACAGTGAAAGGTGGCACCAGGGCCCCTGACAGGGACTGCAGTGTGCGCTGCCGGACAGGTACTAGCCTTGTGCAGTTTGTTTGTTTGGATTTTTTTTCATTTCCCTAGACATGCCGTGTTGGCCATCATCTTAATACCACGCTTTCTTCATTCTGAGTAACAGCAGCACCAGTTCTCTCTGTAGCGGCAGCCAAGTGTAAGTACCAGCCCCCTCCCCTCAGGCCTAATTAATCCTCCACAACAGGGCTGGAGGCTGCTGAGTGGAGGCAGCTCAGCGCAGGCGCAAGCTGTCAGGCCACTGACAGGAGGATCCCCAGGCCTGGCTGCCCAGAGCTGCTGCTCAGGGCCAGAGGAAGGACATCGGTGCGCCTGGCGCGTAGGTGGAGCTTGGCTGGGACGAGGCGAGGATAAAGCTCCGTGGAGCAAAGCGATGCAAGGAGTGGAGTCGAGGCAGAGAGCACAGGACTTGGCGATGGCAGGAAGGCGCTGCAGAGGCACCCCTCTCCCCTAAGAGGTAGGGTTGTTTTTGTCTGCCCCCAGCTTATAAGACAGCTAGCTCTCTCTCTACTGCTTTTTCTTGGGCCTTGCTAGTTTCTAAGACAGCTAAATCTTTGTCTTCTGCTTTCATCTCTTGGGCTTTCCTTATCTCTAAGAGAGAGGGATCTTCGCTGCTTTGTCTTCTGCTTACCTCCTGGGCTCTGCTATTTCCTAAGATAGCTGGATCCCTCCTCTTTTAGCTACTGCCTGCTGTATACACCTCCTAAGCTCTGCAGACTGTAGTGGAGACTTTCAAGTCTCCTACCCTGGAGGCTAAGCAGAGCAGCTTAAGATGTTCCCCAAACTTCTCCCTGCAGCGAGAGCTCCCTCAAGCTCCTTCTTTCTCCTAGCACTGTACGTTAACAGCCTCATTGGTTCCCCTCTTAGCTTGGCAAATGGGCAGAATGGGGGCACCTCTGCCGTGCCTTCCTGCCACGTGCCGTGCTAACTGCCTCACCTCCACTCCTTGCGTCGCTTTGCTTTGCTCCACGGAGCTTTATCCTCTCCTTGTCTCAGCCAAGCTCTGCCTACACACCAGGCGCACTGCGGTCACCTGCCTGTGGCCCTGCGTGGCAGCTCTGGGCAGCCAGGCCTGGGGATCCTCCTGTCCAGGGCTTGAGGGCTTGCATCTGCCCTGCCCAGCCAGCTCCTGACCTGGAGATTAAACAAGGACATGTTAAGTGTGACAACCAAAAAGCATTACAAGTAAAAAATGGACCCACTCCCAATGGTCAGTAACCCTAGACTATAATAAATAACTCTGCTACTAATAAATGTTGCTTTCTGTGTCTAAGCGGAGAAGCCACATACTTAGATTCAGAGTGGGTTGGGGCAGTGAGTAGTCCCCCAAACTAAGTGTACCACTCCTGTATCTCATTAGCACCCAAAGATAATGTCTTCAGAGCCTCGAACTGAATGCTTCTGAGCACACCCCACCTTGGACCCAGCAGGTGGATTTGGTCTAATCCACAGCAACTGCAGTTACAACACAATGAAGTTAACTGTGCAGGGGGGAAATAGGGCTACCCACCCCTATAATTACAGTACATGCACATTACAAACAGCATATAATTCAGTCCTATACTGAATACCGTAGTCAGTAGCGGTCCAAATAAATACCAAGACTGCCATAGGGAGATAAAGCAGGAAAAATCACTGACTGGATCTGTGGGAAAGTTGCACAGCTATTACTGGTAACATAGCAAGCCTTCCCTAACAAGAAGTGGAAAGCCCATAACATAAGACAAGTAACACGCAAACTCTTTTGCTAACTATGTTTAAAGTCAAGATGGAGTCAGCAGAAGAGGGAATCACTGCAACTACACAAAAGGATGTCCAGAAAGGGGACATAAGACTAAAACATCGTAGCAAAGGGGATCATGATGTTCCTAACTTCAACTGCTGCCCGCAGAGGAGAAGCTGGTCAGGCAGGACACCTAGCGTTTATGTACAGAAAAAGCATTCACCTAAACTTGCCAGAAGGAATTCAAAATGCCAAATTACTGGTCATTATTAAACAGCTCTGGGCCATCAGGTCACCACTGTAAAATGCCATCTACCAAAAAGTGCTCTGGAGGGCACCCTGGGAAATGCTGACTGGCAGGTCCACTTCACCTCTAGACAGGATGGGGGAGTCTATATAACAAAAAACGATCCCAACATATACCTGTCAGCGTGCTTTCTGCAAAAGGAAATGGGAAATACTGCCTACAGCCTTGAGCTCTCCTCACCTCAAATAGCACGCACCCAGCGGACAGTGTAATGAAACAAGATGTTCAAAAAGCCTTGGGCAAGGCGCCACACTATCAGTTATTAGAGAAACTAAGTCAATCTGCAATGACTTTTCACTGCTTACCATCTAGTACACCTCCAGGGAATGCTTAGGTCGTTATGGAGCACTCTGTCCTCCTAGTGCGCTCTCTTTTCCTCCTATGTTGTAACAACTTGCTGATAGCTAGACCCACACCTTTCAAAATCTTTCAACAATTAATTGTGTCACAAGTCCAAATTCTTATCTGGGTACAAAGAGGTTCTTTCTAAACACTGCTTTGAGTGTTTAGAGTTGAGCCATCAGAGAAGGGGAGGTGACAACCTTGGCCCAAGATTACAAAACATTTCTTTGTACAGCCTGTGTCCTCAGATAAGTGGGACCCTGCGAAGAAGTAGAGGTTGCCTTAACTTGCTCTCTTCTGCTGTAATTGTTCAGCACTTTGGATAAGGAAATACTGGGCGGCCCCATATCTTCAGCTATCTACCCACTTCATCTGTTACACACAACAGGGAAACAATCTACCAGACAGCTCTGAGCTGTGGCGTCCTTGGAAAGCCTCTAACATCTGTAGGAAACATGCAAGAAGAGGCAAAGACAAAGCTGGTGTGACAGTACCTCTCCTGGAGCCGCAAGCCCTGCCATGCTGTGAGCGTCTGGGTAGTGTACTCCAACATCCAGAGTTTGTAGAACAGCATCATATTGAGAATGACCAGCAACACCAGACTGCAAATAAAGAAAAAAAACAGTTTACTGTGAGCACTGCTGCCCCACTGCCTGCCTGTCACACCTGGGGAAACATCCAGAGCTTTAACGAGGTTTCTGGGGCCCAGGTCCACGCTGAATGTGAGTGGGAATTTAATTTGTGTAAGGGCCAAGTGATCAGAACCCAAAACTTCACCATGTGGGAGAGATGTGTGAGCAAGGACAGACAGACAGGGATGACGGATGAGACAGGCTGGCTGAGTGGATGTGCTGAATGCAGAGAAAGGGGGGGGAAATGGGAGAGTAAAGAGGTTTAAAAAAAAAAAAAAAGACAGTACCTGAAACAGATCCTAATGGGAGCAGGGAAGAGAAAAGACGGAGTAGCTGCAGGTTAGAAACAGACTGACAGAGAACGGGAGAAACTGGGCTGAGCAGAGAAGGTTTATAGACAGTACAGAAGATAAATGGCAGGGAAGAGGGAAGAAAGGAATAGGGAGAAAAGACGCCGGAGGGAAGGAAATAACTGGGCTTGCAATTAACGGTGAAATTCACCCAGGAAAAGATGAGCTGTGTGTGGCTCCTGTGGACACGTACAAAGCGCTCATTGCAGGGCACTAGCACGGAGATGCACGTTGCACACATCCCGCCCTACCCCCTCCCACCTTATGCCAAGGTGGGAACACCACCGCAGGCTGGGCAGCCACTGAGTTCACCAGATACTGCCACGCTCCTCTCTTCCCTCCTCCACCGCCACGCACGCATTCCCACTCTCTTTCCCAGCGCGAGTGGTGGCTCAGGGAATGGGCTCAAAAATAACATGCTCGTGCCTGTCTCTGACTAGTGCGGCTATTCTGCTGGAAGAATGGCCTCTCTATAGCCCAGCTCAGGCAGGGGGATAGCAACCGGCCAGAAAAGTGTTCTGAAAACATTACAGAGAGCTCCTTCAGCACTCTAAGCTAAGCTAGTAGCCTGTAAGGAGAGAGCATCATAAAGCGTTTGTGCCTTGCTACCCACCTGTCTAGCCACAGAAGAGAGCACCAGGCTGTCTACCCAAAGCATCTGTCACTTGGCCTGTCACATTTCTCCAGCTGCTCTGGGTCATTGCTGTAAGCCTCTGCAGTCGTCGTCCCCGTTGGGAAAAGGAGACGCAGAAAGGTGCTCAATTTGAGATGGTAACTAACCTCAGTCTACCGCTCTCAGCTTCTTCACACCTCACTAAAAAGTGAGTGGAGCTTAAGAAAAGAATGAGCACATGTCCGCATTTGCTATACAAGATTGACCCAGCATGCCCAGCTACTCACTCTGAGCACACATCCAGCAAGTCCAGGTCCACAGCTAGCAACTGGGAAAGGTGGTGGACACAAACTAAAGCATAGTTCTTGCTGCAGAACTATTGAAACCATGCCAGTCTCTCTTGCCTCATGTGTTTCTATCCTTACTTTGCAGATAGCATCTTCAAACAGTCCAGCTCCTTTCTGAGATAGTATCTCTCACCAAAATCACTGCCCAGGATCAGACATTTCAAAGTACCCAAATAAGTTTTGGCAGTCCAGAGAAAAGAACAGACAGACTCCTCACATACACCAAGCCCTGTTGTGGTAGCATGGTAAACTGCCAGAGAGCTTTGCGTGGTCATCTTTCATGCTAATAGCTAGCTTGTTATTATTTAAGTTAGGAAAAAAAATAAAAAACACAGTTTTTAGATGTCACTTTAGATGAAGAAATTAATCAAGATCTCTAAAATAAAAAATCCTTTTACTGCTTGTCAGATTTTGTCTAACTGTTGACTTGCCTCTCAAAACTGAGGGAAAGAAGAGACTTAAAAAAAAAAATAGATCTGGAAAAACCTACAGAGCCAGCTCAGTGACTGACTAAGCACTGGCCAAAGCTGGGATCAAGCCAGACCAAACAGCTGATGGAACATTTGGGGGAAATTTTAATTCATTCTTTTCTGCCTGTCATTGTTTTACTCTGCTGAGTAAAGCTTGGGACCAGCGAGGAAGTAGAGAAAAGAAAAAAATGGCACAGGGGAGTGCAGACCACCAGAAACATGAGAGGACCAAAGTAAAGGTAGAGCAAAAAAAAATGACTTACACAAAACTGATGACGAGGAGCAGCTTGGAGACACTCTGCAGGTGGAAGCCACTGGGGCTCTCCTCAGGGATGTGCCGTGTCTGAGTGGAACCTAAGGAGACAGATGGGTTTGTTCAGGCTATGAAATGCTGCCCAAAGGGAAGGGCAACATTTTACTCCATCTTACTCAAAAAATCATAATGCGTCCATCGCTCTGCAAATCCCTGGCCCCTCTGCCCGTTAACCTTTCATGAACACAGCTCCAGTTTGTCTCTGGAGGTGTCCAGCTCTCCACCCCGAAGCGTGAGGTCCCTGCAGTCCCTCACCTGCCACATGCTTGATTCGGTGAGCAACCTCCTCATCCGTGGGGGTGGTGACGGGACTCAGCACCTCCTCCAAGTGTGGCACCCGCAGGTGGGGATGGGCCCGTTTCCGCCGGCGGACGGTTGATTGCTTGCTCACTTTCTCTTTGGGGGATTGTCGGTGGACCTCAGCCAGGTATGTGCTCTCGGTTTTGGTCAGTTCACTTTCTGCAGAGGCAGCGAGGAAAGAAAGCATTTAATAGAGATGGCACCGGCCTTGCAAAGATACAAACCCCTGGCACGGCTGCTGGATGGAGTTCAGCTGGGCCAAGCACCCTGGTGGGGTCTGAGGTGGCTGTGCCGGGGTACGCACTACAGCTCCCTTACACCTTCAGCCAAACCCTGACCCCGGACTGCCTGCACTCCTGTCAGAGAGGAGCTGATGGCCAGCAAGTACTACCAGCTGCAGTGGCAATGACTTTGGCTGGCCCTGTTTAAAAGCCCCTCTGAAGCCTAGTCCCCAGAAGGCTGGCAGCAGCTACCACGCCGTTACGCTGCCTGCTTGCAGGGAGGCACACACAAACCGTAAGAGTGTGCCCCTGTCGTGGCCGCAGCTCCAGACCTTGCCACTCTTACCCAAATGACGGAAATAATCTTCTAGGCCGCTCCAGAAATTTTTCTCGATGAAGGATTTCACCAGCCCCCACGGCTGTTTTCTGTAACGTAGTTCTGTGGAAACCCTGTGTGGAAAGGGGAAAGTCACTCTCAATTTTGCTTTCAGGAGGTTACATCAATTCACACTCCTTTGTCAATGTATATATAAAAAATAATTATGCTCACACTTAGTTCTGACACGGTTTCAGCCCTTTGTGTTTCTAGGTGAGAAGCACTGCATGAAAAGTCCTTCCAAAGGCAGTGGCAGTAAGGCCTCAAGAGGACTCCCAAGACCTTCAGCCATGGGGCAGGCAGACATTTAGATTAATTATCAGAGCAAAACACAAACACCTCAGTTTCCCCGGTACCAAATTCCACTGCTTGTCCCCCAAAGTGCTTCTCAGAGGCACAGTCTTAGTGCATTTAGTTTGTTTTGTATGGCAGCTGTCCCTGCTTCAAAAGAAGGGGGCAAGAGAAGTCTGTAAATTCTTCTCCCTGACCCAAATGTAACTCCCGCAACAAAGAAGTGGGGCTTAGTTCTCCCCAGCCCCTTCTACCGCTCCAGAAAGAAGCACTCCCCCCCCCAGGTGACTTTAGATCACCAGTAAAGCTGTTTATCCCACCAGCGGCGTACCTGAGTCGGCTTTTGTTTCTGGCAACACGAGTCAACGTGTAGCGGTTAATGGTGTAGAAATAATCGTGGTAGGGGACGTCGTGAGTTAGCACCTCTGCATCTATGACATAGCACTCGCTTTCTTGGCTGGCTTTGTACATTGTCTGTGTAAAAGAGCATGCAAGGCAACCGTTAGGCTGGTCAGAACAAGGCTTTGATAGTTAGGCACCTTCACTAGCACTTCAAAAAACAACTCTGCCACAAACAGGAGACCGTGCCCATGCACAGCCCCATCTCTGCAATTTCTCCATAAACAACTCGCCTTTTGGGCTGGCCTACTCAAGGAACCAAAACGTCTCGCTCAGGTGTTTCCAAGGACATACATCAAAAGGGGCATTCAGTTCCAGCAGCTGAATCCCCAGTTTTTTGTCTCAGATACGCAGTTACACTGTCACACGAGGACCGATTTTGTGGGACCTCGTTTCACTGAACTGAAGTCTGGCTTGCCAGAGAGCAACCCGATCTAAAATGAGAGCTGAGCCCGCTCTGAGCAGAGGCGCTTTCTAGCCTGAATTACTCTGATTCTAAAGAACAAAAGAGCACGTCAGACATTTCTTTAAAAAAAAAAAGACACGAAGAACATGAAAAGCAGCAAGCTCAAGACAAGAAAGCAAATCACAGACCTGTTCCTACCAAAGCATACCCCTGCTGCCCCTTCACACACCTGCGTCTCAGTGACAGTGGCAGTTTTGGGGGCCAAAGGGTTGGTGAGGGTAATGGTATAGAGGATCACTCTGGTCTGATTGCCATTTTCTTCCTTCTTCCAGGGATGAAAGATAATATCTGAGAGGAGAAAACAATATTCCATCAAAGTAACTTAAAGCAACCTCAGGTCAGTTCCCTAGTAAAAGCATAACCAAGCTCAGGAGAGTATTTCCTTCCCTCTAGAGAGCTTGGCTGCGAAAGTGCTAGAGCTCAACTGAGTGTGAAGGAAAGGTCTCCTGTACTAAACGTGGTCACTGCAGGGATGAGGTGCATCCTCTGCCAAGATGTGATGGGATTATCTCTGCCTGAGGCTGTTTTCTGGTGGCTTTGCCTTGACTTGGCAGAATCCTGCAAGTCTGCTACTCAGAGGGCTAAGCAGAGCAGCTGTAGAGAGCCTCATTGTAGTATGGCTTCAGACTGAGATGTGCCTGAGGAATTAGAAATGTGGGGAGAATTTTCCCCTCTCTCAGTATATGGAAAGGGAGGGAGGCTGATGCCATCGCTCCTTTTGCAAACCTGCAGTTATAGGGAAAGAAGGGCTGCAGGATGCCCAGAACACTCTGCATCATCAACTACACAGTCTGTGCCAGTGTCTGGAGTAGAGCTAGAAGAGCTTTTTCCACAGAATGTTAAGCCTTGAACACAAGATCAGGCCGTGGCTGATATTACGAAAAAGATGGAGAATCTGATTCTTCCACAAACTTACTTAGGGCTCTTAAAAAATACACCCAGATAGCCAAACAAGGCTCATTCTACCTGCTTTTGATTACTGTCAGCACAGGCAGGTGTGGTCCCAAGACCTCACAATATTACCCAATCCCTCTATCGTCAGCCAAAGTCGCACCTCCAAGGCATGTGCTCAAGAACTAGAAGCTGAGCCCTGCTCTGTGCCTCGCAGGGAACACAGCCTCTGTCAGTGACTGGGCTTTGCCACCAGCAGCTTACCAGAGAACCGACGCTGTTCCATGAAGTCTCTCTGGAACTGAGAGTCCGTGAAAAGCAAGTCATACAGTTTGTCCACGCTGAAGTTGAACACTTCATTCACGTACTGACGGCCATTCAAATCCTCGTAAAAGGCCTGGACTTCACCTGTGGGGAAACAGGCCCACAAGCCCCAGGCATGATACTCTGTGCCAACCTCCCAGGCTGTGCTTTTTTTACAGTCCAGGACAATATTTTACAGTACTTTCCTTTGTGAAGAAGGAACCCAAAGGAAGTGCTTCTATCCCTTTCCCACCACTGATCCCAGGACAATAGTTGGAACATCAGGTGGGGTAATTAACTACATGGCATTATTTTAGGGACAGCCTTCCAAATATCCCACAGATTCACTTTCTGCAGCCCAGGCCAAGAATTCTTTGCATCTTCTGAACTCTTAAGGTCCAGAAAAATAATTCAGTATTTGTTGCCCCAGGCCCTCACTGAAAGAGACAGGGCAAAACACGACACCAATGGAAGGGGTTTCTCCCTGCACACCTTCATCGTGGGTCTCAGACGAGTCGCTGAGCTCCGTGGGAATGTCTTCATTGTCATTGAAGTCCAGGGAAGGGGAGTTCACAGGAGCAATGATCTCTATCTTCTCTCCCATGATATTTGCAATGCCGAGGTCTTTTTCCACAGGACTCTCTGCTACTGCCTCCTCCTCTTCTGGTAGCACCCCATCAAACTGCAGCAAGGACAGAACATAATGAGGGCAAGACTAGCACCTAGAAACTGGTGGTTATTTCTGAAAACTATTTACATCTGTGGGCCAATTTTCATACCTTTGAACATTTGGCCTCAATGTGGCTGGAAATTAAATAATGGAGAGATGGCAGCTTACCATACAGTATTTGGAAAACACAAGGGCATATTAGACCACTTCCTCTCAAAAACATATATATGTATAATTCAAGCTTGGGACATATACAAGGCTTTTTGTTTGTTCAGACAAGTGCACAAACAACACAGGTTTTGTCCCAGACAAAAACACTATACAAAATCTGAGTTCTTGTTATATTTCAACAAGGTCTGCCCTGCCCCAGTACCATGAAGGTGCACGCTGCTTCCTAGGGAACGACTGGAGCCAGAGGAGGAATTACAACCCCTTTATCTTCAATGCTCCATTTCTTTTAACCTAAAACTACATGTGGGAAAATACCCTTGCTGCTGAGAATCCTAATGTACTGACTTTAGGTCAGGCATGGTTTACTTACTTTTCCTTTGGCAAATGCCATGCCCTCAAACATTACTAACACAAGGACCATGGTCAGCTGCAGTGGAAGAGGAGCTTTAGGGCAAACAGTCACCTTGTACATTCAAGCACTGCCAGCGAAATCCCCGTGAAAAGGATTCCAGATGCCACTGCAGTGGAGGAAGGACACTTACCGAGGCTGGTGCTTCGCTGCTTCCTGTAGATGTCAACGTGCTGGCAGTGACAGATTTCTTTGGCAGCTGAGGGCTAGCTTCTGGCTTGGCCTCCATGCTGCTCTTTGAGGAGCTGTCATTGACTTCATTCTCTTCCACAGGGATTTCTTCACAGTAGCTGAGACGCCACAGAGAACACACGTTTTTATGTTTACCCCTCTCAGTACAGCTACAGCTGGACACACAGAGCAAGTAAGAATATTTCTATGCGGTTTCCAGTCTGACCGGAATCAGAAACGGCTCAGTGCAGGGGAGATCAAGCCCAAACTTTTCAAGTGTTTATACTGACAAGCATCAGCACTCATTGACCACGTAACACACTGACTGGCCCAGTGAATGGGGCATTTTGGCATTTACAGAATCGCTCATCTACTTCAGCAAGTAGAGAGGCAACCATTTCGGTTCCTACTGATTTCCATGAGGCAATGGTACACCTTCAGCTTTTTAGCCCTTAATCCCTAAGGCCAAATATTTGCCCAGAACCCAAAATCTCTCACCGGGAACGAATTGCAGTTTGAGGTATGCCAATATATAAGGACTCTTGCTTTCCTGAGGCCATCTTTTCTTCATCACAAGCAGATTTCACTCCTCCTCACTCACCCCATTGTGTTGAAGTCATCATCAGGAGGCACGTAATCTTCATCATCGCTGGTCAGACCTAGCTCGTTCCCATAACACTGGTGGACAAAGTGCCAGAGCTCCTTTGGACAGAGAGGCTAAAAGAAGGAGCAGAGCACAGGGTACATTTTCACCTGAGAAGACTAAAAGATAATGAATATGCCACACTTCACACTTAAACTGGATCTCACACTGCAAGTGTTAATTCAGTATTGCCTGAACAATTTTCATGTTTGACTTCTGCAGTAGGTAATGGAAGTGAACAGCACTGAGGATTTTTCGTTTTTCTCCTCCCCGCAGCAGCTTTTTCTCAGTATGAGTCAAACCCCAAAACGCTGGCATTTTGATTGCCATCAGCCCATTATTTCTTTCTCAATCTGGAATTACGACTGTCAGGAATATTACATTTCTTGCCCTGAAAGCAGAAGCGAGAGGTTCTGACACATCCTGCTGATGGGAGGTGAGAACTTTTTGGCGGACTCACCTCTCCTGAATTCCAGCGATGCCACAAGGTGGACTGAGTGTTACTGGGAGCCTGGCCAGCCCCATGGGCTGCAGGCATACGTTTGTGTCTTAATACAGTGAGGCCAAGTTGGCACAGAGATTGCCCTGATCAAGTAGTAAGAGGCCCTTTTGCCAAGTAAGCCTTCGCTGCCAGCTCAGGTTCTGCCCTAAAATCTGACTTCGTTATTTCTCCAGGTCACAAGCTCAGGTTACTGAAGACACTGTCAGAAAGCCAACAGGAGGCTACACCCGGAGCAGCACAAGAAATGAGATCTCCCACCACTACGGTGCTGTGCGTGTAATAATGTAAGCAATAAATCTGTGTTTTCCCCCACATGTGTTTTCTGCTGTGTCTCCATTTAATGTCTGCTCTACCACACCAAACCCCAACACATGTTGAGTTTTTCTCCCCTTCAACTTTGTTTAAATGAAAACTACCTAAAGATTACACCTGCTGGGAAAACTATCTGAAACAGCAACAGAGAGAAACATTTCCTGCTGCAGTTTAAAATCAAGAAGAGTTACTACTGGGAAAAGACTGTATTGTATCTCCGGTTAAAAAGAAAAAATGAATTATCAAGACCTTTCACAAAAGCCCAGCTTTTTACAATGCAAGTTCATTGATTCCCACATGACTGCATTCTGGAGCCCTCAAGAAATGGGTCGGTGAACTCGTGATTTAAGTGTGTGCTGCATGGATGAAAGGAGATGGATTTTCACCCACGAGAAACTTATGACCAATGACAAAGATTTCTTGGTAATGAGAAAAAATAAACCTAGTGAACTTTTTCAGAGTTGCTGGCGTAAACTTCTTCCCATAGTTACTGTACGTGATAAGGCAGGAAATTTTTAATCTAGCTCCTAAAACTAGCGGTCAAAAGTACGGAAAACACTCAAATGAGAGACTTTTATTTAGAAACATATCCAGCTGTTTTACCTTCTTCTCCCATACACTCTCTTTAATTCACATGTTAGCAGAAAAACCACGCTAGGCTCTTTCTCCCTCCCTCGTGCCAGGCATGGATCCTTCATTTGGCAAACGAGCTCCCTCAGTGTTTCCTGCCTTTATCACTCCAAATCTTAGTTCCTGTTTGCCATGACCTTGAAACCAAGGGCGCTGAATTTTGTGATAAACTTCAAAGGGCCGATTAAATTACAGCATCCGATAGCAACATGAGCTGCCCAATGCAATTTGATCCTTTTGCCTACTAAATACTACCCCAATTTCAGGACGGGGCATTCTAGCACTTGATTACTTCAGCATCCCAGTACGGTATGAACTCAAGCCCTGAACGTCTCCAAATGCTGGCAGCCCTGTACGATCGGTTTGTCAGTCTTACTCCTGGAGTGAGGCCAGAAATACTCACTGGACATTGGAACAGATACTCAGAACCAAATATAGGATATACGGGGTCTTTAACATAGCAAGTGCATATCCTTGCTTTATTTTAAAATCCAACCTACTGAGCCTTTACCCAATGCACCCCGCACCCACCATCGTGTTTGGTTTTGGGATGTGCTGAACACATGCTTCTTTCCTGCCCTATCTTGAACTCCACACTGCTGAAGAACAGACTTCCTAAGAACTTTGCCAGTGCAGTGAGCTATTTCTGTTGCATTTTGAACTGCTTTCTTCTAGGCTGTTTCACTTGTATTACAGACCTGAACAATCTCCTTCCTGATTGCTTCCACACCTCAGCAGAGGCAAAGAGACATCTACTGTGTATGTAAGATGTGTCTGTGGGTAGACAGAACTCCATGCAAAAAGAGATACTTGCACCTGCAGCTACTTACCTGCTCCACCTAAACACACACGTACTTACTGTCCCTCCGTCTTTTTTTTTTTATGTATATATGCTTGTCACAGGTACTGTGCTTCTGCATAAATCCACCACCTCCCTTTCATCCCCCCCAACGCTGAGATGCTGGTCTCTGTACCTTGTCAAGGAGAGCGTTCTGCCAGAGTCTGAACATCATCATGTACGTCCTGTCTCGAGCCCCGAAGGAAGTAAAAAAGTGCTGAATGGGAAGAGATGGAGAGAAAAATCAGTTCAGAAAAGGCCCAGCAAAGGGATGAAGAGGCACACCTGCTTGGATCATTTTCCAGAAACAGCACACAGAGGGACTGAGCAAGGCACACAGCGCTGCTGCTCAGCTCCTGGGCACAGACTGAAGTCCATGGAGACTTCACGGCGAGGCTGAGTGCCTCTCAACCCACAAAGCTGCTCTGAGCACAGAAACAGCTCAGTTAGCTGTGTGCTACTACATAACCCAGATCTTCTACTTCCTCCATGCCCACACACAAGCTACATGAGTTCCCGACTCAGCCCAAGCCCCAGGTCTGCAGAAGCTCTGCACCCAACCCTTTTCCATTAGTGCTTTCTCCCAGGCCCCACGTACCACAAGCAGTCAGTTTGGAAAACTCCCATGGAGGTGGTGTTAACACACTTACACTCCCTTGCCCCTGACACCCACAAAGTGCAGGCTTCAAGGATGTACCTTTTCAGTGTCAGTGCAAACTTGGATGGCATTAGGAATGAGCCGTGCTGTTTTTTCCTTGGTCATCGAGCAGATATCCTTCAAGCGAACTGTCAGCTACAGTCAGAGCCATGCAGAGAGGGGAAGGCAGAAAAAGAAAGCAGGTAATGAGAGACACTGGTGAGAAAGACGACGGAAAGAGTGCTTTTAAAGTTGTCAGCAAATAAACTGACGTAGAACACATGCTCCGTGTGCCAGTCGGAGAGCCTTACCAATGTCTCCCAGCGGAAGATGTTGCTGTAAAAGCAGATCCAGTTTTCTGAGAGGTAGAGGCGGCCCTGCAGGAGAATGTCTCTTTGTAGTGCACATGAGTAATCTGTGGGTGAACAACACATGGTAATTAAGGAGCATCAAGATGAGAAGACAGGGCAGCCTAAACGTGAGGATAAGCAGCAGCACCAAGAGAAGAAATTACCCGACACAATCCTGCAGAAAGGATTGTGAGCCAGAAGGAACTGAGCCATAGCTGCTGTTCTGCCCACTAGGTTACGATTTCTCCCCAGGGCATGCCACAGACCATCTCTCTTAGAGGTAAAACTGTCTTGCCTTGTTAGCTGGTCATTCAGTAGCATCCTGTCTCCACATTTTAACCTGGGTTTTCCTTCTCGCCTTCTAGTGTCATCGCTCATTCCTCTCCCAATTTAAGCCTACTACACAATTTCTAGTCCTCTGCTAGTCTGTGCGTATTGCAACAGTGTGAGACATAGTATGAGATCACCAGTTACATTAGATAAAAGAACAGATGCAATGCAGTAGGCAATCGCTAATTAGCTGCAAGGCCAAAGCCTAGATGAATACAGGAAGAGTCATGAGTAGGGAGCATCAGGGGTGTACAAAGGAGCTCGAAAAAGGGAAGCTCAGGGCCATGCATGTTGAGACAGGCAACCCTGACCAACTGCGGAAAGAGCTCAAACACTAACGGGTTTGGGGAGCACTGCGGAGGAAAACATACACCTGAAGTCAGCAGGAGACAAGGCTGTAGCTGATACTGATCAGCTGTGCTCTCCCTGAAGTGAAACAAGTGAAATCCATTAGAAACAGTGAGGAGGGGGACTGTCTGTGCACAGGAAAGAGACAGTTCCTTGGTGACAATCTCTTAGGAGAGGAAAAAGCTGCATGTCCGTGTGCTGGATTTCCTCCCAAAACCACGGGCCAGCACAAAAGAGCACGGCACAGAGGACAGTCCTTACCTACAATGAGACGCTCCGTGTCGGGAAGATGCTTGAAGAGTTTCCTGAAATCTTCATTCCGTTGTTTGTAGGTTGGACTCAACACCTGCAAATAACAGAGCGCCTGTTAAAGAGAGGGGCAGGCATGAGTACAGAGAAACGGAGTGGGAAAGCAGGAACACCTAGGTAAGGAGAAGGGGGGTCAGATGCACTTTCAAAGCACGAGGCCAGGAGCTCCCATCACAGCAGGCACAGGTGGGAGGATCTGGGATTTAGTGCATTAAGTGAGAGGAAGAGGAGAACCTGACTTGGAAGAGTACGCACAGAGCAGAAGGCCTATGCCTTTGTCTGCAGTGCAGAACTGCGTGGAAGCTGTGGATGCAGAGGAAATCCCTTTTCCTGCAGTCACAGACTGTACAAGGTATGATGCACGCCCTGTCTGCAATTCCTCAGCTGGCTGCCACTCCTCAGCTCTCCAGGAACAGCATCGCAACCCCGGGCCATAGGTGCTTCAGTGTAGCTGCAGCCCTGCCAGGGGAGCTCGAACGATCACTGTCAGCTCAGGAATAATGCAGTCATGCCCTCTCCTCTCCCCATGGAGTGCTCCACCTGGCAGTCAGGGAACCCACAGCTATCTGCTGGTATAGGGGGAACACCTCTGTGGGGTGCAGAAGAGGCTTGCACAGGGACTTGACCGTGTTTTGTGTTTATTCTGCAGACACCTGGCCTCACGGAAGGCATCAAACAAAACCGTGCTGTTGGCTGGAGGGAGATCAGGAGCTGGCTTCTCTCTGCTGTTTACTAAACTTTGATGTGACTCTGTCCCAGGACCGACAGTTCTAGCCAAAAGACCACCTCTTGCATGCCACGCACGTGCTGACAGCAGCTCAGAATAGCCAGAACTTCTGAAGGCAGAACTGACTGAAAGAGAGGCAGGTACAATTTCAGGAGGCCCGTGTCTCTCCTCTAATCTCTCCTGCTCTTTCTCCCACAAACGTGGGGAAAGCAGAGCAACCTGGGGGACAAACTCTTCCCTCCAGATCTCACTTTCCTCTCAACAACCCCTTCCTACCTCTTCCAGCTGCACAACACTACTCTCCCAATGCAGAAAGGTGGGCATGCATCAGAGCCTCCCAGCAAGGGCCCCCAAATGAATGTGATTATAGAAGGTAGTTTCTGGTTGAGAAACCGGGGGGGAGTGCTGAAGGGATAGGAGGAATGTGAAGGTTATTAGCCTTACAAAACTGTCAAATGCTGTCAAAGAAAAGAAAGAAGCACAGACACCCCCACCCCCTCCCCCCCAAAAGCATTCCCTCTTCCACACAGCATTTCAATGAGCTAATGAACTAGAAATAATATTTTTTAACATCTTAGCACTTCGGATCTTTGTTTCAGACCTGTGGGCCCGAAGGAAGGTGTCTCGATTCCGAATAAAATCTACAAAGCAGCACCTGACAGAAGTATCATTTCACTTACCGAACTTCTAGCCTGAATATCTGGAAAAGACCTTGGCCAGAGATGGGCTCCAGTAAGAGCCTAAGCCCAAGATTTCCTGGGACACGCGGAGAGGATGGTAAAGGAGGGAGGAATAGAGATCATAATCAGTGCTGAGCTCTGGGTTTAACGCGTTACAGACGAGACTTAGCAGTTCTGTCTCCATGGGGAGCCCTGCTCCCCTCCCTTCCCCACAGCCGGGGATGTTCTGACCCGTCCAAAGCCTGCACTGCAACGGACGCTTCTGCTTAGCACCAGAACTTCTGTTACGGCGAAAAACAGCTCAGTTTAGAGACACTCACAGCTAGAATTTCATCTGATCCACTGCTGACATACTCCTGGGACAAGTCGACAAGCCCGTCCAGGTCCGAGAGCAGACTTGAGAGCTCTTGATGCAGCACAAGATCCCAGAGAGCCTCGCACTCCGGCAAGGGATCCATAGCGTCCCCTCCGCGCTCGCACAGCTCCCCGTGTTCCCAGGCAGACTGCTTTTCCTCTTCCTGCTGTCACCGCTTCTTGTTTAGATTCAAAGTCGAAAGAGATACAGCAGCTTGGCAGGAGTTCGTGTGCCTTCCCCTGCTTCCCCGCTCGCGTTCAGGTCGTCTGCCCTAGTGGCCTCTGCAGCTCTGAGAGGGGACTCGCCCTGGGGAGGACCTTTTCCAAGTGGCTCATGAGGATAAGCGTGCTGGCGGGCAGCGTTTGCGCTCTTCTGCTCCTGTCTCACCCACTGCTTGCTGTGGGTATCCCTTGAAAAAGGGCTGCAAAAGCGCCGACAGCCCAAGAGGTCCCAGGCAGGCTGTGCAAGGCGTCTGCGACTCCTGAGCCAGCCCCAGTGGCCAGGACCGCGAGCAAGCACCCAGCACAGGTCTGATGGCCAGCACCCCACAGTAACAGGACACCAAACAGCTCAGAGCCCTTCAGCTGTTGGTGTTTTTTCCCTGCTTTGAAAGCAGAAAAGCAGCGATTCTTATTCTTGCGCCTGCCTCAGGCTCTCTCCTCTCGTCCCTCTGCTCGGAAAGGCAGCTTTGGTCTTTGGGGAGGTTTCTCATGGAAAGAGCAGGCGGGGGGATACCAAAGTGCCTCGCACATGCTTCCAGTTACTGGAGTGGGGAGCTCTGCCGGCCAATGCCCTGCAGTAACCCAGGCTCAGCCTCCAGCAGATGTTTCCTGTCGTGGAGAGCTGCTGGACACTGCGGTGGGGGCGGCGTGAGGGGAGCTGGGCTAAGGAGGGACCAGCCGAAAGAACAGAGCGATGATGAAATCAGCCCTGCGAGACCCGCGGAGTTAAGAAATTTTAGAGCTCAGCTACTCCTGCGCCCCCCAAAAAGCCTGGGTCTTTCTCGGTTTCATTCATCAGCCAGATCACTTCGGAAAGGACGAGCAAGGGCTCCCGCAGGCTCCAGCAAACAAACTCCCTGTAGGTCTCGGGAAGATTGCTTGGAACACAGCTCCCCGTATCCCTCTGCCCTCCGTCCCCACGCTCTCCATCTCTGCTCAAGCGTGGAAATGCACAGGAAAAGCCCACGCCACGCCAGCTCCGCTCAGCCACGATGCTGAGCTGCGAGAACCAGACGCAAGCACACTGATGAAAAATCCTAGTTCTTCCTAACAAACCGGGGGCACAGATGTTTCCAACCACACAAAACCTACAAGGGCATGGCTTCACTGCAGGGCCACGGAGTGCAGCAGGGTGCCCGCTGGCAGGGAGGACCATCGAGCTGCTCAGGTGCACCACGAAGGCGTTGCTCCTCGCATCTGCCTGCACTCACCCAGCATCCCCAGTTGAAGGGTGAGGAAAGCAACTTCTGCAGCCCAGGAAGGACAAGGTATTAGCACTGCAGATGACTGCGAGGCATCTGTGTTGTTTTACTGAATGGCCTGTCTTGCTGGAAACTCCGTATGGGATTGCTTCCAAAAAATCTCACCAGGATGTTTCTCCGTCTCCGCAGCCACCCACCTCTCCCATTGCAGATCTGAATGGCACGAGCGATCGGAAGAGCCAACCCGGAGGTGGTGACAGCAAACATTAACCCTACTGCAAACAGAGAGGGACAGGACAGGATGGCACTGCGATGGGTGGAGGGGAGTTTTCGGGGGGGAACGGGGAGAAAAGCGTGACCCTGCCAGGGCCACGACTCGCTGGTAATATGCTGAAAAATCCTCTGGGAGGAAATCTAAAGCAGCTGCTGCTGGGGGATGGGACAGGACAGGGAAGTCTGACAACACAACAGCTGAGGAAGGTAGAGTCTGGCACAGCACACGGCACAGAACACAGGTAGACATAAGGAGGCAGGGAGAAAACCAGGAAGGAAAACCTTAACTGGTCTGCGTGACTGATGGACTTGTTCCTAAGCCTTTGTGGAAGACTTGCATTGCCTCTGGACAGATCAGAACTAATGGAAAGAGCAGGATACGTGCCTTGCTCGTGGGGGAGAGTGTAGACCCCACTGACAGCAGGACTGCTGTGCTGATTAATGCCAGCAAAGCAACTGGCCACCTGTCCCACGGCGCTTCTTCCAAATCTGGTCAGGTCACTGGGGACTTCCTTCTTTTTTTTTTTTTTTTTTTTCTTTTCCTTTCTTTTAAAAGTGAATTAACACCAGAGGGAGAAGCTTCAAAGTAATCACTGGCAGTCTGTGGTAGAGTGAATTTGAATTCATCATCCCATGAGCGTGCACCAGAAGTTCATTTCTAATTTAGTGCCGCTCCACCACAGCGGGCGTGCCAGGCCCGGTAATCGATACGCCTGACATCATGGAAACCCCGGGGGGAACTGCCGGTGAAAAACACCTGAAAGCCAAGGAGTTACGCTGCTCCAGGAACAGCTTGACAAAATGGTTACTGGCACTGGAAAGCTGAGAGCACTGATTCAGGGAGTAAGGCAGCTCATTCAGCACCTCACTACCTCATCGTCAGGCCTGAGTTTTTGCAATAAGCCCAGTTAAAAGATTGCTGGTGCTGAGTCAGACTCAGGCTGCCACCCATTGGGAAGATATTTCTGATGTTTTCCCTAAAACAGTGCTTCATTTCCCTCTCTTGGTCTTAATCCGGGTTATTTTACTCATTCCAACAGCTGAGATTCCCCCTTCGCTCTGGCATCTATGAGGTCTCCAAGAGGGTGCTGCAAGGAAAGAAGACAGCACACCAAGACATCAAAGGCTGATTTCTGACGGTGCTCAGTCTCCTGATCATTTGATGTTGTTAAGAAACTGCAAGTGCTGCTTAAAAGGCTTCACAAAGAAAGGCCCTCAGCCACCTCCTGACTCCTAATGTGCTTTGCTGCAGCTCTCCCAGGGCCTGGGCTCTCTCCTTTACGCAGCTACCTACCAAAACGCAAATCTGACCAGATTTATTTTTGAGACATTCAGCTCTGCAAGCTGAAATTGCTTAGAAAGTTCAAAAGTTACAGAGGATACCAACAGTGCACAGCTCCAGAAAGGACATTTCCACAGGAGACCACATCCCTCCTTTGCGCTCCTTTCTGCAGTCTCTGGCTGTGATTCTCCTATGGCTTAGAAATTATACCACTGCTTTCCTCTATGAAGAAAAGCTTCAGCGGTGTATTACTGTATTCACTGAGCATGTTTTCCCACTCACTTTGCAAACGGTGACACACAGCACGCAGCTCCAGCACTACAGCCAGGGAGAGCCTGCAGAGCTGCGGTCGGAGGGAAATACAGCGAGCAGTGATACCTGAAGCCGACTGTTCGGGTTTGTGCATGGCTCGGCAGAGGCCTTCCCTGGAGCCACTGCTGGGAAAGCTGCCCTGTGTGCACAGCCTTTGTTTGCAGAACTGCAGGTGCAGGGCTTCTGTTGGGGCTTTGACCCACTCGGCGCAATCCTCGGTGCAGACTTTGCTCTCCCAAAGACAAGCGGATAGAACCGTACTGCTGTTGAACTTTTCAGACTCACCAGGACAGTAAAGGTCTTTGGTAGTACTTAAGAATACCTGAAAGAGGCAATTACTGTCTTCTCACTGTAATTTTTTTCCCCGCTAACCACTCTGGAACTGTACTGTACATGGGTGAAGAGGTGGAGGCTCGGGTCAAGTAGAGGGAAAAGCTGTAAGAAGAAAAAAATTGAAGCATGGTTCCAAAAGAGAAGGCAGGTGAAAGGACCGCAAGCAGATAAACACAAGGGAAAGGAGTACAGAGGAGGGCTGACCTTGCGACCTAAATATTAAACTGAAATCCTCCTGGACAGACACAGATCTCACATCTTCCCCAGTGTCAACTGCGTTTGCTCTAACTTTTCAAGATCCTCTCTCTTACTCTCTTTTCTGGGAGTATGCTCTACAGATTCTCCTGAGGCATGGCAGCTCCCAGCACAGAAGTAACCCTTGCTATAGAGCGGCAGCTAGAAATGCTGTGGGAAATCAGAGATGCACAGCCTGATTTAGGAACAGTCAGGGAAGCAGAAGGATCACCAGGCCAGCTGACGGAGAAGCAGGCAGAAAAAAATCCTGGTAGATTTGCAAGGCTCAGGGCCTCAACTGGCACTGACCTCAGGACATGAAACCTAAGAGCTCCTCCATGCTCAAACATGAGGCTCTTCACCCAGAGCCCAGCAAGAAAGAGAAGGACAAAAGAGACGCTTTTTCTTCTTTAGCACCAAAATGTCTCCAATTTGTCTCTCATTTTAGTGACTTCTGCTGGGTGAGGAATTCCTTCTACCAACTTGTGGAGTTCTTGTATCCCACAGAGCCAGTGCAACCTCATCCTTCCCCACCTCTAAGCACATCAGGTCTTCAGAATAAGTCATGTTTTAGTAAACAAAATTAAAGAGAAAACTTGTTTATGAGCTCTATTCTTTTTTAAAAAAATCATTTTAAAAATAATAAACCCATTAACAGTAATTCAACATGCAGACACACAATTCCAGTGCAGACACACTCAAACTGCATCCTGATGGATGAGCACGGATGAGTGGGGCTGAAACCAGAGCTGACCAACAAACTGGGGTTTAATCCGTAAGAGAAGAAGTTCTTCAAGCCAGAGGTTCCTTGTCTGCTGTTCCTCACCAAAGGCACGAGAAACACCTCGGGAGACTTTTCCTTTCCACTGCTAGTGAACCCAGCCAGCCCAGTGACGTTTGCTTTTCCACCGTAAGGGCACAAACACAAAGCAAACCCCGTACGGTTGAGCACATTTATTATGGTGTTGTTTTCTAACGCTCACTGTGCACCCAACCATCTTGCATTCTTCCTCTGGAGAGCCAAGAAGAGAAAGCACCAAGACCATGAAAGGGCAGGACTCTTGCCAAATCAAGCCATGACCTTGGTTCACTCCCTTTCTCCCACTTGTCAATCTGGTAGGGATGCCAATCCTAAAAAGCACTGCTAGGATCAAGAGGAGAACACACAAGGGTGGAGAAGTCGGTAACATCGTAAGGAAAAAGTAGAGAATAAGGAATCAAGGGAGAGAGAAGGAAGGCTTCCAACTGCCAAAGAGGGATAAAGTGCTACAAAGACAAAAAGACCAGTTAAAAGCAGCAAAAACTGAAGTCATCTTAGAAAACCGGCATTCTGACCACTGATGCTCTGGGGAGCTTTGAGGGCCATGTGCTCTTTGAGGCAACGACTATATTTTTGTTTTGTGTTGTACAGTGCCTGGCACCCAGGGCTGCCAAAGAGACACAAAGAACAATTGTGGAGCGTTTGCTGCACGCACAGAGAAGTTTACGTAAAATGATAGTGAGGGGAAATGGGTAAAATGAAACTGTAAGGCCTCATGAAGGGGTAGCCTCCACAGTGGGGTAAGAAATAGAGGAGTCAGAAGGGTCCAAGTGCCAGAAAAATCCTGCCTGGAAGGAGCTGGCAAAAAAAGAGAAACTCTATCAAGGAGACACATTAGCAAATTTTTGATGTTAATACTAGCAATAGGATTGAATGCCTTCCTGCAGTTTGCAGCCCATCCGTGTTTCCACATTGCTGCTTTTATCTGGCCAGACCGTCTCTACTAACTAGAACGTGTTTTGTTTTGCTTTCTAAAGGAAAATAATTGTGGGGGGAAACCACAAAAAATGCAGCCAGTGCTTACTCTCCGGATGTACTGTCTCTCATGCTGAAAATATATGGAGGAAAAACAAGAGAACAGAAAGATAAGATAGAGAGGATACAAACACACGAGACCCACAGAAGCAGACCACAGCCAAGCATCATGCAGCAGGGAATGGATCTCGGCAGCTACCGCCTCCATCAGCTCTTGTGGGATAGCAGAAGTCACCTTTAGCCACGGACTTCACGCGCCGGTTTGGGGTGCCTACGTGCCCAAAGTGCCTCGCTCCACGGTTCCTCTAACTGCCACTGCTCCACCACCTCGGGCCACCGTGGGTTATGCTTCATTCCTCGTGCCACTGCCTCCACGCCTCCATCTGCCTCTGAGATCACGTCTTCTCCTGTCCTTGCTGCTAGCTAGCTCTCGATCTGATTATCCCACTTGGCTCTTCCCCCACAACAAAGGGAGCTCTGCACCGATGTCCCTGCCAAGAGGACAGCTGTTTTCTGTTCCCGCTTCTCTCCCCCTCCTCTCCAACCTTATTAAATTCCCTTCTCTTTTCGAGGGAGGCCTGTCTGTTTCCTACCGAGAGCACAAAGGATTCAGACATCAACCCAGATGCATTTAACACCTTAAATAATCATTGAAGGGGATTTCACCTCAGAGACATAGCAGGCTTACTAGGGCTAGTAATCACTAAAGCAGTGAAAGGTGCAAAAAAGTGAGACAAACGCACCTTCTCCTTCAACGGCAACAAAGAAAGAACATGCTCTGGCACAGCCCCTCTCTGACATCTCTGTGCTGTGATTCAGAGTCATGATCCCAGCCAAACCTGAGGCAGTGCTACCACAGAGAGCCACAGATCTGCAGCACCTGATGCAGGTTCCCCAGCCAGCACATCCAGCCAGAGCTCCGGCAGGCTGCCACGGCTGCACAGCACGCTACCTACGCCAGCCACGGCTTCTGAGACGAGGCAGAGAGAGTGAAACGTCCCAGTGCTGGTTACGTACAGCAAATAAGTGTGCCTCTCACGCCTCTGTCAAATCTGAGCACGCTGTATCTGCTAAAATCACTGGTTCCCACACCTGGCGCTGCAGGAAGGTAGAAATCGCTACTGAACGTGGAAAGGCTGCTGCATTTGGCTACAAAGCCACCGTGCTGCTCGTATCTGCTTCAAAGCGCTTCAGGGGTGGGGTTCGACCATGCAAAGGTGGCACCGATTGTGGAAACTCGCAAACCGCCAGCTTTGTGCCTAAACACTGCCCCGCGTGCTTGCAGAACAAAAATAAGATCAAGGCAGAAGCAGGCGATGGTTTGCGTTTCTGTGAGATCAACAGAAAATAACTCCTCTCTCGCCCCACACCACCCTGAGAGATGCAAAGGGTTTGCATGGTGGCAGCTCTGTTTGACACCACATCAAGACCAACTCTGCCAGGAAACTGGAAGGTACAGGATGTAGAGATCATCAGAAGAGTGACTGCACAGACAAAGCTTTTGCTCCCTGTCGCTGGCACCCTTTCCCTCAGGATGTCAGTCCTCCTTTGCCAGTTCTGAGCCATTTCCATCTCCTCTTTTGGGAAATGGCCAGTATGCCCCACTGCCACTGCAAAGCCCCTTTGCACCTTCCCCCCCAGGCACCCAGCCCATTTTCACCCAGGGACAAGAGAAACTGGAGTACTTACATTATACCAACTCTGGCTTTTCTGTAAGGACAAAATAAAAGAGAAGCATTAGTTAGCACAGAGATCTTAGGATCAAAAAGAAAGACGGACAGAGAAACTAGGTCCAATCTGGTTTGCATAATTAGCGAAGTGAAAGTGAGGTTAAACAGAAGATTTCAATGGATTTCACAGTGCAGTCTAACAGTTATTCCCAGTTACAGAAACAAAGAACAAATCCAGGAGCATGAGTCTATAATAGGAAACAGTTCAGGCTAATGTGTGCATGTCCGCATGCACGCACACGCACACACAAACTCACGCTGCAATCATTTTGCAGAACAGCAGCGCCCACTAGCAGCAGAGGAGCTAACCATAAGCAGTGCCAGCCGTTTCTTTTAGAGGCTTTATTCTTCCACAGCTGCTGGCTAGGTTGTAAAAATCACCGATTTGAACGGATCCTCTGCAAATAAGCCCTTGAAGAACTGTCAGAAGGCAGGGACACAATTTTGCTCACAACAGCCACCAGGCAAAACTTTATTTTAAATTTTAAATGGGAGACGCATACAAAGACAGGAAAATTGCTGAAGGAAATCGCTAGAAAAGCTGAACGGAAAAAGACTTTTGCATAATTTCAGCGCATAGTGCTTTGCATCCTCTGCACATGTAATTTTTTGTTCTTATTATGGCATTTCAGACGGTTTGAGGGCAGGCCACATGCCACACTGGAGTGTATGAAAAAGCTAGCTCAGCTTGGAAAGTCACACTTGGCAATTTTCAGCTGGAGGTGAGATTCATCAGCACAGAGGGAGGAAGAAATAGGCTTCACACTCCCACTCCAGTGAGGCTGGCTTTCCAGTGTCAGGACACAGAGCAGAGCTGACAGCAATTACAGGCATCCCCCATTTTAGGGTGGATTAACCTCAGAGCAACGAGGCTGGGAGGCACCATAGCCTTTCACCATTAACAGCGGTCAGCGGCAGAGCTCATGGTCAGGCACTTCGTGTGTCAGCAGCCACGCAGCTGTGCCTGTCCCCCTCTTCTGACCACCGGCAGCATGTCTGCGTTACACCCGCGGGAGTTCAGTTCCATGGACAAAGACAGAAGCAACGTTTTGCTGCATTTCTTTCTTTGAAGTCATCTTGCTTCTGACCTCGGACTGGGAGTATTTCTCACAGCTTTATACCCCATCCAGTCTAGAATATGAAGGAAAACGAACTTATTTCTCTGGCTTATGACAGCCTGTGAAAGTTTCACTCAGAGAGGTAAGTTCGTATTCACGGAAGCACAGAAATCAGCTGCACTGGGACAGCCCACAAGAGGACCAACAACGTTCAGGATGTCTTACCATAGGAAAGTAGGCGCAAAGTGTTAATGAGATCAGACTGGACCAGAGATACCTATGAAGACATGGTTCGCCTACACTGTTCTCTTCCTAAACCTCCCTGCTTTCAGTTTCCTGTGCTCCCTATGTCCCATTCCATACAGACTTCCCTGCCATCTGGATCCCCCTCGCAGAGCCAACGCTTCCAAAGGGCCCCTTGCCACCTTGGGCATTTCTGCCACTTGGGACAGCATCCTGTTCGCTGCTCTGGTCTCTAACGAAAAACCCCACAGCAACATGGTATGTACCACAGTACCAAATACAAAAGGTTGATGCTAAAAAGATCTCACATCTGACTCGTTGACCAACCAGCCAAATTTTCTCTTACTTGCTACACATTTCCGTACTTCACCATAGGCTCCATTCATAAATGGTTCAGCTGAATTCATCCTTCTCTCCAAGGAGGACATGGAAAAAGGCCTTATGCAATTCAGGCTATACTAAAAAAATCAGGGGAATTATGCTTTATCCTTGTACAAACCACCTTGTCCTCAGGAGCACAGGATCTAAGAGGGAGTGATTTTCCTGCAGATTTGTTTTGCCATCTGTCTGCCTTAATGAGCAAAATGCATAACTCAGACATTCCTAGGGAAAAAATCCATAATCAAACTAAAATTGGCATATACAAAACACTGCTGTTACTGAGCCTTTTAAATCAGGGTGCACGTGTGGTGTCGGCACACTGCAACAGGAGTTCATTCCCCTCCCTTACATTAATTGCAGTAACTCCTTTTGCCCTGCACAATTGAATTTCCCCAACTGTGATTTCTCTGTGGCTTTCTTCCCCTTCCACACAGTCATACTGATACCCAAGCCTCATCTTTTGCTTCTGCCAAGTGTTCTAAACACAAGGAGGTTCCCTCCTCCTGACCCCTATGTTTTGCAGGTAGAACAGACTACAGAGTCCAAAGAGGAGCAAAACTAGGCCTCAGTGTAAATCTGACTCCTTAAATCTACCTTAAACTTTTCTTTCTTTTTTTTTTTTTAAAAATCACTGAGCATCAGAATATAGAGGGATGCAAACTGTGAAAATCAAGAGAGCGTATAACAGAGGGGAAAAAGAAAGAAAAAGGAAAAACATATTCTTACTTTGAGCAGGTTAAGTCTGTCATACTGGAAAAAGAAACCATAAACATTAGAACTGAAAAGTTAAAATAAATGAGCAACAGAGGAAGGGAGTTGCACACAGAGGTAGAAAAGATGTCACTGGCTGTCAGAGATGATGCCATAGGAGCAGATACCAGAGTTCATAGCTACATGGTGGCTGTAACCAGGAAGAACTTAGGAGAAGTTGAGGAAGGAAAAAAATGGGGGCTTTGCTCTGAGCCTCTAATTAATGTAGTGTTGCCTCTGAATCTTCACAGGGTAATGACCCTACATTTGCATGTATTTCTTTGGAAGATTACAGCTTTACAGTGCAGATGGGAAGCAGCGGATCACATATATGAAGTTCAGCCTGCTAGCTTGATGCCAACAGAAGTTTCCACCTTTTAGCATTACTGGGAGCAGGATCACAACTCATTCCTACGTACTGCTGCTTCCGGAGGAACGGAACCATTTTGCCAAGTGAATGACTTGCCATGGACTCCAGAGACATCACCTAGTCCTTTTTGGAACAGAGGAAACAGAGGCACAGACCAGGGTGAGGGCACAGAGCTCTGAACAAATTCCAGAGCCCTTTCTCCTGAACTACATACGTCCAGGCTCTAGGCTATTCAGCTAGCTTCTGAACCCTCACAGCCCAGTAACTCAAAGAAATCGATGAAATTTATTTCCAAATTGCTCACTTCAGTCCGAAACGACCAGAATTTCATGACCTACTACCTAAAAGTGGATTACACCACCCAGCAGGAGTTGTAAATGAGAAGACAGCCAAATTCTTCTCATAACTGCACGCTGAAAGGACAAGGTGCAACAGCCATAAGCTGCAGTAAGGGAAATTCTATTTGGATAGAAGGAAAAAGCCTGTTCACAACAAGAGTGGTTAAGCACTGGAGCAGGGGCCCAGCAAGGCTGTGCAATCTCCACCTGGGGAGGTTTTCAAAGTGCAACTAGAGCAGATTCTGAGCAGACTGATGTTACCAAATCAGCCCCACTTTGAACACAAGGTTGGACTAGAGAGCTTCAGAGATTCCTCCTGACCTAAACTGCTCAATCTTCAGGGCCTACATCAAAATTCATGTTTTCCTCTAACCTGCTGTTTTCTCCTCAGCATTCATTATTAGGTATAGGCAGTGGGAGGAGTCTTGAAAGACATGCAACTGAGAGCAAATAACTTTGATCCTTGGGCAAGAGCGAAAGAGGTTAAAAAACATGTGTTTTCACTGTTACCTGCAAACAAAACTCTTTTATTCCCTGAGTTCAGAAAGCTGTTCCAGGAGCAGCAGTGCTTGCCAGTAAAAGCTTAAGGCTGACACAGGCCTTTAGGTGGCTTGGGCCATGCCACGCTGGTGGATTGCACGGAAAAGCTCCAAAGATTCCCTACAGATGTAATCCAGTGCTTAAAAACTCCTGGGGAAGCACTCCCTCTGATGGCAACACTGCAGCATGACAATTAACGCAACAGACAAAAAGAGGGCAAGGGACTTCAAGCAGAACTGTCAGCAATTGTATAAACACAGCATCAAACTCATGGGCTCAAGCTGTTTCATTTCATCAGCGAGACAGGTTGGAAAATCAGACTTTTTCTTCTTGCAGAAGAGGGGTGGGGAGAGGAGAAGAGGCTGAGAAAGGAGATTTTAAGTTTTTACCCTTCAGTTCTTTGTTCCTAGCCTTTCCCCGTCTTGAACAGGTATCTTCATCTGCCTGGGGAGAATCAGAGGATTCAGGGGATGCCAGACTCTCTTGTTCCAGGAAGGGCGGCTTTGTGGAGCACAGGATGAGATTCACCCTTCAGCTGGGGCAGGGGGTTGGGGCAGGAGGCTCTGACGCCGGCTGGCAGAGGTCAAGCCCAGGATCCCCTTCTCTGCATCGTGCATCCATCCTTGCACTTGCACCTCAGGTCCACCTCCCTTTTGTTTCTCTAACTGTAGTGAAGTATTTTTCCTCTCAGAAAAGCAAGGGGCTGGCTGCAAGCACATCCCAGTACCAGTACAAACGCACTTTGCATGCACATCGCTCCCTGCCAATGCTCTTCCCACCTCTCCTGACACATCTCTCCACAGCTGGGCAAAGCACCTCCAGCCTGCCACAGCCCAGCCACAACCTGCCCTACCCGCACACCTCTCCCTACTCACCAGCAAGCCTTTCGGGACACTCTGCTACTCCAGCCCTGCGTTTTCCATAGAACTTCTTTCACACCTCACCTGAGACTTTAGTCCCACAGTCCTCATTTGTAGCATCCAAGCTACAGTTACCATGCAAAAGACAAGCTGTCTGAAGAAAGACACGGAGAAGTTTCCAGCAGACACCAGCAATCATGCAAGATAGGGCTGGCTACACGGGGCATTCTGACAAAGGGAACTGTAAGCCAGTGCTGTCGACTTCACTGCTTACTAGGAACTTGCCTAGAATTAAATCCAAGGCATCAACTGGGAAAAAGCCAAGACATTGATTTAGTAGACTGAGAAGCCATCCAAGCCATTCTGGTTTTAACTTTACTTGCATATACACACAGAAATGCCAGCAGCCTGGCACTCTGTCCAATAAGCATCCCATCAGCGTTTCTGGTTTTTACACTCTTCTGAGGGTAGCACAGAGATTTGAGATCACATCTCAAATGAGCTTATCCACGCACCCACAGAGGGATTTTCTACTTATTACCTTTCAGAGCGAGCCCATGAATTCTCACAATTCATTTGGGACAGGTCTGTTCTAACAGGTTTAAGCTGGGTTCATTTGAAATCACTGATCTTTAATATTTACATCACACAGAAAAACATGTAAGGTCAGTAAACTGAGATCAATGGCCTCTCTAGTCTTCATCATAAAAAAGCAGGCAAGAAGTTATGGAGATCGACTCCCATTTCTACAAGGCATAAAGAAGAGATGAAAGAGAAGGGATTACGTTCAGCCCACCAGAGCCAGCAGATCTCTCCCTGTAAAGACAGCAGCTATTTTTAAGGGAGAAAGAAAGCAAATCTTAAAACGAAGCCTAAAATTCTTTGGAAGTAATTGAAGGAGTGCGAGGAACAGGCCACTTTTCGCACCATGTGAGCAAATATTAAGGAGATCCCAGTGATATAAGTGAAACCAGCTTCTCAGCTATAGGCATCGGGGTGAGCTCTTGCTGACATTCTCGCAGCCGCACCAGGAGAATGCCTTAGTGGAGTCACTGCTCAGTACCATGGGGAGGGTTTCTGCATGATGAGACAATTCTACAGTGGGGCACAGGAGAGAAAAAAGAAGGCTTACTTTGGAGAGGCGCTTGTGTGACTTAATCGGAGAGAAAGCATGCAGGAATGAAAAGAGAGAAATTAAGGAAAGAAGAAAAATTACCTCACAAATCAAGAGAAGGAAAACCCACAAACCCAACAGAAAGCATTGTACCCCCCCTTCCTTGTTAAAAGCACCGTGAATTACTATCAAGCTTTAGTAGTTACTCTGTTGGCAGGAATCACACTCCCATGGCCTTGAATCACAGCACATCATGGGCCAGGGCAATGCAACTCATCTCTGCAACACCCCTTACCAAGGACGTGATTCTCCTGACAGACCCCATCTACAAACACAGCGTGCCCTGCATCCTGCCTGCCTCCCAAGCGCACGGCTTTCTTTTGGGGACAGACTGCCCAAGTGCACCAGCCTGACGGCACCATCATGAGGCTGCCATCCACCATCCTGGGCGGTGGTTGTAGCTTACCGTGTGCACAGGAAGAAGTCTGACCTCAAGGCAACCTCGGAACTGACTGGTCTCAAATGAATCATCTTGAAAAAACCCTTCGCCCCCTTTTGAACACACACACTCCTCCCTTAGTGGCTAGGGAGTCCTGTTTTCTCTGCTGACAGTGAACACAAAGAGGAGTGAATGAAGACTTTTTGTGCAATCCAGCAATAAATTGGGTAAAAGATCCAACAACTCATTTCACACAAGCCACCAGAGTTATGCCATTCTGCCACCTGTGACACCAGGAAGTCATTCAGGCTGAAACATTTTACTTCATAAAGCTGGAAAAATGCAAGTGCTCCTGAGAGCAATGTTACAATACACCACTGACATCAGGGTTATAGTCAAAGGTTATGCTTGGTTCCCAAGGCACTAGCGTGCTTTACCAGGTCCCACTGCTCACAGAAAATCAAGGGTCCCCAAACTTGAAACCCTATTCCCCCGAGTATGGCAAACAAAGGCTGATACTGGTTCTAATACTGTCTGTCAAAAGACACAATACTTCCCTAGGGAAAGTAGCATCTACCCAGCCAAGATTTCCATGGAGTTTGTCAGACAGTTGTAATACTGCACCCGTAAAAGTCAATGTGCAGAGGACTGGCAAACTGATTCTGTGCAATTTGAACCTCATCTCAGCACGGGGCTTAGACAGGACTGGAGAAACGCATGGGCCCTTCGCAGGCTGTCTGCACAGAGGACCCTTTACTTCTTCCATGACCCTTCACAACCCAGTTGATAAAAAGTAATTGCAACAGTTGATTTTCAAGGTCTTGCTTAAAATCACAGAGTCTTCCAAGGAAACAGGGCCTTGATTGCAAAAGATTAGCCTACCAAAGCCATTATGGAGCTGCAGTACAAGCCATCAGCAATTCCTGGACTGAGTTCACTGAAAGGATGATGGAGGTGCACTGAAGTCTGACCTACCCAAACAGCTCCCAGTTAGAAGAATTTTCAGAATTATGATGGGGGAAGAAGGAGAAGAGTTAGCCAGAAGTAAAAAAGGCACTGAACAAAGCCAGTGTACCACATTAGAGTTTAGAGCAGCGGACAAATGTACATCTTGACCAAAGTTATTTGCTCACTCCTCACCTTGGAGTTCTTGGCCCCACTGCGGCCTGACTGGGAGGAACAGCTCCGCTGTACACCCTGCTCCGGCGTGGAAGGGGATTTGTCTGATGAGTGGTCTGAGCCTTTTTCCACCATGGTGTCTCCTTGGGAGTCCTGCGGTGTTGGGGACCGAGAGCGTTTGCGCAGGATGGGGGAGCAGGCAGGCGTGCTGCGGTTTGAGTTACTGGCAGTACTGCAAAATGAAAGAAAGAGCACAAGTGTTAACCTTCAGCTCAAAGAGAAAGCAACTGCACCCTCCCTTGAGGTGAAGCATTACCCACAGATTTCTCCAGTAGCACAAAAGATAAATCTGGCTTCCTGAAGCAATGCACCCCATGCCACACTTCTTACTGATCTCCCCAGTAAAATCAGGCAGTAGACAGGCATCATTTACTGGTGGCAGAGAGAACTTCAGCTGCCTGTCAGTGTCTTTTTCCACCCACTTTTCAATTGATCTGCCCACAGAGAAATTAATGAGAAAATGAACTCATTCTCTCCTGTATGGATCTGAGATGTTAAAGTGATGATCTGTGCTTAGAAAACCTACACTTGTGCTAAGAACAAGGGAGATGTCAGTGTGTTTGCGACATAGTCCCACCCCATCCCTCCTGTACTTTTTATATCAGCGACTGTGCCCCTTCTTAACAGCATGCACAGAAACAGGATCTTATCTTTTAGGAAACACTCCATTAAAGGTCATCAAAACCCTTGGGGCACTGGGAGGGGAGGCGTATGGGACACCAGTCACAGACAATGCAGTCATGATTTCCTGTACCAAATCATCCTTTCCCACACCAGTTAGAGTTGGGGATGAAAATGTTTTGCTGTAACATAAAAGCTTTCATGGTTTGAAAAAAAAAATGTTAAAAGAAGAAAGAAAAAATTTTCCCTTTCATATCAGGGCAAAAGCAAGACCCTTCAGAGATTTACAGAAATCACAAAACATTTAGGGGAATGGAGTTTCTCTTCCCTTACCTTCAGCCAATGCCCTAACACCTAAACCAGAAAGCCAGTTACATATGTATTTATATAGAACAGAGCAGCAATCTCAGAATAAGACAGGAAAAATCAGATTTCCCAACTGTTCCTTCTCCCTGATATCTTTTTTCCTGCCAGACTCCTCAAAATACCACATGCTACATCCATTTTATACTGCAAATGTTACAGCGCCTGCAACAGTTTAGGTATATCATGAAGTGAAATTACCAGGGTCTTTTTGGCTTATTAAAACGTACAAAAGGATCAGGTTTCTTCCCAGACTTTCAGCTGTTCCAGTTAAAATGTGTATTTCACTCTTTCTGCCCTCCTGCTGCTACGTTTCCTGGCTAGATTCAAGATGCACCGTTTTTAACAACCCAGCATAGTGGCGTCTACATACACCAAGCACTGTCATCAGCTATGTGCACGTGCACGAGGTGCTGTGCAAATGGCACTAAATCCTGCAGCTCATTACAAACACTTCCAGAGATGGAAATGATTTTGAATTGCCATTCCTATGGTTATTAAGAATTCCAGATTCTTAGGCTGTATTGCTACTGTTCATGGCGTGTAATTGCTTATCTGGTGTTACAGCAAATTTCCTAACTCTTGCCCCAGCATGCTTGACTCAACATAAACTGATTTGAGAGGTCCCCAGAATTACAAGACAGAATCAGAACTGATCGTTCCTGAGTCACATGTCCCTGCACTAGATCTGTCTGAGCAGACATACCCGTTTCTTACTACAACTCTACAAAACTTGAGTTTTTCAAGCACAACCTCCTTCTTGTTTTCAGTTCGTGGGAGTTCACACACACTAGTTTCACCCTGAGTTTCAGCTTCAACCAACTCTTCAAAGACCAAGTCAAATTCAGTCACAGCCCTGCTTGCCTGTAGGTTACAATTATGAAAGTGCACTGAGTTTTGCCTGTTACTAGAGCACAAAATAACCAGTCCAAAACCTGGTACAGAAGCACCACGTGCACGTGAAACTCAAGATGCAACCCACTAAAAAGTTTGGTAGTCTCACCCAAGTTGTGATCCCATGAGAAATGAGACAGATTTTGCCTTTTGCGGGCTGCAATAAATACGTTAATACTCGCTTCAGTATGCACTCACGCACAGATGTGGAAAATACATTCTTGGTTCTCTCACTCTGAGCACGACGCATGCTTCAGAGCCGCCTTCAGCTCAGGTCCTGCTAGGTGCTACGCAGCCATGGAGGCCAACTCAAGCCGATCACCCAAGGACTCGCAAAGCTCCTCCGGTGGGTTTTTCAGGCCCGGCTGAGTAACCCATGGCGCTGCAGCTACACAGGAGCAGCATCAGCACTGAGCAGCTTAAAGCTGGCACGTACATGCTTGCCCAGGCTCAGCTCGCACTGCCGCAAGCCGTACGTTTCGGTGCCAGCTCTGCCAAGCGGAATCTCTCAGAGCAGACTCCGGCTTTGAGTTTGTTTTCCACTCACTTAGCATCTCCTGCCCGCTTTATAAAAACTAACTCCATCCATGTATATCGTGTTAGGTACACGGGGATCATCACCTTTGCAGAGACAGGAATAGAAGAGAGCTTTAAGGGGGCCTTCTTCGGCTGTCTCCTAAGTCAGCGGCCAAGAGCTGATCAAATTTGTGAGGTCCGAATCTTCCTCCTCCTATCTGATGGCTGGACAACGCGGAGTGTTTTTCACAGCAAGGGCTCTGCCGGTGCGTGCACGATGAAGGACAGGAGGAGGCCACGAGAGATGAAGGATGGGAGGAGGCCGCTCACGCAGCCGCTGCCTCCCCCGCAGCGAGGGTGGGCCCAGCAGCAGCCCTCCGTGGCTCCATCCCGCTCGCCCCCGGCCCTGAGCCCCTCAAAACTCGCCCTGCTCCCGCTCCGTCCCGAAGTTTGAACCCGACCCAAGGAACAGCCATGACGAACGCTTGCTGCAGTTGCCATAGTGACCGGGGCCTGCAATTGAACCAGGAATCAACGCCTGAAATGCCAAAACGGCTTGACCCACTTTGAAAAAAAAAAAAAAATAATAGTAATAAATAATGCTTTACAGAACTAATTGACCAGAGAGCATTCAGGGCCCCCCACACCCCTGCAGCGCAGCCTTTAGTAATGCAACGCATCAAGGCAGGCACAGAGCACAAACAGGCCCGGCCAAGAGGCGGCCCCGTGCTCCTAGGGGGAACCCCCGCGTGCAGCACGCGAGGCAGAGCACCTCCTCATGCCTTGGGGCTGCACGGCGCCTCGGAGAAACGCCTCATCTGATGGCTAAAAATAACGTGAGCAACAGCGGCGTGGCTAGGAAGGGGCCAAACCCTTCAGCCACGCGGAGGATGAGCAGCCCTGAACTGAGACCAAAGTCTGCCCACCCCGCGAGGCCCTCTGAACTGACCACACCACTGTCCCTGGGCTCAGGACACGTACCTTGCAGCGGGTCTTTCCCAAGCCACTCGTGCAGCGACGCTCAGCCCCAGCCTCCACACACCAGGGCTCACAGCCGGGGCCGCGCTGTGCCGCGGCAGCTCGGGGCTCTCCTCGCAGGTAGCGATCAGCTCAGCTTAAGAAGACACTGAGCAAATCCATTTCAATCTCACAGCTGCAGAACGTGAATTAGAATGTAGCCAGTCGTAATCGCTGTGTTACCAAGTGCACCAAAGGATTTGCAAGGAGGGCAGCTCATCTGAACAAGCGCAGTTTCGGCCACGCAGTGCTCCCTGTTTCTTTGTGATCACCAGCTTCCCAGAAGGCAGAAACAGATCCGCGACACCATTTCCTGCAGCGTATTTGTAACCCCTCAGACTTCCTGAAGAAAGTCCTGATCTGGAAAGCTAATCGCAGCCTCCAAGATTGCCACAGCTCTCCAAAGAACTCGCTTCGGCAGAGCACGGCCGCCGAAGGTGCCCGTACCTCCCTGCACCACCTGGCAGTAAGCTCTTTGAGGCCCAGAACTGGGGCTACCAACAGCACTGCAAATGCCAGGCTTAATTCTGCAAAGTGCTGAGCACTGCGTCCACACACCAGCAGAGAACTTAAGCGTATATTTAGCTCTGCATATAGACCCACTGAAACCGAGGGTGCGAACAAAGCCAAGCCTGTGCTTTCCCGCTTTCCTAAGCAAGACCGAAGGATATCCTCCCGCATAAAGCAGAAGTGTACTGGTAGAGCCTGGAAAAGGGCAGGAAAAGCACAAGGTCAAAAAGGCACCTCAAGCCTGCCTGGAGTACAAAAAGAGTTAATTCTCCTCAGAAAGAGCTAGTAAGGGGGTTAATTAGACGCCTACAAAGATACTTCTCTGTGATACAGTCTGACATCACTGGAAAAAGATGAGGTTCAGAAACTCATTATGCAGTCTACCGAACAGCAAGCAGATGGTAACAACTTTTGGTCATCACCAACCTACACGCGCTTCAAATTGATAATCTACAAATGAAAACCCCCATATATCCCTGGGCTTGCCATGGCTCTACTGCCAAGCCATAACAAAAGGCTATACTTACATTACATCTCCCAGTAAAAAAAAGATAAGGCATTGAAGCATTAAAGGAAAAACCAATGACAACTGTAGGGCTGTACAGACAGTGAGCAGTGTTTCCTGCCAATTGCTTTGAAAACAATAGCAGGAGTATACTTTCTGCATGCTTTTTAAGCAACTAGTTTTTAACCCAGAAGTCCATCCTTGTCAAAGAATTACTCTGATTATTTTGAAGTTTCACAGAATGGTTTCTTCCTCCTATGACATTCAATAGCGTGCTTAAATATTCATGAGATAAAATTAACGCAATTATTATGCTTCGGGGAATTAGCAAATCACTGCAAGCATTAGGAAGGAATTTGACTTCTGCACACATGCGGCACTGCAAGGTTGGTCAAATGTATTATTAACAATGTCATTGTCTTTCTCCGAATCATCTGATACTGGTTACCACTGGAGACAGACTAGCGATTCTGATGGACAAACGGTCTCATACCGTACGGAAACTCCCACTGTGCTGTTTGAAACAATCCCTCCACCGCTCCCTTCCTACTTTGAATTGTTACAAAAATTCCAAGGAAAAAAAAAAATTGAAACACGTTTTCTAAATAGAACAAGACAGATCTTAATCATACTGTCCAATAATACAAGTGGCATATGTTAGAGAGGATCATTAATCTGCAGAGAACCAAAAATGTGTTATAAATTATATTCTAAACCTCTTCATCACCCACAAATTAATACGGTCACATTTACTCTGCAGGGAAACAAACCACACGGAACAAAGTATGATGAATAATAAGATGAAATCTGGGAAGCAATAAAATGGAAATAATGCAAAAAAAGCTTTCCACATCCCCATGAAGCTGGCAGCATGTGTGCTCCAGACCCAGCCCTGGCGTGGTCACCTGCAGGTCACTCAGCCTGCAGCTGTACCTCCAAAAGAGGAACACGCTGGGGCTTTGTTTCCTCTCTTCCCCATTGTCACGACAATGGCTCCTGTAATTAACAGCAGGAATTGCAATATCTGATGTTGTCTTCAATGCCTTGCATGTCTTTTGAAGGGAGAGCTCGAAAAATGCAATAATCAGGCATTTTTATCGATCATTAGCATTCGCTACTGATGACCATCCATATGTGGTTTTGGATGAGGGCACGTGTGTGATACCACTCCTGCGTTACCTCGAGAAGAGCGCAAACATTCTTCCTTTCTGCCCATCTCCTGCTATCACTTCAACCAGCTCAGAGAGGCCTTGATCCCCAGCACAGGCAGCATCCTCTTTAACACAATCCAGTCCTGTGGCAGGGGTTTCACAAACCACAAATTAAATGTCTGACATAGGCTCACACCGCATCTCGTCAGTGACAGGTGGGGGTGTATAAAGGGATATTGGATCTCTCAGGACTGGAAGACAAAGCTAGAGCTCTGCAGCTGCCCACTCACTCCTGCTGATCATCAGCTTTCAGGGATTAATGGAAGATGCTGCGATCTCCAGTGCTGGGACCAAACTGATTTCTTTTGCTCAGCCCTTGACACTCCATCTTTTTACCATTCTGAACACGACAATGCAACAATTTCACATCCCCTCACCCTGATATCCTCCATGCAGTCTTTCTCTCCTCTCCTCTAACCACGCAGCAGCACTGTCCAGCTGAAAGTTAAAAATAGAGAGGGCCAAGGGCAGCAGCTGATACTGAGAAGCATCACAAACCATCGGTGCAAGAGACACACATACAGCCCTTTGTCCCCAGGCCCTGATTCAGGCTTGTCCCCACATTGCATATGCTCTTGCTTTATCCAGCTTCTGGCTTTCAGTGGCAGGGGCAGTTGGGGATTTCCCTTGGCATAATGTTGGGCATCTGGAATTATTGCACCGATGAGATTTAATTTAGAATTTCCTTCTATCCTACTGAGCCAAAACCACAAGCTCCATCGTAAATCTACCAGCTTCGAAAGGAGTTGTCCTGAGATGCACGTGACTTAAGGAGCAAAGGAACAGGAATATATTCTCTTTCCTGAATCAGTGATTTCATGATGGACAGCACGATGCTAGTCACCAGTAATCTAAGGAGAAGCTATATTTTTAGAGAACGGGGATTCATCAAATTCTCACTGCCCATAACTATGCACAGTGCAACAAGCCCTCAATTCCTACTGCTGTCCCCTGCCAAAAAAAAAAAAAAAAAAAAAACAGCCACCTGTACAGACTCTGGAGGACAGCCTGATAAAGTGGCACAAAACAAATTCCGTCTCTCCCCATCAGTGCAAATACATCAACACAGAGAGGAATGCAAAGCAGACCCAGGGCAGCAGCGTGCATGCTCCGAGACCTTTATAGAGCGAGGGAGCACATGGGCAAACAAATACACCATATTTCTGCAGCAGCTCCAGCTGCCCTCCGGTGATGGTGACGCAGCGCCAGTTCAGCCCCCTTCAGCCCCCTCTCCTGCCTCCCTCCATCTGCCCAGATGCTGGAGAGCAACATCTGCCCCTTGGGCCGGGGGGATGGGGCAGGCAGGAGGCGCAGGGGGGAAGGAGGAGGGGTGAGGGGAGCTGCCAGCAGCCATCAGATTTGATCATCGGCTGCTGCAAACAATCGAAAAGGCTGCTTTAAGCAATTCCGCTGCAGGAGCGGCAGGGCGCATGCATGGGGGAGAACAAGGGAGAGAGGAATCGGGCTGTGAAAGGGGAAAGAAACAGAGCATCTCTGCAACATGATGTCACGCCGTCTGCTTTCAAGTCCCCCGAACAGAAAGGAGCAGCAGCAGCAACCAACATGGACTCCAGATTTAATCTGCCTTGAAAGCGCACGTCTCGGGCGACAGATTTGCTCAGCAAACCTGCGCTGAGCCCGGCACACGCAGCCCTCGGGCTCCGTCTTTCACACGCAGACATGCACACGTACACGGGCGCACGGCCGGGGACCGCAGGCAGCACGGAGCAGAGAGGAAGAGAGGCAGCAGCAGAAGGAACAGGAGAGTAACACTAACCTGGTAGCCATTAGGGACCGTAGCGCGGCGCGGAGCAGCTAGGAATTCATTCATTCATGCACTTGTGCGTGGCGAGGGGAGAGCGAGGGTGGGCCAGCGGTGGGGTGGGAGGGAGCTCACCCCTTGCACCATGGCAGAGCCCTTCCCCGGGGAACAAGGGCAACGGGGTGCTCACGGGCACCCGCAGCCCTTTCTCCCGGCCGCCTCGCCCGCTGCTCGGGCGCCTGCCATGGCTCGGCCTCTCGTCTCCCCCCGCCCCGCTCTTTGTGCTTATGATTGTTTGTGCGGCTCTGGCGAGGGCTGGGCGCCTCTCCCCTCGCTGCTGGCTCTTGCACACACGCTCCTGCACGCGCACACACGCGTGCGCGCGCGTGCACGCAGCCAGTGGGCTGCCGCTTTACATAACGCGAGCCCCTTCACGCCTTCGTTAGCCATCCCTGCCCCGAGAGACAGAACGGGGAGGGAGAGAGCTCACAATTTCTCCCCGAGTCCCCCCCCGTTATGCCTGTCGTTTTTAGGCACTGTTCCTAAAGTTGGGCAGAACCTACAAGTTAAGATCCTACAGGTTACCAAAAAAATACGCTCGTCCTCCCTGCGCGCACACCGGACCGTTCATACGTGTGGGAGAAAGTTTCGAAACCTGTAAGCGTGTCGATACAAGACCGGTCAGGAAAATTAAACCCTAATTAACTGGCAAAGTGGATTATCTAAACTGAATTAAACGCTGTGAGGGCACATTCAAAATTAAGGTGACCTCAACTTAATTTGGCTTACTTTATCTAGGAAGCTAATTTGGTTTCATTTTTCGTGCCTCCCCCTGTATAAACAGGCCTGGGGTTTTTAAAGAAATACGCCGAGGGAAGTTTACAACTCTGCTGAAGCATCAGTAAAGGATGCTTTGGAGGAGGACACACACGCTGCTGTGAGCCTCCACTGCTGCTCAGGGGCATCTTTGTGCCAGAACACAAGGAGGGTCCCAGTCCCTCTCAAGGGCTCTTCTAGTTCAGCATAAATTCTGTACGGTGAAAGATGAAAAAGAAAGCAAAACAACTCGCAAGGTTGTACTTTTCCTTCCAGCAGATGAAATCAGACCTCATCTGCACAAGGAAATGGTGCAGAGCTGTCCCAGAAGTGGTTCCTGTAGCAGCAGCACCCTTGCTTTGAAGCACAAGTGTCTGTGGGTGAAAGTACCGTCTCCTTTTGGGGCTCTCAATGTGCACACACTTTCCAGCACGGCCAAGCCTTACAGTGTACCCAGAGAGGCTCCTGTACCAGCTGGGCTCCAGCGGTTTAAACTTTACACGTTGTGACTCTTCTATTCCTCAGCAGCCTCTGCAATCGTACTCTCATTGCCTACCTTGAAGGTTTGAGAGTTCCCTGTGGTCTAGAGCATGACTCAGAGTACCTAACTCAGGAGTCAACAGCCACATTTAGATGCTGTGAGTGACCCCGTGGGGACTTTCTGCTCCCCACTGACAACGGAAGGAGCCATACCTAAAGTTAAGCGATGTAAATACGCGCTGCTCTGCCCGCTGCTTCCTTGTGTTGCATTTTACCCACTCCAGACACTGAACCAGGGCTGAACATTTTCTCTTCTCGCCAGAATCAGTCACAGCTTTCAGCGCTAATGTCCCCAAAGACCATCTCTCCAGAAGGCTGATTATCCAGCATTTCACTATAATCAAAATCAGTGGAGGTGCTCTGCTCCTAAGAATCAGTGATCTGCACCAGCAGACATGCCACGGTGCAATTCAGATGCTGTGCATGATTTTAAACTGAAAACATTATCATCAGGCACCTATCTGGATCGGGACAGTGCACCAATACCAGCAATTTTTTAATATTACTGAAAGAATGCACGGCACGTGCATGTACTTGCTGTGTATAAGCCACTTTTAACAAATGCACTGTATCATTAAGAGAATTATCAGCTTTATGTTAATTTTGTGACATCCTTCTTGTGACCAAGCCTGTTACTACACCTTCTCCACTTACAGTGCCGCCAATCAACAAGCGTCCAAAACACATCAACTTTCATCCCAAACGTAAAGTTGGCTTAAAAAACCTAACTTCATAAAAGAAAACCTGTTTTTATTCCTCTGAAACCTGTCTTTATTCCTCTGAAACCTGTCTTTATTCCTCTGATTCCATTAGCACACATTTGTTCAGGTTGTGTTCCCAAGGATTTCTCTGCACGCATGAGGAAAAACTTCTGTTAAAACGAGACAGAGAAGTTTTTCATATATTTACATGTTTACAAGCATTTGAGATTTATCAAGAGCACCAAAAATAGGCCTTAACACAATCACAAGAGCTGACAATGGTATTTGTCACTTCTCCCAGTAACATCTGACTTAAGACTTTATAATTCTGCAAGTCCCAGAGGTTTCTACTTCTGTGGAAACCCGTCTTTAGCAAGGTCAGTTGTACTGCTAAATAACAACTGGCAATGAAGAATTAGTGCCAAACCCTGCACCATCTTGTCCACACACACAGACCTTCTGCCAACACAGACCTCTCCAGTTTTGCAGTGCCTTCTCAAGACTGATTTTTGGTTTATTGGTTTCAGTGTTTATGGGTAAAACAGGTCTATGGGTCTGTTTTGCAGCTGGAGAAATCAACATGCATCAGTCTTGGGGTCCTCACCAACCCATTTAATGAGGAGACAGTGGCACTGAATCCATTCAACACACACAGCAGGTCAAGGAATGACAGGCTTTGAACGTTCACCTGGAAGACAAATTTGGTAATACCGGGTAACAGAAGTGCAACAGTACCGAGTGCTGAAAGCTGCCGCTAGACAAACTGAGTGGATGAGAGAGGTGCATTGTTGGATGTAAACAACACTAACCACTGTAACTAATTCTTAAAGACTAGATTATCCGTCTGTGGAAAACAATATTAAGCAAGGCTTTGTGTTTTTCTAAATTCTGTTCTGTACCTCAGGCAACAATCAGTTCGGGCAAGTCTTACACTTTGCATTCCCCTTCAGAGAAGGTATCTGAATGGTCACGTTTTGTTTTACAGTCTATGATTTTTTTTTCACACGAATTTCATACGAAAATAGCTGGAAGTGTGAGTCTCTGCCTCTAAGCCTTTGGGTATGTTTGGTCCGAATGACCATTAAGGTTTGAACGAGATTCAGTTTTGCAGTGGTCACAAGAGCTCCACTGACCCAAAGGCTTGTAGGAAATTGAGTATGATGGCTACTTCTGATCTGGAAGCACAGAGAGCACATCAAAGCTCAAAGCAGGTCATGAAGTGGTAGGATAGGTACAGCACATGAGTTTAAGACCTACCCGATCTTCAGACAGACAGGATAAAAGAAGAATCCAAGGAAAGTTCTGCCTCCACAAGCCCTGTAAGAGCAGTAGTAAAAATGCAAGACCTACTTGGAGAAAAGCTTCTTAAGCTTATCTGAGGTGGAATGCAAAAGGCAAAGTTCTGGGTAATTTGAAAAATCACACGACACTTCACATGTTTCAGGAACTTAACTAGATCTGCAAAATTCAACCAAGAACTCTCAGAAGGAGAAACAATGGGTATGTTTCTGGCTCTTTGCAGCACCATTCATGTCACTATGAAGACACGTGGTGTTATGGTGCTTTGATAACACCGCACCAAGAAGAGGATCTTTAGGGGCCTTTAAGGAAGCTTTTGAGCTTCCTTAAGCTACCAGGGCAAAGCTACCAGTTCCCACTCGGTGCAAGAGTTGCAGAACTCATTTTACATTGACTGGTTCTGCCTGCACGTACCTCTCTCGGCCCTTGCCCTGGTGCTAAAGAAGCAGGACAAGCACTAGCACATTTTCCTGGTAGGACAGCTTAGGAGGCCTTGACTGCTGAGCTATTCACGGCACGACATGGTCTCACACCACAGCCCAAACACCACAGGGCTACCAAGCCCTACAGAAAGACGGAAACTCCCACGTCAGCAGCACTCCAAGTGCGGGCAACGTGCACCTGGGGCAATGCTCAGGCAAGAGCCCGAGCCGCACCTGTAGTGCCCGCTGGGCTCGGTGGCAGGGCCGGTTCCTGGTGTGCCCAGCCGTAACGCAAGCGTGCTCATACATATTGCATCCCTCAGGTGAGAGGAAACGACTCACTGTCCAAGTAATTAAAGCCCAGGACAGACAACAGATACACGGGAGACAGTCCAGGGCCTGCACATCCAACACCTACAGAGCAACAGGGGTGGCTGAGGCAAACTCTGCATCCAGCTGCAGCAACCTCACTCTCCGTGTAAGCCACTCCACAGATACAGAAACAACCAGCAGTACGTTTGCACAGCGCTTGCGAACAACGAGCGCTTGGATTTGAAAACAGGTAAAGTTTCTCATTTCTCCTTCCCCAACAATTCCTTGCCCATTTACAGTATGACTTATTTTGAAAACTTGAAGCCATTGAGACAGTTTTTCCCCGACACCTCTAATTTTCAGCTGAGTTCAGCACAGAGCCAGGGACACTTACGCTTTCACAGTACGTCTGGCTTCGTCTTCAGAAAGACGTACCAGAAATCTCAAGAAAGCCTGTCCTCAGGGGATACTCAGTGCAGCACTACAACCTCAAGATCTGCAAGTAAGATTAATAGTAATGGATAACCAACGCACCTGGATGGTAATTAACGTTGTGCACATATTTCATGTATTGCTCATACTATTGTTGCAGCACAGAGACTGCTTTTCTCCTTGACACCCTCGTTACTGTAAAGGTGTGGACTCTGCTTTTGAATGCACGGCACCACGCAGGCTCGGTTCTGTGGCTGGGCCCTGTGGTCCTGGTTTGCTCCGACCACAGAGCATCCTTCCAGCCTCCAGCCCACAAGGCAGGTGCTACACTTCACACCCCACTATTCTCACCCTATTAAGCGATAAGGAGCATTTCCAAAACTCTTCCTTCTCCCTCTGCAGAAAACGGGCTCGCAGGCAGGTACCAGATCAAGCAAGTATCTGGGTAGAGTGCTCCGAGCTGACAGCAGCGTTTTCACCAGCAAGATGCGGTGGCTGCGAAGAGCGCAGGGACTCCTACAGTATGGGGGAGGGAGGAGGCAGGCAATCATGTGCTCAAAGGCATGGGGAGGAAGAGGGGGAGGAGGAGAACAAGGAGAGAGAGAACAAAGTGTCAACATCTTAACTGGGACACACAAAGAGCCAGTTCTTACTAAGAACTTAATCCAGGATTAACAAGAGGTCAGCTACCTCTGCAAGGAGACCGCACTAAAAGGAGCTAATTAGCTCTCCTTAATTGCACAAAAGGAACCACACAGAATTCAGGCATTCAGGAGCAGCAGATCCCACCTCACCCAGGAAACAGAGCCCTACCTGTTGTGCTCTGCACCACGCTCCAACAATCAGCACGTGGAGAGCCAAGAGCAGCAGAGGTGAACCGATGTCAAGACAGAGCGTGCGCGGAGCGAGGTTCAGCATCAAGAAGAGAAGTGTTTGACTGAGAGCTGGAGTCTGGACAAGCAGGACAAGCATTTTTAGCATGGCCAGGACCTTTCTAGACACTTTGTTCATCAGCCACTGCTATCAAATGCAGAATTGCCCAAGATCCCTGCAGTAACACTTTCATAAACAGTATTATTCATGAGGATGTCTACTGCACTGACAGCCCTCTTCGCTTCAGTGTGGTACCTGCAAACGAGGAGGGAAGGACAGCAACAGGGGAACCCGTCAAGCTTTCTCTGTAGGCCCAGCTCTGCTCTGTGCACTGAGCCCAAAAGAATCACATCCCAGCATGGGCAGGCATTGCATCCTGGTCAGGACAAATGGCCAGAATAAAGCAAATAACGGACTGATCACAGAGAGGCAACAGCTCCCAGCCCAGAAACCACTGGCTTGGGATGATGCAGTGGAGGATGCTGCCTGAGCTGGCCTCCCACAATTTCTGTCTCTAATTTATAATGAAATACTCCAAAAAATATTATTTGTGAATTATGTATTTGCAAGACTGCCCCAATTGCTGATGTGACAGAGAGATACACAAGTTATGCAGTTATTATATCGCACCAACTTCTCATATGCCACATTTTGAATTTCTGATGGTTTACACGTCATTAAGGGCAGAACTGTAGCTTCAGAAACACTTTGGTCAAAATTTCAGTTGAAACATCCCCGTACATGCTGATCACCTGCAGAACTGACTGAAATATTTCAGCGAAGGAAGCGTTTGAAACATCTGAAACGCTGAACTTTCTCAAACTGAAGACAGATACAAAAGCAACGCATTTCTTAAAAAAATCCCACATCACTTCCTTAAGCTACGTCTACGTTTTTCTATCCTTAAGTCCCCTGCCAACTTCTGTTTGATACTAAATCCATCTCTTTTTTGCCTCTGAAGCCATTACACGTTCTGTTCTAGTGCGCTGATGATAAGCTGTTGCATATTTTACTCCAGAAGCACTTGGGCTGCACTGACAGATAATGCATACAGCAGTCAGGGTACTTGAAAATGAAGATTAACAAGCACATCAATAACAGCAGCAGCAGCCTCTGAGCTCAAGCACTAATAAAAGTAACACCGGCATTTATTTGTTCCATAGCACCGTGCTGAGGGCTGGCCAGCTTGCAGACAGACAGAGCCCTCACCCTGAGGAGCTACAGTGCAAGACTTCAACCCTGCAGTGAAAAGCACGAGGACAAGAGGCTGTACTCATTTCAAAACTCGCTGCACTCGAGGCAGCCACCTTCGGCTGCTAAGGTCTGAGTGCATCCCAGCTGCAAGAACCGTGCCCAGTTTAAGAGAGGACGAAGAGAAAAGCAGGACAACAGGTTAACCAACGTAACAATATCATACAAAGACAAATAACAATAGAAATGGGGGGTCAACCATTAATTACAGCTCCCTATGGGATCATTACAATACTGCCTCCATTATCTGTTTGTCTTTCTTATCTCTTCAGGACTGAGTTACATATCACGCCACTGTACCTTGAGTTACACCGAGACTGTAGCCAGCACGGGACGAGCAGCAGCAGAATTTCACCTCAAGCCCGGTGCACACAAATCCCACCCCTCAGATACCACTCTGAACGCCAGAAAGCCACATCCATCTCTGCTCCCAGCAACGAGGCAGCAATCCCTATATGTGCTGTCCCTAGGCAAGCTCAGCACAAAGAGAGAATTCCCTGACATCTGGATAAAGCTTCAATAGCTGCCATTGGAGAGAGCAAAATGCACATCAGCTGTTCTGTGCCAGCGGCTGGGCTACACCCGGTCTCCTGGTACAGACATGCCCCACTCGTCAAATCCCCTCCGTTCCCTATTGCACACTGCACTGAAGGGGAACAACTCAGACTCGTGAGCAGATTTATTTAAAAGAAGGAAAAAGGGACTAAAAAGGTGCGATCTTTCTCCAGCATCGGCTGGTACAGCGTGTGCATCTATGTCATGTAATACCACTGCAATTACAGCAGCTTCCCCGTTTGTCAGCACTGCTCCGACCCCTATATCCCAACCAAAATCAGCCTCCTAAAGCATTCCCCAATCCCTGCTTTCATCCCTCCTGAACCACCTCTGATCCTCCTCTCCTGATACCCACTCAGACACACTGGATTCATCCCCACTCTCACTAATTGACTTTCTTAACCTTGCTTGACCCTTTCTTCCAGGATGGTCTCAGATTCCTGCAGTCTTCCGCTGGCCTCACCCACAAACCCGCTACCAGCCCTAAGCAGCCACCCAGTCCAGCCCTTATTGCCACGAAGCCTGGACATGCTGCTCCACAGGAGTCTCGCTCAGCTTCTCCCCTCCCAGCCCCAGCCCCTCCATCCCGACTGCTCTCAGGCAAACCCTCTGTTTCCCCATCCCAGCCCCGCACTGCGCCAAGGGCATCCTTGTTCCCGAGGAACCGCCTGACCCCTCGGCGCGCACAAACACAAACACAAAGGAACCTGCATCCGCCGGAGAGTCCTCCTGCCTGCCTGGGAGATGGCAAACGGAGAGCTAGAGGCTCGCATCGCCACCTGTTAGCACATCGCATCTCCCGGGGCGCAGCTGCGTGTCTTCCCTGCTCCTCTGCTCCCCGGCTCCGAAACCACCATTTAAGCTGCAGGCAGAAGCAGTTCTGCTGGGGGAGAGATCGTTAAAGCGCACACGAATCTCCCTGCTCCGATGCATTTTATGTTCTCAAAAGTGGTTGACGGAAAGATTCCCCGCTCTGATAACAGCTTGGCATGGCTGAAACAAAGCCTTCTTTGCAACTTGCCACCAGCTCTGGCATCCGAGCCGGCTGCTGCCCACTGGAACGCCGAGCACCCACTGTCTCTTTAAGAATGCCCCGCAGCCCACATCACCAGCGCTTGGTTAACCCTGGCTGCTCCTTGCTCTGCACCGATGACAGCTCCGAAATGCCAGGAGCTTCCTCAATGCTTCCTCAGTTTTGTCCTCCCCTGCTCCTACCCACCCGATGTGCTGCCCCGGCACAGCCTCGCCGCATCCCTGCCCATCCCTGGCATCCCACACCTCGTCGCAGGGACACTTGGGCGACGCTTTTTTAAACACCCCTGTGCTCCCCGCTGTAAAAAGCACCAGGGAGAACTTCTGTGACGACAAAGGAGCAGTCAGCACTGACCTAAGCATCCTAACCACCTCTAAATTCAACTTCCCTACTCCCACAAAGCACTCTCCTCTGAACACTTAGTCATTTCTACGGACACACCGACTCATCGCCTCGCGGAGGCACCGGGCAGCCTCTCCAAGCCTTCCCAGGCACAACACGAACTATCTACTTCCCCGACACAGCAGCAGGCAGCGCAGCCAGCAACAGGAAAAATATTTGCCTTCAACACATGGGTATTTCCAAGTATCAGCTCTTTGAAAGGCCATCTTCTACAGAAAGGTTAGAAAATGCAGAAGGTAACAATGTGACTCATATTGAAAGTGTATATCAACATGCACAGAAAAACCTGGATACACACACATAGAGAAGCCTGTCTCACAAGGAAAATAAACAGACTGTGACTGATTCTCTTCCGGGCAAAGCATGCAGAATATCCTGCCACTGTTCTTGTACCTACTCCAAACTGGCATTACAGGGCTACAGGAGAGCGTGTGCATCAAGCCACAGAACTAAAAAGCAGGAAAGCAGCGCAGCTTGATGGTCTGCAGGGTACGAGCACAAAGCAAATGAGATGTGCTCCTGCAGTATGATAGAGGAGCAGCAAAGACTAATGTGATTCAGAGCTGCACAGTCTGATCAATCATAGCTTGGGGAAGCTGATGAAGTATTTGCTGTGAACGATCAGTTAATCTCTACCAGGAACTTCATTGCAGGGGTGCCATATAATCAGAAAGATGCTCTTGCACAGGAGTAAGCTCAAAGGAAAGCAACAAAAACATCACATTATTCAGGAGGCTCATTTTGGAAAAGACACTTGAAGGGTAAACAAAGCAAAGTAGTCAACAAATATTTGAAGAATGTAAATACCACGGAGAAAGGGAAGCCGTATTAAAAGATTTTATAACAATGAACAATGAGATGAAAGTAAATGGAGGGGAAAAAACTAGGCTGAAGGCAAGTCGTTGCAGTCAAGAGAATGAGAGAAGCGGTATAACCCTTTCCACTTGTCATGTTTCTAAGCATTGGGTAACCATTAATAAAGGCAAAACAAGGAATTGCGTGGTATTGGCAGAGGCACGGATCAATGACTCAATTGCAGTCTCTCTCTCTCTTAATTCTGCTTTCCATCATTTTCCTAATAGGCAGCAACCCAGTTCAGTAACTTTTTGGTTACTGCTGTTTCCTAGTGATACAAGAGTCCTTAGAAGTCTACGTTCAGCTGGGTAAGTGTTACGGCTTTTTGAGCATCACGATTTAGAGAGTTCTTTTGCCTTGCTGTATTAGCAGTCAGTTGCAAAGCCTTCCAGTGAAACGTATCTGATGATTCTGAGATTCATGAGGGAAGTCTTGCAAAGCTCCACCTAAAACCATCTGAAGTTTTTAAGACTGTGAATCTGGGTTGTGATCCTTCAAAGAATAAACGTCCTTACTACAATTATGGTATTTACCCTTACAAACAAGACATAGATATAGGTTGCTTTGGGGCAATCTGGATTCAACTTGTGACTTTGGGCAAGTCACGGGTGAGAAATGCAGGGGATGTAGTAGGGTGGTTTGCACCTCTGATCAATACAGATTGCTCTCTTTCAAGCTTTTATCAATACAGTTTGTTTTAAGCTATTACGTTTTTTTTACTCACCTAAGCCAAGCTTCCAGTAGGGAAGTTTTCTAGTACATCTATTCTAATAAATGTTAACTGTAAAACAGCCTTTAACGTCTTTGTGCCTCACCTGCAAACCAAGGCTACTACTAGCACTTCCTTTCTTCTGCCCTTTGTCTGTCTTGGCCTTAGAGGCTGGAAACTCTGCAGGACACAGATGGTCTCTTAGGGTGCGCATGAAAATCTCCTAACGCAGTGAAGACTTATTTGTAAGACCCTCTCTCACTGTAAAACACCACAATCTTAGATCCACTTCCAAAATCAGTTCTGCTATTACCTGTTGTCAACCTGAAACTCAGAAGGATCCATGGGGAACCTGTTCGTCCTGTTGGAAAGTTTGGAAAAATAATATTACAGGCATTTGAAGCAATGCTGTAGTTTCACTGCCTTGACCCAGCCACTGAGCTCTGGTCAGACTCCGAGCTCCAGCTCTCAGACACAAACCTTCTTTCAAGGCCTAAAGATAAGGAACAGTTCATCTCCCAAACCTCATTCCTAAAATGTACGTCAGAGTGAAGGCCACCATGTCGCCACACTGTTTCTTAATTGCTGACAGATCCAAAAAAAAATAAATGGCAGTTCTGAGGGCTGCAAACCCACAGTACCCGATCTCCTCATAAGCAAAGAATACTTCTTTCAGACCCATGTATCTGCTTTATTTCTATTCGTAAAGGGTCAGAAATACACCAAAATTACAGCTCTAGCTTTCCACCAGCTTTCTAAAATGCCTGTCTCCAGGGCAAGCCTTTTAATTCACAGCACTTTGTGTATCATCACTACACCAGAGAGGAATGAAACCTTCCAAATGATTCCTCTGGAATCCTTGGACTTCACCATCTCTTCCTACTGTCATTTAAGGCCAGGCTTGTTTGCTGGGTATTGCATTTAAAGAATGATTCTAGTTAAAGAGCGAGCTGTTCTCTACACCAAAGATAAACAAGTCATTTTTCCTCCTCCCCCCACAGCTAATTTGGTGCCTTATATTATGTGCATACGTGGACATTTTTTTTTACATTACCACATCTTCGCTACTCCTGAATATATACCTCCTTCTTTTCCCCTAAATCGTTTTCATTCAACTTGTTTTCTCCTCCATCTTCCTCCTTCCAGTTCCAAGGCCTGAAATTAGGTGTGGTCAAACCACATTTCTCCAAACCTGATATTCCAAGTGGTTTGAAATTATTCAAAATATATACCCCAAATACATATCTCCTCTTGCCACCAAATAAAAATAAAAATAAATAATCCAAAAATCCTTCTTTTTCTGCTCCCTTGCCATATGTGTAGAGTGGCTGTGACACCATCACATGATGTTGGCTGAAAAAAGGCAGAACACCTACCCCCAGGTCCCTTGGCTAGCCAGACAGCATTCTGTCAGGAAAAATGGTTATAAAGAGAAAACCACCGCAAAAAGGAAAGTATAACACCAGCACAGACCTAAAGTTGGCCCAACGGAAAACTTCAGTAAAGCAGAAGCTCAGAGAAGGTTCCACCACCTTGCCTTCAGCACGTGGCTCTGAAAGAGCACAAATAACTTGCAGAAGGAAAAGAAAAGCTACCAATTTATGCAGAACATTTGTTTTAGTCTGAAGTACTGTTTACTGAACTTGGATATTTTATACTTGGATGCTGTTATTGCTATTATACCTCAATTTATACCATTCACTTTTACCAGACTCAAAATACTGGAATTAACAGTTACCGTGCGTAATAAGTATCAATTGCCAACATAATGGTAGTCTGCCATTAAATTGCACTTCAAACCCAGGGCTGAAATCAGAGGCATGCAAAGAAAGATTCAAGAATAAGCCTGGCATCTGCTTAGTAGGCCATAGGAACACCACTAACCAGCTCAGAGCACGGAGCGAAGAAGACTCCTGTTCCCAAGGGGAATTTCAGTCGGCAAATGTGATTAACCAAAAGAGATCTGACCGGGACGCTGGTACCATGCCACAAGAGCTCTGCTGGCAACGCTTGGCTATTTCAGGCTTTGACCTTGCCCACTTCCTGAACAGAATAACCCTGATCGAGCAGAAATTGTAAATCTATGAGCGTTTCCATTTACTTCAGTAGAACCATTAAGTCAGGCAGGATGAATCACACACAAATTCCGGAACAGCGTTCACCATGCCCCTTCTAGCACTTGCCACACGTAAATATCAAACTGCTTCAGTGGGAGGAGCGGACTGGCGTGCCCCATTCTGCAGACAGGAAAAGTGGGGCAGAGGCGTGATCGTGACACAGCAGGGACAGATCCAGGCATAAAACTGGCCTCTCCCGACTTCCAGCTGCAAAAGCCAGGACCTTGCTTCTCATGTAAGGGACCGAGCACTCAAACAGCACACCAATTTAGCCAGTACCTGCTAAATGTTATCCATAACCCCTTCGTGACTGCATTTACCTCCTTCCATGCTTTTTCCTCCTGCATACGTGAGGAGAAGACTCTCTGGAGAAGCCACGCTGCAGCCTCATTCATCTCAACTGAAGGCCCTGAGCGAGCAGCGGCGGCAGAATTGCAGAACGGTTCTAAGCAGTTTGCCCTTCACTTGACATTTGCGAGGCTGCTGAAGGACTACACAGACAGCAAGCTGATTTTACCATCTGAGAAGCAGAAAAGGCAATTTTTTGAATGAAACAAACGCTTGGGATTCAATTAGCCAAAATAATCTGAAGCTCAAGGAGAAATCTGAGGGAGAGATTCTGGGTGCTGGCAGCACAGCTCTGCAAGGCGCAGCATCTTCACGGCGTACGTCACGTTGCCCTCAGAGAGGTTTCAGTCAGCACACATATACTGGAGGATAAAATGTTGGATGTTTATCCAATTTTTAGTCAGAATCCGATGCCAAAAGCACACCACATAACAAACAAAGACACACTAAAGGGTAGGTTCTGCAAGTCTATCATCACACAGAACTAGAGCAAACCAAATCTCAGATCAAAGGTTTCACAATGACTCAGTCAGTTTTTCTTCAAATAGTCTTCTTACACTGTAATTTATTTTATTTCTTTACTAAAATAGTCACTTCACTTGTACTTTATACCATATTACCACTGAAGGTATTAATTCAGCGTGGCAATGTGCAGGGCAGGACACAAACTGGAAATGAGCCGATCTTGGTTCTATTTCTGGCTCGGTTACTGACTGTGAGTACAGTCTGGCCATGTGAATTGCATGCAGGTTTTTTCCTTGACATTAGTGCACTTGGACTAGGCTCTTAACTGCTTACTATCACTTCCCACTCCTGGAAAGCCCAGATAAATTAGCACCAAACCTGCCGTTAATCACTTTATTGTGCCATGAAGCCATTTACAAAATTGATCTACCAACACTGTTCAAAGTTCTTCCTCGACTCACCTGACCCATCACAATGTTTGTTCCTGCTGAGAGAAAGGAGAGAGGCTGTGCTTTATGGTCACAGGCTCGGTCAAGTCTTCAGAATATTCTGGAGGCAGGGAAAGACACTGACCTATTAATATGGTTCCCTCTTCCCACTGCATCGACAGCAAATGGGAACGTTCTGATTCCTCAGATCCGCTTGCAGAATGTATAAAGAGGGAACGCTTCTTGCTTCCAAATGTTAGAGCCGTATTTATAACTTACACGCATGTGGGTCAGCTTTGATAGTTGTTGGGGGGGAATTATCAGCATCTATTTCTTCCTTTTGAATAAAAAGCACAGAAAAAAAAAAAAAAAAGGAGGTAGAGGCAAAAGACCTGGTGAACACAGAGCACACCAAAACATGACAGTTTAACCTGTAACGTGAAGGTCAAACGCACACATGTGCACAACGACACAATTATGCAATGCCAGCTGAACTCTCCTCCTAGCCTTCTCCAAAAAATCTGAGGAAGAACTGATTTTAAAATTCACCTTTAATTTGCACTGCGATAGAACTAAGTTCATTTTCACTGCACCGGGTAGCTCTTTAAGCCTCTGCAGTATGGATATGAAATTAAAAACTGTTTATGTAGCATCACGTCACTCTGTAATTAGGGAGGTGAGAATCCTGGACACCCAAAACCCACATTTGTCAGGTTACTGTAAAACAGCAAGTACAAATTCTCTGCAACTGAGAGAAGCATTCCTGCTTTCTCTGCTTCCCTACCCTGTTATTTCAGCCTCCAAAGAAGTTGCAGAACTAGACTAAGGACGAAGCCACACAGGACTGTCACGACGGCTGATGAAGCCCCTCTCCTCTCCTCCCCTCAGCACCGAGGCCCTGACAGAGCCCCTTGAAGGTGTCCCTCCCGGTCTGCATACAAAGAAGCCCTCAAGTGGCTGCCTTACAGCATGCATAACTGAGACCGCCTAACGTTAATCTTCACTGCTCCCTGACATCAAACAACTGCTAATTTTAGCTCTGCTGTTCTGTAACCCTACCTAGTTCCCATCCCACCCCCACAACTATATAATAGATCCTTCCTTCAGATAAGTAGGGTGTTGGAACACTGAGAGGTTTTATTCTCACCCACAGGCACTAGCAGAAAAATGAATTACAGATTTATTTTTAGGTAGAGCCTTTGGCCTTTATTTTCTCCGTAGGCTTCACAGAGCAGGTCCTTGCACTCAGAAATATTCCAAGCAACAGACGAGCACAGGCGAGGCAGAAGGAACTTGGAAAGAAGAAAACTCCCGAGAGCAGAGTTTTGCTCAGCATCCTGGTGATGGGATGTCAAGCTGAGCTATCAAGTTCAGCTACCAGCTTGTTTTTGTCCCTGAAAGACTTCTTTAGTCATTTGATTCTTATTTTTCGGAGAAGATCCACAGCAGTACCCATCTATGCTAGATTAGGAACTTCCCAAACTGCTGACAAGGGAGCACAATATCAGCGAGCAGCGCTGCGAGGGAAGGAGAGCCTGTCCCCCTGTCGTAGTGCCTGCCTTTCCCAGATTCCAAGCTCAGGGCCTGGCTTGTTACAGGCATGCTAAGGAGCGATGAGATAAGGCTGAGAGCAAAAGTTCTCTGTCACAACACCGTGTCGCAACATGCGACTGTGTTAGAGTGCTATGTTGTGACATGAAAATGACTCGTGGAAGCAAGCCACTAGGCCCCGACAAGACAAAGGGACATTATTGCGCGATAACAATGTACCAGGGAACTGTGCTATCGTTTTTGGTACCAGGATGTTGCACCATAGCAGTGGGACGCTGCTCTGGTACATCAGGGCCTGGTGTCATGACACGATACAGCCCGGTTCCGATGTCATGACGCTGTGACAGTTGCACGTCGGGATCCTGCGGTACCGCAGCGCTCCGTGGCAGCCCGATGACTCCGTAGCACGCAGCTATGCCGGGATCCGGCGCCAGATGGTGATGAGATCATTTTGGGCAAAATTAGGTGGTGGACTGCAAAAACGCACGACACTGTGTTAGATCGCAGCAACGCTGCCTTGCGCCAGAACAGGCTCGCACCGAGACTCGGGGGTGGCCGGAGGGCCCCCCGCGAAATGCACAATGTCACCTCGTGCAGCTCAGCACACGAACCGAAGGGGTCAAAACGCAGGCGAGAGCATGCGCACGTCCTCGCGGCCAGAGAGGGCTGCTCCTGCTGGCAGCGTTCTGGCCCTGTGCTGCTGCCCTTCCTGGTACAGACAGAAATCGTGTGTGTCTGTCTGAGAGCTGCTCCGTAAGGAAACCTGCGTTAACCCCAGCAGTGCCATCTAGGACTGCAATCACCGCTTCCAAAGCAAGGACCAACAGATCTGTTTGACGTGCCTTTTTCCTTAGATAAATACTAACCCCATAAAGTAATTCATTACAAGTATTTGAGGCCACACAACCCACACCAAGATATCGTAACCAAGAAGACAAACAGCAGAGAACTCGGGGGTCTGTGCTCAGACCCGTGCTCCTCTAGAACCACACCGAGGCATCCAGCAGTGACAAACATGCACAGAGGTGACCCAGGGCTTGAACAACATCCTTAACTCACCCTTTGGTGCCCGGACATTGCAGCACAACAAAGTAAATAAAACTCTGTGTCAACATCCCAGACATCCTTTAGGAGGAACAGAACAACCACTGCAAAGATTCAAGATGCTGTATGCTGTTATTAAATTAGGCAAGAAATCCAAATAGTTCACCTGTTTCCTCGGGATTCTGAGGAAGATGAAGGGGGGTGCTGAGGATGCAGGACAAGCAGGGTTCGTTAGCACTCTTCCATGTTTCCAGGAGAGCCAGGGGAGCTGCTCGGGTCCACCACTGCGCTTGCTGCCTGACCCCGTGCAGCCAGGACAGCGCAGGGCCCCGAGCACCTCGCAAGGAGCCCGCGGCAGAGGCAGCCCAGAGGGGAGAGCGTCACCTGCCGAAACACCGCGACTGCTCCACCCGGTACGTCAGCAATCTGGTGGGCCCCATCCAGCTCCCGCATCTGCCAGCCTCGCTCGCTTAGCTCTGAAGTCCGAGCAGATTAACGGAGCGGCTCCGACACTGAGCACCATAAACGCTGCGATGGAACCGGGTGCGCCAAAGTGCTCCGGTTACACGAGTAACAAACGCATCCGGCGCTGCTCGTGGGTAGGCAGAGAGCTGAATGCAGCAGGGTGCCATGTTATTGCAGATGCACGCGATCCCAGCATTTATAACACACGCTCAGCTTTCCCGGTAGTACGCTGAGCTATTATGCAACCCGTCAGCCCGACAGCATACCACATGAAGCAGCAAATCAGTGCAGGAGTTGGACTTTTTTTTTAAAAAAAAAAGGGGTGGGGGGGATTAAGTATGATTTTCAAATGCTAATAGTTATGCTTTTTGTATACCCTATGTTGCATATGGTTGTGTACACACAGGCTCTAACTGTAATTAAATAAAAGACAAAATTACAGAAATTACAAAAAGAGATGACCTATTGAGTCATCCCTGGCTCTAGTCCGTCCCCTGGGGCTCAGTACAAGATGCTTCCTAGTGCTGTGCTGTAGTGCCTTTTTTTTTTTTTTCACAGAAAAAAATAGCAACAATAAATAAAAGCAAACAAGAAAAATAACTTCACTGTTTTCTCACACTTTACAGGCAAGGATCTCAAAGTACTAAATTTGAACTGATGTGAAACAGCAGACTTCAGGGAGAGGCTGGTATTCCTGCGATTGCTTCCTTTTTCATTATAGAGAAAAAAGGATTAAGAAAAAGAAACAGGCCTTCGTGTCCTTCTTGTCATCCACTTTGCAATTTCAAACCAAATCACAAAGTCACATTCCACCGTGGAACCATTCCCATCTGATAAAGTTCTAATGAAATTGATTTCATCTTAATAATTCAGAGACTATTTACTGCAGCTAAATAGTTTTGACATACTCTAGATTTTACACGAATCTTTGCCGACCGAGTTTATTAGATACGTTACATGCACAGAATCACCCACATACGTTATATATGTCTATATTTACCCACCCTTGCAAGATACGTACCCCTATTAAAAAAAAAAAAAATTGCCATGCAAACATTTGATATACACGCAGCTTTGTTGATCACCCTGCACCCACACATCCTCCCTCACTGCCTGCTTGTCCAAACCCCCCGAGTTCTCCCCCAAAACCGCCGGGAGCACCCCAGGAGCGGCTCGGTCCCCCGGGAACCCCGGAGCTCCCCTCCCAGCCCCGAGCCCCCGGAGCATCCCCAAAGCAGCAGCGGAGAGGAGCAGCGAGCAGAGGCCGCTGGGCGCAGGCAGGACAGGAGCCCTCACACCCCCTTCTTTTGGGGGAAGACCCCCGCGTTTGCTTTTACCCCGCGCACCCCCGGAGAAGGGGGGGGGGGGAGAGAGGGGCCGGCTGCGGGCAGGGCGCAGCGCCGGGACCCCCGGGCGCCTCCCGGCGATGCCGCAGCCGAGCCGGGCGCCTCCTCCCCGGGCTGCGAGGGGCATCCTCGCCCCCCCCCCCCCCCCGTCTCCCCTCTTACCAGGCGAGCTTGAAGCCTTTCATCAGTACGGCCGCCGCACGCCGCTGCCCGCGTCCTTGGCTGCCCGCTGCTCGCTCCACAGCTCCCAGGACATGGTGCGGGAGCCCCGGCCGCCCAGCGCCCCCCGGCCGGCGCCGAGCCCCATGCACCGAGCCCCCCGCGGCGGGGCGAGGCCGTCTCCCGGCCCCGGGGCCCCCCCGGGGTCCCCTCGGTGCCCCCCCGAGCGGTGCAGGGCTCCCCGCACCCGCAGCGCCACGCAGGGCCGGCCCCGGCCGCCCCTCGCTGCTGCTGCTGCTGCTGCTGCTGAGCATGTGCGGCGGCAGCCGGCCCGCCCCCGGCCGCGGGGGGACCGGGCAGGAGCCCCCCGAGGAGGGCAGGGGGCTGCCACGGCCCCCCCCGGGGTCCTCGGCCCCGGTCCCGCAAGGGGGGGCTGCGAGTTAGGGTGCGGGAGGGGGACGCGCGCTGCTGCGCCCCGGCCTGGCACCCAGGGGTGCTGTGCTTCGCCCCCAGGCCATGGGTTAAGGAATTCCCTGTAACTGAAATGATGCCCTGAAATGATGGGGGGGGGTCAAAGGCTGAACCCACAGCCCCCCCCCCCCCACACTCCGAGCACCCTGAGCGTCTCCCGCCCTTCAGCACAATTCAACAGTGACAGAGGAAAGAGAGCAGTGAGGTGAAAGGGAAAAGATAATAGCAGCTTAAAACTTTCCTAAGACTAATCGTCATTATTTTACAAAGTCATGGGCCACACCTAGAGAGACCCTATCCCTGTCTACAGTTTATGTCAGAAGGGAATGATAGAGAATCACCCCCATAAACCCCTAACGTCCCCTCTGCTCCCCTCTAACCGTGGGTACAAGTCCCAAGGCTCCTTTCTGCCCTACAAAGCTTTCTTGCTTTCCGGGAACATTGTCCTCCATAGCAGAGGGCAGCGATAACGTGATGCCCACATCACCTCCACGAAGCAATAAATGCGCTTCTGCATGGTGCTCAAGAACAGCACCAGGCCTTTTTTTTTTTTTTTTTTTTTTGTGAATGAAGCTCCTGAATTGTGAACAGAGGGACAGAAGCCAACTTCCAGTTCTGAACTGAGCTGGAAATCACTGTTGTAGGGCTTTGGGCACCCCAGAGGCATTTCAAAATCACAGATGAAAGGAAACAGGAACACAGCAAGGCGGCTGGTGGTTCAGAAATTGTGCAGGTGACACTGAAATGTCATTCTGGGGAGGTGTAAAATGGAAAACTCATCTCTGTGCTAATAACTCCATGCAAGCAGCTCCCCAAACGCTTGTTCCATCAATCAGTGCCACGCTGATGAGTGCAACAGCCATGGCAGGGCATCCTCCAGCCCCCGGCCTGTGCAGGGGCAGGCACAAAGATTTAAAGCAAATGTTTGAAACAAAAGCTTGAAGGGTTTGTTTTGGACGTAAAATTTGCAGCATGCCTTTTTATTCCCAGCCAACTTAGCCATAAAGCTGGGCACATGCACTTCCAAACATCACAAAGAGGGTGGGGGAGAGATTCAAATGTCATCCCCATGTAGCCTCAGATTCAACCCTCCTCAGGTCCAGCCTCTGGCAGCCGCCTGGCCTGGCCTCATCCCGGGTCCAGAGCCACTTCCCTCCATGAAACGGCGCACAGCTGTGGCCTGCAGGTTGTCAAGGAGGGAAGCAAATCACAATGCTGTAAAATGGGTCAGGAGACCTGCAAATCTGGGACAGGCTAATGCTGCAGTCACATGTTTGGAAATCAAAGCTCAGGCAAGAAAGGTATTAAGAGATAAGCAATCATGTATTTTTTTTTAAAATAATGTGAAGGTCAGGAAATTATCAAAGGAAATCGACCACTTCAAAGGAGAAAGTGTCTGTAGGTGCATCGGAGTGGCAGACGCTGCCACCACTGCCACAATTCAGCTGGGATCTGCTCTCAGAAAGCCTCCTAGCAGGAGCCTTGCTGAAAGGCCCGTGGGTCGCCCACCATCCCTGGAGAGCCCCAGGCACGAGCCCACTGTCACTGCTGGGCACAGCCTGGGTTCTGCATTCACCTGACTGGTCCACCCGGGCCAGCTAACACTGCACAGGCAAGCCCTTGCCTTTTTGCTACATCCTGTGCATGCAACCACTCCGGGGAAAAGACTGATATTAAAATTTAAACAGGGTAACAAAAGAGCATATGTACATATCAAGAGAGGTAGGCTATGCACAGCCACCCTGTCCACCTCTGCAGCACCAAGAATACTTAGTCACACGCACGTTGAATTCCAGATAAGTCATCTACCTACTCCATCTTGAGCATCTATCCCGCACACCAGGAAAATGGGAAAACAGAGAAGCAGCACGGGCAGAATCGGGGCCTGAAGAGATCAAAAGCAGCTTCTGGCTCTGCCACAGAGCTCTGGTTTGAAGCTAGGCAATATGCTCTGTGCCTTTTCACTCATCTGTGACATTACACGTTTTAACGAGACATCCATTACACTGTTGTAATATCTTCAATGGCAGTGGGTTGTGGATTGTGAGTGAATACAGCTGATCTTTGATGACCAGGTTTTGCATGTGAAAGAACTTTCCCAAGCCATTCTTCTTTTGGCATTTTTTTTTTTTATTTTTCCCCATGAATGGTAAAAATGGCAAAAATAGTAAAAGAAATAGTGTAAACATGACTTTTCACTTTTGTTTTGATGGTTTTTTAAGAACAAGCACAGTAGTTGAAAACAAATTTGAGAGTGGGCGTCTTTTTGGCCAGCATTAACAATCACAACCCCCTGAAAACACGATGATATTGCTGGCTCCTTTACATCTCACCTACCATGGCCTCTCCTACCTCACATAACCAACACCGAGTTCAACAGCAGGCCATCTGAAGCATTCGGAGCTGCAGTCTCGGAAGTGCAAAGCTTAACCAGAGCAGCAGGATCATGCACTGGGGACGAGTGCCTCGTAAGCCGCCTCTCTTCAGCCACTGTCCTCTCCTCTCGCCCACCTGGTGCTGCAGTTGTGGCTCTCGTTGCCCTTTGCCTGCCACCTGTGCCCATGCCAAAAGCCAATCTGCCTCTTGCTAAGCAACACTTCTCTACACCAGCTTCCTCCTTCCTCTTCTCCATTCCTTTTCTATCCCACCTTCACCCCTCCCTCAGTTATTTCCTACCATTTGTTGACTCGTCATCACATCTTTTTCAGTGCTGTGTTCTCATCTCCCTTCCATACCCCAGTCATCATCTGATCACCTTCCCCCCACCATCTCAACCCATTTTTAATTAATTTCTCATACCTATCTCCTTTCCTCTTTGTATTTGTTTGTATTTGACTTATCCACATGGAGCCATATGTATATTTTCACAATGACTGCCCTTCGTACAGGATGTTGGATCAGATGTTCATAATTTCCCTTCTAGCTGTAAAATATATGTCAAATTATTTCCTTATTGCAATAGAATTATGATTAAGAAAGGGACCTCATTTTTGATTGCAAGTATTACAAACGCAGTTACTACATGTAAATAGCAAATAACAATAAAACAAATTGACGTGGTGCCTGTTTGCCCTGTCTCATCCCATCTCTCCCCACAAGCAAAAATTCCCATCAACTTCAACACGGAGTAAATAAGATAATTTGGATCCTGGCCTATCGCCAGTAACATTTTTGAATATTTCTGGTCCAGAGCAAGGATACCACAAACACGGCCTCCCGGGGGGTTTCTGGTTGCTTCCACGCCAGCGAGGATGAGGAAGTCAAACAGCACACACAAACACTAAAAACAGCAACAAAGTAAAAACCCCGCAGAACTTTCTCAAAGCGAAGAAAGACTTGGAGATTCTGAGTAGCAGGAAAAAAGGACTTAGAAAAAAGACCGGATATTTTCCTGACCTGTAACTAACTATAAACTCTCAAGGCCACATGAATACAAAAAAAAAAAAAGCTGGAATACAAAAAAAAAAAAAAAAGCCAAGTTTTCTTTCTGATCTCCAGCTCGGATGAAAGAAGCACCAAATGCTGCTGTCCAGATGGGACAGTGCTCTACACGAGTGCCTGCACGAGGTGGCAGGCAGCAACGAACCAGGTCTCGGTGTTCTCCCGCGATCCGGTCAGACCGCAAGGAGGGGGCAATTCCCACACGGTTTTGTACCACCTCTTGTGTCACCTCCCTTGCCAGGGCCTGGGTAAGAGCTGGAAGCAGGGGCCACTACTGAAATTCACGTGACAGCATTTAATACTCAGCAGAATTTCACTCACCAGCTAGTTATTCTGCATTACCCCATTGTCCTTTTCCCCTTTGCCATTACTTCTGCCAGTCCTTGCTGAGACAGGGATCGCTATCCACCACAAGCCACAGAAATCTCAAAACACCAGCTCTGAAGTACTGTACATGGGCATCTTTTCTGGCTTCGCTCATCTTCTAGTCATAGCCCGTGAGCAAAGCACAATCCCTCCGAGATGGAACAAGTAAATCAGGTGCTTTATGACCTCTTCCACCCCAAAATATCTGAGGACTTTCCACTCGCAGTACAGAAACAGGAGCCTTTCGGTGCCAGGAGAATGACAGACATCTCGCTGATTTACGTCCCACGTTTCCACTAGCTGATTACCTGCAGAGTGATTCATGCTTTCCCAGGAAGCATTCTAGCATCATTTGCGCTCATGTGCTTTGCTAACAGGTTAATTACTTTTCCCCTTGGCTCTCAGTAAGGCAACAAGGAGAAAACAAGCAGGGCTCCTGTTTTCATAGCCAGGCACCGGATAAGCCAAGATGGGAGGTGCCAGGACATGTCATGATCCCACTGCAAGGTGCCCCGCAGCACACCGGGGGAAAAAGTTCGACCACCAACAGTTCCAGGGCGATTGCCCTGCGATCAGAGCCACAGGCTAGAAGTTGCTCAAAGCTGTGCCTCTCGCTGCTGTTGATGGGCTAAGGCCGGGACCATTCTTTGGAGCACGCCAGGAAACGCCAGTCCCTGCGGTACCCTGGAAGGTGCCCCAGCAGAAAGGGAAGCAGCAGCACAACACAATGGAGAGAGGCCGTGGAAGTAAGAAACACTGCTGCTGCGTCTCGGGGACGCTCTCAGCATTCAGGCTGAGAAAAACAAATGTTAGGCTTTCTCCACAAATTCTTTGCTAGCCCAGGGCGACCCCAGCGAGATGAACCTGCATCCCTCGGAGGCTCCACACCAGCCAGAACTGGGGTAATACAGATACAAAACAAGAAAAAAAAAACATGGAAGGAAGTCTAGTTTCAACAAAGAATAGGGGATTAAATATCATCTGATGTGGTGTAAATCCAAATAAATCTATATAGCTATGATTTGAACATTAACAGCATTATTTTTGAAGTTGTATCTGTTTTAGAAGGTTCAAACTACATATATTTTCCACTCTGAAGATATTTTCCTGAACAGATAACTAGGCTTTCAGTACCTCCATGCCAAGATGCTGCTTTAATATCACTCTAGATCGTGTTTTCTTTCAACTGAAAACGAACTATAAAAAGCAAGTGCAAACAAAAAGGTATTTCACACTGACTTTGTTGGTTTTGATTGAAAATGTCTGTTTTTCAACACAGAAGAGTCCCCCAAAATGCCAAAAAAATGGAATTTGAGTGTCTTTTTCAGCTGGTTTCAGTGCCACTGGCCCTTCAGGCTTTGCAGTGGCAGCTTTTTCCAAGCACTGCAGCTCCAAGCAACACGCAGCTGAAGTTTGCACAGACGTGGCAGTGAGGATTCCACCTCTGTAAAGGCACATTTACCCTCAAGTACTTCACACAACCATCGCCCAAAGCCACAAACCCTGCCCTGACACGCAGCCCGGGTCCTGGGGCCAAGCAGGGTAGCTGTTCACCAGGGGCACCCAGCCTTGCGGGAAATGGAACTGAAAGTACGCCCTGCTTAGCAGAAATGAGGGGGGGGAAGGGAAATTATTTACTCCACGTGAATTCTAGCTGAGATATAGAAAAAAGCCCTACGATCTGAACAGCAGCACAGTGCTTTCTAACCAAGGAATTACCCCAGGTGAAACCGGTACCTCCTGGAGCACAGAATGCCTCGCTGCTGTGCTACGGCGTCCCGTTCAGGGCGGGCTCAGAAGCATTTTATAACTCCTAATGCCATTTCCCTCCCTTTCCAAACTCCAGCTTTTCAACCACGCTCAGTTTCACGGGCTGCTGAGGTAGCAGCACAACGGGAGATGTTTGCAGACTTTCCCCGTGCATTCATCTTGCTCTGATGCCAGGTGCAGCTACGCTGGCGGCAGGCTCATGCTAGAAAACAACCGTTTGCTGTGAACCCCAACCATGAGACCCAATGATCCGGGGTGAGGCAGCTTCGTGCTCCCCAGCTCTCCCGAACCACACCGAAGCCGTGCCGGGCACACATCTCCATACCCGCGGAGCTGCAGGGAGCAGGACCTGCAGCCTGGTACAGGCGAGCAGCGCAGGCAAGGGAGAAGCCTCGCAGCAAAGGGCGGATGCATCTATAAGCTCATATTACTTTCTCACCCAGCCCTCCCCCTCGAGATGCTTTCCAAAAAAATAATTAGGCTGCCAAAAGGCCTTTCTGCTCCACCAGACAGGCTCAGAGTGGGAACCTGCCCCTGAAGCACCCTCTAGCGGCATTTTCACATCGAGCAGCAAAGCAGGCTGCAGCATCCCGGCTCTGCCCCTGGCTTCCCTTTGGGAAGAGGAAAAACTGCCACCGACAGCGATGCAGGCTCCTCTCCCTCTCCCCCCCATCCCCACCTTGGCCTAGAGCATCAATATTTTAGGGCAGGAAGATTTTATCTCACACCTTACAAGAAAAGTAACATATAGAGTCTGCAGCCACAATATCAACTCCTTCCTGGAACTCGAATCCCGTCGTCAACCCCAGCACTAGAACCACTCCCAGCATCGGGGGAAAGGGTCTGGAGAAAGCAAAAAGGGTGACAAAGTAAGAAGGTGCCAAGCGAAACCACTTACGCACAGTGAGGCCGGCAGCATTTCCATCCTACCTTTGCTGTCGCCATATCAGACGTCTCCATGTTTTCTGCTTGGCCTACCAGTAAATGAGACCATTGAAGGAGAGGGAGAAAAAGGGAAGAGTCAAAAAAAGGACGGGGAAGAGAAGACAAACAATCTGACAGACGGATGAGAAAAAGCGAGTCATGTAAGAGCTAGCCCCAAGTTTTCCCTGCTGCCCCCAAACGGGAGGGAAAGACATCTCAACCTGATGGTCCCAAATTCAATTCTTGACTCGAGTCTGGCACAAAATCCAGTAATTTGCCAGCCCCCCCCAAGTACAATCCCCCAAACCCCTGCTACCACCCCAATTCTAGCAGCATGCTGAGGAACAGACAGCTCCCTCCTCCCAGCTTCAAGTCTGAGCTCCCGCAGGGGGGAGGCAAGCAACCTGTGCCCCCCCTGGGGAAAAGGCCCTGCTGCTTCCTCCCTCTCGCTCTGTGGGAAGGGAGAGGGGCACAAAGAGCCCCCCAAGTGGGCGCTTTACAAGTCAGGAGAAAGGCAGGCGGCGAGTGGGTCTGGGCAGTGCAGGGGGCAAGGGAGGAGAGGGCAGTGGGGAAGGAAGAGGCAGCTTCTAGAAGGAAAGCGTGAGAGCAGGACAGCCAGACAGGTGGAAGAGCGATGCCACAAAAAACCACGAAATAAAATAAGCGTGCCAGAAACAGACCACGTAAAGAGAGATGTGCAGAGAGAACATGTGCAGAGCAAAATGCAAGGAGGAGGTTAGCCATCTGCACCCTACTGAGAACACTCACCTCAGAACAACCCTCAGAAATTACTGGGCCTAAACTAGGAACTCCCTGGAGCACACCCTCAGCTCAGACTGAAACCAGCAGAGCATCCTCCAAGGTAAAGCTGTCCCGGCTTCAAAAAGGCTCCCGGAGCTGCCGAGGCCCTGCCCGGCTGCGGCCGGCCCCGATTGGCGGCGCAGGGTGACTTCACCCAGCCCCATTCATCACCCAGCTTCTCCCTCCCTGCTCCTGCAGGCTCCTCCTGGCTGCTTCCCTCCAGAAACCGAGCCTGGAGCCTGCTCGCCAGCAAGGAGCCGCCGCACGCAACTGGCCGGAGCGCTCTGGCAGAGCGGAGCAGAGCAGACAGACGTGAGCAACCCTGGCCGGGAGGGAGGGAGAGGAGGGTTGGGAAGAGAAAAAAAAAAAACACTGCAGAGCTCAGTCAAATTAAGAGCCTCAGAGGGCTAGGAACAGCTCTGCTTGAAAGTGCTTATTCATACAGCGGTGCAGCACGGCGTGCTCAGGCACACGGCCGGCACACAGCACAGCACGCACAGACCGGCGGCACCAGCGGATGATCCTCAATGCACCCAACAGTTCACATGTGTTCAAGGGCAGCTACCTGCTTTCTGCAAAACCATACTCATTTCCTTGTCCACACACCCCATAAAGCAGGGTTTTATTAAATTAAGGGTATTACATTCCATGCTATATTAAATATATACACAAATACTGGTGTATTTCTGGTATTTGTTGCAGTGCATTCACAGTCATCTGCTTATGAAAAATCAAGGCTGTTACACTTCCTTCACCTTTTTATTTTGCATATTCAAATGTATTGACCCCATTCTTATCAGGGACTTAAACCCCATCTTATGAAAACACCTAGATCATCAGCCATAGGATGCAGTAGGATGGTTTTGAAAATTCATTCAAGTATAAACACATTCAGGTCTACCTCTATCCCAAGCATTGCTGTGGGTATAATCCGTCTTCAGCCTGTCCCAACACCATGCACAAAAGAGCACCACCACCTGCATGAGTTTTACTCACTGGGATAAGGATCGTGATCCTTGTCGCTTGGTGAGCACTGGATGGATTTCCAAATCATTCCCACGCTACACCAACGAGAGTAGTACTACAAGTGTACCGCATGCAGTGCAGAGGTACACAAACAGCAGACGCAGACAACCTGCTCTCCAACCCCTCTTTTAGAGAGCCACCAAGTCCCTCGGTGGCAGTTTCCTCCCTCACATGCATTCTGCCAGGAGTACTCATAGCAGCATGACAGAACAGCCTGCCTCATAAAGGACCTTCAGCAAATCCTAAGCTAGAGAACCAGTAAAGCCCAGCTTCGCATTTCAGAAGAAGCTGAATTTCCATGTTGTGCTCTCTTTACAGCAGCGGCTATAAAATTCCAGCAGGGTGTAATAGCTCATGAACTTAACAGCAAACAGGAAATGTCTCCTGAGGAAGTCCGCTTTTCGGAAGCGAGCGACTCAGTATGACACACTCAAGGGCTGGGTAAGAATCCAAAGCTTTGTGAACAGCTACAGCAATAGCGTCACGTTAGTTTGGGGTATGCGCTTGTAATTGCCTCATTAAAGCTATCTTACAAATTGGAAATGGTTGCTTGTCAGCGGCACTACCTGCAAGTGTCACTGCCCAGCCTCACACAGCCACCGGGACATCCCCGGACAAACACACCATCGGGGCTTTGCTACTGCCCAGGAATCACAGCCCCAGCTTCATGCTAACCAGAGATCCAGCAAATAACGGAAAAAGTTACTTATTCACGTAACCACACAATGGAAACGTCAGTTGGCTCGAAAACCTGTGACCTGCAGGCACAGAGACCAGCACGCTGCCCCGAGGGGCACTACAGTTTGATTCTGCCATGTGGCGAGAAAAGATCTGCAGGAGCTGGGGGCAGCAGGCAAAAACTGCGCCTCTGGGGAACGTGCAAGCAAGACAAAACCTGATAGCGACAGGACTAGCCGGATGACAAACTAGAGGAAAATCAGCAGTGTTAAGTGGAGAGAGAACAGCTACGAAGAATGGCAGAATGTAAGGAAGAGGTAGTTTAACTGTTAGGCACCTTAGTGGAGAGGTACAGATCCCCAGGAAAATGTGCCAGATGGATAAATTCTTGAGTCCTTCCTGAAGTCAGCAGTGTCATGCAGCCCTACAGCCTCTGTTGTCGGATGCAATCACAGCATCCGCAAGCTAGGGCACACCTCCATTTCCCAGGGAAAAATCTCAGAAGGGACTCTTTCTTTGCTGCAGCAGCTGGGAAGTCACGTGAGACTTCATTCCCAGAAATAAAATATGCATTTCACACTCCTGGCATCATGGGAGCTGTAGTCACACTGTACAGAACAGAAAGAGCATGTAGCAAGTAAGCCGCTTCTTTCTGTGCCATGAGTAGTTTGCCATGGCATGCAGATTATGTCTTCAGGTCCTGGAAAGGAGAGCAAGGCAGAAGAGCATCACAGCAGAAGAGAGAGCTTTGGCTAACCCAGAAGAGAAGACCAGAGAGAAGCTCCTCTATCAAAAGGTGAAAAGAGAATAATTCCCTAGAGAGATCAGCAGCATCAGAAAGATGGAGAAACTGGGATGATTCGTATTGCTACTGCTTCTTTCTTGAGCAATACTATAACAAAAGAGGGCTGCTGCTTTCATACAACGCCTTCTGGATCTTTTTCCCCTCATTGTCTCGTGTTTGAGCTCAGCCTTCCATTTACGCGAGATGGTGCAATAACCTTTCCCACCCCCAAAAGAGGCTCATTCACTGTGGAAAGGGGCAGGCTAACAACAGCAAGTTTTATGACTCATGGCACATTTCATATGCCACGAAAGCCCTCCTTCATTTGCATTTGTCAGGAAGTTAAAAGCCACCTTCTAATTTTACTTTCCATCACGAGTTAACATGCAGCCACCAAGGAGAAGGCACTAAGGCTGCACTAGCTTGGACAGAAACACTATGGGCTGACCATCTCCCTTTTCATTAAGTCCAGATATTCTTACTAACAATCTGCTCCCTCAAAATCAGAGAACTTCAGGGTGTCCAACAGGCAAGACACTTTGGATCCTGAATAAAAAAATCTTTCAAGTACAGTGAGCTAAATCTTTAAATATGGTATAAACTTGAGCCTTTGGGCTGGCACTGCTTAAAGGATAATCCACAGAGGCACATAGGTAGCACACTGGAGAAACAAAGCCTTTATCTTATCTGCACCCATGCAACATCTAATGCAATATCCTCTCCTGGATAAAAAATTAACCCCAGGTGTTTCGGGTAAACAGTGAGAAACCTTGTGGCAGGAACATGCACCACAATATTTTGGCTTTAACAATGAAAACCTACAAGAACAATGGAAATCATGAGAGAAAAAGAAGAATAAAGGTCCTAGATTCCTCTTATTTCTGAAGCCTGAGAGAGAAGATCAGAGAAAGAAGCTTGAGCAGTGGCTCGAGACTCAGGTCCTGGACAAAAGCCTCTGGTTTGCAGACAGAGGCATCTCAGCCCTGCAGTAGCAGCCTCCTGCAGCCCCAGCGCACGCTCCTACATGTTAGAGATCTTCCAGTAGTTGCAGCAACAGGGTGGAACAGAGGATGATGGGTTGCAACTAGGAAAGCCATACAGAGGATGACTTATCTCGCTGCGTCACATCCCACCAAGTACCACACACCCCTCATTGGGTAACCCGGAATAAAGAGTCGGAGTTTGAGGGCACGGGTGCATGGCAGGTGCCGCACAGGTAAAGCAACGGCCCATGAGGCTCACATAAGGAAGTCTGAACATTTACACGGCTAAGCCTAAAGCGAGGATCCTTTTCCACAGCAGAGAAACGCTACCACCTTACAATGCCCGGAACTCCGACAGACCTATACCCCTCCAGCAAGGCCCATGCAACCGCCATTTAAAGAAAAAGGTAAAGGGGGAGAGAGAGCAGCTAACAGCACACAACTGAAGATTTGGGGTGGGGTGCTTCAGAGGGAAGGCAGAACAAACAGCGGAAAGGGCTTAAGGAGAAAATTTAGGTCAAACTTGCAGGAGCAAAGGAGAAAAGCAGAGGTCTAGCGGGGGGGCTCAAGGACAGCCCTTGGCGAGTACAGATTGTAACACCTGACCTTGTTACGACGCATGGCGCGGCGGGGAGACGCATGCTGCCATCTTATCACCGAAATGCACAACAAATACTCTGCAAAGGCCAAGAAAGAAATGGATGGGAAGATAAACGAGGAAAGAGGAGAGGGAAAAGAAGAAATGCAGAGGTCACAGTGAGCACTCACACGGTTACAGTCATCTGCAGAAAGAGGGAAGTCTGTCCAAGTGCCAGCGTGCTCCCCAGCAACCTGAGAAAGTTGCTTCAGCAGCGAGGGAGCAGAACGCTCTTGAGTCAAAAGATGGAATCCCAGCTTGTTTACACACGCGAGGGAGTTTTGGGGAGAAAGCAGCACCGAGAGGTGACCTCAGAGTCCACCGTGGAAAGATGTAATGTCACCATTAAGACGGTTCTGGGATGGCTCCTACTGCTGTTACTCTGCAGTTTGGCCCCAAAGGGAAGCAGCAGTGACTTGGCTGATGAGAAGGCAGAGCGATGGAGAAATCTCCAAAGAGCTTGCTCTGCGCAAGAGGCACAGGTTTCCTTTCTCTGCTCTCAGATTTCTTCTATCACAGGCGATTCAATTTTAAAGGCACAGCTGCCTGCAAGGCTCTGCTGAATTTGCAGCTGCTATGGGATAAGGTGTAAAAATCTGGGAGAATAAAGAAGGATTCTCTAAAAGAATTTGAGGTTGTTAATAGCCAGAATGAAATCCTTGTGTCCAGAATTAACCAGCCAGAGTTTCTCTTGAACCAGACCGTTTGCTCCCAGGTATAAATTAACACCAGTTATCCCATGGTTCCCAGAACGTGTGGAGACAAACTGGTTCAAAGATCAGCAGCACTACCAGATTTCTTCCCAGTAAGAAACATGGGTGTTGAGCTCAGATGAAAGCCAGAGGCTGGTTTGCAGAGGCAACATCCCTAAAAGGATGCTCCAAGCCCAGCTGGTCCATTACAAGGAGCCCTCCTGCTCTTCGCCTTTTCTGCCAGGACAGCCAGGGCTCTGATCCACTGCTAAAAAGCAGCAGCTCATGCAGCTGTCGGACCTGCAGCCACCACAGGGCACCTGGACACATTCTGCTTGCAGACGAAGGTGCCACCTTCTCCCACCAAATGGGCGCTGGTTAACTCTTCTTCCCACACAGCACTCTGCTGAATGGACATAGGATCTCAGGGCAGAGAGGAAGTGTGTAAAAAGAGGCAGGTAAAATCCAAAGCTGCAGGAATATCTCTCTGTAAGATGCATGACACTTAACTACCTCTTCCTTACATTATGGAGTTATTATTTAGTGGACTGTGTTTCCAAACAGCATCTTATTTCCAACATTCATTGAACACAGCAAGAATTGAGTACATACTTACCATCAGCACAGAACTCCCCCCCAGCCCCCGTGTTGTTTCTGGTGCTTTATTTTGTATTATAACTCATTTTAAATGCTCGGTATTTCCCCATTTAGACAGCCAACTATAAAGTGTAAAGATGCACATATTTTCTAAGGTAAATATTGCAAAAACTTGCATGTACCAAAGACAAATAGCACTAAAAGCATGGAAGAGGCCACGATAAAGTGTTTGTGCTGACTGTAAAGTTACGAAAAAGCTGATTTGTTCAGGGACACACACACAGAGCAATCTGTACAAGAGATAGCACTATCTTAGGAGAGTAGCAGGACGTTTCACCAAGCAAATCCAAAAGAACCTTAATTCCCAGTTCAGGTAAGTGCCCTTAGATTTTGGGGGAACTTCTGTCTGTACAGAAAAATACCCTGCACTGAGCAGTTTCAGAAACAGCTGATGACTGCACTGTAAACAAGGGCCTAGAAAGGTCTCTATAAGGGCACAAACATATGCATTCAAGCTGAAAAAGAGCTGATCCCAGATCCCCTTTCCAGGGCTCGTGGTCTGCCGGAGTCTCAGGGGAGGCTGAGGCAGCAGCATCCCTGTTCACCAGCACCTCCTCCTCCAGCTGCAGTCCAAAGCCCAGGCAGAGGGGTTAGCCTCCCCTCGCGCATCCAGCCTCCCCAAGCAATCGCTCAAAGACAGGGCTGTGAACAGCAACACCAGTTCTGATTTCGATGTATACGGTAGTCCCAGATTCTCTAAAAACTGAACTGGGAAAAGAAATAGAAAAAGATTTTTAAATGCCTTCCATTTCTGCCCTTTGACGTGTGTCAGTCCTGTCTGCCAATTTACTGGCTCAACAGATGGGTTTTAACCTGCTTATCCCTTCAACACTTCCCCCAGCTATTCACTTGAGTATTTATCTTCTTTTCTATGCCTACTGCACATCAAACAAGTCACTACCAGTCAGGAGAGTAGGACCAGAAGAGCTGTATACCATCCTTTTTTTTTTTTTAAAAAAACAAAAAACACCTTTGTTTTACTGCACAGCATCGATCAGTCAGCCACACCACAAAACAGAAGCAACACCATATTTTCAGATCTTTTATCTGCAGCTGGGGTTCCAGGCATGCTCACAACAGGACTCATAGATACGCTGTGGTTTCTGATGACATCTCGGTTAAAATGTTTCCTGCATGAAGGAAGGTGGCTTTCTCCCACTGCGAGACAGAGGTATTGCCCGCATGGTGTTCTTCTGGAGGAAACCTTGCACTAACTTTCAGCACCAGTTCATTTCTACACATTAAAGAGATCAGATCACTGGTGCAGTTAGAGCTCCCATACCACGTTTGGGTACATGCAATATAATTCAAGGACAAATACAGCTCCTAGATTCATCCCAGGCCATGCCCCAGTTTAAGATGACATCTATACATCAAAAGGGATGTGTTCTGCAACTTAGGAACCTCCAGCCTATAGATGTGAAGTCTAGTTCTGGTTGTACAGCAGTCACTCCCCACGTCACTGCATAAAGCTGGCCAAACACTATCTGAATTTAGCAGCAGGCTCCCTCAAAAAGCATCACTCCTCTGCATCTTTCAAAAGCCTAGCTCCGTCTGTAAGAGGCTAAAATCAATTAAGTCCTCTGAGACCCTCTGATGGCTGATTTTAGAGCAGTATTGAAGTCTTAGTACCGCAACAGAAGTTCGCAAGGGCTCTGAGGCACAGCACACGCTTTGCTGTAAGGTGAATCCACGCAAGGGGTCAGCAGCTGACAGCACGCTGCACAGAAGCCTGCGGACAAGGGCCAAGGAGGCTTACACAGAGAGCAGGCAGCCTGTGAAAGGAGGTGGTTTACAGCCCTGCACCCCAGCCTCCTGCTGCCTTCGTTCCCACTTCTCCACACGCCTCAAGCTAACAGCTGCCACACTGACTATCCCAATGCTCCCCGAGGACACAGAGCTGATGGGGTGACCGTTACCTAAGGTCTGCAAGTGAAATACTTACACAGCTGAGCCCTCTGCTCTTGGTAACAGGAAGGAAGGCTGCGCAGAGTCTGCCCAGGGCCTCAGATAAGGAAAAAAAGGGACAGTGAAACGAGTCCTCTCCTCCTCCTCATGTTCCCGAGCATCACGAGCTAGCAATGCAGCCACATGAGGCCTGCCAGACCTCCTCTGCGTTCAGAGAGATCTGCAAGGCACGCTGAGGTTTATCAATGATAACGCCAGTTCAGCAGACACAGAACTGATCAGGAAATGGAGAAGCGAGATCTGAATCCTGCTTTGCCCTGCTGTTACATCTGTTGTAAGACCATGCCTTCTCCTGCAGCTGTTACTGACCTGCGTGGAGGTTCTCACACTAAAACCTCTATGTCAGAGCCAACTTTTCGGAAGGGAGCAGGCAGGTATTTTGCCATGACTGCTTGGAGCAGAGGGCTGAATTAAGAATGGTTTATTTTTGGTGATGGAGGGGATTTGCACAATCTATTCTACTTATCTGCACAAAAACTATTCATGGTATCAATTAAACTGCCTCTCACCAGTGGCTATCAGCTAATGCCCAGAGGCATGATATTACATTACTACAGAAAGCATAAAATAACCCTGTTCTCAAGCTTGCCAATAGCTTTGAACTCAAAGCTCCAGACTCGCATGCTGAGCAACAGCAACAACAAAGTGCATGAGCACGAGCACACCAACTAATCCTGCAAGGTCTCCTCCTTGCCTCTGGCCCCAGTAAGAGGAGCAGGAGAGGTATCTGTCCCTCCACACCCCTCAGTCACAGAGAAGGGAAGCACAGGGGCTAATACCCTTGCTTTGAAATCGCAAAGCACTTTTAGTTCAGTCTCCTTAAGACTAAAGAACAAGAGTAGAAGAGATAGTGAGTGGAGCACAACTTTGATGAATCAAATCCGATACTGACTTTCAATGAAGAGAGCACCCTTATCTCCACTGACAGAAGTCGACTGAGGATTTTAGGGAAAAGGGATGAGACTTTCTCCCTGACGGCTCAACCCTCTTACAGGGCAGACCCACTGAGCTGGGATGCCAGGTGCAAAAGACGACTCCCAGTTGAACACAAAGACAAAATTCATCTTATTCCAGCAGCTTGTTAGCAGCCTGCCTTATCCAACAGAGCCGGATCCAGGCAGACTCTAATTAACAACAGCCCATCTTCAAAAGGAACAATGCTGGCGTATGAGGAACACTGCAGGTGCTATTTCCATTCACAACAGCTCTGCTGACAGTAGCGAATCTGGCAATCCGAGTGGAGGAGAGCTGCTCTCAAACTGTTCTTCTGTCTTCTACAGCCAAGAGCCAATGCTGGGGCTCAGGAAGCAGCAGCAATTAGGAAGAGGGAAGACACTAGCTCTGACCCTAAATATTAACCATCTTTCCTATGTAACAAAGAAGTTTAGTGCCATTCTGGTTAAACTCCTCCAAAGTTAGTCCATTTAATGTTAAATCCAGCTGACTAAGGAACATTTAAGGGAAGTATGGATTTTAATCTCGCTCCAAAGTTACTGCAAGAGCATCAGGGTTCTGATCTGGGACACTCTGGAAGCTCAGCCTGAGCTCTTCTCCACAACAGGATGTTTAGCACCACTTTTGAAAACCTCCCTAAAGATCATGTGCTTGAATCCACCCGTGATGAATAATAGTTATTCAGGTGTTTAATATTAGGACACTCACTGCCAAGGGAAGTAGCTAACTTTGCTGTGCCTCCACTTGCAAGTAAATGGGCACACAGTACGTTAATACCGGCTTCTCTTCATGTCAAGGGGAAAAGGGACGCAGGCTAGGAAGATGCAGCATAAGCAAGTCACGGGTCCATTGCTAAAATACAGAACTCCTACTGACTTCTTAAACACCCCAAGGATGTAACTTTGGCACAAACACTTTCAAAGTCTGACCTCCTTTCAGATCTTCACACAACTTCTTGGAAATCCAGTCAGGAGGCAGAATTTCTAAAACTTGTCTATGTCTTGAGCCATTCCCTAATCTTTTTGCAAGCTCTCGCAAATTTTGATCCATTGTTTGAGAAACACTTAGTAGCTTATGCAAAGGAAAGCAAAGGAAAAACAAGCCCCACAGCCCTGGAATTATCAGAGCAAGATACTGTGCACACTGGGGGGCTAATTAAGCTACAATCAAGAAGTAGGGCATCTTAAAACAAAACATCGTAAGACTAGCTGTTCCCCATTTCCTCCATTTTGATATGATCACTGTAAACTGCTACCTGCTTCTCTCCTCTCCTTTTCATGTCCTACTGCTTTCTGTCCCTGTACTTTCCACAATCCTCTTTTGACCTTATCAGTGTGTCTCCTCCTCAGACTGTGTATGAGGCTGAGGACTGATTTTCCCTCCAGCTCAGTAGCTTAATATTTACTCTTAATTAAAACTCCCTGCCTCCTAAACCTGATAGGTACTTCAACATCATGACAAAGAACAAGCCCTTGGTTCAAGCAGAAGCAGGCTCATGACCTTAGACTTCATTCAGATGAAAGCTCAAGGCAATTCATACATAACCTTGTCTTGTTACAGTGACTACTAACTGTGTATGTGCACAGATTTCACCCAAGTCTCTGGCTGTCTACATCCCAACCCTGTCCACTCTTTGAATTAGTTTAAGTCAAGCAGCTACTGCAAGCACAATTATTTGGACACCAACTCAGCTCCACTGCTTATCTTCATACTCGTGTGGTTGGGGTGTTTCAGCATCTGAGCAACCCACAGACTTAACTCACCATCTTTCTTATCTGTTTTCCTGAGGTTAGAAAAGAACCGTCCTCCTCATTTCACAGACAGAACATGAAACGATTCACCCAAGCTCACACAGACAGCAGGCAGCTGAGCCCTGAGTCCAAGCAAAATCCAGCTCTCCTTCTAGCCTGCCTCTTTGCCCTTACGTGGCTCTAAAAATACCTGCACAGCGTTTATTTACCCCAAGACAAAATAAAAGCTGTATAGGCTCCCTGTCAGCATAAACAATCAGGTATGATAGACATATGACAACTTACGTGACTTTGCAGAAGGCCAGCTTTTTCCTCAGAGAAGATACACGCAAGTGGCAGACCTGCTTCACCGCGGTGCTGCAGGACACCTTGTCCGGGCACGGGTTCTGGACCATGGCCGTACTTCGCACTGCACCAGCCAACAGCAGCGCTCACACCTCAAGGAACACAACTGCTAGGGAGCACCGAGCGCATCTGCCAGCAGAACAAAACTGAGTCTTCTCCGAAAGAGCCTGAGGGTTGGAGCACGATCTTTGGAAGTCCATCACTGAGCAGTTAACCCCACTAGCAGCATTCCCTGGTACTATCTTTTACAGGAAGAGCACGCAGTTAAGATCTTGGCTATGCCTAGTCTAGGTGTCAGCCATCCTCAGCTATGTATTCCTCTCCATATATATTTTTTTTAAATCTCAGAGTCAACATAGCAACTCAGCATCCCTTTATTTGGGCTGGGGTAGCTTTCAGCACTTTTCCAGACGTACCGAAGTGGGTGCAGATCTTTGCTCGCTCTGCTCTGATCCTTCCAGTGCAGCACAGACTCGTGCCTGCGACACCAGGGGCAGCATGCCAAGAGAAGGTGCACCCTTTGGTATACACCACACGATTTCTTGCCGTCTCCTCTTCTGCTCAGCTTTTACCACAACTCACAGGACTGCTGAAACCCTTGTTATTTTTACTTACAGCTTCTGTACGGTAAGTCAATGAAACAAGCACAGGGAACTGCCTGTAGGTCTTTACCATTTCAACTGAGAGGAGAACTTGAAACCTGTGGTTGGAGGACACATTGTTACTGGTCAAAATACTACCACATAAGGGCAGTGAGAAAGTACCTCCTCATTCGTTTGTAAAAGCCTGGCAGCTTCAAGATGCTTCAGAAATAACCTTCAACTTTGCTAGTAGGAACAGCAAGCACTCAAAGATTTCATTAGCCTACTTCACGTCTTACAGGAAAATCAAAATGCATTTCACTACCAGAGACTTTCTTGTCAAGTTTCACAAACAAGAGTCACTGCTACCCAAAGAAGCTGTACCAGCAAAGCTTGATGCAATTACTTTGGCGAAGGAAAAAGAGATAAAGGCAATTTACTTGCCTTCATCTAAGTCATTTTAGGATCAGTATTTTCCATGAAACCAAACCGACTTGAAATTTAATCTGGGCAGCGAGCATGTTGCAGGTCCCCTGATAACAGGGGGGTCAGCATGCTCTTTACCACCCTGGCTCTACATACATAGGTCTGAGCTCCGACAGCGCTCCCGCTGAAGCATCTCTTCCAGACACTAAGATGCTCTTGGCACCAGTCTAAAGGCTCTCTTTTAAGTCTACATGTGAAACCTGCAGCACTTCCAAATGATTCCCATCTTCCTATGTCCAGAAAACCTTCATCAGAGTATTAATGAAGCCTAACCTTGTTTAACCTACGGAGTCCAAAATCAAATATAACAGCATGCATTACACAGAGAAAGCCCAGGTATAATCTAAGTGTCCATCTGCTTTGCTGTCAGATTCTTTATTTACTGGTTGCAAACATCGCTCCCCACTAGTCAATTATGCCAGGCTCCACAGCACCATAGAGACTGATAATTGGAGCGAAACATATGGAAGAAAAGGTTAGCTGCAACTACCAAGTGCTAATTCAGAGCCAAACTCTGTTGGGATATTAATTAGCTCTTCAGGGTCAGGATGTTCTCTCAAGTGAGTCAATTCCTCAGATGCCTCCTCAGCTGCTATTCAGTTCTTACTCAGTCCATTGGCCTCTGACATCACAGTGGGGAGTCTGAGTTCGGTAAGAGTTTACCCTCCTAGAGTCAGTCAGAAAAACCTTCGACCTCAGAGACAGCTTGTGAGGAATAACTGAGTAACAGAGCCGAAACAAAGCTCTTCTCTGACTATGCCACAATACGAGCACACAGAGCAGAAGCCACATTCAGATGCTTCTCATAATCCACTACGCAGCAGCTGTGATCCACAGTCACAACATTAAGGAAAATGCGACAACTCCCCTGTGCAATGCAGTAACAAAATAACATGAGTTTCAGAAACTGAATATGAGACCAAACACTGGGCCCAAAGGTGTTATTAAGGAAAAAGGCCTGCAGGAGCTGGCCCTGGACAGAAAGGTGACTGCAGTTCAGGGCTCATAATTCATGCACAGCAGAAGAAAAAGTGGTTTCGGGCTCACAAGATGAACTGCAAGATAGAGCAAAACTCTTAATAATCATATAGCCCTCAGCAAAGCAACAATAAATCACACACAAAAATAAGCATTTGTTTTTCAACAGCTTTTGTGCCAACACTGCAGTTTAAAGTAGTCATTAATCAACCCTAAGTACAAGAAACTTAAGCTTCTTCTCAAACTTCACAGCAGTTTTTACCAAGCTGCTAGAAATGAGCTGTAAACACCTGGGGACTGTCCCCACACATCACATGTCAAACACAGCAGCCAGTCTCAATATTGTACTTGGTAGGGACAAGAATTACATACAAAATTTCACTTGTACACTCAAGGATCAGAGCTGCTAATGATCGATACACAGGGGATTTGATGAAGCTTTCTACATCAGCTAAAGTTTCAGGGAATGAATCTGAGAATGAGCCTGAGAATAAAATTCAGGCTACATCATGGGCTGGATGAGTTTGTCCTGAGTTCTACTTTTAAGTACATGGAAAAAAATATGTCTTTTTTAGACATTGATAAGACCGATTAAGTCATGCTTTTTTAGGCATGTGATATTTCTGGTAAAATAACTGAGAAACGGAGGGAAAATGAGGTCTCAGTCAGCCTGGCCCATCTGATTTTACTGAGTGGTTCCAGGAATTTCCCCCAGTTGAGCATGAACAGACTTACCTGTCGTCACGCATGTGAGGGCTCAGGAATCGAGACGAGTCATCATCGTGGCTGCTTTGCTGGCTGCTCTGCTGACTGCTGCAACAGAAAAAAGAAGCAATTAAGACAGATTTTGGTAAGTCCCTATCAAACATTTTGATTTTAAAGCCAGAACTAGAAAAAACACAAGCTTCATTCTTCATATATTTAGAGATGCAAAGAAAAATATAAGGAAGTAAGCTCATATCTGACATACAACAGGAGTCACCGGTTAGAAGCCTCTTACTCCCACTCAGTCATGCTTTTCTATGAACTTTCAGATACAGAAGTAACCTTGCACATTCTCTACAAAGTGTTTCATCACACCACCCCGCAATGGTTTCATACAGCTTAACGTTCAACTACCAAACCACTATCTGTTCATATACCCCCGCTTCCGGACAGCAGGACAAAAGAGCAGTTAAAGGGAACTCTTTTTAAGGATGAAGCAGCCAGAAGTGGTCACCACCAAATTTCTAGTGGAGAGTTGCATGCTGAGCCCACAAGATGTCACTCTTCGCCTTTAAATGGGTAATTTGGGGGTGTTTCTTTTTTATTTTTTTTAAATCCATTGTATGATGTTGGCTTTATTCCCTCCTAGCAGCCTCTGCCTGCTCCAGGGACTCATCAGCGTTCCTGCTTCCCACTTCTATAGCTTCATGTTTCTTCGCAAGAGCTTTATTTCTGAGCCCTCGACGGGTCTGATTCTGCCTTCAGATACCAGACTGCAGCACAACGCAGATGTCCCTGGGGCATCCTTAATCTGCACAGCCTGGGTACCCTGCCTATGGAGCCATGGCAACACAGCTTCAGCACAAACTGTCCAGCCCCACCTGGGACACTGGATGCATTTGCCTGAACACACACCATGCTAAAACACTCTGCGTTCGCTGCTGGAAGAACCCAAGCAGCTCAAATAAAACCAGTTCAGGTATACAGATGCATGCTGCGATCACAGCTTCTACTGCAGCGTAGACAAATCTATATAATACATTGCGCATCACATACAGACTGCTCAAAGGCACAGAAGCAGTTTCAAAAAGGCCCAAATTGCATCTTTTCTTCTTAGAAAGCACTAATCCTCAAGAAGACCTACTTTTGGGTGAAACAGCACTAAAACACCATAGTGAGATTTTTCTGTCAAGTCTACTTGTTCTTTTCTTTTCTGTCTCTCTTCAGATTAATTCATCCCCAAAAAAACATTTATTTTTCTTCTTTAAACGTACTCTGTGCTTGCACGAAGAAATTGTTACAGCTCCTCTTACCTATATCTACTCAGGCATTTCAACTCAACTACAGTACAGAAAGGATACCTGAAATGATAATTTTATTTAAGTCAATATCTTTATTAAGTCCTATGTAAAAAAGCACTACTTTTGCCACCACAGAAATTAACAGAGAAAAGTGTGAAGAGGTTTAGAAGTTTATCTACAATTGTCTTGGAACTTCCAAGGCATGAAGAAACCACTAAGCAGACAGAACAGGAACTAGAACCAGAAACTACGTCAGTGGAAGACGAGAGCTACGTCCTCAGGTATTAAACAGCATTGCTTCAGCAAATCTGTAAAAGAATACAGTGGCTTGTTAGAGCCTTTTTTTTTTTTTGTTAGAGCTTACCAAAAGAGTCCCAATGTAACACAGCCCAACTACAGCTCCTGGAGTGCTGGGAATCCCACTTGCAACTTTACTCTTAGACAGTTATACAAGATGTACCTTAGACCTTTCCATGCTCACCCAACCGTCATTAAATGCCTTGTTCAGACAGCCCTTCAAACCAAGGGTTAAAATTTAATGGAATACAGATGTCACAACACAGTGCAGTACAACACCTTGCCCCCTTCCCTTATCACTCGTGAATGCTCAAGACTAGAAATTAAAGAAACTCACACCAGAAGGAGATCAGTTCTTCCCCCTCCTACTTCACTGCAGGAGTGTTTTGCATGAAAGCTTTCCACAAGTTTGTGAGCTCTTCACGCAGAGAAAAAATCATTTCAATGTTTTGATTACTAGACAGTGCAGCTGTTAAACCCCCTAAAAAGTACAGAGCACTTGAAATGCAGAGCTATTGTTTCATTACACTTTTCAGTCCATTGCAAGTTAACCTGCTTTTAAGACGATAGTGTTCCTCTGAGGTGGTGGAACAGCAAATTGCTGCTCTTACCTTGGCTATAATTATAAGGGGATAAGAGAGGTGTGATTTGTATTGAGAAGTAATACAGGGGAAAGCTTTGCATACAGACATTGAGATTTTTTATTTACAGAGAAGGCTAAAAGCTGGTTAAAAGTCTTAGTAAATCAGTAAAAGAAAGTGCAGAAGAAAACAGTCCATTCCTAAGGATGCTTGTTCCGTTGCCTCTTTTCTAGCAACTGTAATATAAGCATTAAATAGTTTTCGTCAACTTTGTGACCTACGTACATGCACTTAGATGAATGCTCATGAGACTGTCACACACAAAAATCACCTCTTCCAAATCCTGCCAAAAGTGAACTTGAGCAGACTGCTGATACTAGAGATCAAAGTGCAAAACTTACTTTAAAAACGCTCATCACAATTCATCTCCCTGACCTTATGCCACTCAAAGTTAAATATTTAAACATTTCTCAGACCTGGTCTCAGCAAGTTTTAAATTACATTTTGTACTATTATCTTCTTGCTTTTTTTTTTTTTGGGGGGGGGGGGGGGCAGCGCTGCAGGGGGTGCAGTATCTCATCTTACTCAGATTTCAGTCTCTAAATGGTAAGGCAGAGCCAATCTCTCATTTTATGCACGAATAGGCTTTTAAAGCTAAGCAGCTCTTCTACTAAGGTGTCTGTCCAGATTTCAAAGTTCAGACACTCGTGTCAATGTTTGCACAGCAGGAGTTTTCTGGGAATCCTGTACCTTCCAGATATGTCTGGAAGTGTTATTAAAAGTCATAATCACAAGCAAGAGTACGTGACATTGGTTTTTCCCGTGTGGTTTTTCCCCTGCTTTCCACTTAGCAGTCCTAACAAATTTGCCGGCCCAGGCCAAGCTTTGATAGATCTGCATCTTCAGCAATTCCATCTTTGAAGGCATCAATACAGCATGATCCATTCCACCAAAGCAAGGCAGAAACACACACAGATTGCTTTCACCACACTTAATGTTCTCATAGCACTCGCACATTATTGGATGGGTGGAAAAAAGCATCTAGTCTGGCACTTAGAACAGATGCCATTACTTGTCCTGAAATTAGAAGTGCAATTTCTCAAAAAGAATTCGACTACAAATGCATAAATCCAGAAGCAATGAGAAATGGGTCTCAACGTGTTTCCTAACTTGAAACGTGTGGATAGCTGTATCTGATAAACGACCCCACTAAAAACTAGTGCTCCCTCTCCAACTCAGCCTCTCGCTTCTGACAATGCTTTGAAAAGGTGATAGAAAACATCTCACTGTACTTGCGTATCTGCAGGTGAGAGTCTGGCAGGCTTTTGTTCAAAGGAAATTCTTTCAACAGTGATGAATGATCAGGGTGAGCAAGGGAATGGGGAAGAAACGGCTGTCATGGAAGATGGAATCAATTCACGAGCTTGGAGAATCAGTTATTCACAGGAGTCTGTGGTCTTCAGAAGGTTATTGTTAGTCACAGCTATTCAGCAAATACTTTCACATGGAACTTTTCAAGTCTGAACACAGGTGAATATTTCCTATTCATTTTTCTTAATTAAACCCTGTATTCACTGGCTTTGGGTTCAGTGCTAAGCATTTCACAGAAGTAGGATAGGTAATTGACAGGTATAAAACCTCTCTACAAGTGCTTTCTGCAACTGCAGCAACTGTTCCTGGAACACAAAGCTAATATCTGATATATCATGATATCCACATTTTCAATTTTTCTGTGAAACTAAAAGATATGTAGGTTATAAGCAATAAAATTGAACTTGCATCAAGGCTTCTGTTAAAATTTGCAAAGCTGTTTAGTTATCCAAACAACAGGGTGTTTATTTTCCTCCATCCTTCCAGCTGCAAGCACCGAGAGGTGAACCTACCTGCGTTAAAGCACACACCTCACAGAGTTCAGCATGTCTGACAAACTGCCACCAGAAAAAGCATAGCAGTAGTAATACATTGTGCTATGGTTACTTCCAAGCTGACAAAAAAAATTAAGTTGATCATCCCTTTTAAATACGGCTCTTGTATTTATTTTAAGCCAAAACTCTTAATTCAGCTGAAAAAAAAAAGACAAAAATGGAGTATTTTAAACACTAAATTTCACAATGCAAAAAACAGTCATCATTTGAAAACTCTGGTAGATGTTTTTCCCCATCTTTCCATGGCAACATAAACATAGGATACTACTACCAGATAATCCTAAACTGCAAGCCTCAGGTGTGCCAGAAGAAAAGTTTCCTCCAACTTTCCCCCCTCAGGGCTGGAGAAGCTCGTCAAAGACAGAACGATTTTACCTTCCACTTCACCCTCCTGCTCTGCCCATCCTTCCCAGCACGTAGCCCCCTCCTATTTCTCATGAGGCAGCAGAAAGATCTCCCAGACCCAGCTGCCCAGCAGCACCTCAGTGCCCTCAGCAAATTAAATCCCTGCCATCAGCAGCCCCGGGTTTCTATGGCTGCAGCAGCAACGGGGCCGTTACAAGCACCAGGAAACTGTGAGGTGGAGGGGACAGAGAAGGGAGCAAGGGTGATGAAGAGGAAATTGCCAAGCTAGGAAATCACCATCTGTTATTCCAACAGGTAACAGACAGCCTCGCTCATCAAGAAGGGCTGTCCTTCGATAGCCTTAAAGCTTTCAGCCTGTGAATTAAAGTCAGAGCACCTGCACCGACGGAGCTTTCCCATAGCTGCTGCAAGCTCCTGCTCTCTGCATACGAGTGCCGAGTTGTCAGGGGTAACATATGCTTGTCACTGAAGGTAGCAAGCTAACACCGGCCTTTATTAAAGATGAGACTCGTGTTCAGTGAACTGTAATCATTGCACTGATACCAAGCCCCGTGGGAGGCAGGTGGCAGATGGCACCACAACACCTCTAAGGATCCCAGCACCCATTTGGTTTGTGCAACCCGGCTCCACTTAAGGACTTAGGAGTTTCTTCATATATATACATATATATATATATATACACATACATAGGTGGTAAACACCTCAATTATATGAACTTTAGTTGAAATGGAGATGCAGAGGTGAGAGGAAAATTTATAGCCGAGCTCATGAATGAATGGCAGAGCTGTAAGGTGAATTTTTAAGGGCTTTTAAAAAAGCTAAACAGAGCCTACACAAGCTGGAGCGTGTGTAATATTACCAGCATGTCCAAAAACCAAAGGGGCGCTTCCTCCTTGAGACCTTGGTGTTCTGTTAACTCAGTTTCATAAAGCAGGGCGAGCAATGTTTACGGGCTAAACCCATTCATAGTGAGCAAGAGAATAAGCGAGCTGCCTCGGCCAAATCCCTACCAAACAGTTGCATCTATCACACAGACCAACACAATTAGTACTAATTGGCGCTCTTTGAAGTCACACTCAGTTGGAGTCAGACTGAACCTGGAGCAGGGCTCCCTTCCCTCCTGGCAGTCCAGCGGAGAACTGTGGTAGTGAACACAAAGGACAGGTAAATCCTGGCAAGCACAGGGCTGCGTACGACATGATGTTCAGATGGTCCCAGAAATATTTGCTGACTGGGTAGGATCAACAGCATTTAAGTTCCGGGCTGTTTGCAAATGAGTCAGTTTTGATGCTCTTGTGTGAATGGTCACCCTAAACCACACAAATACCGAAAGATAAATATTTAAAAAATACAAGCAGCTGCACAAAGGCAGCAAAACTCAGCCAACAAAATAGTGCTGGTAAGAGTCACAGGCACTTGGCACACGTTATCAAATAAAACCATATCCTCTGCAAACAGCACCTCGGTACTCTACATAAGAGACGCATGCTGCAGTTCCAAAAAATCAGTTCACTGGAAGCACAAATGAGGCCTTATTTGAACTTGCAGCTTCAAAAAGGAGAAAGATTACATTAATAACTAAGTCCCTGCTAAGCCATCATTCATGTACTGTCACATTTCAGATTCAAAAAGATACCACATCAGTGGAGGTTTGTGCTTACGGATTTTCCAAGGCTACCAACAGTGGAGAAGGTGGGTTGTTTATTATACAGGCCTACGCAGAAAACTTTTCCTGGTTTTGCTTTGAAGATGCAAGGGAGCATGGATACCAGCTAAATGCCATCTACGTATTCAAGTCTCAAATTCAATCCTCAGGGTGTTTGCACATTATTCACATTGCTTCTATTTTCTCCAGAAATCAAGTTTTTTTGTTTGATTTTTTTTTTTTAATGTAGTGTAAGCGATAACCATGGAAAGATTTATTCCAAAAATTTAGACACAGTATTGTGAGAAGTAGTTTCTGCCAGCAGGACTCTACACTGCAGAACACCACGTCTGACCTGCATCCTCCCAAAAACCTCAATTCACCAACTCCACCTACAAGCCGACCATGAAACATGCAACCCATTGACCTCTTCTACTGCAGACATCCTGCGGAACTGCCAGTTCCTCACACCGGTGTGAACTCAACGTGAATTTTGACAGAAGCGATAAAGCCAACGCAGGCTGGCAGCCCCGAGCAGCACGCACAGCGCTCCCTGCCGCAGCCTGGTGTTTCAGGCAGGAGCCCCGCTTCCTCTTGGGCCTAAAACTGAAACGTGGAAGTTTCTAAAAACCAGGCAACCTGAGAAAAACCATTGGCAGAAGTACTCGTTTTTGCAGGTTCTCAGCAATTACATGGCATGGAAAGAACAAAACCTCAGGCCACCAAGCCACCCTGGTCTTCCTCTCAGTCACAAGCAGCACAGGGCTCGAACAGTTTCCCATCCTCAAGTCCTTCTTCCGAGTCAGTAAATGCTGTCACCGATGCCACCTCCAGCCAGCAGCCTTCCCAAAAGTGAGAACACAAGCACTATTTGCATTTCCACAGCCCTTCCAAGATGTGAGAAGCTCTACAGCCATAACTCTTGTAGCTTTTGATATTTATCTTTCACCTTTAGCAGTTATTTAGAGGAGGGGGAAGAAACAGCACTATCTCAAGCATTCATGAGAGGTTTTTCCCTCTAGAAAGCTCCACAGTATTTTACCTGCGTGTGGAAGGAAAAAGATTAACATTCTTTTCCAGACCAGACTAAATTGTAATTTTGGTAAGCAAAGCAAAAGCATTATGAACTACTTGAAATTAAAGACTGTTTTTTATTAAAAATCAGAATATTTAAGATATCTTTATAATATTTTTGGCATGGGTTCCAACAAATCAGCAGTTCCCTCTCACCTGATGTGTCTCACTAAGCTGACCAAGAGACTTTGCATAGGAATGTTCTTCCTTAAGGAAAAAAAATGGAAATTTTACCTCTTTCTGCCGGAGAACGTGAACGGTAACAGCCACACAAAGCACGTTGCTGACCAGTATGAAAAAAACACCCAGCATGGCATCTGGTTCCTACTATCAGATAAGCTGTGAAAATTTCTCCTGTAAAACCTCTATGGTTTTGTGCCTGGCAATTCAAGAGACCTCTGTCACCTCATCACATACCCTTTCGTCAGATCAGATGAAATGCTTTTAATAACATACTTCATTTTTAACAGCTTGAGTTAAAGATGCTAGAGTCATTTTAGGACTTGGGCAAGTCCTTTCCCTTTAGCTGAACCTGTCATTTAGGACTTAACTGCAGCGGAAGACCAAACCAAATACATCCATCTTCAGAAGTGTCAAGAGCTGCAGAACAATCAACTCCATACTGATCCAACAAAATCCACAATACTTTTAATGTTATTTGGAGCACCAACATTTCATATTTAATAAGCTATTCTGGATGTTGTAACTGACAAGAGTTTGGCTTTTTGGACAAGTGCTAACAGGAGGAAAAAAAAATATCTTGGGGAGCTCTGGGAAGGGACTACAGACATCAAGGCACAACTTCCAGGACATGTCAAGAGAGAAAATCCAGCAAGGAATAATGACAGGCAAAGTGTGATTTTGAAACCTCTTCCATCTTCTGCTTTCTGGCTTATTTTTTCCCCACAGGAATGGAACACATTCAGATTACCACCAGCACAACCTGTGCCCAGCATGAATATCTCACGGCAAACTGTTCAAGAGCAAGCGATTTACTGCACCTCGACTATTACACATGTGCTGGTGGGGAGCACTCACAGAACAGTTGAAGTCAGGCCACAGCAGTGCGGGGGCACCTATTTACTCTCAGCTTCTGCCAGGGAGAGGACGGACAGGATTTCATTTCAATACCAGCTTTAAACCAAAAAGGAGAACAGTGCTTCGAGCTCAAGTCATCTACTCTCTCAACAGTTCTTGCATTACACACATTAAGAATCACGTGTAGTTCTGGACATTACTAGAAAGGGTGGCTTTAAGTAAATAAATCAGTTAAAGCAGATAGACACATCCCCCACATCAATAATGCACGTTCATAATAATGCATGCATAGCAAAAAGCTACCAGATGCAGTCTGTGAGGACAGCCTTGCACTGCCTCAATCAAGTTCTGTGCCCTTGTGTGCAGGATTCATACTTTACAAAGCCGTATGCAGGTAAGTAACTTCTGTTATTAACTGGGTAGTAAACAACGGACAAAGAGCATAGCTACGAAGCTGTCTATATCCCTTCTGAAATAATTCAAGTTACTGAATGACCATGCGAGTCCCCCAGAGCAAACGGAGTCTGGATCATCATGCTTTTGTGGAAGCACAAGTTACAGGAAAAACCATCTATCAGAAAAATGGCTTCTTCCTCCTGCCTCATCTTGAAGAGAGCTCAGTGTTGTAGGCAAGCTAGGCTCTTACATGCCCCCTCTTCTGTTTAATGAAAAGAAATACTCCTTTGCTCTCACTACCAACCACCTAACAGCTTGCAGAGAACCAGTAGGCAAACAACCATTACAATTATCCAGGTTATTAAAAACTAACCAGTGTTATAAAACATTTTATAGGCTAGAGTTTCCAGATAAAAAAAAACAGCCGGCTTTCATCAGACCTGGAGCATTACGGACAGCCTCTAAGTCCTAAAAACATTTGTTTATTCACTTGGATGCTTACTGTATGCTAATGGTCACAGAGCTATTGCTCTTGCTCAGGGGCGTGAGCAGCACATGCATCACTGGAATGAATCAGCTGGTGCACAGCTTGCTCTCAGCTACCAGCTCTCCTGGGAAAACCCTGCCAAACAGGCGGATAAGCTGGCCCCATGACAGGGTTAAGGTTATTAGGCTCAAAAAAAAAAAAAAAGTGCTTCACAACAATTCAATTAGGAAGAGGGAGCAATCAGAAGCAAACAGCATTCATTTTTTCCAATGGGAAAAACATGCTGATGGCTGCACACTTTACCAGGTGAAACTCGGGAACACAAGCTTGGGAAGTCAGGTACTTAGCAGCGTGTCTCTGCTACCAGAAGATGCACAGCACACTGACCACACTGGGAATCACAGTTAGGGCACTTGCAATTAATCAGCTGGACAGCTCAAACATCGTTACCGTGCAGGGCTTGGTGGAGGAACCACTAGACAAAATGCTTCAGCCTCCGCTGCACAGGAGCCGTACAGGTCTGTTTCCCTTAAATGAATAGCACAGTGAGTGACAAGTGTCATCTATTAAGAACAGCATCACAATAAAACAGCATCACGAAAGAGCTGGTGCTCTAGATGACCAAGTCCTCAGGAGGGGAAATTAGATGGGCAGCATCAGTCTGCTTCCCAGAAAGCCAGCCCCCTGCCCTGCGATTTTAGAGCAGTGTTTCACATGCAGCAAACAGCCTTAGGGTGCAGCACGGTTTACCTCGCAGCACTAGCTGCTACATCTCTTTCAGATTAATGCCACAAAATCCCTTTAGGGTTCATCGCTCTTCCCGTGACAAGCTCTCCACAGAGACTGCGCGTTCTGTGTCATTTCTATGCCTGCTGAGCTTTTGGAAGCCCAGTGATGATCTCTGCCTCTGAGCCCAGACACTCAGCACACACTGACCAGCAATCTATGTTTTTTCCCCTCTGGACTGGGAAGGGAAAAATTCCAACATCATATGTTTTCCGTTGCAAAGGGGACAATTTGGAGCCTGCTACTTATGAAGAAAGGAGGTGCCATGCTGGCTTTGGTATGCTAATGCCACCTAATCCATCAACTGCTTCAGCTTTTTTCCAATCACCACTTCAAAAACATAACCAAGGTTAAGGCAGAAACGTCTTTAGAAAGATTAATAAGGAGACAGCTGTCAGCACAGCCATAGGAATATCATGTGCACATAAAGATACAAAGTGGTGGTGGCATAGGTTTGGTTTTGTTTATGTTTGTTGTTTTTTTACACATTTACAAAGAAATCTGTCTTGCCCTCTCACACTTTCACTAATGATAAACCCAAATGAAAATTCTTCAGCTGTAAAAGCTGCTCTGTTGAAATTCAGAACTTAATTGTTATTCTGGCACTTCAGCATGTGCCCTATGCGTTATCCTTTGCAAGTTTCCAATGCTATTGCCTGAATCATGACATCACCACAGTTAAGCGAAAGCCAGTCGTATTCCTCAACCAAGAAATGTTTTTCAGTGCTAACTTTGAGAAAGGGCTCAAAGTCCTTGGCGGCATGCATTTATTGCTGAAGCTTCCCCGAACCTTAATAAAATGACGGATTGACCTTGCAAGAGGGAACTCTTGTGACAAGTTACCACATACTCAAAGGGCATAACAGAAGAAAGCTCTGTCCTGTAAATACTAGGTTAACAGTGTCAATGAGACAGCTGGGAGCAGAAGCCATAAGAAACTTCATGTCTGTCTTTTTTTTTTTTTTTTAAACACAAGCGTGATACATACATTCAGGAATAAACCCACACAACGGTGCAACAAAAAAAAAATTAGTCAGCACTAAGCTAGTGTAAAGACTTATAATGCACTAATTTCTCATGGAAAAATGTGTCTTGTAGTTTTTAGGCCCTTCACGAGACGTATATTGTTCCACTCTGACGCTAAAAGTGGAGTAAACTACATTATGATGTAGACACCAATTGCACCTGCACAGTGTTAGATAACACACATCTTTTTCTTCAAATGGTGACACAGTAACTCACTGGGCATTAATTTTGCTGTGTTGACAGGCTCTTGGAGGTCTTAGAATTATTCGTCCTCTGCTTTTGAGCCAAAAGACAGAGTGACTTTCAAGTCTGGAAAGCAGCCAAGAATTGAACCCAGACATCCTGATATGCAGACCCACATAACAACCACAAGGCTGCCATGTCTCCATCTCCTCCTCATTGCCCTAACTTCAGCAAGTGAGTGCAGGACTTCAGAGAAAGGCTCAGGGGATAAATATCAACACCGCAAAAATAAACACTGACCAAGGCTTGGCATCTTCACTCCCTGTCCCGGTAATCCCCCCAGAGGTGTCGCCACACTCTCTCCCAAGGGTCTCTGCAGGACGCCTCAATGTTAGCCTCGCCACCCATTCTTTAAGGACGGTCTCCCTCACTCACACCCGAGTCCTTTCCGCTGGATCTGCGCTGCCTTTAAAAGGGATGTGGAGGACCACTAAAACAGGGCCAGATCCTAGCGCTGCTGTTTTTATCATGCCCACTGTCTGGGCACAAGGATTGGGCCATTTGGTCTGGCATCGTGAAGTCCAACAACTACATGACCCATTCCAGCCACTAGGTGAGGACAAAGCTCCTGAGAGAATCCCACCAAAACCTGAGGGGGAACAACAGGCCCTAACCGCTGGGGACAGGCTCTTTTGGAAGCAGGGAAGGGAGAGTGGCCAAAAACATACCTGCTCTCACTGTACTCCTTCTTCTCTCTCACACGCAGCCACCTCCGGAGGAGGAAGCGCTTGCGCCGCGGGGAGGCACTGGGTGTGGAGCAGTTGGACCAGGGGGTGTCCTCGTCACTGGACGGGGTGATCTCAATGGAGGGGAGCTGCAGGTATTCCTTGCTGGAGGAAGGAGAATCCTGGTACCTGCCGGCCTCCAGGCTCTGCTCCTGCACATTCTTCATCCGCCTCATCTTGAAGCGCTTCCTGCGCAGGGTGGGGGTGGACGAACTGGACCAGGCACGGCCGCCCTCCACCACCTGCTGCTCTGGGACTTGCAGTGCAGGGAGCTGCAGGGTTTCTGTCATGTTGGCGGCTGGCATCAGATGCCCTTTCTCCTCCCGCTCCCACCCCCAGGCACGCTAGCTCTGATCTCTGTGTAAACCACACCGCAAAAACCAGAGCTCGCCCTTCCCCTCCCTCCCGCAGTCCAGCTCTTGCCCTCCCTCTCACGCAGGAAGCCTCCTGGTGCTCAGGTGCTTTCATTTAACAGGCAGGGGTGCTCAGGACAGACATGCCACAAGGGAAGCCAGTTTCAAGTTTCTTTTGTCCTTCCCCTCTCTGGAAAACAAGGTCCCTCCCCTGCCCCGTCTCTCAAAGCAGTAGGTTTAGCAAGCACCAAGACAAGGGTTGCTTGCAACAGCTTGGCTCACTTTCACGTTTGTTTGTTTTGCCTTTTTTTTTTTTTCCTTTGCTTTCTGTCCTCTTTGCCTAATGTTGGTTCAGAAAAAAACCTCCTGGGCTGGGAAACTCAGCTGTGGTCTTCTCAAGAGACGAAGCAAGTATGGAGCGGCGTGGAGCTGTGAGGAGGTCAGAGAGAGACAAAGGAGGAGGGAAGAAACGATACTGATAAAATCAGGAAAGAGGAGGAGCAGCAGCATGTTCTTTTTCTGTAGCGGATAAGACATGTGCAGGCAGCTGCTCCAAGTGTAACTGCACTCTTAATCCCAAGGGACAGGGTTTATATTACTGAATATGCCGCTGCCGCAAATCAACCGAATGACAAGGGTAAGAAGGGAAAATAACTTCTGTAGGAGCCAATTGGACAGGCTTTCCCCTCATCCCACCTTCCTGCTTGGACAGCCCCCCTGCGTGGGGAGGGAACAAGCGAACTTGGACTTCCAGCCTTCTGGCAAGGCTAGGGACTTTTTGTCCCACTGTTTGCTCACAGAACGGGCAGAGAAGGAGAGGGCTTGAGGAAAAGCTCCCCAGGCAGTGGCAGCGGATGGCAGCAGAGCTGGGAGCCGGCTGGTGCTGGAGCTCAGGCTCACGGGAGCGAAAGCTGACAAAAGGGAGTTCTTGGAGGGCAGCGCTGCTTCCAAAATGACAGAGGGGGTGATGAATGGCCTCAGGTCCAGGAACCAACAAAGACACCACAAAGACAGTTAAACGTGCAGGACAGATTTTAGACTGGGATGAATACACATGCTACACGGAAGATTCCCAGGCACTGCACATGCTAAGGAGGCTCTACCGAGGGTCATGCACTGGGAGGAACAGCAGTTTCCGACCAGCCTTGCAAAATTCTGGTGACGAAACCAAAACAGAAAGGATGTGAGTGTGAGAGTGATTCTCCATCAAGATCCTCTATGTTTTTCAGCAGCTCCTGGATGAAACTGCATTAAGGTATATTTTCAGGTAGAAGTGACACAAATTCTTTAAGAGAGTGCCTAGAATCCAGCTGCGTGAATTTAAGTGTGCTGTCAGATAAAAACATCTGATTCAATCTGGCAATGCTTTGGTTTTCATTGTTCAACAGCCTGAACCTTTAAAAATACTAGTTTCAGGTTAGAAAATATTTGTTGACCCAAACCAAAATATTTTGTTTTGCATGGGTTCCCTCAAAGTTTTGTTTGAAAATAAACCTCACAAGAACTTTGAGCATCAGAAACTGTGGAATCTAGGACCTATATAACTGAACATATCAAAAAAAAAAAAAGGAAGATTTATAGCAAGAACAAGGGGGAAGTGGTTCAATTTTATTTAATTTTATTTTTTAATCCCCAAATGCTAGATCTTATTTTACTATTGCCATTTTGCTCTGCTTCTCCTGTAAGTTAACAGCTTGAGCAAAACTTCATTTTCTGGAGCGCCTGTCACCTTGGTATCTATACACCTGGCACACACAATCGGAACACCTTCCACAAATACCCACTTAAATAAAAAAAAAAAAGTCAAAGAAAACAGTTAATTCTGAAAGACAAACATCTACAGAATAGACAAAGCCACAGTTTATTTTTTGAAGACCTGCATAAGGAGTGTTGCATCCCCCTTTCCTCTCATGAGCTGATTCCATGTTACAGAAGAGGAAGAAGAGGTGAAACCTGGACCTGAGTCCTTGAGCCACCTGGTGTCACCTCACATGCTGAAGCCACCTGTACCCTCACTGCCCCCATCAACCCACAGCCCCTGTCAACACACAGAACTCACTTTCAGCTTCCTCCTCCTCAGGCAACCGGGACGGAAAACCACACAATATCATTCCTAAATCTTAACCAAGACTACGTGTAACTGTGGGAAGGGACTTTTCTGCTTCTGCTTCACTTTCGCAGAAGGAAAAGGTGGTAGGAACAGAAGTTCTTTCCCTTAAATCTCCTCCCCGTCCACAAAAGGAACTCCCACCCTTGTTAACGTATTGCAACCACCAGAGCAGTAGCCCTTCGGAGGCTATCAAAGAAGTTTTGTTCCATATATTGTGTTTGATTTCCTGTGAAATATTTTATCCACTGTGCAAGATTTTGCTGCTTCATTGCACTTATTTCAGCAATTAGCAGGGGCAAAAAGCTGGCATTTTTGCCTGTTTCAGTAAGAAATCACACAGAGTATGCTGCAGACCCTCAATCCCCACCAACATTAATTATTGAACAAGACTCGCACTATACTGCTCTGGGCAACAGCAGCATTTGGAGCTTTCTTTGGCAAGACAGAACCAGCCCTTTCACCAGTCAGCTTTTTGTTGCCATGGCTGTGCCAGGACAATTTCTTCATCCTCAGCCTCGCTGAACACGACTGGAATTCACTTGAGCAAGACAGGGCTCCTTCGCCACACCATTTGCACAGACTCAAATGATTCTCTTGGGCTGTGCCACAGGAATCTGCTGGGTTAGGACCGGGTACCCGCGCACAGGGACTAGCCCTTTAATTCCAAGTACCTCACTGATTACTAAGCAACACTTATTTGTGCTCAAACATTCTCAGGACATATTTATTTTGGAGAGAGGATGCTGACCACCTGTCTTGTCCTCTGAGAAAAAAAAAAAAAGCCAGAAGCTGTGTAATAGGAGAGACCACTCAAACACCTGACCCACAGAGTGAAAAATACCGCCCATGATCAAGGACTATTTCTGTGCGAACCACAATGACAGCACGAGGCGGCTGCTTCCATGAGAGCTGCTGTTGCCAGATCCTAGCTGTAGAAGTACTCCTGTCCGGACAGTTTCACTGCCACTGCTGCCTGGATTGTTTCCCACCAGGAATTTCGCATTTTACTAGCCTTTACCCTGCAACAGGGCTTAGTCTCATTCCACTTACACCCGCTGTTACCATACCTAACCCGAGCATGAAATCCGGCTGTCAGCTGTTCAGACTCAGCTAAGTCATGGCCCCACAGTTACAGCGGCGGCACTCACGTACTTGCAGGCTGCGCTTCGCACCGAGCACGCATGCTCTAAGTGCATTACAGGAGGTTAACCTGATCCCCAGGTTCCATGCCTGGAGCTGCATCATCTGGCATCAACCACCTGCTTCTACCGGCGGCGTCAGAAATTGATCACAACGTGGGACAGAGGTGGGTTGCAGTAGGCTTAGTTGTGTCGTATCCAATCTCTCCTAAGAGAATTAAATATACAGAATTCGCCCAAGTGTTTTGTTACTTTACATATTGCTTGCTGGCTATTTTATTAATACTTGCAGGGGCTGAAAGAGCATTCAGCTCAACAGGGCTTTCTGCTTAAAGGTTAGCCTGTGTCTATTTGTATCTTGCCTCCCAAAAGTAATACCCATGTCAGTGATAACACTGAAAGACTCTAATCTCTGCATTATCGCTAACAGTATCACTCAACTTAAGGCATTCAAATTCTGGCCTCATACACAGCAGCAAACCCCAGATTCTTCAGCTGCCATCTGAAATCCAGCAAGCACCAATCATGACTCAAACTGCACAGCATCTATTTTTCCAGCATTAGGACAACCCTTTCACAGTTGATTTCTTCAGATAATACATTTCCTCCAAATTAGAGGGGATAGTTGAGCCAAAGATCAGCAAGCAAAACAAATTAAATCAGCGTCATGACTTTGCAATAATCTTTCATCAGAATATGGCAACAGGGCAAAGGTTTCAGGACCTTTCCCTCAATTTTCTGTATTTTCTCAATTTTTCCATCCTGTATTTTCTGTATTTTCTCAATTTTTCCATCCAAAACTGACATGGATTATCATTTTGCACTGCCTACCTACATGGCTCAAGACAAACCACTTGAGCATCACAAAAGGAAGCCCATTTCTCCTCATAAATCCAGAAGACCAGATCTAGAATAGATTAAATTTTGTCCCTCGCAGAACAAAGGGTGACTTGTTCGAATTAATTTCCACAGGAGCTTGGCATTTTTATTATGCACTACACACGTTGTATACAAAGGAATCAAGGGGACTCTGTCCAAATTCCTTGGATTTCCTCTACCTGTAACAGTACTTTTCTAACAGGTCACGGCTCACAGCACACACCATTAATCACAGAACAAGCCTGTGAGTACAAAAGGTCTCTGAACAGCGCATTCTTTCCTATTCAGCTAAAATACCTGCTTCACTAGCTCAGGCCGGTTAAGTTTGCTGTATTTAACCCAGACCTGAAAAAAAAAAAAAAATGCACACCCGCTTAAGGACCCCAGATGTACTAAAAACTCCTCATACCACTTGGGAAGAGAAACCATTGCCTACAAAGATGTGACAAATAAAAATTAAAACTAAGAACATACCTAAACTTCATTTTCCCCAAAGAGAACAAGTACAGGTTGGATTAAATCCTTGCTTCCCTCTGCTAAAGCACACGCGAGCAGCACCAGAGATCCCAGTTGCAAACCACACTGCCTAACAAGGGCTCAGTACAGTCAGGCTTTTCAGCATGTCAGCAACCCAGCCAATACCCAAACACAAGCAACTGAAGTTAAACTGTCAGCTGAAAGCAGGACGAACAGAAACATGCACAGCTAAGCAGCATATTGCGTTGCGCACCACAGGATGATGATCTCCGCAGCTTACGCTACATATTCACCTGGATGTATTCACCTGGATGTTGCAGTATGAACATCCTACCTCTGAGAAAAAAAAAAAATGATTTTTGCAATTCTTCAAATAAACAGTTACAGTATGGACTTAATTTTCCCTTCTGTTTTAGGCACCAGAAATTAGACAAGGGGCTTAAGTTCAAGTGCAATGCTGTTGGAATTTTTACCACTCACAGTTTTTGGACAAATACCTACAATAGCCCCTTCCCTCTGACACTAACAGTCAGCCTGGAGAAAAGCACAGTGTCTGGATGAAAGCCTGAAGGAACGCCCACAAACAGTCCCTGATAGAGCAAGCACCACAGCCACAGACCTCAAAATCTAAGGTGATACTAGACAAAAGGAGAAACAATTGCAGCCAAAATGCAAACAGCAAGGGTTTAGTATTTGTTTCCATTTTGCACCTGTGCAAAACTAAAAAAAGCTTTCAAGCAAAACGCAAAGGCAAAAGATGTCTTCCTTACAGAATACCCAACAGTCCAGTGACTGAGCCTCTCACAAGGTCAGTCATTTTTCTCGTGATTCAAGGATTATGCAATTACTTAAACAGCAATCAGTCCAGAAGAGGACAGCTTTACCTATTCAGAAGAGCTCAGACTTGAATCTCAGACTAAGGTCCACGGCGTGCCCTTCCTGTAAGGAGAGGTTACGTGGCTCTGCTTTCCACCTGGGCCTTTGTCATGACTCAAAGGAAAACCCCAAGTGCTTTAGCAAGTATCACTTTGTGTTTTCTAGATGGCCTGACTCCAACAAAGATTTCTGCCTGGCTACGAGCAGCAACTCCTAAACTCGGGGCTTGCAGCACAGACCGCTCGCAAGGCTTTGACATAGGAAATGCAGGAATCAAACTGATTCCAGAGAGAATAAATGACGTGCTGCCTGCAACTCTTCACTTGTACCAGCAGCATGGTTGGAGGTGGAATTCTCCCAAGTATTTCTGCTCTGTCTTGTGACAACTAAAAACAATCCTAAAGCACAACTGTCTAGTCTGTGTTTGCCTCCTGGAAGAGCAAGAAGCAGAACGTTACTTTGCCTTAGAAAATACTGAGGAAATGAATGCCTGCAGAGACAAAAAATTTTGAGTCTTATTCTCTGCAAGGCCAAACGGAAGCCACCAAAACTTGCCCTGAATTCCCAATAGCCGCTGAATGGCAGGAGAGAAAAAGCTTTCTTCAGCTGGTATACTCATTTTACAATAACTATATAGAGATTGCTTTATAAATACCATTCCTGTCCATCATCTCAATTATCCACAACTTCAGCAGCAAAGCTGCTAGAGCCCATTTCCTCAATTACATAAACGCCTGAGGAGAACTGTCATTTCTCTTCAAGATCGTTGGAGCAGAGCTATTTGGGAGCTACTTCATGCACAACTGAAAAATGTCCAGCTGACTTTGCATTCACCCTTACAATCCTGCACTTGCTCTTACAGAAAAGAAGCAAGTCCATTTCTCTCCCCCAACATACACACAGCACGATCACAGGTAGCATATAATGCAGATCCAGCCATTTCTACTTGTGTATTTCGTGCCATAAGCATTTGATGCAATGAACATGTATGCCTACAAAATTTATACATGCTTCTTGCTTGCATAACAGAGCACATAAGACAGTAGATGTACTGCTATCTGAAGCATCAGGAGGTAGAGATTATTTACAGTAAATGAGTACGGAAGAGCTCTACACAGAGCTCCAAAGCACTGCCACGCGCAGTGACTGTCACAGTACATGCCACATTTACCATGCATAAGCAGAATGCTCTGAATATGCCCCTCAGGCATAAGTTTTACCTGAGCATGCATATGCAGGCGTGGAACAGCTGATAAATGCCTGCAGAACACACTTACAGGAATGTAGCAGATTCCATACATCTTACAAACAGTCATTACAGATGGTGCAGAGACAGCAGATGCCTCCCTTCTACAGTTACCTCTTCCCAGCAGCGTCTGTTACTACATTTTTCGCTCAGGTTAGCGATGCCTTTGCTGCAACCAAGTAGGTTACAGTGGTGGCTTAACCAGGCAGGCAGCTAAGTACTGCAGTCATCCCAGACAAAACCAGGACAGTTACACTACTAATTGGAAGTTGGAAATAAGCTAATTTTTATGTATACGTACATAGAATTTCAAGTGCCACAGGGTCTCTTGCTGACCTAGTTCCTAACAACTGCTGAGGATCATCAGTCTGCAATGGTCATCTTTTAATGAAACGGCCTGTAACTGCCAGGTTATGTCCCAGTTGCCAAGAATCTGCTTCTCATATCTTCCCTCCAAATTATCATGCAGTTACACTCTTTTTGAGACGCTCAGGAAAAGCAAGGTCACCAACTCAGCAGAGGCACTCGATCACGATCAGATCCAAGTGCTCTGGGGGGAAGCTTCCACTAACAGTGCCCGCACTGTGCTCCATTTCACCTGTCCCAGGGCTTCAAATGCCAGCAGTCACAAACTGAACAAAGTTTTCTTTCATTTGCCTTTCAGTATGAAAGCAGCAACAAGATCAAACAGGTGATACTTCTTCAGCTGTCTGGGTTTTTATAGTAATATTGAACAATCACGATTTCTATGTTTCTATAATGAGAGCTTACCCAGCAAGCATCTTCGATCTGAGAACACAGAGGAAAGGGTTGGCAGCACACATCATATTTTATACCCTGCAAATTGTCTCAGCAGTTCTCACGGGATTCCAACCAGTGTAACAGTCTCTGGTAAGCTGAACTGTCTGAAAAGGCTTTCCTTTTTTTTTCCTCCCTTCCTGAATGCCAGGGAGATGAGGCATACATGGGTTAGGATTGTTGCTGAGATTGGGTATCAGGGTTCCAGGGACACAATCCTATTTCTCTCATTTGTCCTTCAGAGAAAGTCATCTCACATTTTGTCACAGTTTCCTTGCAGATAAAATTGAGATTAAGATAGCTGACTGACGTGTTAAAACTGTGGAAGTTTAATTTAAGAAAGTATATAAATCACTTGGCCACCTTCAGGTCAATCAAAGCATACAGTCCGGGAGACCTGAGTTCATCTGAGCCCACAGAGCTGAAGATTCCACGGCCCATCACCACCAAGAACAATTGCAGTTCAAAGCAAGGATTCTCTTCAAGGTGGTGAATAGAAAAGCAAGAAGCTGATTTCTTTCTTGAGCGTAGCTAAAGCATGCATTGAAATGCAGCTGCTCATGAGCTAGGACATTTGTTTTGGTGAAAATGAAGAATATTGCAAATCCTACTGTCTTCATTTTATTCCTTAGGAAATTTGGGCAGGGGATTGCACTGTTTGCTGAGCTTTAATTCGCAGTTAATAACTCCAGTTGTATTTTTACATCTTATGCTGGTTTTTCTCCTATCACATCCAGACTTAGAAGAGGTGAATAACAGGAAAATATTCTTAAATTAAACATCACAATGACTACTTTAATTACATGCTCTTTGCTGCTGGCCTCTTTGTTAACAGCTCCTACCAAACTTCATAACCACTCCCACATGCTTACTGGGATCTTCAGTCATGGGTGAGTTACAAAATGGAAGGCCATGAATCTATGTTCAAAGTCCTTCTTAAACCAAGGGCCAAGAGAAATCGGATGTGATGCTATTGCATGGAATACTATCCACATGAAGAAGGAAACAGCCAAAAAAAATAAAAGGTATTAGCCAAACCTAACACACAGAAAATTACAAGCTACTTGCTAAGGGGGCTACCTTTCTCCCTCATCTCCTAAACAAGGCTTTTTTGTGCCATCTAACTAAATTTAAAAAGACAGCATATTGAATTCCCATTACAGGTCTGTTTTGCTAACTATCTGAACAGTGGAGTACGCAGAACAAATCACTAATTCACTCTGATGTTTCTTGATGTGTCACGAATCCCTGAAACAACATGCATTTTACTCTTGCTCCGGGTTTCCACTCCTGCCTTCGATGTTCACAGCACAACAGGTTCTCTTAAACCCAGGTGTGCCAGGAGCACAGCACCACTGCTAGGGGAACCTGCACCAGCAGGGCCCTGCTGCTCTCTAGTGGCTAGAAAGCTGCAGGCAGCGTTAACAGGCTGGCTTCAGCTACAGCTGCCTTGAAGAGCCTGCTTCTGAAACGGTTCCTTGCCTCTAAGATGCTGTGTGGACATAGAAAATACTACCAACACAATATTCAAATTGTTCAACGACCTTAGCTGCCATTACACGCTGCCAGCCACTTTAATCCCTAGCTAAATATTACTGTCTTGTGCAGAGCCCGTAATTCCAGCCATCCACGACAGATCTCTCTAACCTTAAGACGTCTGTCCACCGTTGGACAGCAGCACAAATCCCGGAGAGATCACTTCAAGCATTGAGCTATAGGTTGCCAAACTTTTCAGACCCTACAAGCCACACTGAGATCTTCCTCCGCTGAGCGCCACAGACAGCTGGCACATGCCTTGTAGGGCCGGGGAGCGCCTTGCCAGCGAGCAGCGACACTTCTCACAATGCTCCGCAGGTCAGGACGGAACTAGGGATGCTTAAAGCAAGCTGGATATGCTTGCCAAAGTCAGCATCAGAAAGTCTTTCTCCAAGAGCTGGGAATCTGGATTACCCATGGAGTCCATTCACTCACCTCGGGAACTGCATTTGAGCCCCTCCACACAAGCATTTCTTCATAAACTTCATAATCCGAGAGGATTTTCTTGTACCCTTATGACGTTTGATTCTCCTCACACATTCCAGTTGCTCATCTTATGTTCTTCAGGATCAGCAGTCTCAACACTCATACAGAAACTAAGGCTTTTCCCATGGGTCCTGCCTCAGTGCAAGATGTTCTGAAATTAGGTCAGGTTCACTTACAAAGGAGAAAAGCTTATGAGCAGGTGCTAAAAGGTCAAGGACCAAACTGCCAGAGGAGGAAATACAGACAGCAAAGCATACAGGGCTAGAGCTGAGAGTATTTGCTGGTTTAGAGGGTTATTCCGAGAGTCTCTCATAAAAAGCAAGTCCTCTTCCTGGGCAGATATTCATAGAAAAAGCTAAAGGATCTAGCTGTGTGCAGACAGGCTTTGCTAGCCAGGTGTGCAAGACTTGGTATGTAGCATTTGCTGAGAAACAAATTAATCCCTGGTATAAATCAAAGTCAAAGAAATCACACCAGGAAAGATTCAGTTCCAGATTTTATCCTCTTTCCTCACTACCTTTTACAGAGTTAAAACTATTTGTCACTCCCAGATTGAATTCTACAGGGAAAGTTGGTCCTTCTTTCCTTGTTCTGCTAAGCAAATGAGAATCAAAAGACAAATACTTGATAAAATGTGAAAAGCAATTACTAAGCCAAAGGAAAACAAATCAGGACTTCAGCCTGTATATGCTACAGGCTACCTAAATCTCTGACAGACTGAATCAGACCTTTCAAAAACACCTGCAACCCCCCCCCCCCCTTTTTTTTCCCCCAGTCAATTTAATCTGCAAATCCAGGGCTCCTCTTTGGAGCAAACTGTTCTTGAATGTTAAAATGTAAACCACTGCTAATTTTAGAAGGGTTTTTGAAGTAGGAGGGACATAGGACACCAGGAAGATGCACGGATGCATGTGGGAACAGTATCATTCCCAGACATTTCCCAGACTCTTTACCTTTCTTAAAAGGTGTTTTAATTTTTCTGCATACGGCTATGCAGTAGTTTTGAAAGACTAATTTACAAGCAAAGCAACATCTCATTCGCAGGGTCAAATTCTGCCTGTGGTGGGAGTTGAAAGGGAAACAAGTCAATTCCAGCAAACAGTGTCACTGCCCTTGGAAAAGAATCTGAAAGCAGGAATAGACAAAATCTTACAGTTGTGAATTTAGTTTCCAAAGTTCTGGCTCTTACAAAATTATTCATCTCCGAATCAGCATTTGAGTCAATAACCTCTGCAGGAATGAATACTTAGTTCCTCACAGCATCTTTTCATTAGTTATAAATATACCTGCCATTCATTCTTGCCTGCATGCAATTTTACTCCCACTCCTCAGCCAACCAGTATTAGTTTCAAGTGAACAATGACATTTATTAGATTTTTTTTTTTAACAATAATATTTCTGGGCCTCTCATCAGTGTGCTGAGGGCTAAACTGCACAATGACACCTTTGTAAAGGTGTCAGAAAAAAAGCCCACGTTAAATGGCAAAGAAAAAAGCCCCAGTAAGCAGAAGCTCAGCGAGGCATGAGATAAATGTCTTTCTTTAATACACTGGAATCTGGCAATTACCTACTTTAGATGAATCAGTGTCTCTGATGCGAATAACATCTAGTAATTAAATCTAAGGCACAGAGCTTATGTAAGTAGTTGATTTGGATCTAAAATAACCAATAGGCTTTATAATTAGGCACAGTTAAAAAGGTATTGATAGCAGTAGTGTGACTGCCAAGTGCCAAACAATTCCCAAATAATTGTCAGAGTAAACCGTTTGGTTTAAACACTAAAAGTGTATTAAGAGGCAAATATCTTTCCACTTTTTGGGACAGAGGCTGGGGACCTGATGATCGTCGTTCTTTTCCATCAAGACTTAGTCTGCCTCCAAAGCCAACGGCTGTAAATTCCTTCTCTTACCTAAGAGACTGGATCTGTTACATTTTTCATCTTAACTCAAAGATGTTATGTTGTCTTCTAAGTCACATCGCTGGGGTTTTAAGTTATGCCTTGGCTTAAGCTTGTTGGAAAGCAACTTGCATGCTTTAAACTTTTACTTAGATCACTGTATAGAATTACCATCAGAATCCCAGTGAAATATTGCAGATAATAAATTCAGCTTTCACCACAGGTAAAATTAATAAATAGCTCTACCAACTTCCATGTAGTATAACCATGGCATGTACTGGGGAGTGCTTTTTGTCTGTACTCATGTACTTGATTTCTGCACAGTCGTGGTTCAATAGGAATTTCAGATAATCATTTTATGTTATAGAACTAACTTTCACCATTTTTCAGGGGGATTTGTTCTCCTGCACTAAGTAGCTTTTGTGACAAGAATAACTGCTAATGTACCTTCTTCAAGGTATTCACGTTCAGTGGAAATAAGTGCTGTGCAACAGTTAAAATTCTGTTTTTCCAAACTTTGATGGACAGACAAATCAGGTATACAAAACCCTACAAAAATAGCTGCCTGCCTGAGATACAAAAACACTTCAGCAGCTCAGATCAAGGCGATTACCCACTTCGTTTAAAATACAGAACACTTAATGAGGCAGAAGCCGAGACAGATGGGCAAACAGACTGGGTCTCGCTCCTTCAAGTAAAGATTCAACAGCATCTGCTCAAGACATCCAGAAGGTTTTGTCACACAAATAATCATCATCTGTCAGTCTAACATCACGTAAGCAAACTCAGATGCGTGAAGAACAGAGGTTCTGTATCTCAGCTCAAGGAAAAGTCCTTCTTCAGAGAAGTTGCACCAAGCTTGTGAACAAACACAAGTCCCTGGGAGTAGCGCTCTACATCGCATCATTGGTGTTTCCCACGTAAAATGTATTTTAAGGCAACTGCAGGAGTTTGATACCTACTGAAGTGAGCACAGCAGGAACACTTCCTCAGCAGGTGCTTACACAAGCCATTTTTTCCAATGAACCTACACCAAGAAATTAAGGACAGCAAAACAAGGAAAAACCACAACTGACTCATCTCAGAGAACTTATTAAAAACACTTTTAGAAACGGAATCAACAGAGAAGTGAAACAGATGTAAAATTAGAGCTCAGTGTTGCAGTGTCCGCCCAGTGAGAGCATCACAGCTGCTCATGCAGTAACACAAGCTGAGTCAGGATTTGTCTCCTTCCCACTACCACAGTTGACCTCGGTGATGCAAAGAAGCCCGGAATCAGCACAGGCTCCGTTTCAGGTAGGACTGTTCTCAGCTGTGAGGGGTGGATGTGACGCTTTTCTGTCTCATTTACCAGGCAGAATTTACATGCCACACGTTTAAGTCTCAACCAAGTACAAAACTCAGGGCTGCCTATACAAATTGCAGGAAGATGGTGCAAGTCAGCACTGCCTGCAGCAGAGGGATCAGCACTAAGAACTACCTGCAACATGTCATGGACATCCCTTGCTGCACTCCAGAAAAGATTTGAGCATTTCCTCTCAAAATTACATGCAGCTGTGCTCTGCACAGCATCATAAGCTGTTAAGAATCAGGTAAGTGAATTCTGATCTTCTCTTCAGCAATCCTGCTATTAGCAGGAGGATTATTATCTTTTGCTTACATGATATATTCCAACAAAGGCTGACCAACTGAGGTAGGATAAAATAACTGAAATCATAGCTCTCCAAAGACTGCCACCAAGACCACTTGTGATGCTTGATGATTTTTAAGAGGTGTAAGTCAATGAGATCTACTAAATAGGAGGGCAACAAAAACACTGGAAGCAAAGGATTTATGCCTAGCTCTGGACTGCCTGCAGTACATCCTTGGTCAAATCTTTGCCATAAGTCTCTATGCAATGGAGAAGACCCCTCCCAGGAAAAAAACTTCAGCAATCTAGAAAAATCTAGAAAAAAACTTCAGCAATCTAGAACAAAACTAGACAGAAGCTAGATATAATTAAAAATATATAGCTAGATATAATTAAAAAAAGAAACTGATCCATTTTACTCAAACAGGTCACAGTTCAACTAAAAGATGGGAACATCATTTAAATAGCAATCACGTGCATGCATGAACTGACATCCTTGAGATTGCTTTTCATATTTTCCTGAGCAATTCCATCTGTCCTAAGAAGTTCTAATTGCTTACTCTGTAATCCTTAGATATCTAACATTTATATAAATACAATTCCAATACAAATATTTTAAAACATTTGATACACACCGAAGCATTTAAATAAATTCACCTGAATACCACTTTTGTTAAGAATCACTGTTTCACAGATTTGGCACGTAACACCATGCTGCTTTTTCTGTATAGCTCTGACATTCCAATTTCGCTACCAAACAACTCCACATTTAATGTAGTTTCTTTCACAATTACAAAGCTCTTATTGTTCCACCCTGCCTGACTTAAAACAAACTACAGTCAACAAACCTGTCTAAAACGCACTGCCGCACACCCTCTACTTCCACTTTTCTCCCTTTTGGTAGGTGACGCTCTGTGAACTAAAATTGCCCAAGTTTAAATACTTAAATATTTGGTACAGTATATATTTCAAGTAGCCAGCATGAAACGCACGTGGTAGTGCAGCACTTACAGGGTTAAATGAACAGCAGCAAGCACGGGCAGTCTTCTGTGGCTGTCTTCTTCAGGGAAACCTCTAAAACACAGCAGTGGATTCATTTCAGCACCTTTGGGAGCTGCAGTGGCGTTGGAGTGAAGGCACCCAGTGTACGGACTTGTATGTGGACAGAGGAGAGGGAGGGGGAAATGGAGCAGGAAGGATCACAAGGATCATAGGAAATCCTGCTGAATGTAGTATGAAAATCAGGCAGGATCTTCCGTGGCTTTCCCTCCCTTCCCCCTCACTCCCACCACTATCTCGAAAGCAGTTTCAAAGCCAGAGGGAGCAAACAACAAGGCTACAACTAATAAAGTTCACATTTATAACACCGTCCCTAAACTTAAGGCAGTCACAGACGGTTAAACAGCTTGCTCCGGCATTTCAGCAAGCACAGAAAGCAACTGCAAGCAGCGACTGCTGCCGCAGCAGCTGCCACAAGGGCCGGAAGGAAACCCAGCAGCTGGCTGTAAGGTGGCTCTCGGGCCCGCAGGCACACTCCGAGATCACCCTCACATGTCGCTTCTTCTAGCGGGCAGCTCTCCTGCAGCGCGTCCTTCCTAGGGCGGGAAGCAGCACCAGCAAGAGACGTGAAAGGAGAGGCGATGGGTAAGAACTGCGATGGTCCTCAACGTGCCTCCCCCCACGCTCCCCAAAGTCACTAGGGGAGCGCGGCAGGAATCTGACTCGTAAGCAACTTTCCTCGCTCTTGGGTGCTGCTTATGAAAATAAACAGACGGGTTAAATACAGGCTTGCAAACGCTGCTGCCCTCAGTTCCTGGGAGTTCTCCCACGGTTCTGTAACTGCATGGATGTATAGGCTCCAAAGGGGCTTCATTAATTTCACACACTTGTTTCTTCTCCGCACAAATTCAGTATCCGGATGGTCACTAATCCAGATCATCAGATCTTTCCCGTAGCACTGGTCTTCGTGGAAGAAGGCAGGATCAGGCACAGCGATGTTTGCGTGCTCAGTACGCAAGGAGACACTGACAGCTAAGCCCTGCTGTGCAGGAGGACCTGCTCTCAGCATCTTCTTGCAGCTGTACCACTACGAACATGCGGTTGTGTACACACAGGCCCCATTTGTACGCACGCAGAGATGACTACAGAGCACACACTTATGTCCAGCCACAGAGGCATACTTCTGTGAACGGCTCCCAGCAGGAAGCATCACCCATTTGTGCTGTCACCCACCAAAAGCAACACGCATCTGCGCAGGCATGTCCCTATGAGAGAGGCTCTCTCTCAGTGACCAGGGCATATTTTAATAAGCTATAAATCCAAAGAAACTGCAAGATTCTTCCTTTAAAAAAAAAAAAAAGAGGTCATTTCTCCCATAGGACTCAGCTTAGTACATGCAGGACCATTCTAAGATTATTAAAAAGATTAAAAATTATTCACGGATCTAAGTTTGGAAGCTAAGTATAACAAATGTCTGAGCACAAAATAAAGGGAACTCGACAAAGAAATCCTCAAGCTTGTGCGGTGACAATACAAGGGAACAAAAAGCAACTTGAAGCTCACGATGTGAATCAACAGCTGCCGGTAATCCAAGTAGCAAAAATGCACACAGGAGTTAAACTGATCACTTACCAGGCCATATCTATATTAGTCACTTCCAACTCAAGAAAAGGCAAATGACAAGAACACAGAGTGCTATAGTTTTGCAACAGAAGACTGAAGGCCCGCATTTTCCAAGGATCACATCATTTTTCTTCAGGCGTTTCTTTAATGCAGTAATTGATAATCCACCTCCAGACACTCACAGCACTTCAGCCAAACTCGCAGAACTTTCCAGTCTACCCTCTATTTATGAGTCACTAGCAGCACCCTCCGATCTTCCTCTCGGTTAATACCACTGAAATACAATTCCTAGTCACGGAAATGACAGATGTACCCAGGGCTAATTTTCTTGGGAGAGTTTTTGGCAACTTTTCCTTCTCTAGGATCCTTCAAAAGATCTTTCAAGATTAAAGTCACAGGATGTGATCCAGAAATCACTACAGGCAACAAAACCTCTCCAACTCAACCAGACCAAGTAAAACCCTAGAAGCACAGTGGGACAGCAGGTATATATACGAAGGATATATGAAGGACGTGCTTATCCTTGACCATTCATCCTGACACAAATAAGAGATCAGTAGTTGCTGTTAAACACACGTGACGTTCAGATAGTTGGCTGGGTCAGGGGTAAGGAGCAGAATGCAGCAGACCTGATGCAGTCAGCACGCGACCTGCCTCCACATCCACCCGTGGCACTTTCCACACGCCCACCCCACACACAAGGTTTGTATCTTTCTCTCACCGGTTCCATCAGTCTAGACCTTTTGCGTCAGCCCGTCACAGGCAGCGCCTCGAATCACAGCCGGCTATTTCAGCCCCGGTCATTTCCTGACCTCTGCGCAGCTTCCAACACAAGCCATCTCCGCTTCCTGGCTCTCCTGAAATTACGCAACACTGATGGTGTTGACGACTTTCCCATAATTTATAGTGGATACTTGATTTCGTTCCTCCTCCCCAAACGAATACTAAAAGCTGGAAGAAAAGAATATTCCGCTTTGGATCTAGTTTCATTGTTTTTAAATCGTTACAATTTTATATATTATTTTATAAACTATTTTAAAATAGTTTAAAAATAAAAGCTTATGGATTTACAGTATATGTTCCATCTTTCTAGAAGACTGATGCTAGATATAAAATTACATGATACCATTCATTTTTTATCTCAAATGTCATTACAGCTATGCACAGCGTGACAGTTCTGTTAACTGCTTGAAATTCTTTTTTTTTTTTTTTTTAACTGTAACTTTCAGAGTTTGGGCTTTATTAAGTCAGACAGTCCCTTAAGCTTTTTTCACCATATTTAACATAAGTTAGAACAACTAATAGGGCAGTGAACACTGCCATCATGTGTGTTATGAGCATATATTCACAAGTGGGGCTTACCAAGATTCAGTTCTTTCTTAAGATACCCTGGGTCCTCCCTCAGAGGTTTCCATGGAAACCTGAAATTATGTCTATAGGGGAACAGAAAAAAGGTTTTCTAAGGTATGGATGAAACAGCTCCATGGAAACAAGCCCTGACTGTCAGAGGGGGCTAAGGGAGGCGGGCTGCGTGGGCAGGAGCAGGGGGGATCGTCACCTAGGCATGCGGAGCAGGAGCCACGCAGACCCCTTTGGCCGTCATTCAAACATCTGCTGCTTCAGGACTGGCACCGTGAGACCTGCTGGCACGGAGCTCTGGGTGTGCTTGAGACCAGCTGTTGCTGATGGTTCCAGCGCCCACAGGCCCTGGAGCGTACAGGCACCTGTCCACGTGCCCAGTTCTTAGGAACACACCACTACGTACCACTAGGAAACCCAGGAGCCAGTCCGGTGCAACCAGGCACAATTAAGTATGGTCCAAGCTAACAAAGGTAAGGAGAGGCACACAACTGCCCATGCATACACCATCTTATTCCCCAACCTAACGAATCTCCAGAACTGCTGTAGAAAAAAGCACGGGGAGATTTAATGGTAATTTTCATCTGCTCATCTACAAATACTACTGCAACAGCCTCTTTTGAAAGAGAGTATTTGTTCTTTGGGGTTGGAAGCATGGACGTGCACATGCACCATCTAATGCAAGAAACCATGAGAAACATTCTGAAAATTCCCATTTTCTTCAGAAAGTTAAAGACAAAACCATACCAATGCATGTTATTGCTGGGTTGCACTCAAGTCTCTGACAGTAAGACCCAGCTACCCTGAACATCCAAGCCTGATGCGGTTACCCTGCACTCGCGCTACAGTACCTCAAGGTAGGCAAACACTGCTATCTCACATTGAAATAAGCATTTAAATAGATCAGAAGCCTGGAGTAAATGAGTTGAATCTGATCCTTAATCAGCACATGCTAGTCCACTAACCTCAGTTAAATTTAATTCCATTTGAAACTATCCAAGCAGCTGTCTGCTCTTCTATTCCCTCACCGCAAAACAGGAACATTATCTCAGCCAAGACTCAATTCCTTCGTTGAGCACTGATGAGGATAAGTAAAGCGTAAGAAACATTCAAATATGATAAATTGACTCAAATTCTTCACAGAAAAAAAAATCAGAGCTTTTGCAACATCTGGCTGCTTTGTCACTGATATGAGAAGAAACATTTTGTGCAGAGTTAGGAAAGGTACAGAGTTAAAGAAATAGTCACATTCCAACTTTTTTTCTCAGTTCTTTTCCATTTTTTTCCCTTTTCCATTCTCTCAGATTATATTCAACCAGAAGGACCTTTGTTTTCAAACACGATCTTGGAGGGTCACTTTAATCCATACAGATATAGCCCTGAAATTGTGAAACGCTGTGAAACAACCCCCAGTCATGGCTCATGGCCAGACAGACTACACACAAGGCACTCACTAAGGCTTGTCCTACTTTTTATTAAGTTAACATGAGTCAAGACTTTTCTCTAATAAGATCAGAGTTCAAAGGTACACACTACACCTTGCCCTATTTCATGCTTTTGCAACCCTACAAGACAATTCGCACACTTCTTCCTGCCTTGCTTGCTTTCACATTCCTCCTGGTGCCTGCCAAAACTTAACTCACTTAACACTTTTCTCATAAAAAAAAAGTCCATCTTCACAGCTCAGGAAGAGCCTTACTTGTCTATCTTTCAGCAAATCCCATTCTCTAAATCATCTCTCCTGCGCTTACAGCTTGTCTATTTACTGCTCTGGAGAATTCAACTTTCTCTACTGCAGGATATTAAATCCAATCTACGGGGGGGGGGGGGAAAACAGCATCACAAACAGAAGGCAAATTTCAGTTCACTGGAACAGAGCCATGGGGTCACAGCTCAAGTATTATGTAAATAGGCTCTCTCTGTGGAGCTCAATTCAGTTATTTTCGCCAGATGCTTATGAAGAGAATCAAACCTGAGTTCTGGGTAAAAGGCTGGCATTACTATAGGGAGAACCAGACAGCATAAATTTCCAATTTGAAGTCATAACTTTTTGAAGACTTTGGTTTCATTCAGACAAACTTCAGTAAAGAAATCGTGAAGCAAACAGGAACAAGTACATAAGTCAAGAAGATTATAATTTCAAGAAGTAAACACCTTCCAAATAAAACTATGCTGCATGCAGCTTCCATGGACACCTGTACTCCTCTAATAATCACCCTTTCACATCTCAAAAGGACAAACAAGTTTTGCTTATCTTGGACTGCCAATCAAATGGCTACATGGATTGGATAAATAGGCACAGAGATACCAGTGTTGTTGGAACTGAAGCTGAAACACACTGAGTACTGGGAAAATTGCGCTTCCCTCCTTGCCAAAATTAACAGAAGCTAAACAAACATTTGCTATGACTTAAATTGGGAGCATCTTCAATACATCTCCTGTCAGAGCTGTTGTTCCTTTCCAGTACAAGCAGCACCAGGCTGTTCTGCAAGTCTGAAGTCAGGAGCACTAGGAAAACAGATGCCATGTTTACGTTCTTTCCAGTGAGAGACATTCAGGTGTATCAAAGCGACCTGATTAGAACTGAAATTTGCACCTAGACTAACTAAATATCCACAGCCATGAAAACTAGTAACAGGTTGGCTAATATTTGAAGCAATCATTTTAGCCCAACATCATTAGTGAGGGCTGGGCCACACGTTTGGGAAGGACAGGGTCCTAACACTTCCATCCACCTCAGCTTGCTGCATAGGTCTTTATGTGCACATATTGACAGCTGCCCTGTGTAACTACAAAGGGAAGACTGATGAGACCTGTACTGGCTAGTACACTAACCTGAAAGCTCTGCAAAATAGTTCGGTTTTCTGAGGGTGCGAACTTGGACTGTGCTGTCCAGAAGAGCAGAGACACACACCTGGAGAGAAACTGACAAATGCGGAAGACAAAACTTCTGCAACACAAACATTTCTAGTGAGGAAGGTGACAGCAGAAAAGCTAGAAGTGTAGGCATGGCATCAGGAGCCTGCCAGGAAGCTGGGTATATTACAGGAACACAGCGAAACAGGAAGAATAGGATCACATTTTTTCATTCAGATGCGTAGGAACAGTAAGAAGCTGATGTTCTAGCTAACACAGGCTTTTAGAACATGACTCACAGGGCCAGGAAGCATAGAACAAAAGTGCTACAATAAATCTTCATACGCAATTCTCTGAAGTGCCTATAACCACCAGAACTTCTGAGAGTTTTGGCTTTGCTGCAGCTTTTCCTTTAGCAAAGATGACCTTAAGAATCTGAAGGAAGACCTTAATCCATGTTTTAATCCGTATGTTGGTAACAAGATGTGGGTCTTGTTTCATGGAACATCACTTTTCCTAGGTTCCAAGTTAGCTTCATTCAGGGTAGTGTTTCCTTTGGATCACACAAATTAAATGCTTGGTTTCATCCTATGGAAGAAAGTTCTGCTTCTCTGACCAGAGGAAAAATTCTAGTAAAATAATCTGAGGCATACCAGGTAGGGAGCAAAACAAATGAGTCCGCAGGAAAAGCCTCACAGAGTATGCAGCCCTGGTTATTTCACTGGCTGCATCCGCACCAGCAAGCAGCTCAGGCAGAGAGATCTCTAAAATGAGGACCTGACACTCAGATGTCTTCTCAATTCAGTCCTGTGGACTGAAGGCACCCCAATGGTAGGGAACACAACTTCCAGTTTAGCTTCATCTGAAAGCAATCCAGTCCAAGCAATTAGCATGCTCTGCATGCACACTGCAAGTGAGACTGGTAGTTTTGCTTCAGAAATATAGTTCTGATCAACACCAAGATGTTAATATAGAAGCACCCATTTGCTGCAGCGCAGGGGTCTCACAGTGAGTAAGCTCAGGATATGTGCTGAGTGCTGCTGTAGTTCAGAGGCAAACCACCCACACGAACAACTTGTGATCAAAATCTACCCAGTAGCAATGCCTAGAAGTATCACTAGGATCTCAGAGGAATGGTTCATTTTGCAGTCATTAAGTGTGCTTTGCATTGAAGACCTCAGACGTGACTGGCCAGAGCCATAAAGCTAATGCTCTGTTTTCCTCACAGGGATGGGTAAGTTCTTAACGTGTCACAAATATAAGCATTAGTCCTAAACATATGGGCAATTTTCATTGCAGAGTTCCCTAGTAACTAATGCTCTAGGTTTTTGTCTGAACTTCACTCACCAATTCCTTTTTCATTTTTTCCCAGAACCTCCAGAGGAAAGCCACTACATGGCTCTCAACAACCAAAAGATTGAAGACCACCGCTAAAGCAGCATTGTTTACTCTGCATCAGTCCTCAGCATAGAATATTAATCAACCAAGTATTTATACCTACCCAGTCCTGAAAATTAAGGATATTGGTATGCTTAACAAGCATCTGTTCTTCTCTACATAAACACGGATCACCAGAAACGTACAATTCAATATATAATGTAACACTCAGGGGCTAAGCACTGGAGCTTTGCAGGGCCTCAGGCAAGACATTATTTAAATGATAATGTTTTCCTTGGGAAGACATGCATACAGAAAATTCTTTTTCCTCTCAGTCTCGAAAATACCAAATACATATTTCCTAACTGCACCTCCCAACCCAGGCTGCACCTAGGATAGCCAAGACCCAACCAAACGCCTGATGGTGAACTCCCCACTTTCTTCAAAGTTTATATTTGTTACTCATGTTCCTTGCTAGCCTAACAATTCCAATGTTCCCATAACGTGAAAAGTTCACTTTACAGCCTGTTTAGTGTCTTGATTGCAGAATTATGTGCCATTATCACCACGAAGATGGTGGTTTAGCACTACAAGCAGAGGGACAGTGTCTGGAGGTTTGCAGTAACAATCAAAATGCAAGCAAAAAAATAAGCAGGCATCCTTCAGGGCTGCACTTCTGAGATTTACTACTAACACTGAACAGAATTACATTGACAGGCTGCAGGAACATTCCTCATCTTTTCTACTCTTAAATGGTCTTCCAGACTCCTTGCATTACATTCTCCCCCACTTTCTCTTCAAATTGCTTCTTTACTTCCACTTCTATCCCATTCTGATATGATAACGTGCATCTTTTGTTTATATTGTCTGCAGTATATAGAAGCTGAGTTCTCACCCTTTAAAAAGCTTTTTAAAAGCTTTCTGCTTTTTATAACAGGATCACTGCTTAATCCAAAACACTCATGTAGGTGTAGGAGTTCATGACTTCATTTCCTCCTCAGATAAGAATTCCAGTCAAGGAGAATAATCTAGCTGAATGAAACCCTTAAGAAAAAGATTATCTCGGGAATCCTGCTAACGATCCAAGGGTGCTAAAGAAAGGAACAACACAGTAACGATTAGCAAGTTATTGAAGAGCTTTACTAGAACACACACAGATGGCACACAGACAGTCAAATACTACACATACATTTTTTATGACATTTTGGAAGCAGCACATTTGGATTTGAATATGCCAAGCTGTTACTCAGAGCAGCTTACTTGCCATCAACAGAGCTCTACCCCATTTATTTTCATATTTAAACACATCTGCAGCACACATCTTTGAGCATGCTCATAGTAAAACTATTAACATGGATTTGCTATATTGCTGTGATTAGTTTTCCTCTCCATCTTCAGTCTGGAGTCAGCCAGGAAGAAGCCAAAGGAAAAAAGTAACCCATGAAAAGGGGATCTAAAGGAACAGACACCTTCTTTTAATACCCCTGGGTACGAAAGCAGTAATTTAAGTGATCTTTAAACATCCCTGTGAACTTGTCGAAGTTTTTATGGAGCAAAGTCCAATAGTCTTGTGCATTCTCTATCTACCACAGAGGTTGAAGACAAGACATTCTTTGCTATTCTCATTCTTGCAAACCCATACAGCAGATGAAGCCCAATTCCCATTTTTAAAACAGATCTAAGCGTCCTACAGCAGTTTTTGCAGTCAGCGATAAACTACTTCAACGGAATCCTTCTCCATGGCACGAATACAGCGCACAGAAGATCACAAGATCCATAAGAACTGTTTCATGAGGTACTAAAATAGGTTAAGTAAAAGCCATTTCAGTTTGTCTTTATTGGTGGTAGTGGGTTTTCTGTTGTTTTAAATGAAGAATCAGAGCTAGTAGTGTATCAGAGCTGGTAGTGTCGCAGCTGCCAGAGCAGCAAGGGATAGAACACTGGTATGAATTTGTGAATTTTCAAGCAGCAAATTAAAAAGACACCAGAAGCATCGGCTCTAACCCCGGAAAACAGAACTGCAGGATCATTGAACCAGTCACCACTGCCCATTTAAATATACCTCAGGCAATGCTGACTCCCATATTGCTGCTATAAACCCTAGGCCACCCTGAGCTAACCTCAGCCATTTGACAGTTATGCCAGAGATCAGCTCTTATTATTCCTATATTTCTAACAGTTCCTTTAATATTAAATTAGATACTCTTACGTGAAAAGTTAGATCATGTAGCAGAGAGGGGGAAGCAAAATGCTCTTGTGAACAGGAATTTCAGATCTTAGCCTCAAGCAACCTTGTCTCAATTTCTCTTTACCTTCAGGATGAAGGTGTAGAGGACAAGGTACGAGGCATGGCTGAGGGAACCAGGGTTATTTAGCCTGGACACGGCTGAGGCAACCAAGGTTATTTAGCCTGGAGAAAAGGAGGTTCAGGGGAGACACCCTTACTCTTTACATCTACCTCAAAAAAAGGCTGCAGCAGGGTGAAGGTTGGTCTCTTCTCCTGAGCAACAAGCAATGGGAAACAAGGGAACAGCCTCAAGTCATGCTAGCAGGAGGTTTAGTTTTGGCATTAGGAAACATTTCTTCTCTGAAAGGGTCACGAGGCATTGGAACTGGCTGGCCAGAGAAGTTGTTGAGTCACCATCCCTGGAGGTATTCAAAAGACACGTAGGTGTGGTGCCTAGGGACATGGTTTGGCAGTAGACCTGGCAGTGCTGAGTTAATGGCTGGACTGGATGATCTCAGAGGTCTTTTCTGACCTAAATGGTTCTAGGGTTCTATAAAGGGAAGTCTCCAGGGAGTCAAGTGCACCAGTAAGCAGATCATTTCAGCAATAATTACACTTGACATTTAAATTATAGCCCAGAATAATTTCATTTAAGCTTTCACTAAGTAACAGCAAAACATAAATCAAAAAACATCCTAGAAGAATGACAGGCTGACATGGCAGCACTGTTAAACTACTTAGATTCCTACATTATATCAGAGACCCATGAGTGAGGGAAGGGAAGCTACAAAAAAAAAAGCTAAACCCCCTGTTTGTTCAACTTAGCTGCCTCTTAAAATTAACAGGTTAAAGCAGTCACTGCAGGATCGCACAGTAACAGGCATGTGAAATCTATGCTGCATTTAGGAATAACCAAAACCACTGTGCCATGTCACTGTGGGGGTGGTTTTCAAGGGCCTGGATGTTGAGACAACGTACTTAAAAGACACCAGGCTTAGTGAAAGTTTTCCTTTTTTTTTTTTAAATCAACCAAAAGGTTTCTTTTGTTGCCTGTGTAGTCCTGAGATGCACAGCCACTGTGAAGCCTTGTACTCAGAGATCTTCAGCCATCTCCCTTTTCACTTCCAAATTCAAGCAGCTTTTTTTGGCATTAATTAAAGTTTTGACAGCAAAGTCAAAGGAGAGAGCCAACTGGGGAACACCACTAGACTTGTTAAGAACAGTATTTGCCTTCAAGGTAACAGCAGCCATCAGAAGATTAAAAAGGGCTCTTCCTTTCTGGAAGGCTCTCTTTTTTACCTTGTAAGCATTTTCTTCATTCCCAAAGAAATACTGTCATCGGTCACACCACCTGGCCCACTCTGCTCAGTCTCAATTTCTGCAGCTATTCAAAGGAGACAATGAGTGAAAAGATGTAGCCACAGAAAAGCACAGACTTGCAGTGACTTGGACAGCCCTGCAGGACCACATTAAAAAACAAATCATTCAGGCAAAAGTTCTTAGCCAGCATAAAGTGGAACAGCTCCAATGACTTCAATATAGCTGCATCAGCTACTTGAGCTGGGGGAGCTTGGCTTTGTGTCCCCCAGCTGCAATCCATATCATCTGCACTCTAACACCAAGCACACTCCACCTGGAAAAGGGAAGTTGGTTTGGCATACAAAGCACTACTGAAGTTGAAATGTTCGGGTTTTTTTGTTTGTTTGTTTTTTTATTTCCTGTTCCAGTTAAAGTTTCTGACTCCTAGAAAATTCTGTGCTCATTTCCTCCATCGCATACTGGGATATCTACACAAAATCAATACAATTATTTTTTCAGCATTAGAGCCCAAGAGCTCATACAGAAGCTAGGGCCCCATCTTCCTGAATGTTAACTACTTGTACACCCTTCCTCAAAGATGCATTAAGAGATAAAAGGCTTACCCACACAGATAGTCAACATACAGTTGACCTGATCTATCTGCTTACTCCAGCTACAAGATTGCAAGGGAAAGATTGCTTGGAAATGGAGCACAGGCATCCCAGACCTCTAAGGGCTTGTTAGCTCAGAGGCAGCCCTTGAAAAAAGAGTACTTCCAGACCAGAGCAGATAAGCCCATAAAGCACTGTACACACAGCTCCAAAAAGCTGCCAAAAACCGCAAGTGCTGAGTGGCCTCCAAACAGGGCAGGAGTTGAAACATTCCCAGTCCAGAGGATCAAACTGCCTTGAAACTTTGAGAAGTTAAAACTTTAGGGACACTGCCCCGTTTTGCTCTCATCCAGCTTGGCCAAGCAACAGATCGAAGAGTACAGCTGACTTGGCATCCCAAAGTCTCATTAAAATAAAATCAGGACCTTCTCTCTCATTGGACTACCAAGGTGACACTAGTCACATTTTATTCTCCCTTCCTTGTGGTACAAAGGAGAAAGTCTTTTGACAGACTGCTCTACTAATAAGTAGGGTTTAGTCACTTTTATCTAGTCTAGATCCCCAGTGCTTTCTTTGGCAAAGGTGAGGAAGAGCAGATGTTCAGTTTAGATAAGATTATTGACAAATACTGCATATGGGTTTCCTATCCTGTACCAAATAAATTAAAATGAAAGCCAGCGAACAAGATAGCTCAGATCTGGTGACTGATTTTGGAATACAAGCAATCCAAAATCACTGAAGAAATCAGACAACATCGCCAAGTGTAAAACATCACAGAACCAAGTCATTTAGCTATTTCCTTGACCTGCAGAATGTGTGTCTCTAGTCTACTGATTTTATCTTGCCAACCAGGCAAAACTTAGGAACTTGAGCGTTAAATACTGGTTGAAGTATTAGGTTCCCCAGAGCCAGGAAAGTCTAAATATTAGTAGGGGAAAAAAAATGGTAGAAGCAAAGAACACTCAGAAAGAATAGCCTACTTCATCAATTTCTCCACTAGAATAAGAAGTTTAAGTATGTACATCTTGGCTGGATGACAGCTACAGAGACTGTGGTGACTCATAAGATAAAACATCACGCAACTGAAGTTGTTTAAAGAGGTCTCCAGGGTGTGAAACAAGGAATAATGGGATAAAAATGAACTAAGGGAATCAAGTGGAGGTTTCTTTCAGTCATAACATAGCTGAACTTAAGGGTGGAAAGGTAAGACATGGGTGTGGGTTGAGGCACAAATAAGGATCAGGACCATTTGTAAAATCTGTGTCCAGATCCAGGTTGCAGTTTCCATCCTGGTGATCAGAAACAGATTCTTCTGTAACCATTCCCCAGCACAAAAGGTGGAACTTTCTCTGACAGAAGCAGTCTTTCCCATGCCTTTCACTAGGACTGGACATAACCATGCAAAATATCTCAACCACACCAGGCACAACAAAGAGTTGCTGATTTTCTCCATACTACTGCCCACTTTTCCAGCAGCCCCATTTCAACAGCATTTTCTAGCACAGGGTCTCTAAGTCTTAAGTAAAGAAATCATCGCTGACTTGGCATTGTCAGAAGACAAAGTGTTTAAACTTTTTTCTCTACAGAGTCTGTTGCTAATCCTGCCTGGGGTAGTTTGGGTTTTTCAGCACAAAGGCTGACATTATTACTTGCAAGCTATTAAGTATAATCTCTCCTAATCCAGGTAAATTTGCTCTTTAGTCAGAGCCTTTCAGTATTTATGCTCTGAATACTCAGGATGAGGTTACAGCAACTCCAAATTCTATATCCGCTTCAATGAAGTCTCAGAATTCATGAAAAGATGTAAGAATTACCAAACTGATGCTTATGCACTTGTCAAAGCAAGTTTATGAGAACAACCCACTGGCATTTTTAGTATTTTAAAGAAAGTTCACTGTTTCTTCTAAGTACCCTACAGGGAAAGTGACCCAGGGGAGTCCATAACAGACAGTAGACATTGTGAGAAGAGAATGTAGCTCTGGACACCTCAACTGGAAGCTAAAAGGATTTGCAAGTCGTTTATAAGCAATGCTTCGAAGTTGTGTCAACAAAAGGAGACTCCCCAAGTCTTAACATGACCTTTAAGCATGCCTGATTTGACAAAAATTACTTGCCCTCTGTACACCAGTTTCCTTATGCATAGTATAGGGATAGTGTAAAAAGCCCTGATGCCCATAAGCTATAAGAACTGCTAGGGCAAAACATCATCGCTGAAAGGTAACTTCTAGTACAGGTGAAGTCTCACTCCTCTCCCTAGAATGTGCAATTGCAGGACAAACTAATGCTAAATGGGTTTGACCTTAACAGGCAAACATAGCACAAACATTTCAAGTGTGAGGAAAGGTGTACTGACTTCAAAGAAAGGACAGCGGAAATGTCAAACTGAAGTTGCATCAGGTGAGATTTCCCTGGAGATATTTAAGAGATATATGGACATGGTGCTTCAGGACAAGGCTTAGCCATGACTTGGTGGCATTAGATGATTAGTGGACTTGCAGACTTGTGTCTTTTCCAACCTAAAAGATTCTATGGTTTTACAATTGAGCAAAGGAAGGAAACAGACAGGGGTCAGGTGATAAATATAAATCTGGTTAGTGTCTCATTCTGTTTACCTCTAAATACTTTTTATTTTAAGTCTCAGCACAGGAGGAAGGAGGAATCTGCAGGAGGCTTGCCTCACTTCAATGCATGTGCGTATTTCATATTTTCTTAGAACAGCATCAGAAGTTTTCAGACTTCTGAGCAACCTAGGGCTCAAGCCTATTTGTTGCTCTGCTTGCAGTAACTATTTACTAGGCGCAGAGCTCCTATTTTTAGGATCACAGATACCCTGCTCACCTCATCACACCACTGTCTCCACAGTATCTCCACAGTACCTGGGCTTAGCAGGTGAAGATAAACTCAAACACCTAAGCTTGACACCAACTGCAGCTTATCAGCTCACAAAACAAGGCAGCTCTGCCCTGCCTAAGCTCTACCAAAACACACTAGTGTCCTTTTAAAACTCCCAGTTACTGCTCCAAGGCCACAATCCCTGAAGCATGTCTTCATATGTAGCTCAGACACTGCAGCTTTTCACAAAATGTTACCTGGATGCAAATGTCCCAGACTCACTGTACAAAGCATCGTGCCAGCTTGGCGGTGCAAGGCACTGGTGTTCAAAGAAAGCATCCAAGTGTATCAATACTACCACGAAAGTTAAAAAAGGAGACTTTGCTCCAATACATATGTGTGAATATTGGTCTTTACCAAGCTGTTTTGACAGCTAGACAACGTTTATGCAGAGGTGCATCCATAGGTGCCACCAGCAGAGTGCTCAGTTTGTGCACCCCAAATTAAGAAATTCTCTCTTGGAATCTTAAAACACTCAAGGAAACCTGCCTCTGGTTCATAGCACAGTAATACCGGTATCCTGGCCAGCAGCCTTAAGACTTAGATGTTAAGATTAAGGATTCTAAGGATTAGACCCTAATGAATTTAAAAAAGGATCACCATGTCTCTCACTCTCCACAGGAACTTTTCTTTAATTCAGGATAAAAGCATGCATTGTTCCACGTGTGCGTAGTCCCTTAGGCAAAGGCAATTCTTTTTTCTTGAAGGCAGCAGCACATTTTAAAGTAACCCATTATACTACAAAAAATAATAGTTAGCAGATGTCTAGAAAAGCAATTGCTTTCAGGACAGTACAACTCCCTCCATTTTAAAAAAGTTTATGACAAATACATGCATATTTGTAGATAACACAGGTACATCTAAAGGCTGTATTCTTAGCCCTTTGTCATGCTAGATGTTGCCATGTGGGCTGTTCCGTGCAGTCTAGAAGATGCCACCTTTGCACAAGGTCCTTTATTTGAACTTGCCCTCTGCCTCACAACAGTTGTACTCAAGTTGTTTCTAAAAACTGCAGTCCAAAGTCCCAGTCAGGAGCCTTGCACATAAATAACCTCAGGTATTTAAGTAACTGTTTCAAGGAACTTAGAATGGAACGGGTATACCTCATCTACCTCCCTCAATTTTCTGTCTGTAGTTCAATCTCCTTGCCTTTCTGGCACTCAAATATTCTGCCTGCAAATACTGCAAGCTGAAAAGATCATGAATCATTTGGGGACAAAAAGCATATTAACCCAGCAGTGCTCTCTCCTAGGGCCCGCCTCAGCCAACCAGCAAGTCATTAGCTGCAGTTTTATCTCGATCACAGCAGTGCAGAGCTGTTCCTTGATTAATCTTGTATTTCAATGCTGATTGTCTGATGATATTTAAGTCTATTTGTCCTCTTTCCCTTCCACAGAGCTAATGAAAATTGTAAAGAAAGAGTAACAGAGTTCCAGGAGTGAATTCTTCTATGGTATCATCAAATAACCCAATACATACACTAGGACATGCAAGCATATGAATACTGTTCTTCCTGACCTCCCATTGCAGATTTTCCACATGAAAGTTGCTTTCAATGAAAGATATCCCATATTCACAGGAGAGGAACTGAAGTGGAGAAAGCATGTGGCTATACTGCAGTCACTAGGCCTGATAACTAGGCAGAGTTACTGTAACTGACCTAGTTAGAAATGGAAATGTGTGCAAGAAAGCCGCAGAACCTCACACTCGATCAATGCTACAGCCTACACCAGAACAGGGAGCTTTGGTTTCACTGCCGTGCCCAGCTGTGCTCAGTCCTGCCAAAAGCTAAGATCTCTCTAAGCAGTAGTTTCTGAGCTCCCTGGTTGGTTTAGCATCAGATGAGTAAGGCTTGTGGGAAGACATCTTCCTTCCCTGTGCATGCTCTGTTCCATATTTTATACAGTTAGCCCGAAAACTAAGCCTGTCACATCATGTAAACTGTTCCTTTCAGGATGTGTTCCCTCTTTGCTGAAGGGCAAAGGGCAGCAAGGTTCCACAGCTCGGGGGTCTTTGCCCTTTCTACTGTGTCATGTGTCACAACGATGAGTGTCACACCACAGGGAGAGACGACAGCTTGTTCTTTTACATTAGCTTCTCTTGGATCACACCAGGGCTGGATATGGTCATAGTTATCTCTGAACAGCATTTCCAATCCCTCTTCCTTCCAATGCAGTATAGATAGGAAGCAATTAGCACTGCATGATATATTTATCTCACAGGGAAAAGGCAGGGAAAAGAAAAACACTGTTTGTGTGTGTACATCATAGGAAAGCATAGCAAACCATGACACAAAACATGGCAGCTACAAGGCTAGAACACAGCACGGTCCCTCTAATTTATTGCCCTTGCCCTGTTGTGAGCATGGCAGTGTGTTACACAGCAATCTCCACAGCACACACACCAAGTTTTCCCTTGTCTCTAGCACATAAGGGCACATGCCCACAAGCACAACATTTTCCATCCCTTACAAGACTCACTCCGTTTTAAGTCCAAGTATCATCACCCTTATAAAAAAAAAAAGCAATTGCTTGGTGTCCATCTTGCCCAACATCCAAGATCTAAGAGTGGAAAAAGTTAAGTGGGAGAGGAGGCAGAAAGATATGGGCATGTGTGAAAAGTGTTGGAAATAGCATCAAGCTGATAACAGAAATAAAGCTGTGGATCAACGGGAACTAGACTGGCAATACAGTTGAAAAGCGTGACACATATGTTTGTTTACAGATAGGAGACACTGAAGTCCACATAGGTCACCACCCACATTTTGGGTATCCTGTAGTGGTAGAATACCAGATTTTGATTGTACAGCACCATTTTCAGTGCTCAAGAGACTCCAGAGCAACACTAGTGTAGCACACTGCAGAATTAGGGACTTACAAACCCACAGCACTGCTGTGCAAGGCTGACTAACCCCAACAAAAACAATGAAGCATTCTCTGCAGTAGAACAGCACATCAGCAGGCACTGTGCTGCCACAGGCAGTAGGGCTACCATTTTGTTTTGTATCCAGCTTTCGAGTCAAATCCTATAACTGTACATGAGAAAGCAGTTAGAAATAGTCTGACAGTATTCAAAGCTAATTAAAGGGGTGCAGAATGTGAAGTCTTACGGGCAGTCACTGGTAAAGCTACCACAAGCGAGACACTGTCTCTGAGAAGTCTATCTAAGCACTCTAGAGCAAAAAGAAACTATAGTGCTGGATTAGTTATTGCTTCCAGACTAACTACTTAAGGTGTTACTCTGTGTAGTTGTAATGAAAGCCAGATAACCTCCATCTGGTATTTATCATTACAACATCCTCTAGGATGCTGCTGTTACCCCCATTTTGCCTTCCAGCAGCTGAAGACCAGCAAGGCTAACATTTAACAGTAGACGCCCAGCTACCAGCATATCATAAAATGGCTGACCTTAAATGACTTGCTTACAGTCCCTCCAGTGGTCAACAATGGAGCAGGGCCAAAACAAAACTCTAAGTGTCCTATTGCTAACTCTCTAACCAGCTGGTCATTTTATCTTTAAACAAAGCTTAAAATATAGATCACGCTGTTCATCTCCCCTGTAAGAACAACAGACTCGATCCTGCCTTTCATGAACAGTAGAGCTAGACAGCGGACTACAAGACTACAAGATCAAGAACAAACTTAATTTGCACACTTGTTGGCTTCAACATCTGAAATGCAATGAAATTCAGCATATGTACCCAGTTACTGACTGCACACTGGGTCCAGTTTCAGTTCCTATACTGACTTTATATCCTATAAAGAAACTTAGAGATCCAGTATTAAAACAATGCCTTTAGCCTATTCTGCACCTGCTTCCTCCAATCAAGATTTATCAGAGCACAGAAACACGGGAGAGTTGAAATTGGCATTTCATTTCTGTAGAAACTTTTTTCAATATACAATGCCGTTCTGAAACTTGCAGCAATTTATTAGTAAACTTGTGTACTACAGCTCTGCATGAAACAGCTTGGGACAGGCATGAAACGAATTGTGCAATGAGCATTTATCTGTATTAGGAGATTGATACACACAGGTCAAGTTCATGGGAAGGCAGCATACGTGACATGACAGTATGAAAGAAGGGAAACATCTTGCTCTGCAACACACATGAGCACTGGGCATAGAAGCATTTAAGCATAATGCACAGACATGCTGAACATACATATTGACAACTAGAGTTAAAAATCAGACTTGGGTTTGATCCAAAAATAAAACATGCCATGAAAGCTCATGAGTACGATTGCATTCCTCAGGTCAAGCAGACCTGAGCTTTCTCACTCATGTTTTCCTCTATGGCTCCTCTTCCTACTGCTGTTTTACCTTACAGCTCAATCCAAATGAGTTTCAAGTTCTTCCTTAACCAAGAGCCCAGAACTCTAGCACCTCTATCTCTATCAAATTTGGCTGAAGAATGGAAATGAGTAAAGCTTGGCTTTTGAATCATGTTTATTAAAAAAAAAAAATACACAGCAGAGTGGGAATATAGCCATAGTTTAGTTATTTCTAAATCACACAATTAAAAAATGAGCAGATACTTCAAAAATATTAAGCAGCTATATTAAGCAAGTTCTTGAACTCACTGCTTATTAACATCTGATATTACAATCCAGCTACAAGAATAGTATTTCCTGGGAAAAAAAAAGTCAACTATTAGTTGTCTTTTATAAATGAAACCTTTATTGGAAGTGCGACCAAAAATGATTATTACCTATTGGCTCTTGCACTTTAAATGCAGTCAAGACCACTTCCTGGGAATATGGGAATGACATCTTTGCCTCCAAGATTCAGAATTTCTTCAAGATGCAAGGTAATCAGAATTATACATTTTCTGCCCTTTGGCAACAAGCACAGCCTTTCCATAAATAGCTCCTAGCTCTAGAACTCCCTTGCTAGTTAGCATCCTGTGGTAGGTATTACAGCCTGTACGGATCATCCAGGTCAAAAACCACATTCCTGCTCAAGTGAATTAGCAGAATCCTTTTTCCTTAGTGAAATTTAAGCAAAAAAGACACTTAAAGCCAACTATAAGGCATGGTGTTTGATGGGGCACGTGGCAGCACGACATTCAAAGCCTATACATTCCTCAAAGTTTAACAGTTTTGTCTTCTCTTTAAGGTTGATCTCCCCACCACACACATTTATATGCTACTGCCTTCTATCTCCTCCTTCACCCAATGCTCTATGTAACACCCCTCCAGGTCTCAGTGAGTGCTCTGGAACAGCTCCAGTGACAACTGTAACCAACTGTTGTTGCTCCAGGGCATCAGTGCTAATGGCTAATAAGAGGATTCTCCATTTTCCACATCGAGGGCCACCTCTCAAAAATGCAAACTCCAAGCATTTCTCTACCCATAGTGGATTTTTAAGGCAGACAACAGGTGGTAACTACAGCGGTATTTTGTACTGAAGTAATATGCATTCTTAGCTGGTGTTTAGTGAGTGAAAGCCAGGAACTCCCATACTATTCTAATGGGTAGCTCAGCCCCTTGTTGTTACCTAAGGTATTAGATTTTTGCACAGTCTATCATTAACCTAACCAGCATGCCTCCTTGGCACAGAGGACCCTCAAAAGCATCATGAGGTTTTCCCTCCTAATAGTCCTCTGGGCTCCCTCCTAAGTCCTGCCTGCTAAGAGTCCTTGATCCCTGATTTGCTAGTGAAAAATAGATAAATCACATGAATTTTACTGCTAAATATTTATATTATCAAAAGACAACTAATGGTAAAAAGAATAAGTGACCATTTTCTTTGCAGCACAGGCAACAAAATGAGAATATTTATTCCCCCATTTCCACACTCAGTGAGGGAAAGTCAACAGGAGCTTCAAGCCTTGAACTTCCAGATTTGCAAGACCTGAGCTAGCGTTGCCACTGGTATCCACTGAACACAGTTTGCAAAGGGAAAAAAAAGGAACCATTCAGAGGTTATCTAACCCAGACAAACGAGCATTATTTAATTTATGAAAGTTAATATAGTTCTATAATAAACCTCTTCTCATCTTCCTAATAGTTTTAGGCTTATTTGGAGAAGATCAAAAGCAGAAAACATTAACATAACACCTCTGATCTTTTTATTGATTTTAAGTTTCTCCCATTTGCTTCAGAACATCTTCCTGAAACGTGCACACAGACACAAAGGATTATACGTCACATGATCTAAGTTTTTATTAGACAGATGAAAGAGGAGCAGATCAGCTCCCCTCAAACTGCAGTGCTCTTTCACTGCTGTTTACATGCTTGCAATTGCCATAAGCAACAGGACACTAAGTAGCTGCAGAAGATACTAAACCAAAAATGAGGGGAATGCCTCCTAGATCTTAAGCCAACGCTTCATCTGTTTTTCTTTGAGATAGAAGTTTCAATCAGAATTCCAACGGTTTATGAAGTTTGTTACTTCTGCATTCACTCCATACATATAACCATACAGGGCTAACAAATCTTGTCTTTCCCTTCCATTTCAAAAATTTGAAAGCCATTAAGAGACTCTCAACCAGATAGCAACAAAGACGAATACTGTCACCATTTGAGGCCTAAACCCCACTTCTGAGAAAGGTGTAAGTTTTATGAGCTGAGTATACTCAGTGAGTAATCAGTGTGGCCAAAATCCTTGCCTTGCTCTGCCCATACTCCGGCAGGGGATTTTGGCAACTGCTTATTTACTCTGCAAAGTAATGCCTCCTCTCATACATATATGACAGTGAGTTCGTGAATTATGCAGGATATTCAAAACCTTGTTCAAGTTCGTTCTAAGAGCACACAGCTAGCTATGAAGCATGGTCAGACCAAATTTGTTGTCACAGCTTTTCTAACCTGACCCAAATGAGAGGGCTAGACTAACCTGCTGCATTCAGTACCCTGCAAACTCACATTTGCTTACTTCCAAGACAAACGTGCAAACTAAGAATACACATTAATAGCTTAAAGCTTTTTTTTTTTTTAAAAAAAAGTAAACCAGATAAAATTAGAGGAAAAGACCTATAGAAATAAGAGATGAGCACAGGGATCGTAGAGCTTGATTGTGAAATTGAAGCAGTATCTGCATAATGTTTTGCAATATTCAGGAGATCCACAAAATACTGTGTTGCTAAATATACTGTTGGGAAGTATCATCCTTCCTGTGTGAAGGAACATGACTTCCATTCTTCCATGGTGTATAGTATTTTAGTATTGTGACTCCCAAACACGTCTCAGACAGTTAAATCTTATAAAATGAAGTGAAAAGTAACCAAATTTCTTATCCCTTCAGATACATAAGGCGATCTTTCCCATCACAGCCTTTTCAACATTCCATGTTAATAGCTTTACTATTGACTTGCAGTAACCTCAATGCCCCAAGAAACATAGATAAAATAATGCAAGTCCCCCCTCAGGACACATCCAGAGGGGAGATGTCCCCAGAGACCTACACTTTTTATTCTATGCTAAGAGATCAGCACAGTGATTTTTTCCCCACAGACCATCCAAACCCTGTGCTTACAGTACTGCCACCGACTCCCAGGGTTACCCGAGCCAGATGCTGGCCAGAAAGGGGACAAGAGTAAGGCAACAAATGTAGGGCTGTCTTACCTGGCTCTGCTCGGAGGGGCACTCATTCATCAGCCAGCCAGCACCAGCATCTCACAGCAGCAGTCAGAGTCAGACGCCACCATGCAAAGGGAAGATCCCCATCCAGAGAGGTAGGATACAAGCCTGGGAGGAGGGGACCCTTCGCTGTGAACAGGACTCCAGCTCCAGAGATGTGAGGTCAGTGAGAGGCAGCAAACAGAGCCGAGAGCTGCTCCACTCCTCCTCTCACACTGTAGCACATCTCTCACTGCCAAGTACACACGCTGCCTGCACAGGAGCTGTGTGCCTTGTTAACCCTCTTCTGGCTGTAGGGCACAAAGCAGGAGCTCCCCTCTTAGGGGATCTTCCTTTCCAATGCATCCTCAGTGCCATTCCTGTAGAAACTCGTCTCCCAGGTCAGGTGGAATTTTGCAAGGCAACCTAAAAGAGATTTAAAGGAATGATAATGAGGCTGTAAACCCAACAACTCCCCCACACATAACAGCTAAACAGCTGCAGATGTGGAAACTACAAGTAAGACCTAGTATCATCAGAACGAGGGTCTGCCATGGAACGAAGGTGTGTAGAGAAGCTGAACCCCACATTGTTACCTAACAGAGCACTGGGGCTGGAAACAAAGCGCTTTGAATTGTGCTGTGGAGGGCTCTGAATGTTTATACTTCCTCCACTTACGCATGGATTTAGAGAGGGGCAGGTTTTGTGTACCCATATCCCCCCACCTGCAGCAAAACTAGAAGTATTCTGTGGGAGTTTAAGTATTTGTTTCCAGCATCAAAAAGGTTAGGGCACTAGGATTGCATACCTGACAAGTGTGACATACAGAAAACACAGATACTGAAGCAGATCAGGTTAACAGGTAATCAGGTTTGTTCTAGCATTAAATCACCCAAGTAGAGCATACCACTCACGTGCCATATGAAGCTCATACCTGTGATATGTGATCCTCTTCTGGATCACATTTACTTCACTTTTGCACTTCATTTTAATTCAATAGCCAGGGACCATTTTTTCCCTCTTTAACAACACACCCTAGGGATTTGGACACCTCACCAACTGTAATCAAGTTGAAATCTCTTGGATACCTGTGCCTTTTTACCGCAGTCCAGTACAGCATCTAATACAAGAGCTCCAGTTCCATCAGAAACACTATCCATCCCACCCTGTGGCAAATGCCAGGTCTCTGGGGTCAGGCTGACTTGTACAATCTATGTCGGAGAAAGGTGGTGTGGTATGCTGTTTTTAGCAGGTTGATACAGCCCACCATAAGCCAAGATTAAGTGTTAGAATAAAAGTAGCACATTTCCTTAAGAACATTTATTCTTAGAACCAGACTGCTAATGGACCGTGGTCAGAGAAGTGAAGTGTAGCTTTGAGTACAGGGTAGAAGGCAGATTATCAAAAAAATCTTCCCCAAACAAAACCCAGTGATCTCTCCTACCTACACCCTTCCCCACCACCACCACCACCGTCTAACTCAGGGCGCTGAGCTCCTATACCATTTCTTCTGTAAGCAAACCTCAGCCATTGGCAAACTCCAGTGTTTGTTCTCTAAAATCTGAGCATACATGTGACTGGATGCAATCACATTTTGCAAGGATGTTAACAGGCTGTAACCAAAGAGCAGCATTCAGGGGAACGGCCTTACCTAGTGTGAAAGACTACTGCGGCAGCCAGACAGGACTGCCGTCAGGGACTAAAAGTTTGTCTACGCTGCAGAACAGACACCCAGGTTATCTCAGCTAGCAGACGCAATGGAAGCAGGGAGCAGCAGGGTGCACTAGCCTACTCAGCATGTCCCACGCTGCACAGCTGGGCTGCTTGGCTGATGTACACAGCAGCATACGCAGAGCAAGGAAAAGTAGTTATCTCCCAGTTCCTTCAGGTGGAAGAAACACTCTCCCACTACCCCCAGCATCAAAGTCTCCCTCACACAGAGGCTACAGCTTGTGTATTTTTCTGATCTAATACAAAACAGCAGCATTATACACGCGGAGACACACTGCGCTCTGGTTACCACTGGGTTGTGAAAACATTTATATACAAGTTAGCTGAAGTTCTCTAACAGGCATCACAGCCACCTCCCCGCAACTTTAGCTAACTGCTTCTCCAGAAGATGGTCCTCCTTTGTTACTGTCACATCTGGCCTAACTCTGTACAGGGAATATTTTACATCTGCTCACTATTATACTAGAATATTATTTACCTAAGTTGGACTCTATGATCCTTGTGGGTCCCTTGCATCTTGGAATATTTGGAATATTCTGTGATTCTATAAAGTACCAATATTCCACAGAACACAGCCATCCTCTGACCTCTCAGTGAACAAACTTTTCACTTTGCCTATGATTCTTACTAGCTATGCATAAGCAGGCACAGAACCAAAGGCACTGCTCTTCAGCTCATGGAGCATACACAATGTGCATGAGTAAAGTACTGTTCCCTAACTATGCAGTTCTGCAGGCTGACACCACAAGCAAAGTGAGCAGTACTCTGTCTGAAAAAGACCATCCAGGCATTCTGTAATCTGAACACTGTAATCAGTGTCTGAGGTTAGCCAACCTGGACTTGGAAACTTCTGTTCTCAGAAGCCAAAAATGTCAGGGATACAGCTGCTATTCAAATACAGCCACTACTCAAACTAGTTGCTTGTGTTATCTTTGTCTCTCCTGCTTTGAGTGCTCGTCTATAAAAAGCAAAGCTCACCCCTTCCAGAAGCCTGCTACTCCACACATCACCTGATGTCTCAGAAAAGCATCCTTGAAAACAGAGCTGTCAAAGCACAGCTTAAAATATTCTTAGAACAAGAAAGTTACACAGGGTTTTCCACAGAAGCCAAGATGGTGACTTTTGAAGGTAAACAAGAAGATAACAGTACCAAAAAACATGCTCCCTACACTTAGGGTAATTATGCAGTTGGACATCAGGCATCCCCCTGCTTATTTTCAGATAGAAATCCACATTCTGTTTCCTCGCGAAGAGAAAGAATGTGTGCCCCTACAGCCAGCTCTACCATTTTACCTCCCACAGGCTCTAATCTCCCTTCTGCAAGCTGAGAGTCAGCACAAAGCTAATCCAGTGCTTCAGAGAATGGAATTTGACCTCAGAGACTTACAGGGATATTGATAAGCTGCAAAAGAAATGCAGTTTTACAAAGGAAAAATAAAACACTAAAAAGAGCCCACCTAGACATTGGATTAAGCCTGTGGTTGCACAACAGGTTCCTATTTATTCCCGTCTAAATATGATTATTTTCTGCTAAGACTTGACTCAAGGGCAAAACCAACATTTCAGTTTTGCCACGCATCCCATTTCTGACACAAGACCAATAGTCAAATACTGCTTGACTGCTACAGTATTTTTTCTCTGGGCAGTCAGGCAGCTCCAAGCTTTGCTCCTAGATAAGCCACAGGACAATCTCAGCACTTCTGTAGCATTCTCTGCTTACAAAATATTTGAGTTGTATCCCTTCAAGGCAGATCACCACCATCCCAGATAGAGAAAGCAAAGCGGAAGTGCAATGAGAACTTGGGAAAAAAAAAAAACACCTACAATACAGAACTCTGTTACTATACAGCTTGGCTTTTTGCATACATCTCTATTGCAGGAATGTATCTTCACTTCTATCCTGAACAGAATAGAGAAAGCAGGTAGCTCAGGACTGCAGGTACAACTCCTGAATTGTTCACAAATGTAATAGGCTCCATCCACCTATGAAATGCACCAGGACTAGCTTTTACTTTTTTGGTGGCAATACAATAAGAAAAGCCAAAAAGACCTTGTTCTTACTCACAAGTCCTTGGAGGAAACTTGAAAGGGAGGTTTGGCCTTTCTATTCCAAGAAAAAAAATGGAGCAGTGAAATTTATTCCCCCTCAAAGCTAGAATGTGAACCACTTACCAATAAGCATGAGCAGGGAGAAAGGAAATCAGATTACTTAAAGGTAGGAAATAAGTAGAAATTGAACAGTTTCTGGTGTTGTGCAAGGCAGCTGGAGTACCAGCAACTTCAGCTAGACCACATTACCTGAACTTACACCACTCAAGACACCTTACCCAGAAGAAAGAATGATCAAGCTGACCACAGGGTTGAATTTATACTTTTGTCAGTAATAAGCTGTACATAAACGTGAAAGTTTCTTCGGGAAACAGTTGTGTTGTTGTTGTTTTTTTTTTTTTTTCTTTTAAGATACAGTGTTCCAGAAGCAGGTCCTAGCTTTTCACCTCATTTCCCCTCATGGTCCATCCCTCCCTCCCCATATGACCAAACCAGTTTTGAATCAAGGCATTGGATGGGTAACTCGGAAGCTAAAAGGCATCTCAATACCTTTGAGTGCTGAAGAGGAGAAATGAAAGCACACGTGTACTACAAAAAATTTTTAAAACAGAAGAATTCTATTACTCTAGATCACTTCCGTGAAGAGTTCTTGGCCTACAAGCCATTTACACCATAAGAACTTGACATTCCTCAAGCCATGGATGTCAGGCCAGATTAGATACTTATGCTAGATATTTTTCTTTCTTCTGTTTCCAGTTGAATTCTCCTGACAGAAGTGCTCAACTGTAGGTGCTACGTTTCTTACAGTGAACCGTTGCATCCTACTCTTAACTCCTGTTTACTTCAGAAAACCCATTTACAAAAGGAACAAAAGTAATGTGATGCAAAGAAATGCTATAGTCTGAGAAGCTGCAGTTGTCACTAACAACAGGAGTGGGCAAAACAGACCTGGTAGCAACAACCACGCTAGCTTTGAGCTTCCTTTCCTCAGGAAAGAATCCTATTATCTAAGCCTTGCATGCAGTAAAATCACTCTGTAGGCTGTATTTGGCAGTTCTGGCAGAGCTACGTAACAATGAACTTTCCAGCTATCAGTTCCTGTTGCAATCCCTAACAGTTTGATAAGGAGAAGAAAGAAAGATATTAAGACAATCAAGTCCTTGACAGGCTGACATGGCCCTTTGAAATGATAAAACAGCTTATTTATTGACCCTCAGCGTTTGATACCATAGGTGAATAGCAAAAAAAAAAAAATGAAATACCATTTTGCAATTTCATTTAGGTATGGTGATTCTGTAGATGTAGGTAATACATGCAAGTAGTTTAAAACTTAGAGCTAAATTAAGTGCCTTTCAACTTTAACTTTCCCCTTAGAAGGTTTTTCTAGTTACGTTAATGCTACTGTTTGACTTCAGTGAATTACCTCATACGCTCAGTACCCTTTTCACCCATTCTCATTTCCTGACACACTAGGCTATGCTAGACTTGAGGACTAAACACATTGAGTGCAATACAGCCAGAGCTTCACAACACCTACAGCAGTAAGTGCACTTGCAACTGACACATCTCAGGGAAAAAGACCCCATCTCCAACAAGTTAAATGCTGGCAGACACCAAAACCCAATAATCCTAATTGTGTGCAAACACGTCAGAACTTTGGCAGGTGTAGCACTAATTCCAACCTTGCAATTTTTTTTATAAGACAAGTCAGAACAAAGTTCTGTACAAATAAATCCCTGACACAGATCAGAAATTCAGCGCACAAGCTTGGAGCAGAAAGTTGGTTCCATTTATAGAAGCTCATGTGCATTGAGGGTAGTGTGTAACTGCTGCTAACCTTAAGGCAGAGTCAGGAGCTGCTCCCTCTTGGGCCAGGATCTATGTTATCTGCCAGGGAAGCAGTGGCCACTGTTAGAGATTTCCATTTGAAAGGCCGGAGGCCAGGCCCATGTCTTTCTGCATACAGGGAGTTGCAGCATCTTCAGGACACTCCCTCCCCCTCCCATCCAAATGGTCATTACCATCGAGGCCAAGACAAACACAAAGCCAACTGATTACATTAAAGACAAAGACAGCAATAACATACCAGAGATAAAAGTTCATGAGGAAGACAGTGGCCTAGAGGCTTCTTTCAAGAACAAGGTATTTAATAATGAATGCAAGAGTAATAGGTCTCTCAATCCCAAGGGCAGACATTTAGGAAAGAGTAGGTTTGAACCCATTTTATTAGTCATTTAGCATATTCACAATAATTATTCCATACTAAAAACAAGCTTCCACTAAAAGATGCATTACCCAAATTCAGCTCTTGAATTTCCCCCTTCTTTTTCCCCCCCATATGCACACATTCTTCCAGAAGATTTTAAAAGCAGCAAGCAAAGAACAACAAAGCCAGTATAAAATCCCCAGTATAACAAGGGCATCAGTCCTGCTAAACAGCTCCTCTTTAAAATCATTAATGAGAAAGCTTCTAATTTGATGCTGTAAGGAAAAAAAAAAATCACATTGAGCATATGGGGAGAGCATCTGCCTTCGAAGCTCAAACTTTCCTAGTCTTTCTGGAACGCGAGTAACTAGAATAAATGTGGCCCAGCCTGACCTTGGGAGCACAGAATACTACTGACTGTCACTGGTTTACGTGGAGATGCCAAAGCCCAAGCCACCACACTTAATAAAACCCCTTGTGCCTTGAACTCCAAGACATGTTTAGACAGCAACAACCATCAGGTGCCCCAAGCTTCAGCATGTCTCCTATAAATTCAGGGCTTTTGACACCTAGGCAAACAAAGTCAGCCCCCCCTGCACTACAAAGGCAGCACTACACTTTCATTTTAGGATCCCACAATGAAACTGGAGGAATGCAGCCACCAAGTTGGAGCTACTCCTGCATCTGCAGTGAAGTCACTGAAACAGCTTATGCTTTCAGCTCCTGTGGCCTCTGACATTGGGATATGGATTTAAATAAACATGCCTTCTCCAAACAGATTCACAAAATTTAAATATTTGCATCTTAAAATAGCTAGGCAGCAAGGGATTTTTAGGTCTGACTTAAGCATCTATTTTTATTGCCCAAATTATAATCCAAGAACACCAACTGGGATTTTGACAGTCACCAGAAGATCAATTACTTCAGCATAAATTTGGAGACTTGCAGAGTTATAAGAACAGTTCATCACTTCCATGCCCTGCTAGAACATTTCTTCCATTAAAAAACTTAGCTACACAGGTATGCATGTATAGGACATGTGATGAGAAAGCTTTATTGGAAAACTAATCCACTCTTCCTTCATGAGATCCCATTTACATCTTAAACTGCAACTACTCACCTTTATCTGACCAGAAGGAACCCTATAGCTGTAAAGCAAATTCCAGTTCCAGAGAGTAACCAGGAGAAGCCCAGTTACTGCTATTAAATGCATTAATCTATGGAATCAGATTTACAACACCTGTAAATTTTGCACCAGTAACTTGCCAGTTTCCAGAAACACAGGCAAAGAAAGGAACCTACCTATGATGTAGCACCAGGGTTGAGACAAAAGCTCTCCTCAAGCACTATTAGTCAGAAAACTGACATTTAATTGCAAGGCATGGTCACAAGCAAGCCCCCTCGCCCAGCCTCTGGCCTGCAGACTTCTCACACCCTTTGTCCTCCCTATTTACATTACCACACCCAAGCCAAATGGCACAACAGATGCACAGAAGACCTCATATCAGACATGAACTATCCTCATTTTCAAGGGCCCACTCTTCCCACAACCCTACGGGTACTACCTCACACTCTGCTTCAGTAGACAAGAAAAAGCCAGCCGCGAGGAGCAGATTTATAGCAGCAGAGACAGCCTGGAGGTACCAGGGATCCAAGGGAGGACAAAAACTGCAGCAGAAAGATTATTTACTGGTCAGAACCCAGAAAACTCAAGACTTAAACCCATGCTGCCTGACGCCCAACAGCAAGGATCCTAAGTTCTCCTTTATTCCCTCATTTTGCCTAACAAACTGAAGCCACGGCCTCAGCAGACAGCCCTCTGACAGCCCCCATAGGACAAACCAGAAAAAGCATTTCCATCCCCAGATGGTGCCACACACACTCCTATGTCTTCCTTTTGCTCAAATTCCCTGTTGCTTTGCATAAGTATTTACCAAGTGAAGAACCCCCCTGTTTTTCTGTCATCGTTGCTACATCACTCAATATCCAACTGAGTGCCAAGCTATCTTACCCAAGGTAAGAGTGAGGAAAAAGACTTCCTTTACACCAATTTCCTTCCAAGCCTCCCATTCCACAAGTGCCTTAGCAAGCCCCACAGAGCACCCACTGTTTCAGAGCACAGGCAGAGGAGACGGGTGGCTGTGCAAGGTAAGAGGAAAAAAAAGCATTCATATAGACCTGTTACTTCTTGAAGTCAGAGCTGCTATTGCCACTGGAAAGCATCCAGAAAGGAAATCATCCATTCTAAGGGAAAGGTTACTTTAAGCTAGATGTAAGGTAAATGACTTGCTCTGCCACCTGGGGGGCCTTGTCAATCAGAAATAGAGTTCAACTGAATTCCTAATCTCATCCTTTAGCTGCTAGGTCATGTTGCTACGAGCTTTTAACTTCTTGCAATTCACCTAATAGAGCTGTGTCCAGCCAGGGAACAGATCAGAACTAAAGTGCAACTGTTCCCTTTTATCCCCATTGGAAGAAAGGTAATAAAAATTTCCAGATTAGAAAAGGAAAGTTTCTTCTCTGACTGCCTTCCACTGATGCAGAGAGAAAAATAATAAGCCTAAGAATGGAACTCTGGACAAACAGAGGTGATTTTGGTCATGGAACCCAAGCCCTCATCAAGCACCTACCAATTATCAACAGTTTTCAAGTCCTGACACTAAATTGGCTCATGTGTTTGGCAGGCAAATTTAGCTCAGCTAGGAAAACATGCAGCTTATATGCATTTTATCTTAGCAAGAGACAGTGCTCAGTCATGCCTTTTCTGTCACCTCATGTCATTGTGGTGACAGTATGAGCTTTCTAATTATGCCTCAAATCAGCAGTAAAACTCAATCTGCTTCCATTAGGCAAGAGCAAATTTCTTCTTTCAGGGCTAGAAGCAGATTCAGGATGCTGCTACGTGAATCAAAAGCCAGTCCCTTTGGTGTTTCTCAGTAGGATTACTTAAACTTAGGCAAACTGCAAGATAGGATGACATGTTCTTTTCTGACCATCATTTCCATATGGATTGTCTTTTCCATTCTTCTCTGATAAGAGACACTTGTTGGGTAATAGCAGGTAGTTTCAAAACTCACTTCTGTAACCAGCAAAACTGGAAATGGCTTAGAAAGCAAATAAGTCTAACTCTACGGCTGGATTCCAATATTCAAACAGGCAAAAAGCAAAATGAAAGGCTTTCCAGCATTTATCACAGAGCAAAGCAGTAGAATTTTTAGTGAATGCGATTATTTATGTAATATTTAAAACATACCAAAAAGTAGATGAGAAGACCAAAGACCAGAAGGCAGCCAAACAGCCTCCTGAGAATCCATAGCTCTCTAAAGTAACTGATCCCCTTAAAAATTGAATTGCTTGCACAAAATTCTCTGCAACCCACTTCTTGTTTTTGCTTGTCTGTTCATCCACCTGTTAAGCATTAAAAGTTCACCAAGCTCAGAGCACCAAGCACAAAGGGCCACTGGTCACCTTGGGGACTCTGCACAGCTTCTCAACAGCACTCTGAAGCCTTCAAGAGAACAGTGAATTTAAGAATGACCCCCCCAGTTCCTGTTTTAAAGCAACTTTTGTAGCTTTCTGATAACATACAAAGTTTAAGGTGGGATTTAAGATAAAAATCAGCCTGGTTTCTAAGCTCAGTTATAAAGCCCTCAGGGAACAGTTTGTAGAACTGTCCTTAGATTACAAAGAGAACATAATGAAAATTGGTCAATAAACTTTCGTGATTCTCTCTTCTTTATGTTGTCTTAAAAACATTAGCGGCCTTGGCAGGAGGTTTTATACCTAACAAATGAAGCAGTTGCTGTTGTTGCAAACAAACATCCCTGTGAGACATACAGTGGAAAATCACCATCCTTTGACTTTCTGAACTCTTAGTAACTGGGAGAAAGTTAGAGGCATGTTAGCCTTTGTTCCAAGGAGAGCCAGAGGTCTACTCGGCTCTTAACACAATATTACCAAGAACAAACAGCCCAGTGTAATACCAAGTTTACCTCTTCCAGGGATAAAGATCATTTCAGTAACAAGTTAGTATAAAATCTGAAGATTCCACTAATCAGATGAGAGAAGTCTTTCTATGGAAGAACTGAGAGGGAAACCCCTCGCTTGCCTGAATGTGTAAGCTGGAGAAATCTGGCAGACAGTTCTCTTCAGTCTCCAGGATAATGCAGAGTTTGACTTTTAAACTCTCCCACAGAAGAAAAAAGCACACAAATCCATTATTCCCATACTAACCAGACTAACCCTTCTGCATTAGAAGATCTAGATCCAGATCATCTGAAACACACCTGGTCCAAGACTTGGATTGTTCACCCGTTTGCTGAATAGAAAGTGAATATTTCATAGTTTCCTGGGGTAGGACGTTTTAGCCTGTTGAACAGCAAAGTAAAATATTCATAGCACTCATTCTGTGCAAGATCTCTCAGCAAACATTCTGGGGGAGGAAAAAGATGCAGTGGCATTTGTCTATATTCCACTGCAGCACAACAAATTCATTCAGCAGAAGCAAAGCAAAAGTAAAAGTAACACAGGATGTGTTAGCAACTTTTTATTTACCCTATACTTAATTATATTGCTAGGCTACGTTAATGATATTTGTATACAACTTTTAGGTCAAACGGTTTAAAAGAGGCCATTTTCTAAGGCAAAATGCTCTGAAATATCAGAAGTGGGAACCGTCTATAGAGATGCCGAGAGTAAAGACGATCAGACTTCTTGCTGTGGTTCATTGTTTTTCCAGTATGTCCTTGTTTGCAGCTTTCATGCTTTGGGGGATACTGAGCAGCTTCCTGACACTCAGGATGGTTAGGAACAAAAATAAAAACGTGTCTCCAAGAACTGAAAAATAGGAAGTCCTCAAGCCAGTCTCCCGTAGATGTAGGGAAAAATAATAGGAGATTTTGAGCCTTCGGTGGTCAGGTGTAGTTAAGGCCAGCAGCACATCACCCATTTTGACTACTGAGGGGTTATGACGCTCCAGGTCTGCCAGACAGGAACAATCAAATTTACTTCTAGTACTCTGGCAAGTTATGGACCTTCATACGAAGGCTTCATGCCAAACCATTCTATTTATAGCTACAGGCTTTATATCAAATATAGAAGGATTTTTTTTCCTAGTAGCATCCAGACTCATGTTCCTGCTGCAGTCTTTGTTTATTACACAACCACAACCAGCGCATTCCCAGAGGCTAAATTTTTCATTTTATATAAGGCAGTAGCAGATGTAGCCCCAAAGCTGAGAATAGGGGAGGAGGAACTCTTATTATATAAAGCGAGAGCACACAATACCCTGACAGTTTTCTGTCATAAGGCATCAACCCTTCTAGCCTCCTTCAGTAAATCCATGCCTGATTTAAGCCTGTTTACAGACCATAAGAGTTTTGCTTCATAAGCCACAACGTTGCACTGTTCAAAACTGGGAGGCAAGAGAGGCACCGCAAACAAAAGGGCCTCGAGGGAAGCACTGTCCTTACAATACCAAGATCTTAACGTAAAAGCTAAGTGAGCTGGAGACCCATACCACAGCACAGGCTTATCGCACAGAAGGGAGGTTGTGTCTTCTCCCCTGGGAGCCAAGCAGCATTTGTGATCCTCAGCTGTCAGATGGCACAGCCACACTGTGTTCAGAAGCTGCCACCCAGAGGTGGCTGCCAATGTGCATAACAGGTTTGAGCTGTTTCTACCAAATACTTTGGGATCACATTTAGGTGACTGGATCAAAAACCAAGCTCATCACTTCCCCCCCAAATCCCTCCTCTGTTTTCAGATCTGCTGATGTTGGGCCTCATTTGTCGTCTTCTTGACCATGAAAAGCCTGCTGTCAGAGCAGTTAAGGATCTGTTCTCTCAAATCTTACCCCATATCTGAGGGGTGCTCCAGTTCATTTCATTTGTTTGAGTCCATGCTTTTCCAGCCTGGAGAGTGACTGTTTTCTCATATACTGGGCTGCAGAAATTGGTGTGCTCTTTCATGCTAACCCTGAGAGCCACCCAATTTCAGAGCAAGCCTTTGACTTCATTTCCATCAAGAGCACACGCTGCCTTACATGTTCAATCAGCATTTTCAAGTAGTTAGCAATTCAAAATGCACTTTGAAAGGCAGGCTGATTGCTACTGAGAACACTGATTACTGTAAATCCTCTGCTCTCTAGGGATGCCAGCAGGACACTGCTAACTGTCAACTGCCAAGCTAGAATTCAGGACTAAATACCAGAAACTAGCAGAATGGAGAAGGGAATATCAAGGAACAGAGGCAGCATACCACTTAGGACAGGAGCATGATGCTATAAATACGAACTCACACCACTGTACAGGCATGCATGCATTCCTGCATGAAGTATTTGCTGAATGTTTTAACTGACACTATTTAGACCATCTTCAGAAATGAACGCCATTGCTCAACTAAAGATGTCAAAGCACTTCAAGTTTAGCTTAACATGACAAAGCATAGCCTCTTATACCACTGCTTTTATCCGTACAGGAAAAAGAAAACAATTTTAAGAACAGTCTTTTCATTGTAAGGGGTCTAACATACCTTGGTTTTAAATCAGGCTGACCATCCTTCCCACAGCTCATAGTCCCCACACACCCTCCTACACTTCATGTAGCTTTCAGCAGAAAAAAACAACATGCCTCAGGAAACCTTGCTATATATTGCATACATTCATTTGTTGGCATGAAGCTCCTTTGCATGGTAGGATGCCCTGTCCCTACCAACCATACACAGCACATCCAGACTAGATTTTAATTGGCATTGCCTAATGAGCACCTTCCAGTTTCAATTCTTCTTTAGCGTTAAGCTAAATACTAAGCTTCCCAGACAGCCTTACACAAAGGACTTTCACCTGAAAACATCAAATAACTACATGAGATGATGTTAATTGCACCACTCCTGGTTTCTCATTTTGCCTTTAGGAGATTCTGCTAGCACCAGTAATGGATAAGAGCATACACAGGTATTTACAAGGAACACCGCTAGGACACCACTGTGACATCTGTGAACAGATGAAGTAACCATCTGTTTTCTATACAATCTCTTATATCGCTCCTAGTACCTGCCAAAATTTGTGCTTAGAGAAATAATTGCTGTATGAGCAGATATACCCACAGACCATCCTGGTTTTGCCAGTGTACAGAATCCAACATGCAGAACATTGTCCACCAACACAACATGAAAGAAATACAACATAAAGTCAGGATTCACAGGTTTTATTTCAAACTCCCTATTCAAATACTAACCTAGGCCGAGCTATCACGTCATAAAAATCACGACCTTAAAGAAATTTGCTGTGGAAAGCAAAAGAGCATGCTTATAACTGAAGTGCAAAATAAGTAAAAGAACTAGGGAAAAACATTAGGCTTTTATTATTTTAAAAAAATATCAGGGGCATTTTTTTCCTCTGCTTGTCCTGCATAGCAAGTTCTTTGTCTTCTGGACCAACTTAGTCAAAATAAACAGCTTCAATACTGCTCTTCCCTTTACCCCACAACACACAGCTGCTTCCAGACATTTTGTTTACCAGGGTGCACTCAGCAGATGCAGCAATAACTGAAAGTGAACTCAAAATGGAAAAGCTCAGCAAGGGCTCCATCTGCTGGGACACGGGACAGGCCTTCGGCTCTGGTGGGACTGCATCCCAACGGAGGTTAGGAGCCTGGAAGGTAGTTTAGGTTCCTTTGTAAATTTACGTGATTGATGCCTGCATTCAGCAAGTTCATACAGCTGCAAATCCCAAATAGACATCCAGATAAGACAAACTAGATGTTCTGTACTTATGCATGTGTTTGAGTAGAGCTCAAAGCCTTTTTCATCTTTTGATCTGCTAGAATCAAACGATCTACGCTTCCCAGGGCATTGAGCTGAGAGTAAAAGTAAAGCAGGCAAGTGTGGCTTCCAGTCTTGGCTAAGAGCTAGGTGTGAACGGAGGCTTCAGCTTTAAAGCAGAGCAAAACATCTCCTAGCCAGCTAGCCTCCTTGGTTTTGTTCGACTTCATACTTCCACATCCTCATAGCATTTGTAGTTTCTATGCTAAGTATGTTTTCTGATGGGCCCAGATCCCAGTCAGGCAGTGCTTGTTCTACATAAAGATAATCATTGCTAACATGTAAAAACTGTTGGCAGTCTCCCCCAGGAATGTTTTTTATGAAATGAAAACAGAAGGGATGTTTCTAGTCTGCAGGCAGCCCACAAGCTCATTTTACACACACTTGTTTCTTGTGACAGAAGTCTCGTATTTCAGTGGCAGCATGAACTAATAAGCAGGCATTTCCAGCCCTCTAAATTAAGGGGTTTCTTTGCAAGTTTCTGTAAAAATTCAGTTAACAAAAGCGCAATAACATTTCAGCATTTATTTTCCTCTTTAGAACCAGGCTACTCTACAGTGAAACAGTGGGAAAAACACAGAATTACAAAGAAAATACTAAAAAGGTATTATGTCTAGAATTAAAACTCTCATGCCATGAACTCATTTAATTAGCGTCTTTTACAGCAAGAACAAGGTTAGCACATATAACAACTTATAGATTTGTACTGCCTTTCTGCAGGAGAACCAGAGATTCAGCTTGCAAAAAAATCCATAAATATACCACATTCCCAGCACACAAGAGGCTCGTTCCTAGTGAGACATAGGTAGATTCCTAACAAACTAAAGAAAGACTAGCTTTAATAAAAAGATGGCAGCCATTTTATGGAATTAAAGCATTTTTTCTAATATTTTATTCTTCACAAAAATTAAGGACACCTAGTCACAGTGTCCACAAGTAGGAGGATACTTTTTTTTTTTTTACCAAAGTAGAATATCAGAAATCCACGCAACTTCCCTGTGCTCTATTAACAGATTTGCTTTTTTCTGCCTATCACTGTCACAAGATATCACAGCACATAACTATTTTTGTTGATGCTGCAGGCCAAAGAAACCAAGTGTTCTCCCTGCCACCCACCATCCTTTGAAAACACACCAGATCTTCACTAAGAAAAAAAAGGTATAACTAAGTAATTTTTTGTAGGACATGCGGACAGCACAGAAGATTAAATGACCTCATTCTTCTGAACACCTCTCATCAACGTGGCTAAGTGGAATGATTACAGGACAGCCCCAGCTGTCAGAAATCTCAAAGATTTCCATAAAGCTGCTACTTCAGCACTCAGTCTCAGATAGATACCAGCTTTAACTACAATAGTCAACCTATGAGCCAAGCCCTTTCAAATCTTGAGTAAAGGAACAGTAAGTTACTAAGATTTGCAATGAATGAGCTGTTGTTGGCACTATAGTTCTTTGATATATGACAGAGGCATCCACAAATTCAAAGCTACGATTCCCTGCTTTTAAAAGTGCAAATTAAATCCGAACATGCCTTCCTTTACTGCAGCAAGAAGTTGGAAACAGCTAGGTGGCAACTAAGTGTACGAAGTTTGTTAACCAGGAAATTGTTGCTAGGTAAGGCTGTGTAATGGTAAGCAGAATAAGTAGAACACTGGCAGAGGCAAATACCAGCCTCCCAAAGGCAGTGGAAATATGCTCCCTGATTTCCAGCCCCATCCAGTCTGATGGGCCCACCATTTCACAGCCCACTGTCCTCCCTATCCCACTAGGTGGCATCATTACTAAAAGAATAAGAGCCTGGAAATTCATTTCACAATCTAATAACCGATAGCCCAAGACAGAAACCTGAGCTTTTACTGCACAGTTTGAAAGCACATTTTCCAGAAAGAATGGCTTTTCATTGCCAAGTTTCCCTCTAGCCCAACATAGAGGAAAAATAAAAGTCAGGGACAATCTGTTTGGTATTTGTAGAGCATCTAATGTCAATGTGCACGGTTCTGAGTGAGGCTCTCCAAAGCTTCTGTAACACAAATAACATTCAGCTATCCCCTTCCATCTAATAGACAGGGCAGAGACACATGGAGGCTTGCTTCAGAATATTTTTTAGTTTGAACAGCTACTGTCTGGACTGTATTTGTAATAAATCTGTCTGACATACCCTCGAGCTTTCATCTTGTTGTGCATCTTCTCTCCAGTCCTAATTTTCATAACAATAGCATCAACAGTAGCATTCTCTCCCATCGGTTTCATTGGTTTTGACATATGCCTCAATATTTAATGACTAGAATATTGTTCTCCCTCTCTAGGTCCCTTGTTCCATCTTCATTTCAAGGTAGAAGTCTCAGATTTTTCCTACTCCACCTCAGAATGATAAACACGTTCTGACTTTGCTTGAAAATGCTGAGCCCAGCAACTGCTGAGAAGTGTTGCATTCTTGTTTGACTCCGTGATAGATGTATACTTCTCGTTAGCAAAAAAAGAATATAATATCATTTTTCCCCCCTTTCTTGTGGTAGCAATTTAATAAACACTCCTAGGAATGTCAGTAGCCACGAAGTATATACTGTGGGCATGTAAAGAAGGCAAAAGTTATATCCACTACAGATGTCTAGCTAGGGATAAGACTCTGAGGCCTACATTCCCTGCGTAGGCCCTAGAATGAAGTAGCGAATTGAGTTGAGCTATAAGATCCATGAATATCTTTCTGTAAAAGTCAAATAGGTAGAATCATCCCATGTTATGCTGTCTCAGCAACTCCAGAGTTCAGCCTAGCCATGCTAACACCTTTGAATCAACTTGTATCTTCAAAATCCTCAAGTAACACAAGGATGAAATCAAAGTCCTTGTTAACATCAGTTCTTATCTTGATCTCACTTACCCAAGCACAGTGTGCAAGTGGCACCTACGTTTTAGGTGATTTCCTCAATAAAACACAAAAAACATGAAGCTGGACAGAAGAGTGTATTCCTAAATACAAAGCTTGTCTTACTGCTAGATAAATCGATATGAGAAATTGTCTTAAGTATGTAGAGATGTGCTAGCAGAGCTTTACTCTTTCCTTGGGTAAAGAATGTTAACTAGAATGGTAGAAATGGCAGCGATCAGTCCACAGAAAATTGAAGGTGAGATCCTTGGCAGGAACAGGTGATATACTAAGCTAGATTATCTACTAACCAACAGTGCTTTATGTATTTCTAATATCAGCTTCTAACATCTCAACTGAAATTTGAGAAACTGTATTTGGACAAAATTCAGCTTAAGGTCCAGCTCTGTTGGAAGATGATAGTCAGGATGAAAAATTTCTAGTGTTTCCTGCAGAGCACAAAAGCCACAAAAATCATGGGTTTCTGCTGCTAAAGATCACCCTGTCCTTCTCTAAGATCATTGTAATCAATGTGACAGAGGGGAATCTGAAACGAGGAGACATTTTCTACTTCACTGTGCAAAACACAAAGTAGGAATGAGTTGCATTCCCAAACTACCAGCAATCACAAGCATCTTATCAAGTGAAGGAAAAAAATTAGAGGAAAACACTACGTTGTGTGGTATGTACACACATGCAAATGGCAGCAGCCCTCCAAAAGAAGGTGAATACGCCTTCCTGCCAGAGGAATGACACAACAGACCCAAAGTTTATTCTTACTTTTTCCCCCAGTTTAAGATTTTCCTCTTCAAATATTAATGTCACATAACGCATGCAAATCTTCACCCATCTCATATCTTCCCCCCTCAAAGCAGGCTATGAACCCCTCTAGTGCACTGTTCTCATTTCTCCTCCCCATCATTTTCCAATTTACCTTTTTCCTGAGCTCCTGTGGAAAATAGAGTTCATTAACAGACCAAAATTGTCCAGAAAAGGGACTGCTCCATGTACATATTGTAGTTTCTGCTCTGTAAACATTAATCGAGCAAGAAACATGAAACTGTAGTCCTCCTTTCACAAATGGGAGACCTAGGGCATTGCTCTTCAGAAGGTCCCATTCAAATGCCACCCAGTGTTGTTAGTACTCTTGAGATAACAAAACCTCAGTGGTTGTAGAGAGAGCTAGCATGACCAAGAGTTATACAAGAGGAAGGTGGGGCTCACCTAGAAGCTTCAGTAAGAGTTCATCCAGTCAGCTGCATTTTGTTTCTTTTGCTTTTAAGCTCTTGATTAAAATTGCTGAGAGATACATGGGGATGACGACAGCTTCTGGTTCTGTTAGCGTACTGAAACAAGGAAAAAAAAAAGAAGCCTCCTCCCTGTAACCAAAGCTAGAATTAAGAAAATGAAATTCTAATCAAAACATCCAATAGAGCCACACAATGTTGTCAGGTAGCGCTGGTCAACACAGTATTTACACCACATGACTTCGTAGCCTTCACTGCCATTCTCAAATTCACAATCTGTTTAACAACTACTTTCTGGAAGAGAAAGCCATTTCAGCTCTTATACCTTTCACTCTAGAAACCCAACTCCTTTAGAAAATTAAGGCAGATATTTGTTTACATGATGCATCTTCTTTATCCTTGCAATTTGCTCCTCCATCTGACCCTAGGGCTTAAAATCAGCACTCTGCTTCTGGGAAGAAATTAACATCCAGTCACCAAGGTTCCAAGATGTAGAAGCTGCAGGATGAACAGGAATGTCGACGGCATCTGCCCAATTAGAGGCACTAATCCTAACAGAGCATGGTCTGTGAATTATTCAATAAACAACATTTTTCTTTCCTTTTTGCAGTTCAATTTCGAAAAAAAACACAGTACAAGGGAAGCATCTGTCTCATTATCCGTAACAACTTACATGTCTGCCTGAAACACATTGTCCTTCAGCAGGCTTCTGGATACATTCAAAAGAGAATGCAGACCTTCAGCACTCAGATGTTAAGGGACAGCTCGCAGCCCATGTAGCCATGTAAGAAGCACACCAGCCCAGAGGACTAAGCAAGCATCATGAAATCCAGCGCTTGAGGTACTAATCCTACCTTTAGTTCACATCACAACAATGACATTACACTTTTATCAGCAGCCTCATTCAAGTCTATCTCCTGTCTTGCTTCTCTTAATGGCTTTAATCCCCTTTCTTCCTTTCAGAAGAGATCTTGTCATTCAACTGTAGGGAGGGTAGTGTCAAATCTGCTGCCATGTTATGCTGAGAAATAGATATATTGAGGGCCACAGAGCAGTCAATCTACAATCTTGAAGGATAAACTACTATCAAGATAAATAGAGTATCAGTCAACAGAACAGGCAACAAAACACTTGACAGCCTTACCTTGACAGTGCAGAGAAGAATTCTGCATTGTAAAGCTAGTTTCTGATTCTCAAAGATCAGCAATGTTTGCTGCTGCCTCTACATCAAGCTTTACACCCCTCGATGTTCCCTCCCACCCATCCCCCACAGTCCAAAGGTAAAAAAAAAAGTTTCAAATCACTATAATGGAACTGTCTGGGAAGTAATAAGGGCTCCTTGTAAAGATAAAAGGAAGAATATACTGCTGTCCTTGACTTATTTCACATACGCTTGTCCTTATTTCACATACACTGAGAAAATAGCACTGATTTTTGACACAGAGAGCTGTTGCTCCCTAGCCTCCAACTACTCAGCATTACTTCCTGAACTCCTTGAAGCTGCAGCTCAAGTGAGGCAAGGTACGGGCAAGCTCACAGCAAACAGCTAAGTATCAGTGAAGCCTCCACTTAGAGATGAGGAAACAAAGTACAGGACAGGAAAAGGAAAAGTGGCCTGATAAGCTGAGAAGATACTAGCACATTCATAATTGCTTCTGCAGGAGAAAGTTGTTTCAGTAGAAGGAAACTAGGCCCCCAACACAGTCTACACTGCCTAGAAGGCTCTAGCAAGCACTTCAGCTTCTCTGCAACCTTTGTCTGCCTACCCTGGCCAGCAGAGCAGCTGTGGAACCCACCAAAGGAACACTATTGCTCTAGATCTCCTTCCCTTTTGTAGGAGGCAAAAACAAAGCAAGGATTCACAACTGTACGGTTACTCAGTAAACGACCAGGTCCCCCCTGCTAGACACAGGTCAGATGGCTTTTTTCACCCATCTGTTAAACCAGAATTACCCCTCTGTAGGTAACTATAGCGGTATCAGCAATTGAGCAGCTGATTTCCCCAAGAGATGAACTTCTCCATTATCTCATTGTTTTTCTCCTCAGTATGAATGATGGGATACAGCACAAGAAAAAGCTAAATCCGTCTGCTCTGTAAGTGCCAGAACTTGCTTCCCCAGCCGGTGACAGTCAGACCACCCAGCAGCTCCCTGCTCAGAAACAGCAGGGCACAGCTTCCACAATTTATGTTCCAAAGAGCTTTTTGCTTTATCTCCTAGACATGTTATTTTGTCTTCAGTTCCAGACACAGAGTGTACTTACAAAAATATTTAAGTTTGAAAACATTTCCATTAGCTAGTTTTCTTCTTTTCTTTTTGAAGGTCAGTCATAAATAATTCAGAGCTTCCTACTGAAGGAACATATAAGGCCCACCATTACATGCACCAGAGTTAAAGGACCAACTTCCCATTAACAGAAAATTATAGATGTGGTAATCTGTGTTATTACATATATTGTATCAACTTAAGGACAGGTATAATGCAGGACTAAGTACAAAGTCACATGAGGTACTCCAAGGAATTCAGTCACAGTAATGCACAGGCATACTATATCCTGTAACACACAGGATGTTGATAGGCCACTTTATCTAAACTTGTAGTTATATGCATAACTAAGCATATAATGACTCATTAAAGCCTAAGACTGTTTATGATTTCTGACATTTCACAGAAACAATGACATGGGATGGTAGATAAAACATTGAGCCATATACTTCTAAGAAACAGTCATGAATGGACAAGCTGAAAATAGTAGGTTTTTATCTTCCAATTTCCCCAGCTCCCTTGAGCTTATTTTTTCAGCCATCAAACACTGTGAGGCAGATACGGCCTGTGGCTCAAGCGATCTCTAAATCACTCCTTGCAAAAAGTTGGGATGGTGTAAAGGAGAAGGTCATGCTGTGCTTGCCTGGTTCCTACACTCAGCCACTGAACTTCACTACCAGTCAGCATCACACAAAATACTGCAACTTCTGGATTTCTGCTCTGACCACATTCAGTTGTTCCATCTTCAGATTTTATCTTCCACAAGGCAGAGAGAACATTCTTGTGTATGGCCACAACTAGTACAGGGCTCCTAAGCAGCCTTACAACAGTGGAATAGAATAGAACAAATACAAAATAAGGAAAATGCTGATGCTTCACAAATATTACCATCCTCACCAGGACACATGTACACAGCCTTCACCTGCCTTAGCTCTCAGCAGCTGTCCTCTCTGGGGGAGGCTGGACAGGTGATTAAAAACCATTTGTGTTTGGGACACAGTCAAAGTAACAGCATGGCTCGCATTGCTATCACTTTACAACCTGTTTACAAGTCTCTCATTAATTCTCAGAATAACACATTGTGACAGCTTGTTTAAAAGTTCAGTAAAACATTTATAACAAAACAAACGAAACCATAGGTCCAACAGGAAAGAACTGATTCCTGCCTCCCCTCTGACAAACTTCCTATCCTCAGGTTACCAAACTTAGAGGAAATAATTAGAAGCCGAAAGAACAATTATAGTGACATCAGAGGAGAAACTACATCAAAGAGCGAGAACCTAAACCTCAACTCTCCCGTGTTTTCTGAACTGTGTTGCCTAGGAATTCCAATAAATGCGAATACCCTCTGCACTCAGTTTCCAGCTAGAAAGGACAAGTTAAGTGATATAGCTAGCTGCAATGTATCTGAGCCAACAGTTTTCCTTCAAAAGGAGGCAGTATTACTGAAATCTGAATGTTTCATGGGATCAGTGTCAATTACTTAATTCCGGTCCACCAACAGAATGCAAGTAACGTAGGGATGGAAGCAAAACGTCAGATGTCATTCCAAAAGTCAGTGTTTCTCATTTATTCTGATTATTTTTACTTGAAAAAAAATCAGTGACTAAATAGTAAAACTTCAAAGTGAGATCACTAAAAGTTTTTTTTACAATAACAAACAAAACTTAAATTCATCTTTCAGTTCGCACAGGCTTTTAGCAGCTCGTTTCTATGTAGAATTATTTCTTCCTTTAACATGGCTGTTGATCATGGAATGGAAGTTACAGTCCTAGGCTAAGAATACCTCACATTAAGAAAACCCACCTGCATAGCCAGATGAAATTAGAAGTTGAGGCAGAAAAGACATTTCACAAGCTATTTCAAGCTTTGGTTTGGAACCAACATAAACTGAAAGCAAAATGTGTAGCAGGTAGTAGAGGTCTATGAGCCAGAATAACTCACTTTGAACATTCCTCTGTTTCAGTAATCCAAAGCTGAAAGCATCCAAAAACAAGTTGGCTCCATCTAGTTCCTGTCCAGATGCAAGCAAGCAGATACTTTCTAAGGCACCATACACCGATTAATTCCCCCATTTGTAAACTGAACCCGTTATTATGCAAAGCCATTTCCTTCAAGCAATAAATACACAATTCCCTTTCTACCTACGGAGCCAAGACAGATTCTAAATTTTATGCCTTAAGCTAACAAATCTCTTCGGTTAGAGGTTTAATAATTTGTTTTACTTTGCCTAAGAAAGCACTAGCAGGAGGTGGGGAGGGAAGAATACTGCTTCCTAGACGCCAATTTACACACAACTTCAAAGCGGCTGTCTGAAAGCTGACATTAAGCATGACCTGGTTTCAACGCCAGTTTAGGTTCCCAAGCACTGCAGCCTAAGATCTGAATGTCTCCCATCACAGTCTAAAATGAGTTGCATCGCTTTGCAATCACAGAGGCCTAAGCGTATGAGTAACTATCACTACACAGCTGACATAACAGTAACTGGTTAAAACACAGTATTTTCATTGCTTGCTTCAAGTCCTAAGACTGCATCTTACCCAAGTTAGTCTGCAAGGTTGATTAATTCCATGAAATGTATTGCCATGACAAAGTACACAAGCGTTGCCCAAGACAGATCTGTCATGTATCCGTTAGAAGCAGGAAGTGAATCACCTAAAGTTGGGATATGCTTTCCCATAGCATCTATTCCTCATCTGATGGCAGGCTATTAAATGACGTGATACCAAGAATTAGCTTGCGTACAGGATACACGTAGTGCATTTGAATCTAACATACAGAAGAAGGCGCAGCTGGTAACCCAGAAAGGGTTAGCAGAAGGAGCTAACCACTGAACAGTTTTCCCCTTGTGCACCCGAATGACAACAGAGGGAAAATCCTATTGTGTTCCTGGCAAAGGCACCGTGTTCTAAATGACTAAACCTGCATGTAAGTGAACATCTTCAGCTAACAGCGTTCAAATGAGATTTCTCCCCAAAGCTGCTTCTGATTTCCATTTCTATCTTTAACCTCATTGTCCTTCCCACCACTTTTAAAAATATTTTGTATTTTATCTTAGTTGCAGAAATTTAGTTTGGAGCTTTTCCAGGTTGGAGCCTTCAAGTCCCTGTCAGCAGAAGCCTGAGAGTTAGAGAGAAATTTGCAAAAATCTGACACCTGCCACTTTCCATTGAGCTTTGGGTGGAAAATGTCCCTGGCTTCTTCCATTTTTAATGTCAAACTCAGCCTGGCGGAAGAGATTACCTCCAGGTAAAGTCATTCAGAACAGGAGTTTGTGTCTGCCAAGCCCCTCCTCTTTCATCACCCCACTGATGCACCAGAACAGCAGTGTGTGTTTTGGCTGAGTGTTGCTTTTTCAGTGGCAACCTTCTATAGGGGAGGTACATGCAGTCTGTGTACAGGCAGAATCGCTGCCTCTCAGATTTTATGTCTGAAGCGAGGAATCTAATGACATCTGAATGAAAATTTTCCTCTGCAGAAACAGAGCAGGCTGTCTCTTTTGTGAATCTTACATGATAAAAATCAGGTTATTTCAAGAGGCTGAAAGAGAAGCCAAAAGTTAGCAGTGGGGGAACCTTCAGCTTCCCAGATACTTAACAGCCCTCAGATGTCTTCCAGAGGAGAGAATCTCAGCCAGAGAAAGTTTTGTTCCAAAGTCTTTGGGACTACACATTTTAGTTTTTTCCAGCCTGAGCTGCATCTTCACCAAGTGAAAAACCTCCTCCCATGCTATCAGCACTTCCAGAGCATTTCTGTGCTGCAAATAGGAAAGAAACAAGCATTAAGGCTACAAGAGTTAAGAGCCAGAAAACCAATGGGCATATTTAGCAGTAGTATGGAAGCTGGTCAGGTTTAGATTTGAAAGCATATTGGTTAGAAATTAATCATTATAACACTTAGATTTCCCACCCCCCCCAATTCTGAGATCAAGATCTGTACCTAGTAGAGAAGGTACTACATGGAAGAACTACATGGAAGAATCATTCCTGATTTTCCTCCAGGCCTTCTCCAGCCTGAAGTCAAGGCATTCAGATCTGCCAGCCAGCTATCTCCAACACCAAGATGCCCAATGGAGAGGCTTAGGGAACTCTTACACATACGGATGTTACCCACTGAGCTTAATGGATTCCTTTAGTACAAAGTAGACTCTTTTTTTTAAGTCCTATCTTCAGAAACCTGCTTCAAGTGTCATTTTGAGCTGAATATTATAACCTGAATGTTCTAAAATAGAAGGAAATAAAAGCAAAAGATGTCATTCTTTCCTCACTAATACCATAAGATACTGATGCTCTTTATTTATTGATGGAGAGCTCTCACTCCAGCCTAGCAATTTCAACATCTTCATGAATATTTCTGTGTGCACAGGAAGGAAGTTCTTACGCTTCTGTCCTTACTACTGGGACCATGAAAATTTGTTTCCTCAGAGACTCTAGGCTATTGTAGTTCAGCTTTCAAGAAGCCTGAACAAAGCCAGCTTGTCTATATGTTTTCCTTAAACTAAAACTCCTTGCAACTGACAAAAATCCTGTTTCAGGTAGCCAAGAATACCTTGGAAAAAGCTTACTCATTTAATAACATGATTAATACATGGTACAGTGCATGCATTAAACCTCTTCCAGATATTTAAAGCCATACCTTCTTCCAAGACGAGTCACAGAAGGGCGAAAAGGACAAGCAAAATTCAATTAAGAAAAATCAGCTCTGTTCACTGAAAGCAACACAGCAACAGTCTAGCACAGACAGGTTAAGGAACATGCAGTCCTGCAATCCAGAGGCAACATCCACCAAAATACCTTGACCTTTCAAAGAAAAGCATCACCCCCATTGTCATTGTAGGGTCCCGTGGCCTGTCTCTCTCTCGTCTATGTTCAGCGTTTCCTATCACTTCTCAAAAGTCTTTTGGGCCTTTGGGTTTAAAAGGCTTTGATTTGTGCAACTGGGACTGTCAGAAAAGGTTTGTTAAGTGAGCAGTAAACCTTTCAAGGTGTCTTTAGCCATACAGAGACAGTGTCAGAGCATCGGTGACCATGCTGGCATTTTAATAAGAACTGAAAGAACGGGTCTTGGAACCTTCAATTCTTACAGCTCACATTAAATTAGTAATATACATTAAATGATTATCCTAGATGGCATTACTTAAACATAACCTCACAGGACATTTGCCTCAAGCAAACTGCAACAGAAAACCTGAGCGATTATGCACCTCATATGCATGAGTGTACAACAACATGTTTGCACATCTAGGTGTGCCAAGGCAAGTTCACAGGCTTCAACAGTTTTTGAAGCATACAGACACATAGGGCACAAACCCAAACCTATTAAGAATGCATACTGTACCCACACCATAGGCAAATGCCAGCTATTATGACCCTAAAAAGCATGCAGCCTTGAAACCATCTTAAATCTGTGGTCTCCTTCAAACACAATCCATGCATTTGAGCCTGTCAGAACAGTTGCACACTGCACAATATTGATACAATAGCTGAATAGCAATAAACAGAATATTTCAGCAATGTGATTGGGCTACTCCAACCAAGAGAAAAATATGCCAGTCTAGCCAGTAAGATATCAAGACAGCAACAAACAGTCATTAAAACTGGATATTGAACAAATTCAACAGAAGCATGCACGCTTCAGCATTCATATTATTGTTGGGAGTTCCTAATCTTGACTCCATGGAACGATATGCTCAGTGTGGCATTGGCAAACAAGGGATTTTTCCAAATGGCTTTGTAAATGTTTCTTGCAGCACTGGATACCTAATGAAATTATTCTGACACTGAGTTTAGAAGATTTGACTGTTGAGAAGGAAAACACAACTCAAGTGCAACAATTGTAAAAACAAAGGAAGAAACATTATGCTCAACCAAAACACACACAGCCTACAAATAGCAGACTTTATCTTATGATGTCAAATGGCTTAAAATACGTTCTAAGTTCAAAAAGACCATTTTCAGATGTATTTATGGAGCCGTACACCACTGCACAAGTTAACAGCTCAGTGCCTCTCAGAGAAGAAACAGAACAGAATCCAGTACTGTGGGTGCTCAAATGCAATGCAGTCAACAACAACATCATGCAATTCCAGTTTATTGCTTCATATTGGTTATCCTTGAATAAATAGGCTTTTAAGTTTCCACATACTCTAAGTGAACTCTGTATTAGTAAGGACTAAACCAAAAGCCCCAGGGACAGAAAGCTTCTGCCTGACCCCTACTTGCAACTGATTGGCTGCCATTCAAAACCACATTACCCCCATGTCATCTTCACTTCACAGTATTTTTTAAACCCAGACCTAGAAAAAAATGTTTTTAAGACTAAGCCCACAAGTCTCCACTGATTATTTTAACTTCAGCCTTTTTACCCCTGCTGTGACAGGTCATTGTAACAATATGTGGGGTTAGTGCACCCACTAAGCAGTTGGGTTAAGTTTTCAGATTTATTTCCTGTGGTCCTGAAAACAGCTGCTGCATGATGTCACAAATTTTTGCCAATTCAGTTAGGTATTTAACAGTAGCCAAAAGTTCCATTTTACACATGTCATGGTCCCTAATGACAAGATTAATAGTTGAGAGAAATTTCTAAGATAAGCTGCTTCGTTTCCATCTCTGGTTTGGTACAAGCCTTCCCTTTTCCTTTGGGTCACAAAAGATCTTACCCAATTGTTAAACACTTGTATGGGACTCTGCTGCTAACAAATTGGTGGCAGCTGTAAAGGAGCAGAAGTGAAGATAGCGTGGAAGCAGAAATAGTGACCGTTTTGGCATTGAAACGACCTGCTGCTCCCCCTTCTCCCCTTCACCAAGGGTGAGTAAATGCGAAGTACAAGACAAGCAGACTGTGGTTTGGGACTAGCAGTTTGCCTCAGCATAGCTATTCCTAGATTGCCCTGTCAACTGTATTCAGCCCCTTGAAGTTCACTGTCAAGGATTCATAAACGCATATAAAGGAAAATTTACAAAGCGTTCTCCCCCCCAACATGCACACACTTTTTTAAAAAAAAATATTTCTTTCTCAAGTCAGCTCTTCTAACTAATCTCTTCTAATACTGAGGGGAAAACTTTCTAGCCCAAACTGTCAACATTCTGCTAACCAAGATCAATGGAAGACCTGCTTTTATGCAGGCAGACAGCAATACTGTGTTATACAAGCTACATCATACGATGGAAGCAGTCAAGAATGTAAGCTTCAGTCTAGTTGTTTATTAACAAAAGAGAGCGTAAAAGGGCTGAAGTACATGGACAAATGTTACCTGAAAGCAATTCAGAAGCAGTATAGTACGTTAGAATAGCTTGCTATTCTAGAGCATACAATTTTTAAAAGGCAGTACTGATATTCAAAGTGTTAAAAGAAAGCTCACCTTCAACATTTCCATTTTAAAAAGTCTTAAACATTTGTTCCTTGAGTAAGAGAAACTCCTTAATATTTCCGCAAGTCAGGCCTAACCTTTGCTATTCTTTATGGAGACCTTTGAAGAAGAAAATTTCTAGAGTCCAAATGGTGCTTATGATAAACCTTCTTATCTCCAATCCACTTGAGGAATAAAAGACACTGGAATGGAGAAAATAGACGCAGGAAACTCTAGAAGTCTATTTATGAGTACTACAGGACCATGATTTCAAGTCAGCAAAAAAAAAAAATAAATCTGTTTTACAGTATTGACTTTTTATCAGTTCAATTAAACTAAACATTATTGCTTTGTTTTGCTTCTAAGGATCTGAGCAAATTTTGGATTCACGTTGTTTTATCCATCCCTGAAAGAACTTACACTCAGAATTAACACCATACTCTATACTGCGATAGTACTTAGCAAACAGATTTCTGTTTTACATTCTACAATATCTGAAGGCTCCAGCTGAAACTGAGTTTGGTAGGAGCTGCACAGCTACTGTGCTGTGTAAAAATGGTAAAAGATAAAAAAAAAAAGGGGGGGGGGGTGGCAGTGTGCTGAATATCACTTAAGAGGTCAGTAGCAGGTCTAGCTTAAAAGCTTAGTGATATCTATCAACTGCAATGTGCCAACGTACTTGCTATCCCTACTCCAGGGCAGCAGCTATCTACTGGGAAGAGAAAAAACAAGAGCTGTATACCTGTCTTCCTCCATTAATAGCTTCACAAATGCAGGAGTTTCTCCTGTGAAGAGCCATGCCAACACAAAAAAGCCCTATCAAAACTCAAATATTAACACACAGAAGAGTTGTTTTAAAAATAAACCAGAACTATGTAAGCCTTCCTAGGCAAAGGCATAGGCAGAACACAACATGATCAATCTCACTCAATCCTTCTCTAGCATTTTTTCCTATACTACATTTATTTCAAAGTTGACTGTGTGTTCAAACCACGCCCCTACTCACAGAAATTGTACTTAATCCAGAGGTATAACATAAGAAAAGAGTTCTCTTATAGATATTAATTTAAAAACTAACATCCTACTACTTAGTAATAGACTCACATTGCCATGATTAAGATTTCATTGGTTTCCTAGGCATAGTTGTATTTTATTTATTGTTATTTACTTACCTTTTCTAGTTTATAGAAGAGCTACTTACACATTACCTATAGCATTATGATAAGATATATCACATATCTCTACATCTTTGATCTTTGTTGGCTCAGGCAAGTCAATAACAAAAATAAAATCCTTCCAACTTCTTATTTTAAAGAAAACAATTTAAGAAAAACTCTTTACCTTGAAAGCATTTCCTAAACAAATTAAACATTATATAAAAAAATATTTAAAGAAATAACATTTTAATTACTTTGCACTATAAACAACTGTTCCTTTCTTCCTTTTCTTATATGTCACTTCCACTTGCTTTTTTTCTAGCCAGCTTGCTTATACTTTCTATTAACATAAATACGTATATGTTAAAATACACATCAAAGCTAAATACATAAATATATGAAAGCACTTACAAACAGATAAACACTTAAAAGTAAAATTCACCTTAATTCTTCAAATATCCTTCTCTCCTGCTTTTCTAAGTTGTGTTCTGACCATCCTTTTTCATCTCATAGGCTTCACACCTGTGGATAGTAAATACAATTTACTTGCCAATTATCCAATCCACTGATGGGAAATTAAGGCATGGTGTTTCACTGGCAGATGTTTCAGAGGAACCTGAATAAAATCCAGCATGCCTTATATATATGTATTTATTTTTCTTAGTTAGAAGCGGGAAATGAACTGTGAAGGTAAAGAGGGGTTATTGCTTGCTATGGTGTTTTTCTGTTCAACTAGGTTTTCTTATGGTCTTTGAGTTTAGGTGATGTTATTTGTCCTAGGAAAGTTTGTTAAATGTACGGCTTAGAAGCAGAAGCTCTCTGTTATTAGAGTATTTTTGATTTTTTTGGTGTTAATAACAATGAAACCTTGTTGATATGGACCTATTTTATCCTTTACTTTAAAGTCAATGATGGTAATATAAGTAGTTCATGTTGTGCTCAGCTGCTGGCCACCTTGCTATCAATATAAAGCTAATTAAGCTTAAATTAGTGTTTTTCTGTATGAAAACCCTTCTTTTCTGCTCAGCTAAACGTTAAATTTAGTTATAGGCTCACATAGGTAAGACTATCTAAATAGTAATAAGCGTGTGTTCATGTGAAAAGAATAAATAAGTAAATGTTGGAGCGATAAATTGTGTGGCCTGAGATGTTTCAAAAATAGCTAGAGGTTGAAGAAGCTTTCTGGTTGCTTATCAGTCAGAGATGCACCTACTGACAGCGAGTGCTAAGGCTTGTTGAAGTGACACTTCTCACCAATACTAAATGACTAATGGTGCTTTTATGATCAATTATTGAAGCCTGCATAAGAGGTGGGGACTCTTAAACAACTAGTTTGTAAGTAAATATCTGAGTACTGACGTGGTATGAAGCAACTTTTTTAACGTCAGACTATTGTGAAAAGAAGCTTACGGGAAGGATTTTATTTTCTGCCCTAGTATTCTTTCTTATCTGTTTTGAGGTTTGCTACTTGGAGCCTGGTTTGCCTGTGTGGCTTGCCTTTCCTTTGGTGAAGCGTATTTTTGTACTTGGTAAAGCTTCAAAGCCAGAAGCTGAACACAGCATAGCTTTGCTCTGGAGTTTCAAAGTGCCTTTCTGGACACCCTTATGGATGAGCACTGTCTGTCTACTGGCTGTCTCAATAAATTGTTTAAATCACTTAAGCTGTATGTGGGAAGCTTATACTGGGAGTCTTGGAGAACAGACTGAAAGAATCAATACAAGAGAGTGGCTGAGTAGTGATAGCATTTGCTCCTGCTACGTAATAACACTCCTAGAGGAAGAGGTAGAAAAGAAAGGTGATAGTAGAGCTGGTTTCTTTACTTTTCTTGAATGTCTAAGCAGGACTTATTCTGTTCTTGCTTCAGAAGAGAATGCTTTTCCTTCTGGTTTCCTTTAGGTGGTAGGGGTGTTAGAGCTGCTGCTGGCTGCGTGCAGCACCTCTTGACCCTGGGAAGACAGCACGTGGCCCTGCAGTGGAGGGGGCAGCTGCACCTCAAGGGGTTATTTCCCTAGAGTTAGGGGTAACCAGGTGAAAAGAATAATCCAGTGTTTTTTTATATAAAAAAAAAAGGTTAGGAGAGGGTCCATCCACATCCTTCAACCAGTACAGGAATGAGCTAGCAAGAGCTGGGCAGTGGTGCCAGTGCACTCTCTGGACTCACTGCACTGCATCCCCAGTGGAGCCAGTGCACTCTCTGGACTCACTGCAGTGCATTCCCAGTGCTGACAGTGTACTCTCTGGACTCACTGCACTGCATCCCCAGTGGTGCCAGTGCACTCTCAGGACTCACTGCAGTGCATCGCCAGTGGTGCCAGTGGACTCTCCGGAGTCACTGCACTGCATCCCCTGTTGTGCCAGTGCACTCTCTGCACTCACTGCACTGCATCCACTGTGGTGCCAGTGCACTCTCTGGACTCACTGCACTGCATCCCCAGTGGTGCCAGTGCACTCTCTGGACACACTGCAGTGCATCCCCAGTGGTGCCAGTGCACTCTCTGGACACACTGCAGTGCATCCCCAGTGGTGCCAGTGCACTCTCTGGACACACTGCAGTGCATCCCCAGTGGTGCCAGTGCACTCTCTGGACTCACTGCAGTGCATCCCCAGTGGTGCCAGTGCACTCTCTGGACACACTGCAGTGCATCCCCAGTGGTGCCAGTGCACTCTCTGAAGTCACTGCACTGCATCCCCAGTGGTGCCAGTGCACTCTCTGGATGTGCAGGTTTGAGGGAGCGTACTTTCCTGGTAGGATTGATGCAAATGTGAAAGGGGCTGAAACTGAGATGTCATTAGGGAAGACAAATGAAAAAGCTGGTGTGGGGCTTGTAGGGTTTCTACAAGTGTTTTGTGTACAGCTATTTTAATCTGGACCTACCCCAGACTTAAAAGCTGCGGCTTGTTAACAGCAGTACGGGAACCCTGGAAACAACTCTGTTTACTGAGTGTTTTTCCTTAATGCTTATGACAACAAACAGCAGTTTCTCTACTCCCCTGTTCTTTCTCCCTGCTGAGAAGCATATGATAGGTATCTTCCATGCTGTGCTAGCACTGTATAGGAACAGGTGAAGTCATTCATGAGCCTTCTAGAAGAATTACTGCCTTCTGGGGATTAAAAAAAAAAAAGTACCTGTTATAGATAAGACCTATGTAACCTCCAGGCAGTCAGCAAAGTCTTGAGAGAGGCTGTGCTGGTGTGAGAGGTATGGTTGTCCTTGTATGTATCTACACCAGCCCTTGCTAGCCTCTCTCTGGAGCTGTTACACAGACAAGCGAGATACCTTGCTGTAAGGGGTACGAACACCAGAGGGAGAATCCCCCCTGAACCCCAAAGCATATTTTTTTCTTGAGTAGCTTCCAGAAGGGACTGAATGTAATGAGAGAACAGGCTGTGGAGTGGCTCCTCTGAGAAGATGGAGGAGATTTGGCATGCATGGTCTCCTCTCTAATCCTCAGCATCCTCCTCCCCTTCTGTGGGCATATTCCAAACATCCCAGCTCTGTGTTTCTGTGGAGGCTGGGCAGCAAGTGTAGGGTTTCACCACTTCTCTCTGTCTTGGTTCGTGCTGCATTGATTCAATTAAAGCAAAGCGGCGTGCTGGGTATTCACAGCATAGCTTGGGACATCTTCTGTCAGACCTGTAATGCAGAGAGACAAGCTCGGTGTTGCTTGGCTTCTGGAAAGCGGAGGAAAGGATTAAATGCACTTTCCTCCATTGATTTGTGTTCTGCACTGAAAATCGATGATGCTCTCTCAGAGCCAGTCAACTGTTTGAAAGCAGGCAGCTTGTTTGGTCAAGGGTGTGGGAGATGCTCTGAAGGAATCCAGCTCCAATGCTATGGCAGAAGATGCAGATAAAGATGCTCTGTAGAAGCTGTTACGTTCACCTGTATTAGTTAAATACACTGTCTAAAATATTTTCTCACTGTTATAGATAACAGCTGTTTTGGAGAGGAGTTGGGTGTTTGTTTCTATCTGTGAGGCAGAGAGGGTCAAAGGATGCTGTTTAATGAAAGAGGATGTAGAAAGATAAATTTTATCCATGTTATTTCTCTCTAATGGTATTTACCTGAATTTCAAGCCCCACTTTGTCTGAGGTGGCAATGTTTCCCGTCTTCCAGTAAATGCTTGAAAAGCTTGTATGGTAATGAAGAGCCAAGATAATGAGGTCCCATAGAGCTTCTAAACGTAGTGCCTTCACTGTGGACTTAATAACAATGCTTTCATCCCTGGAGAGGGAGAGCAGCATGCTGTCCCTGCTTTTGCAGGGATATTCATTTAGAAACTAAATGTAGATGGTCTTGCCCAGGGAGCTACTGAGAGAGCCTGGGACTGAAGTCAGAGCTTGCAAGCTCCAAGCTGGCAACCTTGCATATGGCCTGCTTGTCCTCTCAGAGATATGTTCGTAAGTGCTCCTGAAGCAGAGGATTTTTATCTTCAAAGCTTTCCTTCAGTCCCAAGTTGCACAAGGTGGGTCAACTTGCTTTGCAAGCAGCTGTGCATTTTGGATGATGCTGTGTGAGTGTGCCTGTACTTAGAAAATGTACAGTTGCTGCTTGTATAGATGCACCTCAGCGTGTTTAAATCATCTAGCTAGGGTCCTGGGATTTGCAGTGTTGTGGCAGCACAGGTCAGCACAAGACAGCCACCCGAATGCTTACTCAGACACTTGGTTGGTTTTACAGCCCCCGTGGTGTTTGTGTTACTCTGTTGATATGCAGGTGGGCAAGCTGAAAGTGCTTTGCTTTTCGGAAAAGCAGATGTATCCCAGGGTATGTGGAAGTAAAGGTGTAAGCACGACCTGTATGTGTGAAGTGCTGTAGATCGGAGCAGTGGTACATATGTGCACATGTCAAACACTGCTTCCATGGCCTCGCTGTGAGCAGGAAGATTTAGAAATGTTAGCGAGGCATTTAAAAAGTTCGGTTCTGGCTGTTTCAGCTCTGTAGATGGTCAAAGCCATCTGTGAACTTGACTCTATTAAATTTGATCCTTCTTACGGAAAGTGAGAATTTTGTCTGAACTGCTGCAATGGCAGAAAATATGGTATATTTAAACTAGCTTTTTAAGCTTGCTTACTGACTGCGCTAGTGTGAGGCTTGAAGGGAGGCTGCTCGGGTTTAAAATGCCTTTGAGGGTATCCTTATGAATTTATCCAGAGGGGTCACTAAATGTAGATATATAATGTTTGCTTGATTTGGCCCTTTCTCTAGTTGGGAGAGAACCGACAAAATGTGTGATTAAGTGAGTTTTTAGGATTTTTCTTTCCTAGAAACTCAGATTTATTCAAAGAGAAAATAATAAACCAGACAGAAGAAATCCTTCCAGTAAGACTAAAAGCTTTAATTCTGTAGCTTACTATCTACAAAGATAGTGTACATAAAATGTATATACGTGAGTGTTTATAACTCCGCAGAGCATGTGTGCTTTTTCCGAGGGAGTCTGTCTCCAGCCCTTGAGTGACGAATCGGATTCTTTTTTCCATGCTGGATTTTACTGCCTCCAAACTTAACTGTTTTGACACTAGAGAAATCCTCTTGTTTCTCCCCCAAAGGTAAATATATATGTTACTGCTAGAAGTTAGCTTTACCTCACCCACATGACTGGTCTTCACTATTAATCCCAGCTGATGGTAGGGAGGGGCTCTTCTGGGAGGCAGCCATGTGGTGAACATTGAGCACAGTGTTTTCCCCTGCTTCTCTCCTTTTCTTTTCAGACATGCAAAATTGTTCTATGCTGCTGGAGATGTGAACTCCTTGCTGCACTGCCTCTCTCCTCGTCCGCAAACTCACGGGCCTGAATTACCAGCCGCAAATCTAAAAGCTCTCGCTGAATCTGGATGGAATATGGACAAGGAGATGAATAGCAGAAGGGAAGAAAGAGTGAAGTTGGTTATTTTTCTGGCACATGGATGCAATTACACTCGGTGCATTCCAGAGGCGTTCCTTTGAATCCTGTGCAGGTCTGCCTGCTGTTCCTGGGAGAAAGGAAGAAAAAGGGAGGAAAAGTCCCCCTCTTGCCTGGAGACGGAATGTCTGCACTTTCCATCCTCTTTTTAGGTAGGTTGGCGTTTTGGTGTTCGGTGTTTAATGTAACTTCCACGCGCCCTCTCTGCGCGACTGAAATTCATTTCTGATGAGCTAAACGGGTTTGCAAAGAAAAAACTTTTACGGAAAACTCCAATTTCAGTGTCCTTTGGTGCTTTTCTCGCTGCTTTGGTTATTAGCAGGTTGATGGCCAGAGACCTTTTAATATCTGGAATCGTTTTTTAGAAGTGGTGGTCAGACAGACTCCTTTAGGAATGTGTGTTTTTGTTTGAAAAGGGCAGCGCTTTTAGACAATGTACTAGTAAGGGGCTTGAACCTCTTTGACAAAACAAAATGAACAAAATGTCTTTGTTCCAAGCATAGTGTCAAATTTGTTAAACTGTTTTGCTTTGCTCGAGCCTTTAACATTCAGATTTTTAAAATGAAAAGGGGTTATTGTTTCCAATTGATGCCTCAGATTAAAAACAGATGTGTTGAAGTGCAAGAGGGAGGAGTTCAGGGGGAAAAGGATGGGAGAAGGGAGAAAGGGGGGAAAAACAAAAGAGACAGCACGAAACAGGGAGGGAAAAGGGCTGCTGAAAGAAAGGAAAGAAAATAGGTAGAGATTTCCTGTTGAATAGGAGTGAAGGAGAAGAAAACAGGAGAGGGAACAGTAAAAGAAGGGGGGGAGCGAAGGTAGAAGGGCTGAAAAGTGAGGTTTGTTAAATCCGTAGCCTATGGAGAAAGGGTTTGCAGCCCTGAGGTCTTTCAGGGGGGCTTGCCTACAAGAGTGACTAAGAAGCAGCCTGGGTATCTGTATCTCCAGAGGCACTGTAATGTGATGAGTGAGCTTCTGTCTCCATTCTGCTCACAAGGTAGTGCTGACAAGCAGACAGCTCTGAGATCTGGTGTGGTTGAATGAGGGCTGTGATTCCTGGGTCCTTCCGTCCCTCCAGAAACCTGCGTACAGGTGTGGAAGGGGTCAGGTCTTTGATTCCCATGGAAGAGTTGTGCCCCACATGGTGAGGGACTGATGTGGGTGGACACAGTTAAAACAGGTTTTAGATAGGGTCCTAAAAAGTAATGCTGTACAATACAGATCTGTTCTAGTCTCACAGGCGTGGGACATGAACTATCCCGCTTTACAGATGTCCAAAAGAAAGGCAGCATCTGTAGAGCTGCTGAATATATTATGGAAAAGGTTTTTGCTCTGGGAATTATTGTTAGCAAAGGCTTTATCTGTAGGAATGAGGGAACTTGAACATGGTGAAGAATCCATAGGGGAATGCAGGCAGCAGTTTGTCCCCCCTCACATCTGCACATTTACCTTGGCAATTTGTTTCTCCATGTGGTGGTGCTTAAAGAAGACTGAGATGAGGCACCAAGAACTGGATGAGCACCTGGGCTTCTGTTAGAGGTGCATGGGCTGAGTCTGCTGTGCAGAAATGGCTAATAAGTGGTTCTAAAAATTAGGAAACGGAAGGCAAGGTTGCCTACCTCATTAAGGAGGATGGATAACGGCAGTCTTTGATCCACCAACCCTCTTCAGAGGGTGTATCTTCTCACAGAGCCCCCATGATGAAAGCTTGGAACAAAAGGGATAAGCTGTTGCCACAGAAAAAGTGTGTTTGGCTGTAATGAAAATACAACTATCCTTTGGGTGACTATCACTAGTTTCATCTGTGGAGTGTAATGGGCTTTAATCGTTCCCATTTCTTTGGAATCAAGGGATCTCTGTAATGCTTGTAATGCATAAGCCCAAAAGAAATGACAATTCCTGCCCTGAAGAGCTTATGCATTTACCCATGAACTGAGGTCCTCACTCCCTGTGGGAGTTGTCCCAGCTGTGGCAAGGGGAGGATAACTGGCTTCCTAGAGCTCACAGCACAACCAAGAATGTTTTTTCTCCTTGTCATTGACCTGCCCCTAGACTTGCTTTTGCCGTACCTGTCTTGTCAACAGACAGCTTGATCTTTCTGCTCCAAGTCGAGCTTTACTTATCAACATTAGAAGCATGTTCTAGGGAAGAGGAATCATGGTAGTCCCTGTTCAGGGCTCCTGCTGGAGAGAAAACAAGGAGACTGAGCGGTCTGATTTGCTTGCTTGAGAACGTCTAATTGCTCCTGTATAGCAGAAGGGTGTAGAAGTGCCAGTGGCGGCTTGCTTTTTCTCACTGTTAAAGTGAAGGAGTAGTGTGGGAAGAAGTGTTTAGAGAAGCCACGTAAACCTTGAAGGTTGCCTCTTCTGGGTTTTGATTATTGTTAATGGTACGTGTATGCAGTCCTTGTCTTTTGCACTGTTTATCTCTGGGGCAAGTGAACAGCTGTGTGAGGAGGCAGCAAACAGGAGCCAATGACTAAAGGAGGCTGTTAAAACATGACAAGACTTTCCTGAACGTGGCCAAGAGCAAGACCATGCTTTTGTAGCAAAGGCTAGGTGAATGAAGCAGGAAGGAGTGTGGAGAGGATGGTGATGCATGCCAATTTTTGCCTACATGTAGTTGTGATGTCTGATTCTCATCTTGGTCCGTGGCTGGTCAAAATCTCGTTTTGAGCTTCAAATATAACAAACTATAATTTTAAAGATGAAAATGGAAGTTTCCAAGGGAAATTCCTGATTCTTCACTATGGAGTGTTTATTTCTCAGACAGTAAAAAATAATTAGTAAATATTTTTTTCATATGTTTTGCTTAATTGGTTTAAATTTTCAGGCTCTGGAAATCTCCTTTACCTTTTCCCATCTCCTAGTCCAAGTCAATTTTGAATATTTTTAATGAACCTTCTACTAAAGTAAAAGGAAATTTCATTTTCTTGTAATCAAATATGTTTGTGTGTAATATTTGTATGCCTGCTTCTACTCTGGTATTAGATTGTCTTCTCTTTTTGGCTGGTGCATGTGCTTTGCCCTTCAGAAGCTGGTGGGTTCGAGATCCAAAGGAGTAGACGTGCCAAACCAATGCAGCCATCCAGCTTTCTGGTGTCCTGCTGCTGACACTGAACCTTTGCCTTACAGCGTTAGGGGTTGCTCATCTCAGTGCCCTAATTGCTTAGATCTTGCTTCGTGAGCAGCGGGCAGCTGCTTGCCCACAGGAGTTCTTTTTGCACGGAGAAATGGTCAAGTCTGCTTTCAGACCTTCGCAGTTAGCTTCAACCTCAGTACCTGCAAAGATGTTTTCGTGGTTTCTTTAAATCTGACTAGCCAGCAGGACGTAAAGAATTCTGACCTCCAAGACCAAGCCCAGATGCCTTGGGAGCCAAGTCTTAACTACCTCTGCATATGGTGTCCTTGGGAAAAGGCAAAAGCAGGGTACAGTGATGTGTGATATAGGGAGACGTATGTGCTGTACCGAGGCTGATGGATGCAGGTGTACCTGGTGGCTCTGACTTGCATATTTAGTCTGCCTTATGGTAGTCTGATGTGCTCAGTGTATAAGAACTGGTGTATTGTGCAGAAGTGATTCTGCTGGAGTGGATGCAGCTGTAATGGCAAAAGTACCTTCTGTGTGGATGTAGCCGAGCTCTGCTCTGTAAGCTGAGGTCAATGGCTCTCTTACAGTGCTGTCCCAGGGGAACGCAGTTGCTGCACTGAACACCAAGACCTGATTGTCTCACTGTGCTGGGAAAGGTTATGGTGCAAATCCCTGTAGTGCTTGTTGGCATGAGCGATTGGGTCTGACAGCATGCGTTTGCCTAGGTATCCACCAGAATCCCAGCTTGAAAATCCTTGATGAAATGGAAGCTGCTCTGCAGCATTTGGCAGTGGCGGGTCGGCCTGGGGCTGTGCTTGTATACTGATTGACTTCTGAGACTTGCTTTTTCTCCTGCTGTAAGAGCACGGGCAACCTGCACAGTGCCTTGTCACACATCCTCGAGGCCCTTCTTAAAACCTTGCAACATTACACTCCAGCAAAGCCAAGAACTGCTGTGCTGTTATAAAAACCAGCACTCATCCCAGTGAGGTTACTGGGAAGCTTTTGTTGTGATAGAATGCTTCTGCCTGGAACCAGTAAAAAGCAAGGGAGGCTGTTTTAGGCAAAAAAAAAAATCAACTCCTCTTATTTCTGCTCCGTCTCTGGGTATTTCCCAAATTTCTGAGGTTACCAATATTGAACATACTTGCTATTTCCTGGTTTTCTCATGTCTTTTTCTGTTGTCTTTATTTGCCTCATGGTGTTCTTAGGTTAGAAGCTTGGTGGGGCAAGAATTTTGCCCCACATTTTTACAGCACTTAACAAAAATCCTTGGCTCAGGACTGAAGTACAAAAAGAAAATATGTAGCTGTGAACAGGGGTTCTGTACAGGATTTTGCCATGTGGATTTCATCTTTTCCTTCATTGGATTATGAAGGAATGCAGGTAATTATTCTTGGTTTATTTAGCTCAAGAGGAGGCTGTTCTCCCAATGACAACTTCAAATAATTGATAATTAATGTAATTGATTTTTCTTCATGAGAGGACTCTAGAAGCAGTCAACAAAACACCAGATGAAAGCAAGAACTGTTGGTGGTGTGAATTTACTTCTAGGAGAGGGCCGAGAGCTCTTTAGTACAACACTGCTCTAAGAAAACATAGGGAAAGAGCAAAGAAGCAGTGTGCCCATTTGGTGCTCCAGGGGGAATTCAAAGAAGCAAGACATAATTGAGTGAGTTGCTATCTGGCAGGATATCAGGGTTAACACTTCTTGTGAGACACTAAAATTCTTTTAAAGCCAGGGCTGGTTTGCATCAAATATTTTCTGTCAAGGCACTTCATAAAAGTGGCCTATTTTTCTCTAGTTCTGCTGTATTTTACATGAAATAGTTCAGATACGTAACATTTAAAATGCTTGGTTTTGGTTTGGGGGTTATTTTTATCCTTTGTTTTCTTCAGTTTAACCATAAGAAGGAAAAGGAGAAAAAAGGTAACCTTCCAGAGTGGGGAATAGCAGCGTGCCAAAGTTGAGTTGAAATACTGAAGATGGATTCATTTTTAATCATGAGAAACAGCGTGTGTGTGGGGAGGCAACTTTTCTGAATTTCCCATGCGAAACAACTGGTGTTTTGCCACTGTGCCCACACTGGGCCTTGTCTCCTCTCCGCAGAATTAGCGGTCTGTTTCTGTGGGGTACTCTGGCCCACTTCAGAAGGACATTTTGTGTAACAGCAGAGCGAGCTTCCCAGAAATGCTTGTCATTGCACAACGGGCTTGGAGATATCCCCATGTTTATCCTCTGGATCACAACAAATGCCCCTGTCTTCCTCAAGGCAAATACAGGGCTTTATAGGGAACTGAGCAGGTTTACAGTCTGCGACTTGTTTGAGTTTGTAGGAATTGCATGAAAGGAAATGTAAACAGTCACTCTGACAAAGTGTGTGTATTGGCAAAAATCTGCTTTCTGCGCCATGTGGCAAGGACCCTTGCACATAACGATTGCGAGTGTGTTTGGTACCAGTGCAGAGGGGGGTTGCAAGCTGCTTGCTGTGCCTCTTCTCTCCAGAAATGGTTCCCACAGCTTTAGTCAAAGTGTATTTTAGGTTTTCAGCTAAATTACTCCCCTCAGTTAGCCAAGGCAGGAGCATTGCTTGTGTATGTTGCACGCAGTGCAGATCTGCAATGGGCTTTATAATATGTGTGTAGAAGAAACTTGGTTCTTGTGCACTTAATATCGTGCATGTCTTGCTTGCACTCATCTGTTACAAAACAGAGGCTACTTTGGGTGCAGTGGGAAGTTGGTGGTGCCCTGTCTGGAAGATGACTGGGTCTCTTTTCCCCGAGCTCTTTCTTCATCTGTTTTTAGAAATGGTTAGTTTACAGAAGCAGCCCAGCAAAAAGCCAAGGGTGAACTCAGGTCATTGAGGTCTGTGAATAGATCCTCAAAGGACAGGGTAGTAGTAGATGCAGAAATAGTTGAGAGCAGGATGCACAGCAATGGAAAATGTGCCAAGTGATGGGAAGTGAATTCAACAGAGGAGGAAGGAAGATGCAACATTTCTATTTTTTGTTGCTCTCCTCTTCCTTTGATCTACTACTTCAGTATGTCTGAGTGGAATGACAAGGGAGCAGAGCTCTGCTACCACAGCCTACCTCTGCCAGCCTGGTCTCCAGACCTTGCCTGAAAAGTGCTTTCCACCTGGGCAGAACACAGCAGGTGTATGCAGGAGTGACTGGGAGCTCTGGCTGTGGGTTAGCAACCCAAAGTAGTCTTTTTCCCCAGAACCTCACTAGCTTCTGGAAAAAGCAACCAGAATATGTAAGGAGGATGGGTCCTGTCCTGCCTCAGCACAGCACCACTGCTAGGTTTCCTCAAACACCTTTTTCTGGTGTCTCAGCTTTTCCGTGTGAAGTGGAGGAGGGATTAATGTAAGGGAAATCTAACTTGTCTTTGCAACAAGTTTTCTCTGCTTGCAACAAGTTATGGTGAGGACTGAGCAATTGTGAAATGCACTGAAGCTGGTGAATGATGAGGAAAAAAAATCATGACAAGTCTTGCCTTCACCTGTTGCATCATCTTCTCTAGTGAAGTGTTTGACAGCTTAAAAAAAGGGGGAGGCAATTGTGCTCACTCAGCATTTCTCTTAATGGGCCAGACACAGATTCATGATGTCAGAGTTGCTGTCCTGCAAGAATCGATATACATTACAGAGGGTATTTTCAGCCTGGCTCTTCTCCCATGTAGCTGACATCCACGTTTCAGAGGCTGCAAAATGAGTATGAAGCCTTGGTGTGACTTGTTCCCAACTAACTGGGTGGAAAGGCCAAAGCTCAGCTTATTGCCTGCAGTTTAATTGCCTATGGTAGGAAAAGGTCAGTGGAATTTTTGTTGTGCTTAAAATACGCATTTGTAGAAGGAAGGCAGCTCTTCTGGAAACAGTCTTTCTGAAATAGAGTGTGCATAGTTAGAGGCAACTGTTGGCAACGACTTGACTGCGTGTGGTCTGCCATAACACGGCTCTGCTGCTTCTGTAGCATCCTTTGTGACAAATGCCATAAATACATAAAGCTCTGGGCAGCTAGTTTAGTCCAACCAGGTGATCCTGGGTAGAGAATATAGGAAGCCCACCTAGCAGAGGAGGAAACGAAGGCCCAGGTGGGTGCATTCTGCCCCACGACAACATAGCAGTACTGTTGCATGTTTTGAACCTTTGCAGCTCTGACTCAGTCATTTCCCTTTTTAGTATGCCCTAAAACATGGGAGGAGAGATCAGTGGCAAACAGCTGAATACATCAGCCATGACTTATCAAGCTGAGTGTCTTGAGCTGTCATCTGGAGAGACGAATTCTGAGGGATGGGAAGGTTTGACTTATTCCTACTTAGTAACAATGTAAGTGATTAGAAGAAATGGGATAATGGGTTTTAGAGCACCACTGTGCTGAGAAACTCCACTCATGATGTGAATGGCTATTACCAGAGGAGTCCTCACAAAAGAAACTGTGGGCTGCAGGTGTTTAGGCCATGAATGTCTTTTGTTTTCCACATGGGAGAGCAGAAAACAGTCTTGCTATCTAGCGCAAACCTGTTATTTTGTGTTGAGATGCTATGTAGAGCAGAACCCAGAAGCCAGCTATGCTACAAGTATTTGGGAGTCCCCTCATCCTTCGCTGTGGCTTTTGGAAAAGGGAACATTTGTAAATCTGTCTTAAAGCATATGCCCAACAGCACTCATTCAGAAGAGATGTTCCCTAAAATGCTGTAAATAGGAGCAGTGGCATAGTAACTGTGAAAACTGTGCGGTGTCTGTGGACTTGCCTCTGAGTAGTGTGCTTGCTGGAGTGTCTGAAGGTGAAAGAAAAGCACAGTTGGGAAACCAGCATTAGCGATGGCTGGGGAAGCATTGGGGGGGGGAGGTTTAAAGTAAGGACAGGGAATCTGGATGCAGTTATAGTTCATGGTGAATTGGATTGGATTGGATCCCACTGTTTTTCTGCTGGCTTGACTTTCATTTCCTTTGGCTATTGAGGCTCTAAGCGTTTTGAGCAGGTAGCTCTTTCCTTATGTGCCTGGATGGCATTCAGCATGAACGGGGCTGGTGAGAGGCCTCATCGGAACTGGTGTATGAAAAAATCAAGTGACTATGTGCCCTTCCCCCTATGTGCCTCAGCAAAAACATCAGAATGAGGTGGTTTTCCAGTACTCGGAATATTTATGAGATGCATGTTGGCTGAGTCTCATAGCTCAGACTGCTTAGGCTATTTTTTTTTTTGCTTTTTAAAGCCTTGATAAAATTTTAAAGGCCATGGAGATGTTTAATATAGATGTAAGCCTTTATCTGTGGGGTAGGGCTGCAGAGTGCCAGAAAATGGTGGGGTGTTTGTGTGCAGGGGGAATCTTTTGTACAACACAGCAAGCCTTGAATATTGAACTAAAACAGTCAGGCACTTTTTCCATTTCAAAAAAAAATTGCAGGGTTTTCAACCTTGAAGGCAAATCACTTTGTGACTTCATTGTTTAAATTTAGGTTTTGTTTTGCGGGGGGGATCATTAGACTTGAAGCAAAAGCCTTATAGCCCAGGGACTGTCACTTCTGATTACTTCCAGTGACACTTCCAATTATTTCCAATCACAATTCCAGGGACAAGAGGAAAAAGCCACATTCTCCACCACCAGGGCTTCTTTCTGAACAAAGGGCCATTTATCAAACCTCCACAGAAAAAAAAAGGTACAGAGACAGATTTGGAAATCTGTTTTGGTAGGGTAATTCCAGAGCAAATCTGATGAAGCGAGACTCAAGACCAGCGTCTGGTGGGGTGCTGGGAATCCTGCTGTGGATCCTGCCTTGTTGGGTAATATTAAGGAAATTGCTTCATTTTGCTCAGGCATTTACTGGCACTCAAGCTCATTTCAGTGCGGCGACATGCAGCTTCAGCAAATATCTGTTAAATGTTCTGTGGATCTTGTAAGAAACAATGAATATTTCTCATGGAAAACAAACTTTTTTTGCTCAAAATGGGTAAGGAGTCTGCTGAAGGGGTTCAACTGACTTTCAGGTAACTCTGAAGGATTTGCTGCAGGGGCTTTACCCAGAGCTAAGAGCTATTATGCCCTTCAAAAAGCCCGCTGGGACTGGAAGGCTGGAAGGAGGTGGCGGAATGACTGATGAGGAAACAGAATTCCTCGGGGCTTGTGCCTTGAGGCAGAAGTTGACTGTTTTTTCTACTGGCAATGTCAGATAGACTGACCCCAGCCGCATCCCAGCTTGTCTTAGGAGCAGGGAAATAGAAATGTTAAATATTTTTTGTGGCTTTTAGCTGTGTGGTCAGTAAGGGAGGTAGCCGTTCCTGCTGATCAGAAAGCTGCCTGGTAGAAAACAGTGTGGCTGCAGTGCAATGAATTCTGTACCCTTGTAATGTGGAAGGCCAGAGGGAAGTAAAACCCACAGTGAGGCAGCCTGATGAGCAAGGCCTTCTGCTGAAGGTCCGTGTTCCCCAGTTCCATGGGCTGAAGGTCCGTGTTCCCCTGATGCAGCTGCAGTTCTCGTTTGTACTGTGACAAGTCAAATCATAGCCAGAAGTCAAATGACAAACCACTTAGCTTTGGTAAGTTTATTCCCTGAGTATCTTTACCCCATTACTTTCCATGTTTCCATGGGTAGGGATATCTGGTGCTGGAATTGCTTTAATTTTATCAGGGTTAATCTACTGTGTTAGGGGAAGTTCTCATCTGGGTCTGGCTCCTCCTCAATATCTGCCAATGGAAGCCAGAGCACAGCTCATATACAGATGTCTTCGGTAGATTACTTCAGGCTGCTCAAGTTAAAAACAGTCTTAAAATGGTGTCACAGCTTTCAGTCACACGTAGTGAAGCATTTCATTTCCTTCATCGGATTGCACTAAGCTCTGAGTGAAGTGGGGCTGCTGAGTGAAGGGTAATTAGCAAGCGCTTGCTTTATTTACTTTATAGGAGCTTTTAAAGGTCCCAGCTAAAATCAGGACTCAGCAAACACTGGGAAGGAAGGCTGTGTTGTTGCTCTGATAGATGAGCAGCAGACCAGGCCTGACGTCTTAGACAGTTATTTAGAACCTTGGCTGAATTTACAGGGGAGCTACGTGGAATCCTGGGCCTGAGCAGGTTTCAGAACAACAGCAGAGAAATGCTCAGCTTCCTTGTGGCAACTGAGGATCTGTGACCCTCTGCTTCTGAAGTAGGAGCAGGAATATGTATCAGTGATCTGGCAAAACCAAGATCTGATGTTGGCTTGTTACTGTCATAACCTCCCTTCTGCTGTTCCTTGAGCAGTGGTAGCCTTTCTTGGCTTGGTTTAGCCTGTGGGCTTGGGTGTCATCGACAGCCGCTCGTGCTGGTTTCATCTGTTTTCCTGTGAGCCGGCGCTTGAATATCTTTTTCTAGAACTGACGGTGCTGCATTATCAGGGGAAAAAAAAGGTTATTAGCCAGTTGAGCACAAAGCAGAGCTTTTTTTTTTGTAAGCAAAGTTCAGAAACCCAATTCCAGATGAAGGATTTGGCATTATTGTTCCAAGGCCTCTGAAGTCTTGCGTCAGCTCTGAAGGTTTTGTGGCGTTTTGCTCCCATGTCTGGAGTAGGTCTGTCTCATAGGCACCCATCACAGGCATGACAGAGGTGTCACTTGCTGCTAATCCTCAGTCTCAGCACTTCACATAAGGAGTTGTTTTACTGAATCCATCCAATCTGGATCGATGTTTCCACCGCACAGCTTTGTCTTGCTCTGATGTGGTCTGTGCTGTGGGTAAAACCTCTCCATTTCCATTGTTTCAAGCTCTTGCTTGGAGACAGTGGGGATTTTAACAAGACAAAGCATAGCTTTTGTGTTGACTAATGCTTTACTTTCTTATTTCTTTTCCAAAGGGGGGCTTTAAGTAATTGAGTGGTGTCTGGTCAAAACAGCATTCAGGATGTCTAGATTCCCTTGTTGGTTTTGCCAGTGACTGTGATTTAAGTAATTTCACGTTCCATTTTTAAGCGCCTGTTAGTTTTGACTGTCTCTGTTGCAAGTGGTGAACTTTGTTATAAAGGGCCAGTACTGCTGAAGATGCAAGTCCAGGGACCTGTGAGCCTGATGTGCTCACACCAGCTATGTGCAATGTTGGGTGTCCTTTAAGCAAAGTTTTGGGGTGCATTTGAAAATGTTGGTTTCAACTGCTGTGTGCCTCAGCTCCTGTTGTGGCTGATAAATGTAAGAGCCCTCACAAATGAAGCAAACCTCCCCTGATGAGCTGCAAGTGCTTTGAACTCGCTGAAAATGGTGTTATAAAAGGCCAAAGCGATAGCCTGTTAAGATGTGCTGGGTACTAGCTTAACGGGTGAAGATGATGTTGCAGTTCTGGAGTCTTCCCATCAGTGTCACTCTGTGGCAAATACATCCCAGCATATCTGGCTTTGTCAGAGCTCCTTCCATTTAGCCCAAGGCTTCCCCTGGAGTAAGGAGAGGAGACAATTCTGCAGCTGTTATTTAATTCAGCCCCAGTGTGACCTGGTACAAGGGATGTTCAAAACCGAGCTCCTCTGCTCTGGAGTTAATGATCCTGCATTGCACAATACTTTTTTCCTCTAATTGAGCTCCCATCTTTCTCCTATTTAGTAATGCCTTGGGCATGTTGTTTCCATTGTGGGATAGCAATGAGTATGTACCCATTAGAAAAAGGCACTGAATGCAGCGGAGGCTGTGGTGTTTCTCTTTTCAAGTTGTCAGCAAGCATCTTTCCTTACCCTGTGTCTTCTCTTCTGTGAAAGCACCAGAAGAAAAGAAAGCCAAAACCAGGCTGTGAACAGAGCAAACGGGGCTTTATTGTACCAGATGCAAATATTCAGGATATTTTCTTGGATGTAAGTGCTCTGTAGCAGAGACTATTTCCTTGCCTGTTTGCACTGTTGCTACAACACTGCAGACTCAAAGCTTGCATAGCAAACCAGAATGTCTTAAACCTAGTTTTCTTCCTGCTTGCTGTATAAAGCCAGTCACCAGGTTCACATCTGCTTGTGTGAAACCCAGGCAAGGTAGTTCTGGAGCATAAATTCATGCGATGAGAAGACAGGAAAGCTGGGAACCTAAGATACTCAGATAGCATCTGTCGAACAATTAGATGTGTTGCCAGGGGTGCTCACCTAGGAGCTTTTGTAAACAGGGTTTGTTCCACCAGATCACAAAGCAGATTCTGTGAGCAAGTTTATATTTTGCTAAAGGTCCTAAATACTGACCAGCTCCATGGTGTAATTAGGGTGCATGGACTGCTCACCGCTTCTGTATCTCAGCACATTAAAGCTACAGAAGAACATATCTGAAATCTGTCTCTCAGGCATATCCGTAAAAGCTTTGAGATCCCTGATTTACACACACTGATGGTTGGAAGGAAATTGAGGGCAGCATCGAAAATTGTTCAAGTATATTGGAGGGTGAAGAACTTCATCTTTACCTCTGCATTCATTTTAAGGGCTTGAGTAAAATCTCTTCCAGAAGGACAGCCAGGCTTGCTTTGAAGACCCCAAGAGGTAAAATATCCCATCAGTTTGTCACCGAAGTTACTAACTTGACCATTTCTGGGTTCAGTTTGTATGTTTTTTCCCATTACCCGAGCTCTTTATGCTTTTTATTTAACACTGGCCCAGCTAGCAAAAGTGATTTACTGTAGCCCAGAGCAGACTTGTGTCACACCTGAGGGGTGCCAGGAACCACACATCCCTGGCAAGTGCTCAGAACTAATTTAAAGCTTTAGTTGCCAGGCCATAATGCAGGCCCTTTGGAAGCTGTTCTGAAGGCATGGTAACTGGGCATTTTCAAAAATCTCCACTTAGTTTAATTAGTGCTTTCTTTTAGAGACATTCAAATATAGGAAATAATAAATACAGTTCTTCAAGTATATTCTTACTTGGGTTTTCTCAGCTCCCAAAACTCATGCTAGCTTTCTAAAAAGAATGAAAATGTTGCTTAAGTTCACATTCTTTCCTTATTTGCACCTCCCTTTGTCTTGAAACATCTCTAGGCGAAAAGCTGGGGAGAGGAGTTGATTATTCATGCATGTGAAAGGATTCTTATATTAACCAGACAATATTGGTACTCCTTTTTTCTCCCCATCGGTGTTAATGAGGGCTACTGAAGACCTGGACTGTTCCTTTTACTAGCTCTGAGTAGGATACATGTTCTTTGTCTTCAGAAACTAATGTACTGATAAAGCTCATGCTTTGTTTTAAAGAATATAATATTAGTGTACAGCACACCCTACCCCAGCTCTCAAATATATTAAATGAACAGTTAAGTCATTTACAGCATTTTTTTTTTTTTTTTTTACTTTCCATGTACTTTAAAACTGTAAGTTGATGGAGACGTGCTGGGCAGAGCCAAGTCCTTTATTTTGAAGACATCGACAAGGAGAATCCTTCAAATGCAAGTACTTCTACTGCTTGCCAGTGGCAGATGTGTAAGAACCTTGCCCCTTTCTGTGCCATACCTGGCTATTTTCCTACGCACAGAGCAGATTTTCAGCCTCTCCCATGCTGTGTGGTGCAAAACAATGTGCAGTGGACTTTGCCTGGCCTTCTCAGTGCTTCCTATTCTGCAGCCATGTGCATGGAAACCCAATCCAATGCCAAGAAAGAGCAACTTCAAAGAAGAGCTGCAGTGAGAAGAGAGCCCTCATTCCAGTGAGGCATTCCTGGGATATGTTAAAGCTCTTTTAACTCTAGATGCATATCTTCTCTTGTGGTTTGAGACTTTGTAAGCCTTTGATGGAGTCTGGAGCGTTTGCTGTAAATCTCCAGCTTCTGGCAGTGGGGCGGAAAATCACTGCATTGGAAGTACCTGATGTAGTGACTGACCCAGGAATGTCTTTAGTCCTTGGGAGGGGAGGAATTTCCTCTTTCCTGGGTGGAGATGATTCAAGGAAGAATTGGCACTGGCTCTCCATCCTTGTTGATTTTAATGTGTCTTTTATGATGCTCTGCTATGAGCAGAATGGAGGAAATAAAATGGCATTTTTTTTTCTGCTGGTTTTCCTTGGATTAGCTCAGAGTTGAGCTCATGGAAAAGTTGTTTTCAAAAAGTCCTCTAGTACCCCTTCAGTAGGGGTCTGCCTGGATGTGATCTAATTGCCATGGATTTAGGTTTGTGAGCATATCCAAGTCTCTTTATTCCTTTATGCCTTAGTGTCCCTGCCCCAGCTAACTGTCACTTCAGACACGACTCAGTAAAATGCTTTGGTTTCCATGGAGGAGAAGCAGCAGTGTGGTCTCATTGTTAGTATTTAAAATTCCTAATTCACTTTTAAATACAGTGCATGAAGGAGCAGAGATGGTCATTGGGTCTTCTTTGCTGACACTGGATAAGGGCAGGTACAGAGTGGGTCTGAGTTACAGGAGGAGGAAATGGTAGGTAGCTGCATATAACTGATCTTAAGGGAACAGCCCTGCTCATTGCTTTAAATCAGTCTAGGGCTGTATTTTTCTCTCTCGGCACTGTCAGAGCCTATAATCCTCAACCAAAAGAGGCCATCCTGCCCTACCAAGAGAAGAATTTAAAGTGAGGAATCCCCTTCAGCAAGGAAGTGGCAAGCAGACTGAAAATGTAAAGGAAAGGAAAAATATCCTGAGCCAACATGCATAAAATTTGGGCTTGATGATTAGAAAAAAAAAAACATGAATCCCCCTAATACAGGGAGCTGGTGGAGCCCTGCAATTGGCAGCACTTATTGCTAAACCATGCATTATAACAACAGTAATTGAGCAGGTAATGATTATGCATGCTTTATAAACACACACCATCAGTTATGTTCAGGCTGTGCAGACGGGGAAGACTTGATGTAGCAGATAGATGTTATTTCTGCAGACATCTTAAATAGCAGTCACCGTTCATATATTCTCTACGACTACTTTGAATCCAGAAGAAAGTAGTGCATAATATATGAATGTTGAGGGTAGATGCCAGGGAAAAATGTCTTAGGCAGTTTTGAGAGATTAAACATGAGACTTGCATCAGTCCAGAGGTATGCTATGGAAGCTGAGATGGGTTGGCCTTATGGGTAGAGGAGCTCTGTTCATTATCCAGCTTTCCTGTCTCCTGCAAGACAGAGTGAGGCACTTTCCTTGTGCTTAAGGTGGAGATAGACTTCCCATATAAAGTACAGTGACTAATGCATGAAAAATAGCATAAAAAACTGGGTACCATCTTTATTTTGAGAGATAGTTGTCTCTAAATAGAAGAGATGGGGAGGCAGGAATCTGTGGTTCTGCTTCCAGCTGCAGCGGTGACTGCAGTCAATTGGGATGAGAACTGTTCAGTGATAATGTTGAAATCTGTTCGTTAATTTGTCTCTCATCTCAGCTATAATCCCAGCAGGTGGTTTTATGAGTCCTTTTGGAGCTTTGGTTTCCTCCAGCTGTATAAAGGGAAATGCCTTGTCTGTTATATGATGTGGTTTATGGTGTTCAGACAAAACAATGCAGAGTATTGGTAAATAGTTTGATTATGTTTTAGTCGGTCTGTCTTTTCAAAGAGCTTGTAGCTGCTGTCTGTTTTCATTTGTATTTCATGTGTTGCAACTGTGCTGTGACAGAGCTGTGGCTCCTTCACTGCATTTAGTGAAGACGAGTTTGAAGTCTTCAGGAGCTGTAGAAGTCCTTACTTCAATTCTTTATAAATTTTGTAGGAAATACGCTCAGCCATACTTCCTAAAAGAGGAAATGCCTGAGTCCTGTCTCCTGTGTTTAGAATAAACAGAATCCAGATACTTTAATCTAAAAGGAAAATGCTCTTTTGAGGATAAACAGCCTGAATAAAACATTTCTGAGCAAACCATGACAAGTCCCCTCCCCTCATACCATCCCCCCAAACAGCAGCTTCCATCCTGCAGGATGCCAGAAGCAGCTGGCTGTTAACTTACGGGGTTGCATGAGATCAAGGGAATTGGTCTCACGACAAACCAGGCCATAAATCCTATGCGGGATACCCTGCTATGGCTGCTCCAATCAAGCTGTTACCTGTACTCTTCCCAAATGAGCCTTGAGGATCAGTCAGGACCCTGCAAGTGGGTGCGTGTTTCTTTGATTATTCTGCAGGAATTTCGGATGAGACCCTCTGCCTGGCAGACAGATGCTCTGGTTTCGTTTCTAGATGTTAAGGAGGGCCAGATGTGGAGACTTGTGTGGTCTGGGGCCAATGAACCGCTGTCGTCCCCGGTATGGAGCCATTTGATTTTGTCTCCCTCTAATAGGCAAACAAAAGTAAAGTATTTGCACTGTTATGAAGCTGTTAAAGCTTCTCCATTTGAGATGAAGAAACACAGGAAGCTGAGGCTGGGAGGATAAAGTTAGGCTTGAAAAAGGGAGACAAGGGGTGTGTATCTCCTGTCACTCCAGATAAGGCAAGCGAAGAGCAAAAAGGCACGTTAATTATCAGTGCAAGATTCACACATTAAAACTGTGTCCCAGTCAGAATGCCAACATCTAATATAACGTGTTACAGAATAAGAGGTACAATAACGGTTAGGATACCCACTTAGCCTGGTGTCTTGTTTCTAGTAATTATTAGGTGCTGATCTGAGGGGAAGAATACAGGAACAGGATAAAAATAGGAGGGACTCTTCCCTGGCCAGATGTTTCCAGCTGTTCCTAGTCAGTACTGTAGGGACTTCCAGAAACTTAAGTTTGATACCCTTAAGTGTATACTTGGGGACATAATTCAGGGCAGGGACACCTCCCACCAGCCTAGGCTCTCCAAAGCCCCATCCAGCCTGGCCTTGGGCACTGCCAGGGATGGGGCAGCCACAGCTCCTCTGGGCAACCTAGGCCAGGGCCTCACCACCCTCAGAGTAAAGAATTTCTTCCTAAAGTCTAATCTAAATTGACCCTCTTTCAGTTAAAGCCATTACTCCTTGTCCTATCACTGCACCCCCTGACAAGGAGTCCCTCCCCAGCTTTCCTGCAGCCCCCTTTGGGCACGGGAAGCTTGTTGTAAGGCCTCCCCAGAGCCTTCCCTTCTCCAGGCTGAAAAACCCCAACTCCCTCAGCCTGTCCTTGTAGGAGTGGTGCTCCAGCCCCTTATGTTGTTCCCCTTACAGCTCTACCTGATCCCCTTCCCCACGAACTACCCTTATTCTCATGTAAGAACATGAGACCAGGTTTGACAATAGGTTCCCCATGTAACTCATGGCTAATGTCATAATCCAAAATAGAAATGAGTATCAGCATTTTCTGTGGTATTGTTTGTACTAGCTGTAGAGAGGTCCAGTGGATTTCTAGGCATTATTTATATGCCTCCAGTACTACAGATACGTGCAGATAGACCTGTGGGCAGTGCATGTAGGGAGCAAGTCAATACGATGTGCCTTTAAAAGGCCTAAATGTACAACTCATAACCCTGGGAAGTCAGAGGAAGATGAAACATGCTGTGAGAAATGTATCCATGTAACCATGCACGCTTGTGTTAATGGGGCACTTGATCATCATTTAAGTCTTTTCTGACCTAAATGATTCTATAATGCTTTGTGAAGTTCATTAGACACCCTGTGCTCAGTAACAGCAAGGGGCTGATATACTCATTTAGCCACACTTTTTTCCTCTGGCCCATAGGTTTGCAATAGTTATTCATGCCCCGGATTCGCTTCTGTGAGCTGTCACAATTGCATCAGACCCTGTCTGCCAGATGCTTTGGAAACTCTACAGTAACTCTAATGTACAACTATTTGACTTTTTTTGCATAGATTCAGCCAGTGAGTCAGACTCCTTCTGCCTGAAAGCGAACATGAAAATAAGGAGCTAGGAATTACTGGACCAGATGACTAAAAGTTTATCTAAAGCACTGATTCATAGAATCATAGGATCATTTAGGTCAGCAAAGACCTATAAGATCAAGTCCAACCATTACCTAACCCTACCAAGTCACCACTAAACCATGTCCCTAAGCACCACATCTATTCATCTCTTAAATACCTCCAGGGTTGGTGGCTCTTCCACTTCTCTGAGCAGCCTGTTCCAACACCTAACCAGTCCTTCCATGGAAACAAATCTTCCTGACATCTAATAGAAAATAGGTGTGGGCAATGGCTGAATCTGTAGGTCTGAACTGCTGCACTTGAGAAAATTTGAACTGGCTGCAGTAGAGAAGATGGGCAGGAGAATTTCTCAGACTGGAAGACTTAAAACCAAAAATAGGCTGGGGATCCTGTCGAGGAATCTTTTGAGCTTTGGGGTTTTGTAGAGCCTCAGGTGGTTTTGCAAAGCTGGCCTGCCAGGTCTCCATGCAGCACCACGACCGTGATGTTTTTCTCTGCTTGGTTCAGGGCAACTAATGCGTGTAAACAAAGGGAACATGGTGCTTTGTTCAGGGCTTGTGCCTGGGGAGTTTAGCTTAGTCTGGGTCAGGGTAAAGGTTCCTGCAGCAAACCCCTGGCACAAGGCTGCCTTCCTGCTTGTTGAAACAATGCAGCCAAGCGCAATTTAGCTTCAGGAAGGAATGTGAATTGTTTAAGACTGGGAGATGACTCTGGGCTATGCTAGCTGTCAGATGTATACACAGCTCTGTCAGAATGCACTGCCTTGCATCTCTTGGCACCTCTGTATGTTTTACCTGATTACCTTTTATAGTAAATGTTTTTTTTTTTTGACATGCACTGGTGTGTCTGGGTCAACGCAGGCACAAGGGTGATGCAATAGATGCTTTGCACTGATCAGGAGATGGTGCTGTGATTGATCCCGTAAAAAGAGGGGAAGAATGAAGCAACTCATCGTGTTATGTAAATCGCACCCCCGGTTCTGAATGAGTCCTGGATCCTAACACCAACTGAGAGCTAGGGCTGGCTCATGCTAAGCCTCCCCCTTTCTGGATGGGGCCTGAGATCAGGACAGCCCCTGCTCCAGGCATGGGAAGCAGCAGGAGTTCGGGGGGAGCATACATGGGGGTGAGCGCCTGTCCTTGCCTTGCTCTATGTTGGGTGAGAAGTCCAAGCTGCGTCATGGGACTTTCTTTTTTACAATAGAGTTAAATACCTGTTTTCAAGTGTTCTTTGTTAGGTAACAGTTTAGAATGCTCTGTGGTCTGGAAGAAAACGACCTTTAAGAACTGGTAGCTGGAAACTGAACCTTCAGAAATGCAGAATAGAAACCAAGATTTAAGGAACTAACAATGAGTTTAATGTGCTGCTGAACCAGTCTATTGGTAGAGCAGGTAAGCCAGTTTTCTGGAAGGAAACACTAAAGGAACCACGTCATCTACTCTGGCTTTGAAAACCTACCAATACTGAATTTCTTTCTTACAGTTGTATTATGTAGTGAGGTGTAATTCAGTAACATATTGGTGGAAATAAGCACGTCAGATGTCCCATTGAACTGCCACTGTCTTAAAATATGCATGGCTGAAGCTTTTTGAAATAAAATGGTAGTAGCTCTAGAGCTGCATAATTCATTACCATTAAATGAGATGACAAGTGCAAATGTGGGTAGATAAATGTTTATCAATGACTGGATCCAGTGTTCTCTTAGACTCTAGAAAAGAGGGTAGCTGTGATCTGTTTTACAAACACCAGCCCTGTCTGTATTGAACTCTTAAATCATGCAATTTATTGGCTTGGGTTTGAGATGTGCTTTATTCTTGTTGGCAGTAACCTCTCCTGCAGAACCAGCAATCCTCTCCCAGAACTGACGTGTACATCTCGTCTATGTCCAGTCAAGGTGCTGTGCTGTGAACCTTGTGGAGCCAACAGGTCTTGTTAGTGTGGCCTACATCTGTTTAAAAACTGTCCTAGGAAACTACTACAAGCTATCCGTTCTTCACTTCCTTTAGGGTGATCCTCATTGCAAAGTCTTTGCTCAGAGCTTTGAATGTTGCATCAAGCTTTGGCTAAATTTCCCCAGCTTCCTTTCAAGCAGATCCTCAACAATTAGTCTGCTCTAATGCTACTGCCTGTGGTCTGAGATAGTTCTTCCAAGCAGACTTTGGATAGAAACAAAACTAGATCACTTCTATTGCAAAAGGGTCGGGAATAAAATTTCTGTAGCTGAGAAGTGAAAACCACACTGAAACAATTATTGAGGATCAAAATCATGTATAGCAAAAGGCCTAACACAATAGCTGCAGTCTAGAGTTTGCTTCCAAACAAAGCAGTTTGTTTATACAATGATGTCTTTTCATGCCCTCTTACTCATCTCAGTTCAGTTGTTCATATACATCAGCATTTAACTAAGCATAAAATATAACTGGTTATGTGCTGTTTTATCCATTCATTTTCAAAGAAAAATGTTGCTTTTTTATTCAGATTAATCAGTTTATCAGCTCTAGTTGCTACAAACATCAGTAGCTAATACAATGCTTCAAAATGCAGGTATTTGACTTCTATTCCTCGGTTTCCTTAATTAGTTCCTCTGTTTTGCAAATTCCTTTTCTTATCCTTGTTAAGCTTCATATTAGACTAGGGGCCTGACTTGTCTTTAGAGTAAGTTCTAAGATTGAGGACAGGCAAACTTCCTTCATTGTTTTGAGAAACCTCGTGGGGTTTGAGGTTTTGATCTCCAACTGTTTTTAAAAACTGCTTCACAGACAGACGTTTGTGTACCAGTCTTGCTGTTGCCAGCTGTACCCACAAATTTCCTTCGGACTCAATCAAGTCTTTAAAACACTTGAGTTCTAAGTATACAGCAGCTATTTGCATGTTGCATCAAAAGGAGGGTGCTTTAATTGCTTTTCAGTGTAGCAAGCAACAAGCAAATAATATGTATATAGCACTTATACAGTACTATATATAAGTACCACATAGTTTATTTAGGTATAGCTGCCTAACACTGTGCAGGCTGAGTCACCCTGTTCATACTTCACTGTTTCTGTACTTTTGTTGTCAGCTTTTGTACATGTCCTGCGTTCCCTTTCGCTATTTGCTGTCTGTTGTTTCTGTCTCTGCCAAAGAGCAAATGAAAGCAAAGAATTCGAATGAAACACCAGGTTTTTATATTTGCAGTAGTTGAACAGGTTTTAATTTACATAGATTTTTAACACGATGCCTTACAAAAATCTTTAGCTCTCCTGTTTTTCCCCAGCAACTGGATAATCTGGAGATGTTGAATATCAAGCTCTTCTGTTTCCTCAACCATCTAAGTTCACATGCTGTCCTTTTATACACAAATTATGAGAGAACCAGAATCAGGACTTTGTCTACTTTATGCAACACTAAAAATATTGTCTAGAGGCTTAGCTTACTGTAAATATCAAGCCACATATCTAATAGGCATCTTTAGCTAAATTGCTGTAGTCTGGGAAACATGCATAGAAGCAAATTTTTACTTAGTAGTAATTTAACCCTGAACAGAAAAGCCTCAGATATGCTCTATTTTTCAAATGCTTTGGCCTTTGAAATGCAGTTGGATTCACCACATCAAGAGCTTTGCAATAGCAGAGAGGCACCAGGCTACTGCTTGTGCTTATTGCATGTATTTTCTTTTATTTGATCTTAAAAGTTCTTTGGGGGAAATCTCTTATCAGCTCCAGAATGTGGTTGCACCAGTAAATAAGAAGCAGTGACATTAAAAGTAATTGACATTAAAATGTTGTGACATTAAAATTAATCATGTTTGATGGATGTTGGAGACGGAATCCGCAAGGCTCCAGGGTTTGTGTTTTAGCAAGTTTTGACATTCATTCTCCCCCTCAGTTCCTGCAGCTGTTACATAACCGCCTTCCCCCCGCTGTCCCCGAAACCTCGTGCAGGGAGGTGTCGCTGGTTCGTAAGGGAGAAGGGCTTTTCTTGGAACTCGCAGCAAAGGCTTAAGGTAAAAATAATCAACCCACGTTACCGGGTTCTCTCCGCTGAATGCGCTGAGCATAAAACGAGGCGCAGGGAGCGCGGAGTCCTTGCTGTGCTATTGGTAACATCACAGCCTCCGACTGCCACACTGTTGGTTCAGGTATGACAGATTTTCTGTGAGACCGCAGGAAACGAGCAGTATATTTAAGTCTGACTAAAGTGCTTTTCCTGTACTTCTACCTTGGCACCACGCATCAAAATAGCCCTTAAGGGTCTGGGCCACCGAAGTGAGCAGCTGCCGTGGTGTAAGACATAAGTTCCTCCATGCTGAGGTGGGAATTGGGTGTGCTGAAGGCACAGGCTGTGACCTGCTCTGCCAGCTGCTAGAGGGATGCTGTTAACCAACAGGGGTTAAAAGGGAGGCAGCTGACAGTGGCGACAGCTCCATGTTTGGGAAGATGCGAATACATCAGCTAGTTTTGGGATCCTGTCTTTTTAGGATGGAAGAGCCTTAAGGCTCTGGTTCTCCTATCAGCTTTTTCAGTAGCTTGTGGCAAAATGGCTGCATCCCGTGAGATGGAGGGATGGATTGTCTGTCAAACAGTGCTGGTGACTGACTTCGTAATCAGCAGCAAAAGGTTGGGGATTAAATGGACCACTGAAAGGTCTTCAGCAGAGCTGAAGAAGTTGTTTTGGGGTCCTTGTTCCCTGTCTCAGGGCAGTTCTGGGTAGGAACCTGGCAAAACCTAGCTACTGCAGTGTGACTAGGGACTTTTTGTCTTATTTAGTAATAAAGGGAAAATATTTAGTTATAACAGTTGCACAAGGTTCAGTAGGAAACAGTTGCCAGCTCTGCTCATGTGGCACCGGTACTATGTCAAGAAGAAATGGGCAGTGTTTCTTCAGGACCTGGTGGTCTTGGAAGAGCTGGCGGGGCTGTGGTATAACATGACACCTGTGTTTCACAGCCAAGTGCTTTTGCAGCAGCCAGGAATATGATGAGTGTCAGGAATGGCTGGCCACTGGTCATCATGCCTGTAAGTCTCTTGTGAAGCAAGCATCAGGTGGAAATCACAGCAGCCTGCTTCTCCTTTGGGTGGCTGAAGTTTAGCCAGAGGAGATGCTTTCTCCAGTCAGGGAGAGAGAAGGAGATGCAGCCCTTCTTGTTTTCGGTATGACATTTTCCAGCTTCCTTTTTTGGCTGTGTGAAGCTGAAGGGGCCTCAGAAAAATGAACCGATGTGTTGGGCAAGGAGCCAGCTACCTCCTCGCAGCCTGAGCTCTGTGCTGGCTTCACTTTCTGTCCTGTTTGGAAACCAGAAGTAATAAGCTGACACAAGTTGCTTTTTCTCCTTCCTCTGTGGGCTGTATATGGTGCCAGCCTCCGCTCTGAAAGTCAGCACAGTGGGCATACAGCCTCTGTCACCCTTCCTGGGTCTGACAGGTAACCTGCATGAGATCCAATGCAATTTCTTACAAGAAGCAAAAATACTGTGCCATAGGTTAATGTGGTTGAAGTGAAGCAAGCTAGGGGCACCAAACCTTCTGCAGGCAGCCAGTTGAGAGGTACTTTCAGTGTTTTGTTTGACTTGGAGCTTGTGAATTGTAGAACCCAGTCCCAACTCTGCCGCTGTTTCCTTGTGACCTTGGTCAGCTTCGCTGTGTCCCTAGTTAGTCATGGATGGGCTGAGCCTTCAGGATCTGCTTTCTTTCCTTTGCACGCTAAAAAGTATTACTTAGGAGCTTCACTACGAGGCCGCAAAGCTCATTTAACTAATGGGTGTGAAAGAACACCAAGGTCTCGGCATGGGAGGGTCAATGGGAGAGTGATTTGGCTGTATTAGCTGTACAATGTGCACAAGTTACTGTGGGGCATCAATGGGGGAAAGGTAACATTAAGGATGTTTTTGCTTATGCAGAATGACACTAGTTAATAGAATGCACTGGACAAAGTCCATTAGGCTTAAAATCAAGGTAAATAAGTGAAACTACTCAGTAGGCACTTTCCTTTGTGATTTTTATTCTTTACTTGGTGATACTCAAGTCCCTGAGAAGCAGTAGACAGGCTTGAGTTATCCATAGCTTCCTGTCGTGTAAGGTAAAGCACAGAAGTTACAGCTGAGATATTAGATGGCTGATTTGATTTGCAGAGGTGCTGAATACCTGCAACTCTGCATGCACTTGGTGAAGGGTATGAAGGTGAATAGCACCCTGGGGAGGCAGGGGAAGACCAGAGTGCTCAGTTTAGACAGCCAGCACTTTTATCTAGTCTTCCTTCTGACTGAAAATGCCCTCTTAAACAGAGGGGGAGAGCTGTGTGTCAGCTTCTATTAAAGAAAACTTACTTTTCTGGATAAACCTAAACAGCAGAAATACACAGGTATTGCAGTGGCCAGCCACATGTTCTGTGTGCTGCTTGTAGCAATTCTGGCTCAACAATATTGGGGGTTTTTGGAAGACAAAATTAACCCACTGGAACACTGAAGGGCAACAACATAAAAAGCTGATTCCAGCTTGCAGGAAAACACACTTGGACATTTCTGTGGGGAGGTTACCGTCCTGAAAATCTGTGTTTATGTTTTCAGTATCACTCATTAGAGCATAGAGGCAAAGCACACCAGCTGGAATGTTTGAGCTCCCTCGTTCTTGTTTCAGCTCCCAAAATCAGCACCGCTGGGATAAGGCAGACTACTTTGCAAATAGCAATGTTTTACCTTAGCAAATTGCCTTGCCCCCCCCCCCCCCTTTTTTTTTGCAACTTTCTGTGGTCAGTTAATGACTTATTCTGCTGGCACTTAGGAATAAATGTTGGTGTTGTACAAGTAAGTATTGGAGGGAATTCAATGTCAAATATACGTATGTATTTACTTGCAAGTTCAGGCAATTGGGAAGCAATATCAGGTGATGTGTCTGAGCAGATAGAACAGCTTGTTGTTCCTGTCCTGTGGAGAGGACTGAATATGCTGGTACTGGAGTAAAGAAACTGGAGACAGCTGTGACCTGCTCACAGATACTGTCAGCAGTAAAAGAAGCTAAATTCATTAACTAAATTATGTGCTCAGCTATCCCCACAGACCACACACGCTAGGAGAGCTGGAGTTTACTGTAAATGTGGCTGACAGATGGCTGCCAGACATTACAATGGACTTAACCAGCAGAGAGCCCACCACCCTGCTCCAGCAGCTGTGTACACAGTGCGCGTCGTGGCAGCTGACGCCAAGTGTGGCCCTCAGGAACTGGAAGTTGGGGCGGCCTAGAAGTTGTGGTGAAGCAGGAAGGCGTAAGGGTTTAGGGAGTGGTACTTGAGTCTCGTGGGTCTCCCCTTGACCTGCTATGTGACTTTGAGCTTCTCACAGGATTGTGTAAAGCAGGAGGGATGGCTGGAGGCCTTGGATCCAGCCTCTGGCTCAAAGCAGGGTTGGCTTACATCAGGCTGCCCAGGACTTGAGCCAGTCCAGTTCTGAAAAACTCCAAGGATGCTAGTTCCACAGTCTATGAGGATTCCACAGTCTATGAGCTTTCATGCTCTTGTGGTAATTTTTTTCCTAATATGACTGGAATTGCCCTTTTTACAGCTTGTCTACTGTCTCTCATCTATTTCTTGTGTGTCTCTGAGAAGAGTCTGGCTCAGACTTCTCTATAATCTGTTATTCCTTCTGTAAGCTTTTACATATTCATCCCTGAGGCATGCAGGTATTCTCACATAAATTTGCGAGGACAGAAGTGAGGCACAGAAGCTGCAGCTTGTCCAGGAACCCTTACTTCTACAGCAGGGCTAGAGGTCATTCTGTAGAGCTTGTTTCTTGTCTGCCTCAGGAAGCTTAGATGAATTCCCTGAGAAATCCCCACTGCCAAGTCTCCCAAATCATTCAGCAGAAAAAAATCATCAGTTTTCTTCAGGCTGTTCAGACCCACTGAGAAGCTCGCTTCCATGAAATGCCTGTATTCCTGCACGAGCACTGGAGTCCTCATATTCTCCAGTTTATATCCTTTCTACTCTCTAGAAAAAGAGCTGGGGATCCTGGTGAGTGTGAGCAGTGTGCCCTTGTGGCAAAGGCCAACAGCATCCCGGGCTGCATCAGGAAGAGTTGGTATCAGGTCATGGGAGGTGATCCCTCACCTCTACCCAGCAGTGGTGAGACCATAAGTATACTGGGTTCAGTTTGGGGCTCGCCAGTATGAGATGGATATCCTCAAGTGAGCCAACCGAAGCGCCACAACGATGACTAACAGACTAGTATCTGGAACCAGACCTTGGACTAGATCAAGTTCAGTCCCTCACAGCCTCCACTATCCCATGGTTCTAAAGCAGTTTTAAGGAAAGTGATTTATCGGGAGTTTATGGCAGGTGCTACAGGTACTGCTTGCTGCCCTTAACCACGGTTGTAAAAGTGGCTCTGAAAGATGGTACGTGTGTTGATCACAGAACTGTATTTCAGCTGGACACAAGGTTTATAAGATGCCATTTAACCTCTGAGAACAATTACCAGAATTAAAAGGTATTAGAGAAATAGAAGTTTAAATGTGTAGTCAGCGCTACAGAGCATTGCTTCTTGCAACCTTTTGTACCAACATACTTCAAATATTTCTAGATGGTCAGGGGCAGGCGTGGATGTTCAAGACAGTTCTGCACACTATTGCTTCAACATATCCTGTTTTATGACCATATTCAAAGCTGTACTTCATAGAAACTCTTCTTGAAGTTAAGGAAATGAGTTAGTCGAGTTGTGGTAGGGACCTCAGTCTGCATAAGAGCAAAGGAAAATATTTGCTTTTAGGTTGAGGGTCAGACTTCTTATATACACTGTGTAGAGGATGGAGATTCAGAGTCCCAGTGGTAGAACTGCAGCTGGTCATACCCATTTCTTCTAGGCTTCTGTATACTTTGCCTGACCTTTACAGTATGTTTCTTGATAAGATACCTGACCTTTTCACAACCAATTAGCAGATTTGTTCAACTGTTGCCTGAATCACATTTTATCCTCCTCTCCCCTCCAAACCCCTCTTTCTGTTCAGCTTCTCGGAAACATCGTGCTTGCTCACCAGAGCTCGATGTGCTGCAGCTCCTACGGCTTCCTTGTGCTCAGGACACTGCTACCCAGCTGCCACTTCTCACAAAGAGCTCTGCCTCTCCGGTCACACTTGGGGCATCCCTCCCTTCATAGGAGGAACAAGTGCCAGAGGGGAACTAGATTACTCTTTTGTGCAAAGGTCACAGGAATATTTGGCAGGCATGATGCTTGCATGTTCTCATTCAGGGTTTCCCCTAGCAATGGCCCTAGGCTTTTACAGACTTTCCTGCTCTGCAGAGCCCTTGGTATTTGCAAACATGCAAAATATCTGTAACGTGCGTTTCAGCTGCTGGCATGAGAGCCCTGCGGTGAGCAGAGAAAATCTGCTTCCTGACCAAGCTCGCTCCTATTGCAGAGGCAATTGGTTGGGTGATATGACCACTAGAAAGTGGTTCAGTGTGGTTCAGCTCTGACAGATTCTGAGCTCTTTAACTCTGGAATAGGCTCCCTCTCTGTCCCCCCCAGTAATTTACAGGTTTTATTTAGCTTAAGGGATGCTGAAGCTTTGCTTTAGTCCTTCCCCTTGCATGGTAGAAAAAGTCACTTAAAATGGCATTTAAAAAGTCAGTACTTTAAGGCTACTTTTGTTTCTGAGGAAGTGAAATGGATCTGCTTTGTTTTACTCCTTACGCCTTTACCAAGCTTTGTAAATGGTAACTTAAGTCATGCTTTGAACTTTTAAAACAAGACAAGGGTTTTGATAACTTATGTTAAGCTTAAAAAAAAAAAGTGTAGGTTTACAGTAAATAGACAGGTAGTTGAAAACAATAATAGGCTTTTCCATTTCAGAGTCGCTCTGAAATTTTCACAAAAGCAAAGCCATTTATTTTCTTAAGTTCTTTGGTTACAGCATTGTTGCTGCACTTAACGGACGTGATTAATGTGACGTTATTGTGTAGCTGTGTCCTTTTTAGGCTGGTAGGCTGTTGTTGTGTGGAATAGATCCAGAAGTCTGGGGAACAAGGAGTTTGGGCCTCAGCTCGTAAGCTACGATCTTATGGGTAATGGAATCCTTCTCAGACCTCAGCATCCCTGCCTATTGTCAGTGCACTGGTGTCTTAGGGTCAGCTGTGCCCAGTCACTGAAAAACATACAGGCATGGGTTTATCATTGTCATGCTTTGCATTTAGAGTTAAGCAACACTTTCTTACTTCCTGAATTTAAGTCCTTTTAAGTTCTGAATCAGTTGTAACAGCTGTGCAGCGTTGCTGTCAGCAGTTAAAATAGCTGTTGCGCTCCTCTTTGGGAGATGTGTCCCTCTGAAGGGAGAATGCTTTCCAAATTATGCTCATCTTTTAAGGTCAAAGCAAGTTCTCACGGGTATACTATTCAGTCTGCCCTTCAGTTTTTAAGTGTTACTAGGAAGAACCTCACGATCATTTTGAATACATAACCCACCAAATGCAAGATCAGACCTAATTCAGTGCAACACAAACTAATGCTCAGCATGTAGAGATCTCGTGAACTGTCTGGCTGATGCCATCTGCCTAAGATGCAGTATGTGGGTGTCTGTTCCAGCATTTACAGGGGGGTTTGCATTGCTCCGTAATCCCCGCTTGTTCAATTTGGCTTCAGAAAGCAGGATTTACAGAGTGGATCTAGTCTTCCAAGACTTGAGCGCATGTGCAGAGATGCAGCAACTCCTGGTACTGGGGGGCTGGACAGAACAGAGATCTGTTCTTAGGGGTCTGCTTGCAGCTGGGATGCTGTTGCCCCAAACTGGGGGAAAGATGTAGGGAAGGAGCTGAATAAATAGTGATAACGCAATTAGGAATGTGATCTTTATTTACTTGTATACTGAAACCAGTGCAAGGACAAGGCTAAGAGAACTAGATGTCTTCTGTTTTCTAACCTCTGTGGGAAAAGAAATGTTGTTTTTGCAGTGTTACATTGTATAGAAGGAAGGAATGTGGTATTGAGATATGCTTACAGTGATAAGAAAGCTCAGCAGGTGACCTCTTAAAATGCAGACAACCAGACTCCTTAGAGCAATCAGGTGAAAATCACTATGTTAAGTCAAGCCAGATAAGGGGAGAAAACATTACCATCTCAAAAACAGGCCGGCAACTGAAGGCCAGGCATTGTCTGTGAAGCATCAGATAGATTGTGAACCTGGATTACCCACTCCAGTGGGGAAACAGGGGAGGGTCCTATCATCAAAAAGTATATAAACTGTGTTTTGGAACTAGTAGGTGCGCTCTCCTGCTTGTGGGGCGCCCGCCATTGCAATCGCGAATAAATTACTACTTCACTGAGATCCTCGCCTGAGCCTAAGTTATTGGCTACGGAGTGTTTCTCACAATTTGGGGGCTCGTCCGGGATCCAGTCACCTACCGGGGAGCCCCACCGCCGCAGCAGCAGGAAGGCATGCCCCGCTGATTTCAGCGGTCCTGTGCATCGACGGTGGCGGTTCTGCGGAGAGCTGACAGAGGGCCCGAGACTGATTAAAGAGGCAGGATCCGTGAAGTAGTGGGGAAAGGGAAGAAGGTAGGCACTCAGGGTTTTAAGAATTGATCCGGTAACTCTGTGCACAGACCAAGGTAAGAAATATTAAGTATTGCCTCGGGGGTCGGGTGAGACTCTGTGTGATGTGTGATGTGTGATTGAGACGTACTTTTGTACGAAGCGAGTGTGGAGTCCTGATCCGCGGTTCCGTAGCTCCGCGAGGGGCGCGGCCGGAGACGGACGAAGCGTGAGATAAGGGAGAGAAAGGAAGAGTCTCGGGAAATTTGGTGTGCGGTAATCCTTGCACGGGGTAGTGCTCGGAGTACACCAGGGAAATTTGGTGTGCGGTAATCCTTGCACGGGGTAGTGCTCGGAGTACACCAGGGAAATTTTGGTGTGCGGTAAGCCTTGCACAGGGTAGTGCTTGGCAGTACACCAGGGAAATTTGGTGTGCGGTAATCCTTGCACGGGGTAGTGCTCGGAGTACACCAGGGAAATTTGGTGTGCGGTAATCCTTGCACGGGGTAGTGCTTGGCAGTACACCACGGAAATTTGGTGTGCGGTAATCCTTGCACGGGGTAGTGCTCGGAGTACACCAGGGAAATTTGGTGTGCGGTAAGCCTTGCACGGGGTAGTGCTTGGCAGTACACCAGGGAAATTTGGTGTGCGGTAATCCTTGCACGGGGTAGTGCTCGGAGTACACCAGGGAAATTTGGTGTGCGGTAAGCCTTGCACGGGGTAGTGCTTGGCAGTACACCAGGGAAATTTGGTGTGCGGTAATCCTTGCACGGGGTAGTGCTCGGAGTACACCAGGGAAATTTGGTGTGCGGTAATCCTTGCACGGGGTAGTGCTCGGAGTACACCAGGGAATTTTGGTGTGCGGTAAGCCTTGCACGGGGTAGTGCTTGGCAGTACACCAGGGAAATTTGGTGTGCGGTAATCCTTGCACGGGGTAGTGCTCGGAGTACACCAGGGAATTTTGGTGTGCGGTAAGCCTTGCACAGGGTAGTGCTTGGCAGTACACCAGGGAAATTTGGTGTGCGGTAATCCTTGCACGGGGTAGTGCTCGGAGTACACCAGGGAAATTTGGTGTGCGGTAATCCTTGCACGGGGTAGTGCTCGGAGTACACCAGGGAAATTTGGTGTGCGGTAATCCTTGCACGGGGTAGTGCTCGGAGTACACCAGGGAAATTTGGTGTGCGGTAAGCCTTGCACGGGGTAGTGCTCGGAGTACACCAGGGAATTTTGGTGTGCGGTAAGCCTTGCACAGGGTAGTGCTCGGAGTACACCAGGGAATTTTGGTGTGCGGTAAGCCTTGTACAGGGTAGTGCTTGGCAGTACACCAGGGAAATTTGGTGTGCGGTAATCCTTGCACGGGGTAGTGCTTGGCAGTACACCCCCATTTTCCAGGATAGGAAAAATGGGAAATATGAGTTCCAGGGGACAGGGAGATATCCCTGGGGGAGTGCCTCCCGACTGTCCTTTAGGAAGGATGTTGAGAAATTGGAAGAATAACCCCAAAACTAAGGAAAAAGATAGGAAGAAAATGGTTAAATATTGTGTATCAGTCTGGACGAAAGAACCAATTAAAGGAGCTGCAGTATTTTGGCCAAAATACGGGTCTGACAAAGATTGGGTATGTCAGGCCTTAAATTTTTATGTTAATAACAAATTTCCATTTTCGGAAGAAGAATCGGAGTATGCAGCTTGTTGGATACAAGGAATAAATTTGGTTTTGAGCAAAAATCAGAATAAAGAGGGAAAGAAAAAGGAAGAGACAAGTGATAAATGGGACCTTCTGGATAACTTACCTCCTCCTTATAACCCCCAAGTTGCTGCAGCAGCAGCGGCTGCTGTAGCAGTTTCTCCGAAAGAAGAGACAGGAACTATAGATAACATTAGCTCTGGGAACAGGAGGTACCCCAAACTGGTAAAAGAATTAGAACAAGGTAGAAGAGGTACTGAGAATTTTGCCTTCCCTGATACTAACAGCACTAACACTATCTGTGTATCCTCTTAAGTGAACTTCCCCCCCCTCCTTACCAGCAGAGAGGTTAGGAGTTTCCTAGGGCCTAACTTATACTCTTGGGGAGGGGGAATTATGTATATAAATATGTTGTTTACAGGGAAAGAAATGGGAATGATCAGGAGGAGAGCTGCAATACAAAAATGGGAAAGAACTCATCCTCCAGGACCAGGGGTAATACCGGCAGGGCAGAAATAACCACTTGCCGATCCTGGCTGGAAGAATAATAGTGTGCAACACAGAAATCATATGAGAGACTTGGGGTCAGAATGAGAAAGTACTTGGGGATGAATCCTGAGGACCCGGTATCCCAAGGGCTCTTGAAAGCTCATTTTGTGATTGAAGCCTGGCAAGATGCACAGAAAATGCTCCAGAAGGTGGGGGGGATGTAGTGAACAGTCACTGGGGGGCCCTCCTGTGGGAGGCCCTGAACGTGTGTGTCAAGAGGGGAGATGAGAAGGAAAAGCAGAGAGTGAAACTAATGGTATTGACAGTGTAGCAGGTAGTCAGGCAGAGGGTTGGAGAAAGAGGAAGAAAATCTTCAGGGGGAGTCAGGGCCAGGATGGAAAAGAGGGGAAGAGAGATGAAGGAATGGCAGGCAAGGAAAGCTACCCGTGTTGTGGCCTGAATCTTAGCAGGGACAGGCTTTGATAGGATGTTTTAAGTGTGGGCAGGCTGGCCACTTCAGGTAGGAATATCCGGAGTGGAAGAAGGAGGAGAGAAGGAAAATGGGATGAGGGAGAAAGGTATGGAATTAAGTTGGCTAATGACTGAGACTTTGGAGAAAGTACAGGCTGGAGAAAGATAGGAAGAAGTGTTAAGAAGAGTTATTGAAGGTGTTAAAGGTGTGGTATGTAATGTTTGACAGAGCTGTTTTTTGAATGAGTTGGGAAAGTTGAATGAGCAGGGAAAGAGGATGTAGGCATTATCTAAGTAACCGTCTAGAAGTTTTGGTATATTTGCTGTGGTGTTTGGTCAGTTTCCCAAGTATCGAGAAGGGGGGGGCAGGGGGGGCAGCCTGCTCCACCAGGGGCCTCTCCACAGGCCGCAGGGGGCTTCGGCTCCGGCACCTGGAGCGCCTCCACCCCCTCCGTCTGTGCTGACTTTGGTGTCTGCGGGGAGGTTTCTCACTCCTCGCTCTCCCAGCTGCTGTTGAGCAGCAGGTTTTTGTTTGTTTGTATGTTTGTTTTCGTGGATGTGCTCTCACAGAGGCACGGACTGTGTTGCTCATGGCTTGGCTCTGGGCAGCGGTGGGCCCCTCTGGGGCCGGATGAAATTGTCCCTTATCTGCTACGGGGTGGTTTCTGGATTCTCCTCGTGGGGGCTGCCACTGCAGCCCCCTCCCGAACCTTGCCATCAAACACAATACACAGGGGCAGCTAGGTCATTACTGGCCTGTAAAGTATCAGGGATTAAATTAACTAATGAAACCCTAACAAGTGATGGGGGTAGAAGGGGCTGGGGTAACAGTGCCACCTTTGGGGGGTACCAAGCTGAGACTAGGGGATAAAATGATCTCTGGGCAATTATTGTATGTACCCAAGGCAGGGACTAACTTGTTGGGAAGGGATTTGATGATGAAATTGGGCATTCAAATAGTAAATTGTTAGACTGGAATAACAGTGGTATTAATGGAGTGCTCTCAGGCCCTGAGAGCAAAGATATATTCACCTCTGACTGGAAAGACTCTGAAGTGGGGGCGGAAGCAACAATACATATGGACAGTTTTACCTCAGGGGTTTACAGGGCCTCTGATTAATTTGGGCAAAGTTCTAGAACAGATTTTGGAGCAATTCCAACCTCCCAAGGAGGAATTTCTGTTACAAAATGTGTATGATTGTTTATTGTCAGGACAGGAGAAAACAGTTGTGAAGGAAGCTACTAACAAGCTATTCAACTTTCTGGGAAAGCAGGGCTTGGGAGTATTGAAAAATAAATTACAATACGTAGAAAGAGAAGTCAGGTATTTAAGGCATCTAATGTCTGAGGGAAAACTGAGAATAAATCCAGAGAGGATTCAGGGAATTGTTGAAAACTAAGAAAGAACTAAAAAGTTTTTAAGAGAGATTTCTGTAAGGAATCAGGAGCCACGAAGCCTGAGGGAAAATGGATACTCCCTGATGGGAGAGAAATGCTGAATAAAGCACCAATGAGGCAAATATGATGTTTTACATCAAGAGAGTCATTGGGAGATGCAAGCAATGTGTGATGTTGTGCTAAGAAAGTATGTCTGTGTAGGAATATACACTTTAGTGAAGCAAATATGCAGAGGATGTACCATATGTCAAAAAGCAAATAAAAAGGTCATTTGTAACTAACCTAGAGGGGGACGGGAGCCAGGGATTCGACCTTTACAAAGTATACAGGTAGACTTTACTGAGTTACGTAAAGGAGGGAGATTTAAGTACTTGTTTGTCCTAATTGGCCACGTGACTGGATGGGTGTAAGCTTTCCCCTCTTATCTGCCACTGCAAACACGGTGGCTAAGGTATCACCGGAGCAAATAGTCCCTAGATATGGGATAGCTGAAAACATTGATTCAGATCAAGGAAATAATTTCACTTCACAAGTACTGCAAGGGTTAATGCAGGCCTTAGAGATTGAGTGGGCTTTTCACACCCCCTGGCACCCCTCCTCTTCTGGGAAGGCAAAGCGAATGAACCAGACATTAAAGAAGCAATTAACTAAATTAGTGTTAAAAACCCAACTTCCTTGGGTAAAATGTTTACTTTTAGCACTCCTCCAGGTTCAAACAGCACCAAGAAACAATATAGGAATTTCACCGTATGAGATGCTGTTCGGATTACCCTGTCTGGGCAGAAGGGATGAGATACCACAATTCGAAACAAGAGAGTTTTCTTAAGAACTGTGTTCTGGGGTTGTCCTCTTCTTTGTCATTTCTCAGGACCCGTGGGAAATTGGGTCCTGATTCAGACCTGGAAAGGATCAACTCCGGCCCGAATGGGAAGGACACTTCCAAGTACTACTAACCACTGAAACAGCCATAGGAACTGCGGAAAAAAGTTGGACTCACTATACTCGAGTGAAGGCATCCATCGACCCTAGTACCTGGGAAGCTGTTCCTACAGAAGACTTGTTGGAAGCTGAAATCGAAGAGAAAAATCTCATAGTGGACTCTGAGCGGGATAAGAGCTTGCGATTGTAAACTAACCTTTTATTTTCACAGGTAACTAATGAGTGTGACTTGTGATTGAGAGAAAGGACTGGCCTATAGTGAATTGAAGTGTTCCCAAGGGGGGTTTGTTATGGTAGTAGTGTATATCTTATTCTTTGTATTGATAATTATTTGGAAACCTAAGGTTTAAAAATAAGGACAGGGAAAAATCAATTATTAATTTTGTTTTTAGTGATTATAGGCCTCAGAGAAAGCCTTGGTCAATTGGCAACTTGGAAAAGGCATGACCAGATAATAGTAAGATGGGATACCCCATAAAAATATGGGTGAATGTGACAGAGGGTTATGTACCACAATCTGCCATGTTTGATGCTTGTGAGGTGTTAGCTTGTGGAGATTTAAATGCCCAACGACAATTGAGCAGAGGGAACAAATAACTGGTAGAGACCCAACAGCCAGATTGAGAATAGCTGTATGGAAACGATCCTCTATTGCCATCAGAGAAAGGGAGAAACTCAAGGAGAAAACAGGAGAGAAAACAGGAGGCCTTCTTTGAAATGCGGCAGTTCAAACATTTGAGATTGAAACAGGGTATGGGGATGTGAATGCCTGGATAGAATGGGTCAAATATACTGTCCAGAGTCTCAACCATAGCAATTGCTATGCTTGTGCCTCGGGATGACTGATTGCCCAGATAGTGCCCTGCCCACTGGGGTGGACCAAGGACTCCCGAGGGATGCGATGTATGATTGCATTGTACCAAGAAAAGACTGCCTGGGGAAATGAGGCCTGTAAGTCTCTCTCTTTACTATTCCCTTCCTCGCATGATAGCAATATCAGGGTTCCCCCTGTATTCTCCACAGCTATAGGTAACCATACAGCTTGCCTCTCACGGCAGGGTGTGAGTGCTACCTGGCATCTGGGAGAATTTGCCTTGTGCACGAGGACCTTGAATGCTACTGAGGACTTGATGGGAAACTGCTCCAGACTTGAGATCCCCAGGGCAGATCTCTGGTGGTACTATGGAGGGAAGATCTTACGGTCCACCCTACCATCTAACTGGGGAGGCACTTGTGCACTTGTTCAATTAGCTATACCCTTCACCCTGGCATTTGAAAGTGAAACATCACAGATACCCAGAAGAAGTAAAAGAGGCTTTGGAATATCATTTGATGATAGAGTATACATAGATTCTATAGGGGTGCCTAGAGGAGTTCCTGATGAACATAAAGCCAGGAATCAAATTGCTGCAGGGTTTGAGTCACTGTTCTGGTGGGTAACAATTAATAAAAATGTGGATTGGATTAATTATTATAATCAGCAGAGATTCATAAACTATACAAGAGATGCGATAAGAGGAATCGCTGAACAACTAGATGCCACCAGCAAAATGGCTTGGGAAAACAGAATAGCATTAGATATGATTCTTGCGGAGAAAGGTGGTGTGTGCGTGATGCTGGGCAACCGTTGTTGTACTTTTATCCCTAACAATACTGCCCCGGATGGCACAGTAACTAGAGCATTGCAAGGGCTTACCACCCTTGCCAATGAATTGGCAGAAAACTCAGGAGCAGACACTTCCATCACAGGATGGTTGGAATCTTGGTCTGGTAAATGGAAAGGGATGGTAGTGTCCATATTTACATCCTTGATTGTAGTAGCAGGAGTTTTGACAGCCATTGGTTGTTGCATTATCCCCTGTGTAAGGGGACTTGTCCAGCGGTTAATTGAAACTGCACTTTTGAAACAAATGACCATGGATCCACCACCCTACTCAGATAAGATGATGATATTAGAGGAAATGGAAAGCAAAGAAAGGGAAGAAGAGGAAGACATCTACCAAATTACATCTTAGAGAAAAAAAATTTTGCAAAAATCAACAAATTATAAAAAGAGAAAAGGGGGAATTGTGGGAAAAGAAATGTTGTTTTTGCAGTGTTACATTGTATAGAAGGAAGGAATGTGGTATTGAGATATGCTTACAGTGATAAGAAAGCTCAGCAGGTGACCTCTTAAAATGCAGACAACCAGACTCCTTAGAGCAATCAGGTGAAAATCACTATGTTAAGTCAAGCCAGATAAGGGGAGAAAACATTACCATCTCAAAAACAGGCCGGCAACTGAAGGCCAGGCATTGTCTGTGAAGCATCAGATAGATTGTGAACCTGGATTACCCACTCCAGTGGGGAAACAGGGGAGGGTCCTATCATCAAAAAGTATATAAACTGTGTTTTGGAACTAGTAGGTGCGCTCTCCTGCTTGTGGGGCGCCCGCCATTGCAATCGCGAATAAATTACTACTTCACTGAGATCCTCGCCTGAGCCTAAGTTATTGGCTACGGAGTGTTTCTCACACCTCCAACAGGTTCAGTAAGTATAACTTAATTCTGGCTACTGTTGCAGTGGTGAGAAACAGCTGGGTAGGCAGTATCTGTAACCCTGACCCTTTTAGAGTCAGCCTGCTGTTGGTCTTGCTGTGCTCAGACTCAAAGATTGCACCTTGTATTCATCCCAGAAGTGCTGCAGAATTTCACATCTTCCACAAGACTTACGGGGATGATGGGGAGGAGCTGCTGCTGCTGTTCATTTTCTGCCCTACAGCTAGGCTGTAGCTGAGTGTTTGAGATTGAGTGACTAGGAGAATATGAAAAGTGACAGAGTGCTAATACATTAGGCATTCATTCTGTATCATATTAGCAGTGCTTGTAGTGGATAAGTGAGATGTCATACCACGTTATGTGCAATTATGGGTGCAGAACTGAGCATCTCACTGAAATAACATGGATGTGCTGAACAGGGGCTGAAGCCTGTACCTTAAAACCACACCCAACTTGTTGAAAACATCTGAGATGCCAAAAAGGCATAAGGTTTGCTTGAGAGTACCTTCCAGGTTTCTTAGTACCTTTCTTGGCATGCTTAAAACAAGTTTGTTCTATGATGAAAAGCAGCAGCAGAGCAGAATCAGTTCAGTGCTTCCTGGTTAACCTGTTACAATTTGGTGCTAAGAGGGGACAAAATCAAATCCTTAATACAGCCATGGTTTTACCAGGAATCTTTATCAATCTCCTCCTCCTTTCTTAAACTTTCAGAGTTACCTCTTCTGATACAACCCATTCCTTGGATTTTGAAATTGGTGAAGAAAGATCATGTAAGGGACCTGATTTGTTGGACAAATACCTTCTTCAAAATCAATTTTTCTGTCTTTGGTTTGTATTCTGCATTTTTCTTGGTGACTGCCTTGGGCAGGTCACTTCATTTGTGTGTCTTTGTTTTAATGCTCATTAATTGAGAGCAGTAATAGGCATCAGTCTCTTAGAGTGCCAAAGTGTATCTTCTCATGCAGAAGATACAGTAGAAATTACTGAAACAATCTCTTCTCATATTTAAGCCTTGTTTGAAACCAGGTAGAAGGAGTGAAATTTTTGATGTTGGGGGTGGAACATGGTGTTCTACTTTCCTGTGTTGCTAATTTAGATATTCTCAAACTTAACAGGAGTTAGCATTTATTAATCTCTTATGGTAACTCATGATGATTAAGTACTGTTAAAAAAATCACAGAATGTAATACAGTGAAATAAATCGGATTTCCAATACCTATAAGTTCTTAAGGTTTATTGATCTAGTATAGAAATTTAACAAAAAATAGTTATGATTAAAACAGTGACTTAAAGATTTGATAATAGCAAGGTTCACATGAAACTTACTGCAGGGTATCGGGGGGTTCTCAAGTTGTGTGCCTAAGGATTTCCCCTTGGTGAATTACTCACCCTTTTTCGCTGGCATTAATCAGCAGATGATCTTTGAATCTCGAAGCCTGCCCTAAGAGGTAATTGTGCATCAGTTGTCAGCGGTGTTAAACCTCGGAGATAGCCCTGAGAGGTGTCCTAGCTCTGGGGGAGTTCCTCAGTCGCAGCCTGCTGCAATCCCAGAGAGCTCAAGGGGCTCTTTGCTTAGAACCATTATTTATAGGAGCATGAGGTGATTGACTATTAGTCAGTACTTTTCCATTCTAGCTATGATTCAGATAGGGGAGTTCTGGTATTTTCCACCAACTGTGCTGTCCTGGTATATTCCAGAACCTGGTACTTCTCAGATTGGGCTGTGACTCAAGACACAAGAGTTTGAAATGTGACTGGGGAGCACCTGTTTGTTCTCTCCTGATGCCCACTGACAAGAGGGATATCTTAACATTAATCTTAAACCATAGCTGGGCTTGGGGAAAGAACTATTCCACCACACTCGGCACAAACCTTTGTAGGGTACTCAAAGCAGCCCAGGGATGCTCTCAGGAAAAGGGAATATCCGACAGCCTTAGGTGCTTCAGCCCCCTGAGGATGTGATGTGTACTGACAGTCTCTGTACAGATCTCATCCACGCAGCTGGAAATCACCAGCTGCATTACTGAAAGCCTTAGCTGAGCTGTGTTCCTGTAAAAAGAAGACACCTGGACCATTTTCCTGATGAAATGCCTGGACTAGAGGCTAAGGGACTTCACACATCCCTCTGTACAAACATTTTGTGACCTATTAAATAGGAAGAAGCAGTTCTGATGTAGTCTTTTCTGTTCTCTGTGGTCTCCAGGGATATAAATCCAGAACTGCCTCCTTGCACTTGATTTTAAAATACAATGAGAAAAAGGACAGACACGGTGCATACATAGCTGCTGGCTGTCTCTGAGGATCCTCAGCTAACTGAATGCTTTGACATTTTTCCAGTATTCCAGAGTCTCTGCAGGTTTTGGACTCAGTTGTGTGTTGGTGTTGAAGGCAAGCTTCCTGCTGGCTTTTTTGAGGACAATTTTACCTCTTGCTTCTAGGAATGTGTTAGGTAGGGTCCTTAAATTGAATGTGGCCACCAGTACTGCCATGAGTCTCATTTGTGAGCCTCAGGCTGGCACTAGGGGCAGCAGGACACTGCATTTAGGGCATTTCTGTGCACACACGTGCTCTGCCACTATGCTGGTGTAACAGCTCACCACGGCTCGCCTCCCTCATCCCAGAAGGGCCAGGGAGTGAGGGGCTGTTCTCAGGAGCTTGGAGGAAGGGTGGCCAGCAGCTGGCAGTGTTTCTTCTGGCAGGAGCCTCTGTATCACCAGGAGGATTCTAGCCCCCTCCTGGGCTTTTTGCTTTGTCCTTGCAAACCTCTAAAAATCAGAGGCTCCGGCTTTGTGAAATGCGGCTTTTTTCTCTTCTCCTTGGGCCTTCCTAGCTCTGCAGCGGTTTCAATTCCAAAGACTTCACGTCACCCCATGGAAACTCGGCAGCGTGCTGGAGCTCTCTTTGCTTTCTGTTTAACAGCCTCCTCAAACCTCAGCCCCAGCGCATGTGGTTCCAATTACAGAGGACCTCTGCAGCGCTATGAGGATAGGCCGACCTCTTCATTTTGACACAGCCAGCCTGTCCCTGCGGGAACTGACTGCTAGCTCACATTTTTCTCATTTGAGATGCTTTCGCTTCACAACCAAATTCCTGAAATCAAAGGGAGGCTGAGGGGAGCAGGCTGCAGGCAGCATGCTCTGGGGGCCAGGTCTTGGTCACTTGGAGCACTTGGGCTCTCGGGAGAAGGCGACCCCTGGCCTTTCTGTCTCTGCCAGCCAAGGGATACAGAAAGCAGATGTCCCAGAGCACAGCCCTGGCTGAGTTAATTATCCTTAGGAGACTTCCAGCCGCCCCCAGCTTTTCCTCCCTTGCACAAAGAATGCAAAATAGCTGTCTGTAAGAAGACACCATTTTGTATTTATTTTGGCCTAAAATGCTGTCAGGCTAACTAACTGTTAGTGCTAGTGTGGTCTGATGGCAAGTGTGGGGTGTCAACCTTGTGGGTTCTTCTTATAGCTCTGTCACAAACTGAAGTAGCTATTCACCATTTTGGTTGTCCACAGCAGAAACTGCGGAAGACTTAAAGGGGAGACGCAAGATGATGTGCAGGTCTGTCCTATCGCCACTGAACAGTAATAACTTGGAGAAAAAAATGATTCATTTGTCAGTGGAGGAGAACTAGAACTAGTGTCTGTAGTGTCATTGATACTTGGCTGATTTGAGTTTCAAAATCACTCAACCATCTCTGAAAGTTTTACTCCAGATGTAGTTTTTTGGCCACAAAGAATTCTGTAGTCAGCCTCCTATTGAAGCATGTAAAATACTAAATTTGTTTGTTACAAAATGCTCAGATCTTGTTCGTTAGCACCCAAGAGAGCACTAGATGGAATGAGGGCAGACTTTTCCTTTTCCATGAAGAAGCTCGGTAAAAAAAATTCTTACAAGACTGCAGTAAGATCTAACAGATGTGAAATCTTAAATTCCTGGCATGAAGGAGTGGTTCGAAGTTGCACCATGTCAGGCTGAGCTGTTTTTTAACTCTCAAACATTAGTCTTGTGTATATATTGTTTAGACAGATACTCTCTTTAAATACTTGCTTGAGTGGATTGCATGTATTAAGCCTGTCAATAAGCAAGTCAAATGTACAGGGTTATTCAGCTAGAGAAACATTACCTGTCTGAATAATACAGTGGACACTTACTTTTTGGAGTGTGTATTAATTTAAACTGTTTAAGTAGAAATTTTTTATTCCTCTTAGTCGAAATCTTCTAAATGAAGTATACTTCTACAGGCGGTTCAGCCTGCAGGTCTAGCTGAACGTGGGATTGCTGGACACACCGAGGTGGTTTTCCAACAGCCACCCTGGATTTTAAGAAGAACGTGTTATTCAGAGCACTGCAAGACCAAACCTTCCTCGTAATCAGGCAGTGGGATTGCACTGAGGTGTGAAAATAAATTCATTCAAGAGCATCCCCTAGAGGACTTGACAGCCTACCAGAATTATTAACGTTGAAAAAACTTGTCTTTAGCAAACTGTTCTCCTTTCAGGATGTGTCTTGGCAGCAGTGGCCATTCTCTGCTCCTATTGCATGTTCTTCCAGGAAACAGTTTGATAATGAACAAAGCAGAGGGAACACCTATCACAGGTGAACTGGAAATTGCCCAGACAGTCCTATAAACCGTGCACGTAGATCTGACCGGAGTTTGGTTTTGTTTTATTGAAGAAAGCTTTCCTCAGCAGCAGGGCCGAGTCACTCCCCTGTGACTCTCTACTTCTCTACTGCGAAGAACGCCTCCAAATACACTTTTTTAACCTTGTGCACAGTATCCCATAGAATTAAGATCCAGATGCGAACAGCCCTGTTAAAACTGAAATAGACAAGGTTGACCATAGAATAAATGGAAAATGCAAGTGGCAGAATAAAAATCAAGTGTATAAATAGACTGGCTTGGAGCATGAGTGGTAAATAAGGTGTTGTGAGGTCTTGTGCTCTGCTACTTGTCAGATTACTTTTAAAATTTCTTACAACTTGCTAGCTTATTGTAATGGAGGAATAAAAATGTATGCTACTTCATGGATTTCTTTGGAAAGGTGCTTGTATTCTGGCCTTCAAGGCTGAAGTTTCCAAAATGGGGTCAGGCTAGGTGACTGGCCAACGACAATCCATGTTAAACATCTTTTATTTTTAAGGTTTGCATTTAGTAAAGCATTGCTATAAAAATTTGCTTAATTTAAGCAAGTGTTTGTATCTCCCTTCACTAACTTGAGTTGGTGACCCTAACTTTTCCAAATAAGCCCCAAAGCTCCAGGAATCCACTTTGTCTCCTCCTAGCACAGGATGTCTCAAGTCACAGGGAAATTACAGGTTGTGTTTCTACTGCTCGGACATTACTGCCTTGGAATAGTCTGCTGCAAATGTAATTTTTGATAAAAAGCCAAAATAAACTTTCAAAAAAAAAACTTAAAAGTTTAGCTTCACAAGAGAAGCCCCTGGAGCCCAATTTTTGACATTGATATCCCAAATGATCTTGGTTTGGTTATGGTTTGGGCCAGGTTTGCAAAGTGTCACTATGGATTTCTTGTATCACAATTCTTTGTATTTTTGTAAGCTATTCCTTCTAACTGTAGCAGGCAAGTATATAGTACAACTTTTTACTTTTAAAAAGTATTGTCTATATTTAGCATTACTCCCTAATTCAAGTTGCTTTTTGAAGCTAATGAAAGATTTAAATCTGGAAGCTCTTTAGCTTTTAGCACATGAATTTGCCTAAAAATGTCAGCAAAACATTTTCAATCTGATCCTGCATTTATTTTTGTGCATTTACAGATGTGTGTATTTAATGTTCTCAGCATGTGTATTCATGTGGATATGTACATATACTTGGTATTGCATGGCCGTGGAAATAAAACTGAGCTTTATAATAACGTGAGTGAAAGCATGTGTGATAACGTTAGGGATTCAGACATGAAAACACTTCTTTGGGAAAACGGAGGTCTGACAACACCTAGCTGTGATGAGCTCGATATTTGCATTGCACTGGGGATGGTTCCTTCCCTCTGAGTCCACTCCAAAAGGCAGGCTTTTCGGGAAATTCAAACCTTCACGTAGTATCTGTAGTGCACTTAAAATCAGTCACTTAAGTGTTTTATATGAGTTCTGGGAAGTACTTGGACTACTGTCCTCTATTTTTTTTTTTTTTAACTCTAAGGATGCAAGGCAGAAGGGCCTGTTATTGACAGCTAAACTCTGCCTGTGTGCCCTGGCTGGCTGGATCTGTCCTTATCCTGAAATCTGGTGGTGTGGTGTGTGTATTGTGCTCCTAGGTGCATCCGCTTGGTATTGTTTAAAATACTTGCTGCTCTGTATTCCTTGGATTTGAAGCATTAGCAAGGGATAAAAGACAAATCTTTCTCCCTTGTCTACTGGGTGCCAGCGCTATTGTCTTCTGAACAATTGTGCAAGTGTTGAGGCATTACAAATGTCTCCTTCCCCAAACAGAGAGCGCTGCAGTGTGTCAGCAAGCCTGGCACTGCACCCAAGGCTTTTTTCAGGCCTGTGAGCCGCTGCTTTGCAATGGGCTCAGGGCTCCTGCTCCGCAAAACCAAACCGACCTCCCTCTGGAGTCGTGGGATGCAGGCTGAGTAAATTGCTGAATTACTTGTGGCAGAGAGCCCCACACAGGATGTGGAAGGGGAAGAGGTTTTTTGGGTAAGAACTGTGGAGCCTGCATACATATTGCATTACTGAGCGAGACCTGGGGGTCTGGCATTTGGGAAAATCTACTGTCATCTGCTGCAGCCAGCACAAAAGGCCTCACCCGGGGCGTGCTCTGCCCTCCTGGAGCTGGGTAAGGGGCAAGGTCTGGAGCCTTCTGCACCCACCCAGTGCAGCAAAAGGCTTGCCCAGAGCAAGCTGCTTGCTCAAACTAGCTGATGTGTGCTTTGGCCAGCATGCAGGGTTGTTTGCTCCTATGAAGGGTTGCCCATAAGGAATTCCTCATTTAAACAATTTAGGCTGGAAAAATAACCAAACACTACCTGCAAACTCCCATTTATTTGAGCTGTTCTTGCTGGGTCTCATCTGCAGATAAATGAGAAAACCTTGGATGGCATTTATTCTGTGAATAATAACTCAAAGTAACTAGATCGTTGCTCAGACATGGTCTCTAGTTCCTTTCCATTTAAAAGATGTAAATTCCAGCTCACATCTAAAGGCAAATTTCCGTTTCTGTTCCATCACTTCTTGCCACAGTGAGACCGTACCAAACAAAAAAGCATGAGGAAAGCATGTGGTCTGTTCACTTCAAGTTCTCTTCAGATTTAGCACAGGTAATTTTGGTAACCAGCACCCTCTGAGTACTTCTAGGAAGCTGTATTTTGAGCTTCCTTTTGTCTTTGTGCAGGTATAGGTGACTGGAAAGAGAAAGTGAGGGTTTTGTCTAGAGCACCTGCAGGCTTCCTTTTGGAATTTGTGGGCTTAACCAATAAGGACCAAAGGGAAAAGTTTTTTTGAATAAGAAAGACAGCTATGTCATGGAAAAGGGAGCACACAACCTGTGTGATGCTCTGGTAATCAGTTCACACGGATACAGCCTGCAGTTCTGTGGTTAATCAGCTCCCAAGTACCTGATGGTGAATGTACCATTGAAATGGCTTTAGGTGCTTTAGGAATTTGCAGATGCTATCTTGCTAGAGGGCTCCCTGATCTTACTCCTCTATAGAAGATGAGCTTACAGGTGAAAGCCTCTTGAAATTCAGAGCCTGCTTGCTGGGGGCAACAAGAATAGACCAAGGTGCTATCCTGAAAACAGTCTATCCAAGCCAGAGATGAAGGAAAGTGATACAAATATACTGCATCAAAAAGCAATTTTTAATCCTGATCAGGGTTTCTAATGTAAAACTGCATTTTAAAATCTAGAATACCCCGTGATATGTATACAAAACCTCAGCACTCTGCTGGCACTGCACTTTGAAGCTGTTGCAAATGTGATGTGAATGCTCGCTACTGTGGCGCTTTAATTAAACTTATTGATCAGCCATCTAGTGAGTATCAGCGTGTTAATGAAGGCAGCCCGCAGCAATGTGGCTGCAGGAGAGAGCAGGCATTTGTCTTAGGCAGAAGGTATAATTGTATTTGGCAGATGGAGCTTTGGGACTAGTGAATCCAGTGATAAAGTGGATTAATTTTCCCTTTAAAGAAAGCAGCTAATGTGACTGAAAAGGAGCTTTCATGCTCATCAATTAATGCAGAGATCTGTGCGGAGAGGATTGTTTGATCCTTTGCAAGACTCTACCTGTCTGATATTTCAAAGTGTTTTTGTACACGTGTGTATGTAGCAGATACCTTCTATACAAGTGCTCGACAAGTATTGACTGAATATTGGCAGCTGAGGATGGGAGTGGGAACAGGATGGGTAATTCTGTTCAGAATAAACAGAATAACAGAAAAAGCTAAGACTGTCACTTTTGATGTTGTATTTCCTTTTTTTTTTTTTTTTTAAGGTTAAAGTCCCAGTGTTTGAATACAAATGCAGGAATAAATTTAGCCTACGTAACTGCAGTTTCTCAAGCTCCTGCCAGTAATCTTGCTGTGTAATCGTGGGGTTGTGTGTTTAATATATGTGTGACGCGTCTTCCTAGTGCTTCCAACTCTCACTATTTTAATCAGTTTCACGGTAATTGGTCTAAAAATTGAGAGATCTCATCTTGCTTCTTTTCACAGGGAAAAAATAAATATGTTTGGGGGCTTTCTTCTTGCACAGCAAAAATTAAGAACAACGCAGCTGCACTCTGAAGATTCAACACAAAAGGCAAATGGCATTCATGCCACAAAGCCACGTGGAAGCTCGGTTGCAAAATTTTTCATTTGGTTTTGTAGCAAATCTGAAAGTCCCTCGCCTAAACGCCCAGGTTTTCCTTTCCATACCTCCGATCTTTTGGGCTGGTTTTAATCGACATTGAGCTTACGAGAGCCTGTTTGTTGTCCGGAGATCTGAAAAGCAGAGAATCAGCCCCTGATTCGGTTCATTTCTAGCAGGGCTGCAATACGGAAGGAAACCCGGGCAGAAACTGCGAATTTCTCTATGATTTAAGCAGTGCTGGCTGAAAATCACGTTTTTCTGGGATGCGCCATCTGCTGGCTCTGGTTTCAGGGCGTTAGCTTGTGTTTGGGGTTTTCCTTACGAACGTTGAAAGGACGCAGCTTCCATCTAGTGGTTCATCTTGGCAACTGCTTTTTCTCCTGACAAACCGTTTTTGACGACTTCTGGTGGTTGGTTGGGTTGTTGGATGTTGCTGTTCAAAGAGACTTCACTGTTCTACCCGCACCATGCTTCTGTAAGGGTGTCAGGCTGTTTTCTTGTTTCCAGTGCTGAACTGCATGCAGAAACATCATTCAGTTTTAGGGAAGAGACTCTAAGCATCATCAGGCTGACGTAGGAATAAATCTATGGGCTCTGAAGGTCTTTCAGGCTAAAACGTCACTTATAAAATAAGGGAATAAAAGGAGAGGGCAAAAACAAGGAGGCAATCTGAGATTCTGAGTGCACGGAGGATGTAGGTGGATATATTAGCAAAAGTTTGTGTGACGTGAGCGTTCACAGCTCTGAAGTGCAAAGCCATCTGTTCTTCATGCTTAAATACCGGTGTGAAACTAACTCCCTATGCATGGATAGATGTCCCCTTTAATCAGCTGCAATCTGTCCTGGAAGCCAAGCTGTTGGGCTTTCTTTGATGCTACGCAGCAAACGCTGAAGAACCCTTATTCTTGGCCCCTGACTGCCAGCATCTCTCTTTCAGCTTCCTGCTCTGTTTGGCTGTCTGAGGCTCAGACTGAATTTAAGAGAGTGGCTGAAGAAAACGTGACTTTGCCCTGTCACCACCACCTGGGCCTCCTGGAGCAAGGAAGCCTGGATATTGAGTGGCTGCTGCACATTTCTGAAACGGTGCAAAAAGCGGTAGGTGCATCCATGATTAGCACCTGGTGGGAAAACTGCCCTGTTTCCATGTTGACATCATCAGCAGACATTCATTTAAAGAGAATTGTGATTTTCTTTGCAATTTATACTGAGGAAGTAAGCAGCACTTAAGAAAACATAGCTATTTTATTTAAAGAGATTTAAAACGTATAAAAGTTATTTGATATTCATTTATCACATATTGGAGTGGGTATTGATACAAACGGTGCTTTCTTTAAATCAACGCTGTTATATAATCATATAATCAAATAATCTGGGTAAGCCTCAAAATTACCCTTCAGGTTTTCGGAATTGGCTTTTGATTTTATAGGTACAGGTATTGAATCCTTAGTTTCAGAAAAAAAGAAAAAAGAAAAAAATAGTTTAGTATTTAAAAAATCAAGTCTGTTAACTTAAATTAGCTAGCTAAATCCAGCTAAGATTAGAGAATACATTTACATATTGTGACATAAGCTTGTGTCTATTTTGATGCTAGTAAAAATGCTCAAATGTGAACCTTTAGTGTAAATACAGTTTTTGTCTCAGTCTCAGACTTGAATTACAAGTTTAATTTTCTGCCTTGCCATAGGCTTCCCGTGTGACCCTAGGTAAGACCCTTAGCCATGCAGAACCTTAGTCTGCAGTTCCTGGAAATACTTTGTTTTGTTGTTCCATATGAAAGTAAAATCCCAGCTGGCTGATCAGCGACTGTCTCTGCCCCACAGGTGATCACTTACTCTGGAGGCCGCGTTTATGATGACCTCAACGAGGAGCAGAAAGGCCGTGTTTCATTCACCTCCAACTTCCGTGCTGGAGATGCATCCTTACAGATCATATCCCTGCAGCCCAGTGATGCAGGGAATTACATATGTAAGGTCAAAAAAGCTGGGCAGTATGAATGGGTTCGCATCACCCTGAAGGTTGTAGGTAAGATCATCTTATTGTTTTTCCAAAGGGGAAAAAAAATCACTTGTTTCATTTCCTGGAGAGAGATTTATTTCAGTGGAGTATAAATACACACAGACTTCTCATGATCAGGTTTCACTGTCTAGCTCCATATCAACCTTAGCATTTTTTGGCAAAGGACAGAACACAGGAAGAGCCCAGAGAACTGTTTTGAGGTAAGTGTACACACTTGCAAAATCATATGAACTGTTCTTTCCGAATTATCTCTATGATCTCATCGCACAAACTAGAATGAGATCCTAGTGGTGATCACTCTGTCCGGTCGCCTGCTGAGGACTCTGGGTTCATGTCCCCGGACCCCAAACTGATCCGGGTCAGTGAGGGTGACGAATAAACTGCTGGGGTTAGAATTTCTCTTCCTTGATTCCGGTTTACCAGTTGGCATTTGGCATGTATGCTATCATTCAGTGGAAGCCCTGCTGTGGCCTGCCAGATGCCGTGGGGAAAAGGGAGAAATGACAAAGCAAGGGGAGGGAAGGAAGTTCTCTAAATAGTACCTAGAAGAGAAATGTAGTGATACAGCTCCACTGGTGCAAGTATCCATGAGGCAGACTTCCCCAAAACACATAATTTCTGTGTCTGAGCCAGCCAGCTCTACTTTTTAGACTATGAAGTTGCACAAGGTTGCAGTTGAAGTCCACTAACAAATATCAATGGTGTAATTCCCCAATGCTTTCCAGAGAAGGCAGCTTTTGGAAGCTGCTTAAATGCATCCTCTTGCCAAAAAAAGGGTTTTCCACTGAGAAAACAGTCTGCTGCGTGTGCATGACCTGTGTTTTTTTTCTTATAGAGAAGCCGTCCAAGCCCAAATGCTGGCTGGAAGGGGAGCTGTCAGAAGGAAAAGACCTGTCCTTGCAGTGCCGTTCATCCTCTGGCACTGCCCCCATCTCCTACCGATGGCAGCGCATAAATGAAGAGGACGAGAGAGCTGAACATCTCCCGCCCACATCGAGAGTCAGTAAGTCAGGTCATTTCCTCTTGGAGCTCTCCGTGTGCTCAACGCCAGATAACCACCCACACGTACAGTCATGCCTTTTAAATGGGGATCGCTTGCCAGCAGTGACAACAGTGGTGTATCAGTGCTTCTCACTGCTGCAGCTGGATGCTGTGGCATGCTCCACCCTGCGCAAGGAAGTCTGAGTTGTAGTGTTTTGCAAAAGGTTGACAACAGAGCTTTCTTGAGGTGTCATTGTTCTTGAGCTGATTTGATCTGGAGGTTCAATGAGTTCTACCGTGTTCCATCCACCCGTATAGCCGCTTAGTCTTTTTTGGTTAATCCTGGTGTTGTTTTTCCTGTTTCAGACATTTCTAATCCCGGGCAAGTCTTACTGAAGAATCTTACCCAGATGAGTACAGGGTTATACCGATGTATTGCCACCAACGAGGCTGGACAAGAAAGCTGTGTTGTGCAGGTGACAGTGCAGCGTGAGTATTGGCACATAACTAATATTCTCCCTACCATATGAGCAGCGCAGCTTCTCAGCTGTCCTATTTCAGCTGATGAACTCTGCCACACCTTTGCCCTTTTGTACTTGAATCACATGCAACAGTTCTTACTACATTTCTGTTTTGCTCAGCAGTCCTTCTTAAAACGTAGAGTGGTAAATATGTTATTTGGGCTCAGATGTTTTGGTCTGTTAGAAAATCTGAGTTTTGAGAATGACTAATAGAATATTGGGGGGAAAAAACGTGAGTTGGTTTGCTGAATCTCCAGCTTTTAATTATTTCTGGGTGTAATGACTGCATGAGATCACTGTTAGGTATAAAATCTCCATGGGTAGTCCCTCATTCCAATTCCGAATTAAATGTTTGTTGAACTTGAGACAGTAAACTAATGATAGCCTGGAAAAGCTGACTCTGACTTGAAGTAAAATGCAGAATAAAAAGCAACTTTTTGACACAGTTTGATTTTAATCCAGCCTTAATAAATTCCGGCCAAAATACCAGAGATTAAAATAAATGTCCTACCTGATGAACCACATCAAGGGTGTGTGTGTGTCTATGTACCTGTGTCTTTGCATATGCATGCAATAAAAAGGGTGGAGTGTGGCACCAACACTGACAGCAAGTACAAACAATCAAACAATACAGGTTAGCAGGTTTTTATGTGCAGCTCTCAGGGGAGATCAGCAAGAGCTGGAACTGTTGTGATAAAAGGCTGCTGATAGAGAGGTCTCTTCTGTGGAGATTCCTTAGATTTGGAATTTGTCTGCCCAACCAGGCCTGAAGTAACTGGAGTATGGTCATGTAGCAGAGAAAACCTGTTCCCCTCAGGCATTTTACTTCCCTTCTGATGTAAAAGCGTGCTGGCAGCTTTTATACCAATTGAATTGGTTTAAAACCTCATTTTGATTTGCTAAACCCTCCACAGGGACAAGCCTTAAGGAAACAACTTTCGGCCAAACCCAACCTGAACACTGAAATGAAGTTTCATACAGGTTCAGCCAAGGGCTCATAGACATCAGGAAGTGTTGTCTCATTAACTTTATTATTATGGATGAAAAATGCCTTGCATTTGCACAGTACAGTCTTCCTTTCTCCCCTCCTCTTTGTCATCCTCAGGTCACTTTTTTTCCAATTGAGTAATTCATTCTGCAAGTAGATTGTAATCATTTCAGGGTGAGTTGAAGGGGAAAAAATCCTTATGGGGAAATATTTGTACCTCATGGGGAAGTATTTGTAGTTCAATCACTCTTCTGCCTCTGCAAAACTGCTTGGTACTTATTTTTTGGATGTGGGTTGTCCTGTCTGCCTCTGTGCTTTGTGTGGTTCTGGGTTCTTATGTGAGGATTTCTCCTCCCCGTTTCAATTCTTACCCACAGCTGAAGGCATAGCTCTTGGATCTCACCCTTCTAGAAGTGAATGCTTTTCTCAGTCTTGGCTCAGGTTTAGAAATAAGCGCTTTAAGATAAATTGGTTCAATTTCTGCATGGTGACACCAAAAGAAGTAGTCTAATTTATTACATTCTGTTCTGATTTATACACGATGGTGTAATTTCTAGTGCGGACTAGAATCTGACCGTATGACTCCTGCTGGGAGTTTACCAGCTAACACATTTATTTTCTGGACAACAGATGCTCAGAATATTGGTATGATTGCTGGAGCAGTTTGTGGCGTGGTGGTGGGACTTGCCCTCCTTTTCCTGGTGGTGAGGCTGACAATAAGAAGGAAAGAAAAGAAGAGATATGAGGAAGAGGAGGCCCCAAATGAAATCAGGTAACGCCTTTCATTTAATCCTCCACCTCCTACCCTCCCTTCCTTCGGTTTCACATACACCCAGCATGATCCACAGTAATGTCTCTTTTCACTCAGTTATAAGTAACTGAGATGTTTTAAGTAACTGTCTTGAAAGGTTGTTCTAAAAAACTTGTAAAGCCTCCCTGAAATATGACTGACAATTTTTTTGTGACCGTGAGAATAATACTTGTGAAGACTTTCCGGAAAACAAGATAGAAAAAAAAATGACATTTTTCCCAGGACAGATTAGCATAAAACACAATAAAATTACATTAAATGCAATTTAGTATTAATTATTCTCTCGCTTACAATTTCAGCATTTTGAAGCACTTATGTAGTTCTCTCCAGTATTAAACTCAGCCCTTATGGTTCTGAGAGGTTTGATTTTTCTTTTAAATTGCTTTTTCCTGTTGGGAACACTATGAGGCAGGCAGGTTCTCACAGTCCTCCTTGAGTCTTTTGAACAACTGCGCTTCTGGATTTAGCTCAGGCAGAAAAAATCCCCTGAGCTTCTGGGTGCAGAGTTGAGAAGCCTCACCCCTGGACGGGCGTACCAAGAATGCTGATGCATGTTCTTTAAATTCATCTGTTACATGCGTGTGAGGTCTGCCGCTCACTCCTCTAAGCGGAGGTTGGACTCTAGCCAATTGAGCTTAACCTCGGGAAGGAAAGTGCTGGAAAAAGATATTTCCAGGAAGGAGTTCTAGCTCCTCCTGCCCTTGAAGAACCCCCCTCGCCTTGTTCCATCCTTATTTCTGCTTGTGAAGGGCTGCCTGCCCTCATGTGACATCTATGTGCTGTTAAGCAGGCATCTCTATAATCCATTCAGTAGCTGATTACACTGGCTGACAGTCAGGTTGCCTATTTGGCCAGCAAGAAGGTAGTCTTTGCTGATTTATTCCCTTTCCTTTTTCTTGTTCTCTCTTGCTTTCAAATCTTGCATACCTTTTTATTTTTAGTCTGAGCCTCCTCCATCACCTTTTCATGCATGACTTTTCTTTCTGTGGGCCCAGTTCTAGCACTTCTTTCACTACCCACGTATTTTAAACTGACGAACTGGTCTCAGCTAGTCCTGTTGAGGTAATTTGTCATTATGAGTAAAGATTGCAGAGCAGACAGTACTGTCTGAACTCTTTGCACTGACACTTGGCATTTGGTCCACAGACCTCAAAGCCACACAGAAAGAACCGGTTGCGTGCACATGTATTATAAATCCATTTGGCTAATAGCTCTGCAGAGAAGTAATGAATTCAGTTTATAAAGTTGTGTTGCACAGAATTCAGAAAACCCAGTACCTTGCTCAAACTGCTTGATAACTATGCATTGGTGACTTGCAACTTCAGTGAGCAACTGCTCATCGCAGCAGCAATTCAGTCTGGCAAAATGTATGAGTGTTCCTGTTCTCATGGCATTTGAACCCTGCTATGTTTGATTGCAGAGAAGACGCGGAGGCACCCAAAGCCCACCTTGTCAAGCCTAGTTCCTCTTCCTCCGGTTCCAGGAGCTCACGCTCAGGTTCCTCCTCAACCAGGTCGACAGCCAACAGTGCCTCTCGCAGCCAACGGACTTTGTCAACAGAAGCTACTCCCCATCTCACTCCTCCCCAGTACAGCCAGAGGGAGACGGAAGGGAAGGAAACTGAGCCAAGGAAAGTCGACTATGCTAACCTGGTGAAAATGGGAGCCACGCAGGTCATGGTGCCTGCCCAAAGCCGGGCGTTCCAGACAGTGTGACTGCTCACCAGCCACCTGGAGACTCCTGCCATCCAGAAGCACTTCACACACCACCAGCCACATAGGAATTATTAGATTAGCTAGTTATCTCCCTGGTCAGCTTAATTTTAATCACTTGTGATTATTGACACAACAAGAAGCCCTCCCACTCAACTCTTCCTTGTATCTTCCAGCACTTGAGGTTCTGATACAGATTTTTTTTTTTTTAAGAAGGATGAATTTGAGGGGAAAGGGGAACTTTTTATTTTAATTACCTTGTTGGAAATGGAACACTGAGCATTTTAAAACTACAGTTGAAAAATGTCAGCTAAGAGCTGTACAAATGAAATGAAGCCAAACTTCAGGATTTTTTAAAGAGATCAATAGAAGACAAAAAGACACATCACAATCCAGCGAGTTTTAAAGGCGAAGGGAAAGTCTCTTGGACTGTTTTTTGGAGAACTTTCTAAAAGATGCATTGTCTCACCTGAAGATTTTGAGGTAGTCTCTGCTGAGGCTAGCCTGGTGGTCAAACCTCGAAGGGAACAGACGCTTCACATTTTCTGCATTCATTCTTCTAGTGAAATACTTTTGGAAGCTGTAACTAAAGCAGAAAGGAAAGGATAACTCAAAAAGGTTAAGAGATGCAGACTTAAGGCATGTGTCTGAACTAACCTCTACTAAAGAGAAAGGAGCCTGTATGTCAAGGAAACAGAGGTGCTTTAATTGCCAGAACAAAATTAATGATGCACCCTGAGACATAAAGCAAGGAGCTGGACTCTGCTTCTATGGACAGCGCTGTAAAGCTGCAGTAACTCCACTGGAGTTGTATCTGTGTCAAATGAGCCTTAGTGAGATGAGAATTGGGTGCTTAATCCAAAATGGAGGCATACCTCAAAAACTGAGGGCCACCGATCTACCAAAAAGCTGGGAGGAAGCATTTGGAGGATTACCAGGTTTTGAATTCACCAGTTGTAGGGTGAGCCACACTATAGAAGCCTTGGAGAGCTCTTCCCAAGGTTGAACAAAGAGCATTTTTGGACTGACCTTCAGGCATCCAGGTAAGACTGAAGATGCAGTGACAGAGCATGTAATGAGGGAAATACACTGGGGACAGGTAAACAGGTGCAATGATAAAGGAAGAAAATATGTGTGCAGTGTCACACTTATATATCAACCTGTGGGCCATATGCTATTTTTGAGGCTTAAACATTAGCAGGACTATTAATAAATAAACAAAAATTGCAAGAATCAAAATAAAAACAAACAAAACCCTTCCTGTGACTGTTAGCCAGAACAGACATTTTCAAGGGGTATAGTCTTATGCTTCAAGTGAAAGCCAATAAGAAATGATGAGAGGTAGGGCCAGGCCTTCCTCTGGAGGCAGACGTTCCCATAATTGTCTGTCATTTATACTTTCCTCTGAAGGACTTGGCTCTGACCACTGCTACACTGAAGACACTGAGCTTACACGTTCTAAATTCCTGTATTCCTAAATTGATGATTTCCATTAAAAGACAAAAAAAAATAAAAAAAAAATTATCTTTCATCTGAGGGAGGGAAGGTTTTCTCCAATTTGTGGAATGAGTCTGCAGGAGATGGATCAGCACAGAAGAACCACAGATTTCTGATTCTCTCACTCTAGGGATCATAATTAACCTCTTTTTCTGACACCCAGCATTCTAGCTTACAAGCTTGAGATCTTAGAAAATCTGATTAAAATGAGGCCTTGTTTGGGCTACGTCTGTATGAGAAACAGTTTTCAAATTTGCCCTATACTACCTGAGGACTTCTCTTCCTAATAGCAGCCACCCATTTTCATCCCACATGCTGAGATTCTGCTTGTTCTCTGTACCACAGTCAACCTAACCACCCTCAGTATGACAAAATACTAACTTGTTGGGCAGGGAAGGTCTTGAGTCACAGATTTAAACCAGGGGATTAGCTGTTCGTTAAGCTTTTACTTTTATTACGGCTCTTGGTATCGGATACCTTGCGATTTTACCCAGGCAGTTTCCCTGGTTACTCCAGAGGTGCCTTCCTGGCTCAGCTTTGTTCTGGAGGATTTGGCTGTGGCTGTTTGGAAGCAGCAGCTGCGTCTGTGACTCTTCTGCTGTTGCTTTTTTCGTGGGCCCTGGAGGCCTAGGCACTGCAAGGTGCTTACAAGGCCCTCCAGAGCTAGGGAAGTCCTGAGGAAAGGCATGAGAAGGACTTCTAAATTAGTTTGTGGCTTTTATGGTTGCCTATTGTGCTTGATTTACCTCAGCAGATTATCTGGGGACACCTGTTCCATGCAGAGAAACCCAGGGATGAATTTCTCAGCAAAGCACACACGCCTGAGCAACCAGCAGCTGATTACCACAAAATGAGGATAACAGTTCCAACGGCTGAGCTGGTTACGGTTTAAGCACCAAATACTGTCGGCTGGCTTTGAGTCACAGGCCAGGCTTGCAATTAGCAAAGAGGAGGGTGCTCTGCCTACAGCCTGGGGGCTGCTTGCTGCCAGCTACGAGAATTTGCCCGGCCCGCACCAAGCAGCTGCCTTCCTGGAGGCCTTGGGGGAACAGGCTGCAGGCAGCCCTCTCCTGGAGTCCAGCTTTCCTGGAGCAGGAAAATCATCCCCTGTCAAACGTCCGCCTCCATGGGATGAAAGATTTATGGGCCTTGGGGAAAGGTTGGAAGCAATAGCTGAAGCCTGGTGTGTGGTAATTCCTGTCTGCTCCTAGCGCTGGTTGGGAAGCAGGAGGCCTCGTGCCCACTATCCACGCACATGCAGACTGCCCCGTGTACAAACCCGTGTCAGGAAAACCGCTCCCGGCATGGAATTTAGATGTATGGTCCTGGCCAGAAAGCGTGGTGATTTAAAATCATTAAGTCTGAAATGAAGTGGTGCTTTTCAGTCTGCACACCGGTGATCTCACAGGTGAGCACCAAATCAATTCCGCGCTTCAGTTGCTAGCACAAAGCCCAAAAGAGAAAAGTTCATTACTCAAAGGAAATATGAGAGAGAGATCATTTCTAAGGGATTTTATTTTCAAAGGGACGTTTTCTGGGCTCCAGATGATGCTATCAGGAGTTGCACAAGGGAAACAAATGAACCATAAGCCAAACTCTGTTTTGTAAAATAGTGTACTTAAAACATTTACTGTCATATACCAGTTATTACTAGTGTGATTAAATGCATACAATTTTATGTAGCTTTCTTTTGTCTCAGCTGCTAAACTGAGCTTACATCTCTTCTATCTGCTATACTTGGTGTACTTGTACTGTCTGAACAACTCAGAGGAAAGCAAATATTTATTATTGATTCCTTTGAATCAATGATTTCGTAATTTTTTTTTGGTTGGTTGTTTTATAAATAAATATGCTGCAGCTGAAGTGCTGCAGCTCAACTAAACTTGTGCTAATGCTCTGTCTTCTGTGCTGTGATATGTTGTATGCTGTCGAGTTGAATCCAAGAAAAAAGATACGGGGGTAAAAATACTATTTTTAAGCTAAGAAGGACTATGTGCACATTTGTGTAGAAACTGCAGGGAAGCTGCAGCTTTTTCTTTGGGATTTGTTCAGTCTAAATTATGTGACATGGTATGAAATAGTGAAATCTCGGGTGGATCGAAGTAAATCGAGTTTTGACTTCCATGCAGCTATTTCACCTGAGATGTTCTGGCTGAGGACATAGCCACTTCAGGCTAATATGGTAAATACTGCCAGTGCAGACACAGCACAGATAAAAATCTCACAGCAACACTGCTCTCCTACTCCCACATACACAGGGCTTGCTTCTGAGCCACCCTGTGCGTTTCAGTTCATCTCCTGAACCGTGCATGAGATGACAGTGAAACCTTGAACAACTAAGGGCTGTTTTCAGACAGCTTAGATCTCGTCTGCAGATAAACATTTTGAACTAGCTAACAGGAATCTCCAGTCGTGGAGATGTAGGTGGAATTTAGGCTAACTAAATATGACCGTGGTTGATTTCCTCTCACAATGCTTTCAGCCTTCTTTCCCTCAGGGTGTTCTGCGCAAAGGTCTCACATCAGCAATCCTCTCTACAGAAATCTGGGAGTAAAAGTTGCAACATAATTAAATTACACAGCATTTAAAACAGTGACAGCAGTGGTCTCATAGGTGTGCCCTTCTGTCTATCCCTGATTCATGGGGAAAGGCTGTTACTGGCTCACTCCTGAGTTGATGACATCCAAAATCCTGATTAGGCGATATGCATTTCAAGAGGAGTTGTGCAATTGCACGCTTTTCTACAGTATCAGGAATCTTGGGTTATTTTTACCCTGGCTCAGTTTGTACCGCCGTGCTGAAGGGGAAGAACATGGGGGGAAGGGGAAGGGCTGCATTAGAACTGCATCATTTTCAAACTTCAGCTGGGGCGTGCGGTTGCCAGAGGTGTGTAAGTAACAAATGCCGTTACTGTGAATAGGAAGCATGCCTTTCACAATCTCCCCTCTCTACCTACCTCTGTTTTAAACGTGCTTGATCTGCAATGTATAAAACTGGCTTAAAAAAAAATAAAAAATGTTGGCATTCATCGTTTAAGAAAACAAAACAAAAACCCACACCACAAAACACTTGGCAGTGTCCAGCCTGCTGGGCCTTAATTTTTCTGATTCGCAATAAGCGGGCTACTTTAGTCAAGTGTGTTAAAGAGCCTTTAATTTCTAATGTAATGAGTCATTTGCTAGACTGCTCTCCTCCCCGCACTGACTCACTGGTTCCTTAGGCTGCCTTCCCTTGCCATCATCAGTCCATTGTGCAAAGTACAGTTGCACATCTGAGTGTCATTGCTTTATTTCAAAGTGCTGGTAGTACTATTCTTAGGTCCTACTGAAATCTTGCTTGTGATTTAAAAAAAAAAAAAAGCGCAGGCAATGCCTTGCTGGCAGCACAGCTCCCCTGAGACCTGGTGTGCAATGCACTGGTGCAAACTGGGGGGGCTCTCGAGGGCAGCCCAGGAGCAGATTGCTCAGCAGCCTGTACTCCGCTCAGGGTGGAGCAGCCTTGCATGCCATCCCTGGTCAGCATATGGGATTCATATTGCCCCTTATTGGTGGCTCATATTGCCCTTTACCTTTAAAGGCACAGGGGAGTTCCCTTATTTCCAGGTCAGTGCCTCAACCCAGCTCCTTTTTGTGCCGCACCTCCCATCTCTCTGACCATGTGCACCCAAATTCCAACCCGTGGTGCTGCCTTCTGTGCTCACCCAAAGGTCCCAAAACAGGTTCCAGTGCACGGCAGAGCACAAATCACAGCCACAAACTACTGAGGGCTGTGGGTCAGCACTTGCCACATGCCAGCTCCTACCCGGTGGTAGGCAGCAGTAGGAACCTGCCCATTAGTGGTCCGATAACAAGCTACAAGCAGCAGCTGATTCAGGGTGACTGCGTCATGTTCTCCAGTAGACATAACCCAAGCTCACTACAGAAGGAAGATAAGCTCACAGCTTTCTGGCTCGGGGTGCAGGCAGCGAGGTACCACAGAGGACACGCAGTCATTTGGAATAAGGCTGAAGGAAGAGATTTGTTACTCCCCTCTCCCCCCCCCGCAAAGAACTGGACTTTAAGCAGTTAACAAGAATGTGGAATTCTATATATATATATATTTATTTATTTATTTTCCTCCCTTGCACCTTTTCCTACTGCCTAAGTGTACAAACACGTGGTTAGGATTCACTTTTTTCACTGGGCATTTTATGCCATGTGAACATGGGATGCAATTCACAGCAGTGCTGATGGGGCCGGGGCTGGATTATGACCCCTGACCAGCTGTCAGCCTCCAGCACCACGACCAGGTGAAGGTTTGCAGTCCTCCGTCTGCTTGCTTTACCCCAAAACTGGCCGGAGGGGAACCTGAACAGCCAATTTTCCCGTCTTGAGCCTCTGTTTCTTTTCTGCTGGAAACACCAAGAGCATGCACTGTGGGTAGCACTGATGTACAAAGAGGTATGAAATGATGTATGAAGAGCTCCTTGCTTGGTTCGCTGCATTAAGAGGTGCTTACGGGCAGGGGAAGCTAAGACTAGAGATGCTGAGGCCGGACTGTGCTCTGTGGAGAAAACAGCTTCGCCCTATGACACGGTGGACAACAGCCTGGGCTGCTCTGCCTGAGCAAGAAGCATGGCGCGGAAGGGAACGGACACCGCTGTTTTCACCTCCTTGCAGAGGCCAGGGAGGGCTGGCACGGACACGGGGCCGGGAAAGGGCAGCGGGGCCGGCAGGAGCAGCTGCTGCGGGAAGGGACGGAGCGAGGGGCTGGGGCCGGAGTAAGGGGCTGGGGCCGGAGCAAGGGGCTGGGCCTGGAGCAAGGGGCTGGAATAAGGCCAGGTCTCGCCCCGCGGGGCCGTGCCCCAATTAAGCCGGGGCCGTGCCGTTAATTGCCTTTAACCCGGCCGGCCGGGGACTCCAGGCCCAAGGCGGCGGCCGCGGGGCGCCGCCATCTTGTCACCCCCGGCCCGGCGCTATGCAAATGAGCCCCCCGGCACCGCCACCCCCATTGGTCGCTCCCAGCCCGGGGCGCGGGAAAAATGCAAACGAGCCTGCGGCGCCGCGCTGCCATTGGCTGCCGTTCGCGCCCTCGCGCGCCCCTCCAGCCGGTGCCGCCACCCGCGCGCGGCCGCTGGAGGGCTCCGATTGGCTCCCGCGCGCGGGAAGCCCCGCCCCTTTCCGTAGCGGGCGGGGGACGAGCGGAGCGGGGCGGTGGGCGGCGGGGGGAAAGCGCATGAAGGTTCGAGAATACCGGCCGGCCGGCGGCCACGCCCCTTTCCTGCTTGCGTCACAGAGGGTGTGGGTTCCGGCGGGCTTCCATTGGCGGAAAGGTCCGCGGGCCGCGCGAGCGGATTGGCCGGGGCCGAGAAAAGGGGCGGGCCCTTCTGGAAGGTTCTGCGGGGGTATATAAAGACGGCCGGGCGGGCGCCGACCGCTCTCATTCAGCAGCCGCCCGTTAGCAGCGTAGCTCCCGTGCGCGCCAGCTGCCGCCCGCGCCGCTCAGGTAACGGGGCTGGGGTGCTTGAGGGCGGTCTGAGGGGCTTGGGGGTGCCTCTGGGGGGACCAGCGGTTTGTGGGGAGCGAGGTTGGGCGGTGGGGTGGGTGAGGAGCGGGGAGCAGGGCCTGGCCGCTGCGGTCTGAATTCGCTTGGGGGGAGAGGGGGCTCCGCAGAGTGGCGTTCACTGAGCTCCGATTTCTTTGCCCGCATGTAACGGCGGCTCCGCATCGGTTCTTTTAAAAGGGGGCTGGGAAAGGGGGAGGGTGTGGGTTCTTGGTGTAATCTCCGCGGTCCCATGGGGAGCGAGGAAGCCGGGCTTGCCGCTCGGCCCTCGAGGGCTTTGGGCCGGCCCTGCCCCCCCCCCCTTCCAGTCGCGTTCCGTCGCAGCGAGCCTGGGGCCGCGCCAGGCCCCGCGGGCTGCCAAGCTCGGCCCACGCGCGGCGGAGGGGCCGCTTCCCTGCGCCCAAAATGGCGGTCGGCGCCACGTGATCCCCGCGGGGCGGGGCATGATGGGAAATGGAGTCCGCGACCATGTGGCCGCACCGCGTGGCTGGGCGCCGGCACCCGGGTGTTTTAAATACCTTGCCTATGTTCCCTGAACAGTAGACGCTATTAAAACAGGAAATACCAGAAAAACTATTCCTCTTAAATAAATATTTTTTAAGGGGTTTTTAGTAAGATTTGAATTGGCAACGGAATGTGTAGATAAGAACTACAAGCCACTAACCATACCTTCTGGTGTCTTCTATCTTTTCAGACAAGATGTCGAAGGGACCAGCTGTCGGAATCGATCTTGGCACCACCTACTCCTGTGTTGGCGTGTTCCAACATGGGAAGGTGGAGATCATTGCCAATGACCAGGGGAACCGGACCACGCCGAGCTATGTCGCCTTCACAGACACAGAGAGGTTGATTGGCGATGCTGCAAAGAATCAAGTTGCAATGAATCCCACCAACACAGTCTTTGGTAAGAAGGCTACAAGATTTGCGTGTAGAGACCTTACCACTGTGATAGTTAATGTGGGCTGCTGGTATGTAGCAGGGGTTGTGATTTCTCTTAAACTTAAAAGCCTAGTGTTTTAGTCAGAATGGGAAAATTGAGTTAAGGATGGCCAAGTTCATACTAGGTATTAGGGAACTCCATGCTCTGAAGTCAAACTTGTCTTTCTGCAGACTGTTATTTGGTGGCAAGTGTTAAGTGGCCTTGACTGATTTACCAAGTGGTTCATAGCCTCTACTTTGGCTTACTGTGCAGCACCAGTAGCATTGCTGCATTGGCTGACACAAGTCTCTGCATTTCACAGCAAACATTTTGAGTTATTACCTCTTGGAGGTTTTGGCAAGGCAGTAATTCCAGATAAAGTACAGCATTATAGAGGCTTTCATACAGTCTTTCTAGGATGAACTTGATGTTTCTGTGCTGGGAATGAAATGTTTTAATATGGTCAACTGGCTTTTCCAGATGCAAAACGGTTGATTGGGCGTAGATTTGATGATTCTGTTGTCCAGTCTGATATGAAGCACTGGCCTTTCACTGTGGTGAATGATGCTGGCAGACCAAAAGTGCAGGTGGAGTACAAAGGAGAGACAAAGAGCTTCTATCCAGAAGAAATTTCTTCCATGGTTTTAACCAAAATGAAGGAAATTGCAGAAGCATACCTTGGGAAGGTAAGGCATATGACTTGAGCCAAATGTAACAAATTGTTATGTGGTTGTGAGGTCATCAACACCTAAAACACAATTTTTTGGCTTTTTTTCCCCAGACTGTTACTAATGCTGTAGTCACAGTACCAGCCTATTTCAATGACTCCCAGCGCCAGGCCACAAAAGATGCTGGAACCATTGCAGGGCTCAATGTGCTGCGAATTATCAATGAGCCGACAGCTGCTGCTATAGCCTATGGTCTGGACAAGAAGGTACGCTGTGGTGTGACAAGTCTCTGGAACCACTAAAACTGCTAACCTAGTGGTAGAAAACAAATTGTGAAAAATCAAATTTCTCTTTCAGGTTGGTGCTGAAAGGAATGTTCTTATCTTTGACCTTGGAGGTGGCACCTTCGATGTGTCCATTCTGACTATTGAAGATGGCATCTTCGAGGTGAAATCCACTGCAGGTGACACTCACCTGGGTGGAGAAGACTTCGACAACCGCATGGTCAACCACTTCATCGCTGAGTTCAAGCGCAAGCACAAGAAAGACATCAGTGAGAACAAGAGAGCAGTTCGTCGCCTTCGCACCGCATGCGAACGTGCGAAGCGTACCCTGTCATCCAGCACCCAGGCCAGTATTGAAATCGATTCTCTCTATGAGGGCATTGACTTCTACACATCCATCACCAGAGCTCGCTTTGAAGAGCTGAATGCCGACCTGTTCCGTGGCACCCTGGATCCCGTGGAGAAGGCTCTGCGGGATGCCAAACTAGACAAATCGCAGATCCACGACATCGTGCTGGTCGGTGGCTCTACTCGTATCCCAAAGATTCAAAAACTCCTGCAGGATTTCTTCAATGGCAAAGAGCTGAACAAGAGCATCAATCCCGATGAAGCTGTAGCTTATGGTGCAGGTAATCTTAGTTGCTACAATTTAACTGTCTTAATTTGTTTTCCATGCCAAAACAGTGGGGTGGGTTTCTTAGTAAACTGGGCCCTGTGTGAGCTAATGTCTCAGCAGTACTGGTGTGGGTGCTAGGTGTGCTGGAGTTGGTACTGCTTCTCAGAGCAGTAAGAAGTTACTTGGACTTGCAATGATGAATCCGGTTCCAAAGCCATTCGTAGTTTCCACCAGAAGTCTACTAATGATGGCCAAAACCTTCCTTGGATGTCTGAGCGAGCTATGGGGTTAACTACAGCATGTGGTTCATCTGTTCCAAGGCTCTTAATTTCTTGCTTTTTTCGCCTAGCTGTTCAGGCTGCTATTCTGTCCGGAGACAAGTCCGAGAACGTCCAGGATCTGCTCCTGCTGGATGTGACTCCCCTGTCTCTTGGTATTGAGACTGCTGGAGGTGTCATGACGGTCCTGATCAAGCGGAACACCACCATCCCCACCAAGCAGACACAGACATTCACTACGTACTCCGACAACCAGCCTGGCGTGCTGATCCAGGTAGGCGAGCAACCCTGAGGTGCACTTGGTCTTAAGACCCTGTCAGAATTCTGAGTAGTTAACTTGTTAGGGGAACTAACAGCTTAACCTGGTTGCAATGATGAAAGTGACTCCAAAGCCATTCGTAGTTTCCACCAGAAGTCGAAAGACTGATGTTGGTCCAAGTACCTTCCTTGGATGTCTGAGTGACCGAGTCACAGGCTAAGCTGTTGCAACTCGATGTGGACAAATCTGATGTGTCTGCTGGTTCTTCCACTAGGTGTATGAAGGGGAGCGTGCGATGACCAAGGACAACAACTTGCTGGGCAAGTTCGAGCTGACCGGTATTCCCCCTGCTCCCAGAGGTGTACCTCAGATTGAAGTAACCTTTGATATCGATGCCAACGGCATCCTGAACGTGTCTGCTGTGGATAAGAGCACTGGCAAGGAGAACAAGATCACGATAACAAATGACAAAGGTAAACACTGCGTGATTCCGAGGGTAGGAGACTGGCAAGCTGCCTGCAGTGATGTCAAAGCTCTTAGAGCTTTATCAAATCTTGGCTGTTAATGCACATGCCAGCTTTATCAAAAGTTGGATATAAATGTGCACAGCCCTGGATTTTTAGTGCAGTAATCTGTAAATCTCGAAGCCCATGAAGTGGTGTGAAATAAGGGCACCTGATAATCCATGGGTGGTCTTACACTGCCTACATGACCAAGTTAACTTGGGTAACTGTAGAAGATGTAACAAACATCCAGGGGGTTGTTAATTCTCCACCAAAAGTAATGTGAAATGTGTGCTGTGTTCTGCAGGCCGGCTGAGCAAGGAAGACATTGAGCGGATGGTTCAGGAAGCAGAGAAATACAAAGCGGAAGATGAGAAGCAGCGTGACAAAGTGTCTTCTAAGAACTCCCTGGAGTCCTACGCATTCAACATGAAAGCTACTGTTGAAGATGAGAAGCTCCAGGGCAAGATCTCTGATGAGGACAAACAGAAAATCCTGGACAAATGCAATGAAATCATCAACTGGCTGGACAAGAACCAGGTATGTTGTACTGCTTGGTCAGTGCTAGCTACAAAGACAGCTCAGGTGGAAGAGAACTACTGGTTGCAGTGATGAAAGTGACTCCAAAGCCATTCGTAGTTTCCACTAGAAGTCGAAAGACTCATGTTAGTCCAAGTACCTTCCTTGGATGTCTGAGCGACCACAGCTAGTGAGCATCAGCTTTCTCTTCCTCCTCATTGAGGCTAGTTAGTTCACAAATAATGATCTTTTGTAGTATCTGAAGTTGTATCAGAAGTTGTTAAAGCAGAAATACTGACACCTACTCCAGTGCTGGTGGAGGTGTGAAGGGTGTGAGCTTGTTTTTCAGATGGGGCTGTTAAGCTGGCACTGGATGCCTTGGGTATGGTGAGAGCAGCGGGTGCTGAGCGCTCTCTTCTCTTTCAGACGGCTGAGAAGGAGGAGTTCGAGCACCAGCAGAAGGAGCTGGAGAAGGTGTGCAACCCCATCATCACCAAGCTGTACCAGAGCGCAGGAGGGATGCCTGGAGGAATGCCTGGGGGCTTCCCTGGTGGTGGAGCTCCTCCATCTGGTGGGGCTTCTTCTGGACCAACCATCGAGGAGGTGGATTAAAGATGCTGGGAAGTGCATTCCACTAGCAGTTAGTGTTGGAGAACCCCTGCTGGGGGTCAGAGTGAAGGACCCAAACCTGTAGGCACATCTGGGTGTATTGCCAGATTACAACTCCATAACTGAGCTGCTGTAAAAATAAATAAATAAATTTTCTGGGCATTTTAAATACTTGAACATGTGCACAGGAGCGGAGATTAATACCATTGCACTTTACAGTACTGTAAACAAGTGGAAATGCAATTCATGTCCTAAGGAATAAAAACTATTTAATGGGCATCACAAGGCTTCTCTGAGTTCTTTCATACTGATGTGGGTGTCAAAAGAGTTGGGAGAGAAAACTGATTGTTTTCATACATTGGGTTAGTATCAGTTTGCATCCAGCTTGAGTCACAAGGGTTAAAAAACAGGTTCAAAGACTTGAAGGCTGGAGTGAGTTACAAACTAGACAGGGTTGGTGGCAGTCAAGTTTGAGGCTGGTATCAAGCCCCATGAGATACGGAAAAAGTTTAGTGTGTTCAAAGGCTGTAGAGCTGCACCCTCCTAAAAACCTCGGTGAAATAATTACACAGATCACTTTCTCACAGTTTCTCATCTACCAGCTGAAAAAAGCAGGGGCCAGCCTGGAGTGGAGGGTGGTAGACAGCCATAGGTGGGCTGGAGCTAGATGGGGTTGGTGTAGAAGGGGGGGGGTGTGCAGCACTGCACCACCCAAGGAAGAGAGGCTGTTCACTTGTGTGTGGATTTGCACACACAATGGCTGCATGACACAACGATAAGCCTCTAGTAAGGAAGAGTTCACAACCTGAATGAGCTTGCAGAAAGTCTGGGAGCATTTAAAGAGAGTTGCTTTTAGAGCCTGCTTATACCTAACCCACAGCAGCAACGATCTTTTTTTCCTTTATAGATACAAAAAAGTCTTTGATTCTTGCAGCGTTTCTCAGCTCAAAGATCCCCAACCCCCACTCCTAGGGGGAAGTTGTGGGATTGCTTATCATCTAGAGAAGTGGTGGCTGTGTTGGGGAGGTGGCTTTGTGTTGTCTCCATGAGTCAGATCAGGGCTGGGGGTGACTCAAACAAAACAGTGGCATAAGAAAAGCCCAAGTCAGTTATTCAGTTCTGGGCTGCAGTTTTATTGTGCAGCCTTGTATAACAGCGCTGCGGGGTTCAGGGCTGTACCCTTTAGTACTGATTATTTTTTAACTAGGTTCTTAAGGAGTGACAACACTTCTGTCCCTGATCAACCCCTTTCTCAACATCGGGGAAGAATTTGGTTTGTTTTTCAGCAGTGCTTACCCAAAGGGGAAGAAGGAGGGGCCGACAGCCTCGTGTTCCTATCGCTGCTGGGGGAGTGCCGCTGCCTGGCCGGTGGGTTTGTGCTCGGCTGCCAGCGGAGGAGCAGCGAGGGCGCTTGTAACAGGCACGAGGCTCCATGTGTGGTCGTAGCAGGCATCTTCCTGTTCACATAAGGATATTTCAGATCCCTTTTGGGATTGGCAGGCTTGCAAATGGGAGGCTGATGTTGATAATACGCAAAGCAGGAGCTGCGGGATCTGGGTGTTGGCCCTGATGTCCCTGTCACCTCTGAGTGGTGGCTTAGCTCTGGTGCCACACCTCAGGGTCACTGCTTGCTTTCCTGCTCGCAGTGCCAGCGGCGCTGCTCCAGGTGAAGTTTGCTCTGAGGAGTGGCAATTTTCACTGGGGCACGCCTGCAGTCCTTAAAAATCATCAGTAGGCAATTAAAATCTCCTAATAGTAATTGAGGAGTAATTGATGTGCTAATTAACCTCGCCCACAAAATAGGGGGGAAAAGCACCGAGCTCTGATTAGTATGAAACTCCATCACCTGGACACACTTTTGACTGGGATGAGGGTTTGCATTAGGAACAGGTGGCGGGGGGGGGGGCAGTGAGCCTGGTTACACGGGGTGCCTTGCTGAGTTTCAGCCACCAGATGTCAGTAGATGCCTGCAAAATCTCAAAAAAATCACCATTTTTCCAGGGGGATTAAATGAAATCTCACAAAACGCCTATATTCAAGAGGAAACGTTGACTTCACCAGGGAGTTAGGACGGGGGGCACATGCGAGAGTAAGGGCTACAGATGAAATTTGCAGTCACACCAGCACGCGGAGCAGGGTACAGGCAGGTTTAGTGAACTGAATTAATACAGAGTCAAACTGGTGAGATTTTTGTGTTCATAAAAAGGGCTTGACAACAAAGCCTGAAGGTTTGTGTGCGCAAAACAGGGGAAAGGTTTTTAGGTTAATGGGTGGGTAACTGAAGAACAGAGCAGAGTCGGGGTGTTGAAAGAAGTCTTTTCCCTTTCTGCCTGCTGCAAGCGTTCCTCGGTTAGGTGATGATGGGGTAATGGGGTGCTGCAAACGCAGCGAGCACCTACGCGGCTTTAATTTGTGCAGCTCCACGAGTGCCAGGTATCCGGCTTCACTTTCTGCCCCAGTGAGCAAGGTCTGTCTCTGCAGGTGCAAAGAGGCAGCCGCACCGTGTCTGATGGCGGTAGCGGAGCTCTGCAGAAGCAAACCCCACGTTCAGGTCCGCACCTTCCCTAAATAACAAGTTTTACAGCAGAGCTGCCATTGCGATGCCTTTACCACCCGTTGTGCTCTGAGCACTGTGGCTTAAGAGCTGCCAACGAAGTCCAGCTAAACTGCCTTGCACTGACCAGTGTTGTCTGTCTTAGAAGGCAAATCAAATCTCCTGGTAAACAGGCATAAGGGAAGGTTTTTAATTGGTACTTCAGCAGTAGAGGCTGAATTTGGCTCTGCTGAGGAGGAGGAATCTTCAGTTCCCTTGCAGGTAACACAAGCACGCTGCACAGCCAGTTCACGAGACAGGAATTAGCACCAGTGTTTTGGTTTTACAGGCTCTGAGGTCTGCTTGGGCGCTGCAGGCTGCCTTCTGGGCACGCTCAGCAGGGTAAATGAAATCTCCTCTCCTTTTCCAAGCGTCTCGTGCTATGGGAGCCAGGCTCAGTTTATTTCCTACACACACTGCAAAATGCGAAGAAAGGGAGATCTGAAGAAGCTTTCACAGTTCCTTGAAGGAGAAAGCACTATCGAAAGACAGTTCATTGGGGTTAACCATTCACAGGTTTTGCAATTAAACCTAGGTTTTTAAGCTGCAATAGCCTTAAGGATAATTAACCAAGCTGTGCTAAAATTTCTTGCCTTGGGGTAGAGGGAACTCCCTTACCCCCCAGCAATTGCAGGGGTGTTGTTAGCTCTTTGAGATAATCCTTAGGAACACACACTGAAAAAAAGCACCCGAAGAAAAGGGAGAGCTGAGTGTTTGGTGCTGGCCACACTGGGTGTAAGGAGGGGGCACAAAAAAGAGCTCTGACTTGAGACTGCCGCTGCAGCGGGGTCTGCTGCAAAGGCAAACTGCAGCTACACCAGGAGACCAAGCAGCAGCTCAGCGCCGAGCCTCAGTACTTGTCTCCTCTCCTTGGTCAAGTGCCTGTTTGTTCATCGCACGATTGACTCCGTGGCTGTTTTGTTCAGGCTGAAAGGCGGGAGCGCTTGCTGGAGGAGGTAGTCAATGCAGAGGTCCTGGGGCCTCGAGCAGGCGAGGATTAATGGGTTTGCTGCCTTCGAGCTGCGCGCCCAAGTCAGTGCCGAACGCGGGCTCTTGTGGCGGCCACCTTGGGCCAGCGTTTGCCTGGGCTCGAGGGGTGGGAACACCCAGGGCTCTTCTACCAGACCCAGCAGGAAATAAAGCAAAGCTCTGGGCATGTCCTCATGCATCTCATGTATCGTGTCAGGTCCCTTGGCACACCAAAGCGACAAAGGAGCAGCCAAACCAGGTGTCTGGAGCAAGGTACAGACACACCTGGTTGGGAATCTCTGCCCCTTCACTGGATTTATTAATAACACTGCCATTAATTAGCTGCCCTCCCTGCAGCTCTCCTTCCCCCCTGAAGCTCTTCTCCCACTACCCCACATCATCATCGTTCCTTTCCTGTTGATTTTCCAGCAATGCCTAATTCTATTATTCGGAATGATTTCCCACCGGGCGGTAGTTTATTTCTGTCATCAAATCTCTGATGAAATCTTTAGACATGAAATATTTAGCCCGATCCCAACAAATCGCACATAGTGTTAACGTGTCACAAGCTGCCTGGAGACAGCATTAGGCTGTAATTTGAAAGCGAGTGAAGTGATAATGCCATGCACACTTCTTTTGTGAGCGTGCATTAATGCATCTTTTGCCAGGGCTGGTCATTGACAGCAAATCGACTCACACTAATAGTATGCGGGAGGGTGGCAAAATTGGGGGTGATGCAGAAAATAAAGCATATTGACCAGCCAACTGCAGCGCCTCAGTAGCCTTTAATCTATTATTGCCCTTGATGGGGATGTTTTAATGCAACTTTACTGTCAATCGCATTTATAGTCACACACTCCGCCTGCTGGGGAGCACTGTGAAAATGGCAGAACTTGGCTCATGCTGTTGCTTAGAGCTCATAGGTATTGATTGTGGCTGGGCTCAGGAGTCTGAGTTATAATTATTTCATTAAACCATTTAATGGTTATCAAATATGAACCCTTCTCCCGCTCCATTTAGGAACTGCGGCGCGCTCTAGGTTTTATTGTTAATCCATGTTGATCTCATTTTTCTTAAATTGTCTGAGGCTCCCAGGTGGCCCCCGTTCCCCCGCCGCGGCTCTCTGCGCATCGATCCCGGCGGAGCCGCTCTCCCGACGCCGGACTGGGAGCCCCAGGAGGGGGGCTATGGGTGGGATCGCAGCGCAGTGAGCGACCCCGTACCAGCACGGACAGCCCGGTCCCTTCCTGAGCTGCTGGTGCGATGGCGGAGTCACACAATTTGCTGATGGGGAAGGAAGGAGCGTGATCAGCCTCGGTCTCTGCCCTTTTGGGGGGCGTTTTGTGCCTCGGTGTCCCCATGCCTCGGTTTCCCCATTGCTAAAATGGACCTACATGCTTTTCGTGTGAGGTTTAGGGGGGGAAAGGGCCAATTCTTAAGACCCAAGTCCTCCTTCAAAGCTCCTGCCTGGAACAGAGGGAGGACATTCCCCTTGCAAATAATTCCTGATTTTTTTATGACAACGAGAACAATTATGGTGTTTTTCTTGTGTAACTGTGGTACGGCTGTGCTCCGCTTGGCCCAAAGTGCTCGAGGCAGCCTTCAGAGCACAGTGGGCAAATCACCGCCTGGTCCTGAATCCCTGGTGCTGAGCATCAGCCTCCCTTCCTGGGCACGTTATCCTCAGGCTGGCAGCAGGGAGGCCACTACCAGGGGAGGCCAGCGGCAGCCGGGGACACCTCGTGTCCCTCTGCGGGCACCCAAGGGACCCGGCGGTTCTGGGGAGGGTTTGAATCCCATAGCTGGAAAGCTCTGCAGGAATCCAAGGAGCTGTAAACGTCCCAGGGACTCCCATCACTGCTTCTGCCCTCTCTCACGCCCAAGTGCCTTCAAAGTCACGCAGCCCTCACCGTTAAAATGGGGAAAAACTGCGGGAAATGGGGTCTAGGGGGATAGGGAGGCTCTGAGGCAGCACCTCGGCATGCATTTGTATTCAGGGTCCATTGAGAGCCTGTGTTCGTTGGCACCATTTCATTAAAACCCTGGATGCTCTGGAAAAGCTATATCTTAATTTGAACAAACTGATTCCTTTTTTCAGCGGGCAGGCGATACAGTTTGTGCAGAGTCCTTTATCAGTATTCTGTGCTGCCTTCCAGCAGCTGCTCATTTTATGTTGCCTCAACCTGTGCTGACCTCATTTTCTATCACAGAGCAGTGAAGGATTTGGTAAAAATTAGTTATATTAGTAGCTCCCGATACAGCCAGTTTATTTGTGATATGACAAATATTTCAGCCATTAGGATCTTTCCATCTCTTAGCAGCTTAAATGCACTCACTTATATTCCAAATCACTGCTTAATTTAAAAGCCTATTTGTCTAGATTGTTGCAGGCACGGAAGAAGATGCAGAACACTTACCCTTTCAGATAGGACTGGAGGCGTGCTGGTGATTGGGTCTCCCGCTCCGTAACTTCACACCCGCAGACCGATCGCTCGGCGCCGGGCAGAAGCACACCAATTCCACGGAGGGAGGTGCTGAGGGAGGCCGCTGCCTGCCCTCTCCCTGCCGTGCAGCCGTGCCTCGGTTTCCCCACCTGCCCTGGCGGGACGTGGAAGGCACCCGCTGGCTTTTTTCGGGAACGCCGTGCGTGCGAGTCACTGCAAGGCTGCAGAAGGGCAGGGGGCTACGAAGCCACCCCTGGAGGTCACTTGGAGGTTTTTAGTTCCTGCTAAATCTCTCTGACTTCCAGCTCTTGGCTGTTTGCAAGAGGCTGCAGCTCCATGGCAGGAGGTATTTGCTGTTTTGACACTCCTGGGGAGGGCTTTCACGTTTCCCGTGACCTGACCGCTTCTGAAAAGTCCATAAACTCATGGTGATGCCTGACTTCTTGGGCCTTGTCGGCCTCCTGACTCCAACCTAAGGTTTGGGGAGGGGGAGAGGGGACAGCAGGAGTTCAGGGTGATCCCCGCTCAGCCAGGTCACTGCTCCAGGCTTTTTCCACGCACAGGATGCCCAAATACTTCTAGGGGACACACACCTCAGCTGTGAGGGGTAACACCGGGCACGCCTCCAGGGCTGCTTTCAGGAAATCCTTTTCTCTTGGGAAGAGCACAACAAAATGCCCCGAGCTGCCTCTGCTCCCTCCTTCCCTGTGCTCCCCCGGGCAACTTCTCGATTCCCCTCTGACGTTTTTCTACCACCCAGCACCAGCAGCAAGCATGTGTGCCTTGGGACCAGCAGAGGGGCAGGGGCTTCTCCACCAGGCCCTTCCCCAGCTGCAGGAGCAGCTTTCTGCCCTCCCTAACGCACCCACCGGGCAGCCTCCGGTACCAGCTCCTTAATGGACATGTTCAAATTCACGGGAAGCAGCTGTTTAGAGCTAGAAAAAGGGAACGCCGTCAAAGTCTTTGTTGTTTTTGTCAAAAAGATGAGTTTTCATACAACCATTTTTGAGAAATCTGCCATCAGGTTGCTTGCTGCGTTTGCTGCTTTTTCTGCCCGCCCCACTTCCCTGCCGGGCTGCAAACCTGCCCCGAGCATCCTGCATGCTCAGGGTTCCCTGCCCCTATTAGCTACACGGGGCATTTCCCTTTGGCTTTTTGGGGTGAGACTCAAAGGCTGCAGCTCCGAGACAATTTGCAGGGAGCGGGGAGGCACAGGTTGATGCAATTAAGGGGTTCCTCCCTGGCTCTGTCAAGGGGCAACTCCACATCTTCACCTGGGGAACGTGTGTTGCTGCCTAGCCTGGTCCTGGTTAGGTGCTGGTGGCTCTGCACCACACCTGGTGGCTTTGTAGGACACGCGGTCCTTGATTTTGTGAAGTGCAGAGCAATGGGAACCGCAGGAATTCAGCAGGCGATCGCTGGAGGTGGCGCTTGCTCTGGAGGGAAGGGTTTTGCTCAAGTTCTTGGTCTGTTTGGCAGAGCAGGCTTTGTGGTTGTGAAGAAGGAAGAAAAGGAATTGCAACGTGAAATACTGCTCGCACACCATCACTGCTGTTGATTGTGTCAGCTGGGATGTTTGACATCTTCTCTGAAGGTAAATCATTTCCAAAAATGTATCCTGTTTTACAGTAGGTTATGGCGAAGATTCTGGCTAACAATAATTATCCTAAGGCTACACAGCCTTAGGATATTCTTAGGATTTAGGAAATTCTCCTGCATCTTTCACAACTAAGGAGTCATGATGGAAACGCATTTAATTGCTAGAAACCCCCCTGGCAAAACAGGAGCAAACTGTAATTCTTGGTTAGTTTCACTATTCAACTTGCAAGACTCTAGGAGTTCAGATGCTGATGGAAGTGTATCGATTTTCCCCTATATTTAATGCTTCCAAAAAAAATTCTCAACAAAAAGACCCAACCCACCTCCTGTGATGCAAGTCCCATGGTTCCAATTAAAATCACCTGTTAACTTAAAAAGGTCTCTTTTTAAAAAGGGTTTAAAAGATTTTCATTTAATTGACTCAATGTAAAATGCCCTTTACAATTACCAATATAAACTACTTGTTTCCCACTGAGTAAGACCCAATTTGAGATGTTTATCAAGACTTTGCACTCTTTCCACTCTTCATACTGAGTTCTTAAATTCCTTATTGACAGCCTGCATCTGTCAGCAATGGATATTTTTAGTTTGTTGCAAGAAAGCTTTTAAAAGGTTGTAATGGCTTGATTTTGTCTCTGTGGTCTCAGGCGATAAATCAGCTCTGAATGGCCTCGTAAGTGTGGGCAGCGCCGGGTGCCCTTTATTTCAGAACACGATTTAGACATGATTTAACAAATTTCTTTTTGCCTTCCTCTGAGTATTGCCATGAAGGTAGTGTTGTTCGGCGCCAGGACTACACCCCTCATTTGTCTCGACTTTTTTTTATTGGATGGTTTTTGTTGTCCCGTGCCTTGGGACGGGTCCCAGTCCCCGTAGCCCCCCTAAATTTGGGTAGAAAGGGCCCAGAAGCGACCCCCAGGGGGGAGATCAAGAGGCAGAGTGGAGAAAGAGAAGGGTTGTGACACAGGGCTTGGGAATGGAAGCCCACCTTGGAGGAGGGGCCTCGGGGCTCCCCCTGGAGCCTTACCCTGGGGAAAGGCAGTGGCTTGGCCCTGGCAGCGGCCACCGGGAGCCCAAGGAGGTGCCCCCATGCGTCACGGTGCCCCTTCCCACAGCCCCCATGCCCATGTGTGCCTCTCTTCGAGTGGAGGCTCGGCCCTGGGAAGGCCTCGAATCCAGTGCCAGCAAACTTTGCACCTTGTCCTTGGAGGCTATTGCCACCCTTCTGCCTCTCTTGGAGGCTCCTAACAGCAATGGGGTTGCCTGGGGGGTGCCCACTTTTCCCAACCCTTCCTGCTTGTTCCCACCTGAGGGCAAAGTGCATGCCCCGGGGGCAAGAGACTGGCCGGCCTCCACCCACAGCGAGGCAGAAGCCGGCAGCATGGCCCTTCCCTTTCCCCTTTCCCTTTCCCCTTTTCCTTCCCCGGGCAGGCTGTGGGTGCCCCGTCCCCCTTCCCATCGCTTTTCTGCACCTGGGGAAACTGAGGCTCAGCCGGAGGCCGGTGCCGGTCCCGCTGTGCCTCCTCTCACCGCCGACCAGGCCACGTTTGTTTGTGGGGTCACCCAGCGCGCCGCCACCCAGCCCAGCTTCCTAGCCTGGCCTTGCTGCTGACGGTGCGGCCTCCCAGATTACCCTAATTACAGTTTGGCGAGCAGAGAGTTTGTTTCCGCACTTTCAATCAAAAATTTCGCCGTGCCCGGGGGAGAGAAGACGTCAGCCTCCAGCCCCCAACGCAGACATGCTGATTACAAACCACAACAGGTTAAAGCGTCCGACACAAAGGTGATAAATATGCTGTAATTATGGGTTATTGTAGGAGCTTAATTAGGATAGCTGTAATTAGCCTGTTTCTCCCTATCTTCATTTAGCAGCTAACAAAATCGAATGGAAAATATTTTAATTTAAAAGCCCTTCTCAGCGTAGGGTTACTGGAAGAGACTTAATTGCTTGTTGATAACTATGAGGTGGAGAAATCACTTCTTTTGTGGCAGGAGCAACAAAAGCGAGGATATTTGCCAAAAAATAACACCCGGCAGGTTCAACCCTGGAATTTAGGTTTCAGTCCATGTTAAAACCTGGGAGCCTTTGCCTTGGGTTTGGTAAGGCTTAACTCACAAAGTGGCACCCAAACCTCCAGGGAAGGTCTCCCTGGGCTCGGGGCACCCCAGCCCCCTTTGGGGGTAGCTGACGGCCGGGCTCTGAGCTGGGTGTCTCTGGGTCTCCCTCTTCCCGGCAGACTTGGGGAGAAAATGGGGACAAACGTGGCAGGAGGCAGGTTCCTGGGTGTAGAGTAGCAGAACAGGGGCGTGGAGAATGGTAGTTTTTGATTCGGGTGCCCAGGGACCAATTAAGTCCTTCTTCTGATCGTATTTGAACTATTGGTGCCATCCGAGCCTCCTAAAAGCCCTGGGAGTGCCCCGGCGCAAGCGGTGTGAAAAGCCTTCTCTCTCCCTCGTGCGGGATCTCCAGCCTCTAAGCAAGGAAGAGGTACAGCCCTGCTCAGTTTCCTTAAGCAAAATAACCAAGTCCCTGGCTCCTGCTCCTCTTTGGGAACAGGGCACAACCCGTATTCAAGACACCAGGATTTAGGGGCATTGCAGTTTTTAAAGAAACCCCTCCTGCTAGCGTCCCTGTGGATTAGGTTGCTCATTTACTGGGCTTGAAAACATTTTCCTGTTCACAAGCTAAACAGATGAGACTCCAAGATTCCTCTCTTTCTTGTTCATTTAGGGGTGAAAAATTGCCAGCAAGAATTCAATTAGCATCATATCTGCTTAGCCCGGGCTGCACCGAGGGCCTTGCTATACCCATACTTTCACTGCATCGTCTTCACAATAGCAGCATCTGCTTTATTATTAGTTGCCTAATTGGTTCTGACATGCCCAGTTATTATATGGTAACAATGTCCTCTAGGGTGAATAGTTAGAGGAAATGGAGGGGCAGGAACAAAGATGTTTTTCTTCTGTTTCTTGGTTCTCCTTTCAGCATTAAAAGCTGTGGCTGACCTTAGGCACAGAAAGGTCCCTAACTTCGGGACCTAACTTACTTGCAAGTGCTGGTGGCAAATTTTCTTCTGAGTCTTTTTCTTTTTTCATATAATTAATTTGAAAATGCATATTAAAGAATACCAGGGAGGCTTCTAAATTGTTTGGAAAGAGGTTGATGTGCTACATGAAAATAAAAGTTGCCTCTTTTTGCCTGATGAGGCAAGCTTGGTGGGCTTGGTAGTGGCAGACAGCATCTTTCGTGAGCTCAGGGGATAAAATTATGAAACCCCGACACCCTTTGAAGCTCATACATCTTTTCTCAAAAGCCTTCATACAAGATTTGAAGGCATTGGTTCTTTGGTCAGGGTATGAGGTCAGAAGTAAGATATTGCTATAGGAATTGTAAAAATATCCTGACTTTTCCTTCTAAGAAAATTGGCGTGTGTTGCTGCCATCTCTTCTTAAAGCCAAGCTGTTTGTACGACTGGACTAGCATCTGGGTGGTTTTATCACCCTAAGTTTAACAGTTTTATAATCCGGCTTGACTTAGAGCAAGGCCCAAACCTCCCTCTTGGTGTGCAAGGCACCCTTGTGCTCGGCGGTGTCTGTGCCTCTGGAGCTCTGGTTGTGCTGGCTGAGAGCAGGCACGTCCACAAAGCCTGTTTCCATGCCAAGCCATGTCTGTCCACACTCTCTATTATTTCCTGGCAGTGAAAAGCTTACTCTAGAGGCAACACACGTTGCCCTTCTTATTTTTGCTGCTGCGGAAGGGGAAGAAATCTTCCTTCTCCTCCTGACCCCTCCTGGAAACCTCCTCTCCTGCGTGATGCTGCGAGCGCCTCTGTGCTCTGTGAGCATCGCCCAGGACGAGCTGAAGTGTTGGATTAGGGGAGAACTCACAGCAATGCAATGGTAAAAAGGTTCCTCTCGGGAAATAACCATGTGTGTCTCTTAGGGGAGCTGGTTCTAGACGGATTTACGCCTGTACCCCTGGGCAGTCAACAGTGATGCTGTAGGGCCGCAGGCTCAAACTGCGAGGTCCTGGCGTGGACCCAGCCGGGTTCTGTCTCCTCTTTGCTTCCCCAGGCCTGCTATGGGGTCACACGTCGAGATTTGCATGATCCTTTGACATTTAGATAAAGGAAGTAGGTGCCTGAGCTCGTGCCAAAACCACGTTCAAACCCCTCTGATCGCAGGCAGCGGGAGCTGCAGGGTGAGCGAGCCGAGCGGCAAGGCAGCACCTGGAATTTTGTCAGAGTCACTTATCAGGGAACATTAGGAGAACTTGTTACCCTAATTGAAACAAATACTTAAATAAGAATCAAGGCTTCGGGCATTAATGGATGCGCGTGTGGGAGAGGGAAGAGCACACGAGTAACTCTGCTTCCTGTCCTTTTAGGATTGGATAGCAATAACCTTACAACGACGACAGCTAAATTAGAGAAGATGGCTTTCCATAATTTCTCCAAACAATCACTTAATGGGAGCGGTATAATTCCACGAAATAGGTGAATGGAGTACTGATCCATTTTATGGAACCATCAATAAACTAAACCTTGCCTGCTTTTAAGATTAAACTGAAAAAAAAAAAAAAAGCCCACAGGCAGGGAAAGGAGAAAGAGAGTATTTATCTTTACACATAAAATTTGTGTGCTAGTAAAGTGCAGGCAGTGACAGGAATTTCAATTATTTAATCAAAAAGAAAATGAAAGTGGCTTTAAGTGTTGTGATTTGAGCCAGTGAAATCTAATGTGGGCTCACATTGAATATGAGGAAAATGGGAAGAAAATTAAAGCTGCTCCTACTTAAATCATGTGGTTACAAATGGTAAATTAGTTTCTTGATGTTTTCATTTAAGTGTTTAAGTGGAAGGTTTTATTCTTAATGTAGTGTTGTGACACAGAATAAAAACCTTATCTGTCTCTATAGCTTTTTTTCTTCCCCCCTCCGTGCTTCTGCCTTAGAAGGCAAAAGGGGAAAAAGCTGCAGCAATATTAGACTGCTTTTGTTAAAATTGGGAGGCAATATGCTTTCACCACAAGCTCATTAAGGTAATAGATGAATAATGTCTATTAAAAATGCACTAGGCTAAATGAATTTAATGTGTGTTGGGAGGGAAATTGCATTTGCCAGAGGACACAAACTGGAAAATTCTCCTTTTTGTACTTATTTTGAAACTCAAGTACCGATCTCAGTTGGACAGAAATGCACGGACAAGCACACAAACATGTGCCTGCACCCCTATCGTATTTGGGACCCTGTCAGAAAGACGCTCGAGCTTATAATATTCTGAAATCCCCCCTTAGCTTGGAGGACATTTTGTATGATATGTTGTTTCCCATAATTGTGCTGCTGTTTTCCTTCATTCAAGCTTATGGCTCTTGACCTGTTGGACTTTTAGGTTTAATTTTCCACGTGTAATAACAAATGGCAAACTAATTTGTGAAGACGGCTGCAGGCTGATGAATGCCAGGTCTTGATCCCCCTGAAGTCAACAGAAAACAAAAGCAGATTTTGGCAGAGAACGAATACATTCTTTGCATCGGTGAATCTTGTGATTACATTGTACTGATAATTTCTAATGTTGGCTTTGAAGAGCAGATGACATTAATGGAAAAGGAAACCTCATAGCTCATTACTAAAAATGCTAGCTGAGTGAAAGCTAATTCAAGAACAGAAAAAAACAAATTCACCTGTTCCATATATAAGCAATCATAGCACGTTCCTGAGCCTGTGTAGTTTTCCATAACATTTCTCCTGGTCTAAAAAAATGCTTAATTCTGTATTTTTTTTTTTTTCCAAAATAGAAAGGTCTTGAAAAGCGTGTAAGATCCAAGCCTTTTTTGCGATCAAGAATGTGTTTAGCCCACTTGTGGGATCCTTTAGTATGCATGCAAGAAGCAACAGTGGTGGTGCAGTTCAGTTCAATTTCCCAGAAAGTTTCTCTTCCTCCTGTAGAAACCCTTACTGGCCCTAAGGAAGGATTGAAGGTGATGCTAAAGCTCTGTCCTGTCGCTGGCCAGGCTCCCTGTGTCCCCTGGAGGGGCCTCGCTTCCTCAGGAGCCTGCCGAGAGCATCCCCGCTGCCATAGCCCAGCCCACAGCTTCTTTGGGCGCAGGGGGACGCTGGAGGGTGACCCCTGATTTCTTTTGGCATTAAAAACCACTTCCAGCTTCTAAGCCAGGTGGGTTTCCTCACCTACTGCTGAAACCTTTGCAGTCCTCGTGGTAGCCTCCTGTGAGCAAAATTTGGGCCATTTGCTTTTGCTGCCCGCAGACCCCCAGGAGGCAGACAGTCGGTGTTTGGGAGAGGGCGAGGTCAGTGAACTCAGAACTTAAGCTCACACTGCACTAACGAAGTTACTCTCCTCTATTCAGCTACCTATTTATGAAACATTTTTGAAAAGTGTATGTTTGAGACCGCTAATTGTCCAACTAACTTCATTGAAACTGGCTGATATGTTAAAACCTTGCTTTGGTAAGCAGGCAAAGGAGAGTTAGAGAAGGATGTACAAGGTTTCTTATTTTTATTTCTTTTTAGCAGGAAATCGTATTACAATAAAATACCAAAATGAGCAAGGAAGAACTGGACTGAATCCAATAAACTAAATAAATTGAATGCATTTTTGAAGTGTGGAAAAATCATGCAAATATTATCGTACTAATTTATTATGATGCACCTGTCCACATCATTTCTTGTTTCAGATGACTTAGAGCATTTTAGTATTTCCAGTTTAAAATAATATTGACAAATGTGAGAAAGAGTTTTTAACAGTAGACAATATTATATTACATCATATCGCCATTTGAATACCTCATCCTTGGAAATGTACAAAATGCCATTTCAAAATGTAATTTCCAGTTTTAAAGCATTATTTGAAGATGCATTTGCTGGACGCTGACTAGATTCTATCTTTTTTTCCCCCAGACCTGTCATCCACTTCTGGAGTGCTTAAAATAAAGTGCACAGATACAGAGTAAGCTGAAACAGTCAAGAAGCAATATAATACAAAAATGTTTCGAGTAAAGTGTGTTACTCAGATCTTTCTAAAGTACATTTCTCCCTTTATTCTGAAGGCCACAGCACAGACAACTCTGACTAATGCAAGTAATGGAACCAATCTCTTCCTTTGATCATCAAAAAGGTTATCTTTTTTGTAAACTAGGTCCAACTAGTTTTGCAATCTGGTTGGAGCAAACATGAAAGAAAAAGGTTTAATTATCTTTCAATAACGCGTGATTTCTTTTCTTTTAGCAAAATGATTGGCTAAGGCAGCATCAGTTTGCGACTGTCGCTGTGCGTGTGACACGTAGTGTGCGAGATGTATGTAATGCATGGCATTTGTGTGCATCTTGTGTCTCAGCCTGAGATGATATAACAATTTGTGCATTAAAACCAGGAGGAAAAACTAAGCCAGGATGTTGAGACTTGTCCTAAGTGATGTGTAAAATCTAGTGTCTAGAAGAGATTGATCTTTTAACTGAAGGCTGAATCATATTTTAAAAAGCTTAGTGCCGAGTTTGTAAATAGTCTCAGATTTTCAATGGAGCTAGTCAGAATATAAATAAAGAAGAGTGCAGATGCTTGCTGGAGATATAGAGAAGAGAGAAAGCTGCTCATTCACTCTATTTATATACAAGAATTTCCTGTGTATACATCAAGATGGATCAAACATAGTTTTAAGTGTTAGAAAACTGGTATTCTTATTCCACTGGCTACCTAGGTCGGGTGTTTTTTATGGTTTGATATGGGAGTTACTGGATGAAACTCCGGCTTGTGTGATTCAGGAGGTCAGGCTGGGAGGCCATAATAGCTTTCTCTGACCTCAAAGTGCATCATTTGTGTGCTTTTTATTTTTAAGACTTCAGAATGAGACACTTTAAAGTTGGAAAGTAAAGAATGGACTTGAAAAAATCAAAGCACCTGCGTCATTTAGATTTATGTGCTCCATTGGATTTTATAGAAGTTATGCCTGACTTTCGCCAGCCTGAGATCAGACTTGGGATTATATATTCGAAGTATTCCTTTAAGAAGAAAAGGCGTATGAGGTTTTTGTGAGGTATTTGGAGCTACAGAAACAGTATGACAAATAATCAGAGGAAAAACACAAAGAACAGTAGGAATACAATGGGAGTAAAATAAAGGTTGAATGGATAAGAAAGGGACAAGGGGGATTATCCTGCCCTGATGGTTAAAAGCAAGGATATGCAAGGTGCATATGCCACGAGACTAGGGAAACAAGGGAGGTTCTGAATCGTTACTGCAAAAAGGTGAATCAAAACGTTGAGCTGCGCAGATGATTGTTACACAGCCTGAATGAACGAAAATGAATGAGCATTAATGTGCCAAAGGCAACAGCAAAGCAGGGGCAACAGCATCGAGAATGGATTTTTTGAGAGCAAAGGATTAACGGAGATCCCAAAGTACAGATGGTCATGGATGAAATAATCACCTTCGCCTCGAGGGAATAAGCAATGCCCATGGGTTGGACACACGATGAGGAAGAATTGGTATGTAAACCAAATGAAGAGAAGATTAATTGAAAGCAGGTCCCTGGGAAACTTCCAAATCTCCCTCCCAATTTCTGTGTTTTGGAGTAGTACAAATACACTGATGAAGTTGCGTACAGATTTCAGATAATTAAACAGATTCTAGCTCCTAGTAAGGGTCACTGCTCTGGGGGAAGTGTTTAGCCCTAACCTGTTGACGATAGTGTTTTCATTCTCCTTATGTAGGTACCCTGTCATCAGAAAATATTTGGGATTATCAGATAATGAGGCAGATTTTCAGTACAGAGACAAAATTCTGGGTTTAGGAACAAAATCCCCGAGCCCATGAAGCACTTCCATCCTCCCCTGTGCTTCTTACCCAGACCTGTAGCCCTGAAATTACCGTGATGTTGTTTGTGGGTAAATTCAGTGATTCTGTTAGGAACAGACACGTTTTTTAATTGGGGCATTGGAAACCTTGGGAAAAAAAATAAATAATAACAGTCGGATTATTTATTTAGTTCCCATTCTGTCTTCTTTTCTTCATCTAGGCTATGAATAAGGGAATGTGCCTGTCCCTGGGCTGCAGGACAGCATGTTTTGGGGTGGCAGTGCTCCTGAGCCTTTGAAGACCTGGCTGGGTCCCTCCTGGTGCTGCAGTCAGCCCCTGCTGGGGGCTAAAATTGGTTTTGATGCTTCCTCCCCCCCTCCATCACTCCCATCACTCATTCCCAGTCCTGAGGCCTGCTTGTTTGAAGCATTTTGAGCTCAAGGCTGATCCACCCGGCCCTCGTCCAACCTGGGCCCTGTCAGGGCACATGGCGGGGCTGCCGACAGGAAAATGCTGCCCCAGGCCAGGCTGACACACACTCCAGCCTCGTACGCGGGTGCTGAGCAGGCCTCTGGTCTATAACTACTCTCTCACACTGTGTCTCTTCCCCTGGATTTTAAAAATCCTCAGGGATTCAATGTCAGCACGTAGGAGGCAGGGCCGGGCCCACACCAGGCGGGCGTTGGAGGCCTGCAGAGATGGAGAGGCCTGGACACAGGCGGGCTGGGTGTGGATGGGGAAAGCTCCTGGTGGCCACCTAAGTGCTTTTCCCCACACCATCCCCCCCCAGGGAGCCCCCAGGCAGAGGCACCCCCTGGTACAGGGTGGGATGCCTGCCTGAAGAATCACACAGGGAACATTCTCCATTAAGCCACGCGGTGTGTTCAAAGGCCCTCTCTCCGCGCTGTGTGTGTGGCTACTCAAACCGAGCTCTTCAGACCTCTTTCCCGCAGCCAGGCTCCCATTTTGATCGTAGCGAGGCTGTCTGTTTTTAATTTAACCCTTCCTTTTTGAGTGGATTTGTCTTGAAAGGCATGAAAAGGCTGGGCTCCCAAGCTACCCTACCTCTTCAAGAGCCACAGGAAGGTAAGTGCATGTATTTTTAAACCGCACCAAATTTATCCTTAATGCAAGGCACTGAAATAAAGCTAACATCAGTGCAGCTACACCAACCTTTTAAATGTCCCCCTAGGACTTAAGTCAAATAAATTTCTTTTCCTCTGTAAAATTTTCCCATAATACCTTCAAATGATCTTAAGTGTGCAAATAATGGCAATGGGCATTCGTGTAAGCGCAGCACTTGTGTATTACTAAATCAGGAAAGGTGTGTGTGTGTATACATATTGGGGGGGGGATATCTGTGTATTGCTGCTAGCAAAGTTTATAAAGCTCTTTGAGCCTGCAGAAATCCTTTTATTGTATTGGAGAAACAACCAACGAGCTCCACAGGAGCGTGGCTACCTGGTTGCACAGACTCGTGCCTCTGGAGGAGGTCTGAAGTGTCGGGGGCTGCGGGCTGAGACATTGCACACACCATAGGGTATTTCGGGGAGGATGTGAGAACATGGTGCCGAGAAGGAATTCTGTCCCCCCATGGGAAGGGGAGCACACGGTGAGTGAAGCAGCCTGCCCTGTTACTTCTCCCTGTCTTGCACAAAGCCCCTGGGTTGCACTGAGCCTTGCTATCTCCCCTAGGTGACCCCTCAGCTTCTCCCCAGGTTTGGGGCATTTTCTGCCTCCAAGGGGGACACTGCTCAGTTTAAGGGATGTCCTGAGGGGTCTCTCTGGAGACCCGATGCACCTGTGAATTTGGCAGCAAACGGGATCGTGCATATGTGTGAAAGCCCAGAGGAACACCTGTGTGCGTTATGTCTGCACGGACAGAAAAAGGGTGAATCTGGGATCCCGGAGCAGCTCCCAGGGGTGCAAGGGTGTATCCGGGAGGGTTTGGGAGTGCAGGGGTGACAACCCTGTTGCTGGACACCTGTCAACACGGGGACCTGTAAAAATGGGCCAAAAGGAGAAAAACAGGTAAAAGGCTTGTGGGGTGAAGAGACTGCCCTGCCACCACCACCTGGAGGTGCCCAGCACCCAATTCCTGGTGTAAAAAGCCACAAAACAGTTACATTAAAATCACTGGTAGTGAGGATTGCAGTGCAGAGGTTCCCCCTTCCTAGGGTTACCTTCCTTTGGGGGTGGGGGGGGGGGGGTCTGCAGGCAGAGCGCTATCGCCTCTGCTTTTGGCCCCCGAGTTAGCCCTGGGGAGATGCTGAAACTGTGACCTGACCCGGCTGAAGTATCACATCTTTAATCTTCTGAACCTTCTTAAAAAAAAATTATCTCTCTCTGTATACATGACTGACGAGTAAAACCCCAGCCCTCCCGGAGAAGCAATCTCAGCTGATGAAATGGCCAGTCAAGCGGCTTACACGCCCCTGGCTGCGCTCCCTCCATTAACAGCCTGGGCATTGGCCCCGCTTCATCCTGTTAATTCATTTTCTTACTCATTTGCTCCTCAGAGAAAGTTGTCAGCCCGGTGTGTTTGCAAAACTGCCGGCACAAATCCTGGCCTGATTTTAGAAGGGGAGGAGACACAGCAAGATGCATCGCTGTGGGGGCGGACGGGGATCTGTCCCTGTCCCTATCCCCATCCCTGTCCCCGTCCCCATCCCTGCTCCTGCCCGTTCAGCGGGCACCTGTCCATCTGTCTACCTTGTGTGTCAGTCTGTCTGTCCATTGCATAAGGGTGTGTGGGGAGCACTCTGGTGCCTTCCCGCGTGGGGGCAATGCACGCGTAAAGCAAAGCCTGTGGCACGCGTTGCCTGCAGGCACCGAAAAAAAAACAAAACAAAACAAACAAACAAACAAACAAAAACAAACTACCACCAAAAATACAAAAACCCAGCACAGCCGCCTGTGGATTTGCCTGGGAACGCTCTCTGGTACCCCCGCTTGTGAGTTTTGGCCAAGTGCAACTGATGCTGTCGGTCGCACAGCTGAATATATAGAGATATTTATGTAGGTATGTTTATACCTACACGTGGATGCAGCTGTATTTTGACAGCTACCGCGGCATTATAATTCCTTCGTCATTTATAAAAGGAAATATACATCCTTTTTCCCTGCTCCCCCGTTTGCCGAGGCCGGGGGCTGCCGCCCCCCCCCCCCCCCCCCCTGCGCGCATCCTGCGCGCATCGGGGCCGCGCGGTTCTGCCCGGCAGCCGCGGAGAGGAGCCGGCACCGCCGGAAAAAGTCGGGCGCTCCGAGTTGCAGCTTCATTAAAAACAGGACGATTGCCATTTCTATTCTTTTAAAGGGTTTTTTTTTTTTCTTTCTTTCTTTTTTTTTTTTTTCCTCATCTATTTACCATTTACCAGCTCATCCATATGGAAGACGCGGCTTACACTTCCTGGAGAACTGTACTTTTAGGACTAATTGATTCTGGTAATTAATTTGTTCTACCTGCTGGATCAGATGGAAATGCTGTCCGTGTGCCCAAGGATTAGCACTTGCCTTTCTAACATCTTTCTTAATTATCTAATAGCATGGGTTGCGCGAATTCTGGCTCTATTAGAACACTTTTACTATTAACGGTAGTGATTGGAATTGTGATGACAACTCGATTTCAACAAATTAGAGCTTAAAATCAGGAGATGAAGGAGAAGTGCCTTCTTTTAATTTCCCTGAGTTTAACATCAATAATTAGAGCAATTTTCTGAGATGCGAAGCGAAATTATCTCGGCTATGATGTGGTATATCACCCTCATTTTAGCAAATTGACTCCGGGGAAATGAATGTTACAGATTAGGGGGGAAAAAAGACAAACAGAGGAAAGACAGAAAAGAAAAAAAGGGAAAAAAAAAAGAGAAAAAAAGAAGTGTTAGCACAACACAGAAAGGGGAAAGGATGGGAGCAAAACCCCGCTGGGACACAACCCGGGCAGGAAGGCACAAGGTGTGTGCGTGGGGCCAAGTTGGGAGCGGAGTGTGGGACAGCTCGGGAAAGCGCGACACCCCCAAAAATTTCTACGTTAAAAAGATAACAAATGGGAGTAAAAAACCCAAAGGGAAACGACCCCCCCAGCCCCTCCCCCGGGGGCTGAAAACTCCCCAAAGCCCCGCGCTGGGGCAGGGGCTGGGGGCGGCCGCGCTGCACGGGGCTGGGTGCGCGGCCCCGCGGTGGTTCCGCGCCCCCTCCGCGGAGGCTGGGGGGGGCCGGGGGGAGCCGGGGGGGGGCCGGGGGGCCGCCCCCTCCCACCATTGCTCCGCCCGAGAGCCCCTGCCCTGCGCCTCAAAGGCGCGCAGCGCCCCGCGCAGCGCAAAGCCAGCCGCCTCGCCTCCCCCGGCGCTTCCCGGCCGCTTCCCGCCTGGGGGAATTATTTCTTATCGGTGTGGGTTTTTTTTTTTTTTGGCCTTATCTGGTCTTGTTTGATTTGTTTGTTTGTTCGTGTGTTTGTCGTCGCCCTTAGTTTTGCTCCTTTTGCTTTGTCCCGGGACGCGCGGCCGGCCGCCCTCTCCCCCGCGGCAGCCAGCGCGCAGCCCGGCTCCGTCCCTTCCCCGCTGCCCGGCGAGGGGACGGCGGCGATGAACCTCAACTTCACCTCGCCCGTGCACCCCGTCTCCGCGCCCCGGCCCACCTCCTTCTTCATCGAGGACATCCTGCTGCACAAGCCCAAACCCTTGCGGGAGGTGCCCCCCGAGCACTTCCCCGGCTCCTTGGCCTCCCGCGTCCCCCTCTTGGACTATGGCTACCCCCTGATGCCCACCCCGACCCTGCTGGCGCCTCACCCGCACCCTGCCCTGCACAAGCCGGAGCATCACCACCACCACCCCTATTTCCTCACCGCCTCGGGTAAGTGCGGCGCTGGGCAGGGGGCACCCACCGAGCTCTGCCGTCGAGCCGGGTGGGAACGGAGCTCCCAGCCCCGCGAGCAGCGGGGACAAGAGGCACAGGGCTCCGGATCCGTCCCCGTCCCCGTCCCGCTGCGGGGCTCCGCTCCGGATCCGGATTCGTCCCCGTCCCGCTGCCCGGCGGTTTCGGGGAGCCCCGGGCTTCGTTACCGGGGAGAGGAGCCCCCGGCGCCGCCGCTTTTCGTTCCCTCGGTGAGCCGAGATCCGGAGCCCGGCGACCCCAGGATCTCCTACCTGTTCGTTTTTTTTTTCTTTTTCAATTATTTCTTTAGTTTTGGAGCGATAACATTTTATTTTTTTCCCCGCGCATCGCCCACTCCGGATGGGGTCCGGGCTTCGGTTTTCCACCTCCGACAGCAACGCTGGGGTCGTTCCGGGGCTGGGAGATGCTGGGAGAGACTGGGATACGCTGGGAGAGACTGGGGGAGGCTGGAGGATGCTGGGGGCAGCCCCTTCCCGAGGCCGGTTCCCCGCTGGGGATGGAGAGACCGCGGCGAAGTTTTTTGGCCGGGCAGCCGGAGTTGCGCAGCGGAGTGGCCGCGGAGCAGCGCTCTGCCCCTGCCCGCCCCCCTCCGGGCCTTTTTCACGGCTCCCCCTCCTTGCCCTGGGTGCTTTTCGTTTGGGTTTAATCTCTCGGAGGGCTCCCGTCCTCCTGCCGACCTCGCCGCGCTCTCTGCGGCGGGGAGCCTGCGGGCTGAGCCGGGGCGATGCGCTCGGCCAGGCAGAGCAAAAATACAAAGAGAAGCAACAATAATAATAATAAAAAAATAAAATTAAAAAAAAAAGATTAAAAAGCAGTGAAACGACCTCAGAAAACGAACTGTTGATATCCGGGGGGGGACGAGGCTCGGGGAAAGCCGCCCCCCCAGCCTCCGCTGCCCTCCGGGGACGGCTCGGGCCGGCCGGCCGCAGCCCGGGTGTCCGCCGCGTGTCCCCCCCAGGAGTGCCGGTGCCGGCCCTGTTCCAGCCGCACGCCGCCCCCGAGCTGCCCGGGAAGCACTGCCGCCGCCGCAAAGCCCGCACCGTCTTCTCCGACTCGCAGCTCTCCGGCCTGGAGAAGCGCTTCGAGATCCAGCGCTACCTCTCCACGCCCGAGCGGGTGGAGCTGGCCACGGCTCTCAGCCTCTCCGAGACCCAGGTACGGGGAGGCAGCAGCCTCCGGCAAGGCTGGCACCTCTCCCTTCCCCCCCTGCAGCCTCCCCAGTTCGTTTTTAATTTTATTCTCTCTTTTCCACGCTTATTTTTTATTTTTATTTTTAAATCCTCCCCGCGCTCTCCTCCCCCAGGTGAAAACCTGGTTCCAGAACCGGCGGATGAAGCACAAAAAGCAGCTGCGGAAAACCCAAGACGACCCCAAAGGGGCTGGGGGCGAGGAGAGCCGGGGGCAGAGCTCCCCCGAGCCCGAGCTGCCCGAGGGGGCCGCCGCCGAGCCCCGCAAGGGCCCCCCCGGCCCCTTCCTGCTGCAGGACCCCGAGGACGAGGTGGACATCCTGGAGGACGGGGACCTCCTGGCCGCCCCCCACCGCCTCTAGGGCCGGCTTCGCCCAGCCCCGACCCCGCAAATCGCCCCTCGCCCCCCAGCCTCCAGTAGTGCCGGAGCCCAGGGGGTTGGAGGGGGGGGTGTTTCTGGCTGGAGGTGATTTGGGGAGGGGGGGGGACACACAGCACGACCCCTGCCCGCAGGGGTGAAGGCAGCGGGGGGCTCTGCGGAGCCTCCACCTACCCCCAGCGCCGCCCCAAACCTCAGCCTGGTGGGGAGAAAAAAAAAAAAAAGCGACTTTCCATTTAAATTTTCCTTTCCCTTGGAAATATCGGACTTTTCCCCGTTCCCTGACTTTTCCTCGGTTTTCCAAGGAAAAAACGAGGGCACCGGGAGCGGCGGCCGGGGGGGTGCCGCCCGCAGCCCCATAGGACCCCGCCGCCTCCCTCCGGAGCGCTGTGGGTCGGGTTTGGGCCCGGGCAGAGCTTCCAGGGAAGGCGTTTTGCTGGCCAAAAGAATTGTACAAACGCCCTGCCGAGATCCAGGTAAGCCAAAAGTTACCCTTGCTTTCCTTCCGAGCCGGGGAAGGGAAAGAGGGGAGCAGCAGGAAAAACTCGGACCCGCCGGGGCTGCTCTCAGCTAGCAAGAAATATTCTGCAGCTCGGAGAGCCACCGGCAGCGTGATTTCTTCACGGCTCCCAGGTGTGAATCACCTGCAGGATCTCTTTTTTTTCTTTTCCCACTCCGAGAGCCCCGGACCCGGCTCTAGGTTCTGCTCCTTTCCCCGCCCGCACCTGCCCCGCCGCCTCCCCGGGCTCCGCACTGCAGTCACCGCCCGTGCTCGCTTTGCCTTTACCTTTCTGCCAGGGAAATGGTTTTAATTTCCAGGTAAATCACGGGTTTTTATTTTTTTTCCTCCCCTGGGGTGAGCTGTCGGCCGGCGAAACCGCTCTGCTCCTCCTGGGGCTTCCCTCGGCTAAAACTCGGGTGCGCTCCGTCGGGGTCTCTTTAGGTTATCTTTTTTTTTCTTTTCTTCTTCTTTTTTTTTCCTTCTCTTTTTCTGTTCTCTCTCTCTCTCTTTTTTTTTTTTTTAAACGGGAACTAGATTTGGTTGTCCGGTAGCACCTTTCAGGGTATTTTGGACCACGGGACATGCGGTTTTGTGAGGGAAAATGCGTCCCTGTTTAATATATAAAATATAGACGACTGAAACGTGTACGCTTCCTTCCTTTCCGCGGGTTTCCCTTTACGTTTTTTACACGTAAAATAATAACGATAAGACGTTGAGGGGAGGGAAAACAACACCCAAACATCTATGCAGAAGATAGCTAGCTTTTACATTTATTTATATTTGTAAGTACCTCCAGGACAGACATTTTAATTAAAAAAAAAAAAAAAAAGGTGCACCTCCCTAAAACCTCTCTGCATCCCGGCTCTCCCCTGCCCCGGCTGCAGGCAGGGAGGTGAGGGGGGAGGACTGGAAAACCTCGCCATGTGGCACAGTGCTAAAAAAAAACCCAAAAAACTCCCCGAGTGCCAGGTGTTTTGTTCGTTTTGCTCTGTGGTGGTTGCCAACCTCACCTGGAGCGGGTGTTTAGTCAGGAGTTATTCGAAGTGAGCTAAAAGAGGAGACCCTGCGGTGACATTTATGTGACAGATCTCTCCTGGGCACCTTTGGGTGCTGCGGCGCTTTGCGGTGCTGTGCGGTGCTGTGCGGTGCTGGCCTTCCCACCCACACGGAGCTCAGCAGCTCGCATCCGTTATTCGGGTGGATTTTGGGCTTGGGCAGCAAAGTGTTTGGAGAAACACACGAGAAATGCCTTCAGGTTAGTGAGGAAAGAATGTTAGGAGGAGGGGAGTACAGAATCATTAAAAGAATTGCACCTGAGTGAACGGGGAGACTGCAAATCCTGATTCTGTATGCGCGCAATTCCTTTTATTTGTGAAATGTTCACTCTGTTATTAATGCAGACATTAATAGCCATATTAAGAGCATATAAAATGCTCTGATGCGGAAAGTCCACAAAGAAAAAAGGCAGGAGGAGGTTAAGCACAAGGACAGAGGTTTCGGGGCAAGCACACGCAATGCTGACTTTGTCCTTTGTGCGTTTACACCGCGCTTTTGCAAGGCGCTCAGGGGATGCGGAGCAAGCTGGGTGTCAGCCCGGGTGCTGCCGGGCTGTGCCCTCCCAGCCCGGTCCGAGGGGGCAAGGGGCTGCTGGGCAAGCGGGGGTGATGCCACTGCACCGAGCTGAACCCCCACACTGGCGCTTGTTGCCATCACAGTGGCAGAGCCAAGGTGATTTTGCTTGCAGGGGGCTGTGCCCTTCCAAAGCCTCCTGGCACCCGGGTGCCTCGCAGCCCCCCGTCCCCTGTCTGCTGCTGGCCGTGCCCCCCCGGGATGTGCCAGGCATACGAGGAAGGGTCAGGATACGACCCCGGTGCTGCTCGAGTCTCTGCTGCCTCTCCCCTGCAGCGACAGGAGCTCGCTTCCCGATGTGTTGATGCTGATCAAAAGAAAATGTATTAATCCCCAAACGCACCTCCGCCTTCTCCACTCCAGGCTAACATTTAAAACTACAGGTGTGTTTAAAACCAAAGCCGCTCGCTGCTCGTAACAAATACACGCACAACAACCACCCGACCCCAGAGAAGCCCCTGTCCCAGCCTGGACGCTGCAGTGGTGTGCACCTTGCGGATAACGGGAGAAGGTTTTGGGAACAGGCTGCTTAGCCCAGAAATCTGGGTGCAGACAAGGGCTAAACGAGACTGAGGCAGAGGAAGGAAATCACCACCCGAAACAGCCCCGTCCTTAGGAGCCAGCTCCTTCCAGGCTGGGATGCGACGCCTGCGACAGGAGGCTGCAGCCTCTGAACTGTCTGGTGAAGCTTTTGGGAAGAGGTTATCGTGTGTTCGGAGAGTGGAGGTGGTCCCGGGAAAAAGGAAGGGATGGGGAAATATTTTGTTTGTTTATCCCTGAGATTTGCTCTTAGAATATGCGAAACGAGCTTTTATCCCCTGGTCCTGCCTTATGCAGTGAGAGCTGCTGACTTTTTCCTGCTCTGCCTTTGCTGCTCTCCCCAAGAAGCTTGAGGAGTAGGAGAGATGTTGTTTGAAGCTGGCTTTTTTTTAATTATTATTATTATTTTTATTTTATAACTATTACATCTTTGCTTGGGAATTGCTGTGTGGAAAAGTCTTGCAGGAAAAAATCGATCTTGGTGGATTTCCTATTTTTCAAGATATCCACTGAAGTCTTGATTTTGATTAAGGATTCTTCTGTGTGCTTTTTGAAATGAAATTGTTTCCTGTTAATTTAATTTACACTTAAGTGGTTAATGTTTGTGGCTGTTTTCATTAAATAAAGTGTAGATTGCTCTGTTAAATCTTCCCATGAACTTTTGCTTTCTGTTTTTATTTTGAGCATTTTCTCCTCTGCTGTTCTTAACGTTTTTAACTTTTTTGGGACTGGAAAGCTGTCCCCCCCCCCCCGCCTTTATTTTTTCTCTTTCCATGTAAGCTGTATGGGCAGTTGTATAGCAAATTATTTGCAAAGTCTTGCTATGAAACAAATGTGTGGTATCAGCCCTCAACACAGTGTGGATTGTCACCTGGTGTGGGTGTAAAAAACCCATGGCCATGCCTAGCAAGTGATCCAGGCATTGCGTGAGCTGTGTAAAATTCTTTTCACATCTTCCTCTCGTTGCTTCTCTGCTGGCTAATGGATGCAGTGATTTCTTTCCATCGGCTGGCAGAAGTGAAGTTTCTGCAGGTGGGCCACGAGGAGGAGCAGAGGATGGGTGGCTGTGGGTGGGATGCTGAGCACGGCACTGCGAGTGTGAGTGCCGCAGCCTCCCAAACCGATGACTTTGTTCTTCCTCTCTCTAGTCGCAGTAACAAACAGCCTCACCCCAATTAACTGCAAACTCCCACTTGGATGGTCTTACTCAGCTTGAAAAGTAGCTTATTTCTGTCTTAGATTTATCTTGTTTCTATACCATAATAAGCTTAGATGGAACACTTGCAGCTCTGTTGCTAGCACTGCCATGCGGTGCACTTGGTGATAAAGGCAGGTGGACGCAGAGGGTATGGTTAGGAGAAGAAAGGGTGATCCCACAGCGGACTGCAGTGCCTCTTCAACCTGGCAGTGCACAGACAGTCGTTCAAGAAGTTGGCTTTAACTCGTGTTAATGAGGTCGCTCTGTGACACAGGTTTCTGAAATGCCAGGAGCAAAGGCAAGCTGCCCAAATGCTGTGCTGCTCTCGGTTCAGCTATTGCTGAGCCCACTCACCTTGCTTTCCTAGACTCCATCTTCTCCACCGCTGTGCATCACGTTGGCTTTGCTGCGGCTGCTGGGACAAACCCTTAAGTGCTCCTAGTGACACGCAGAAAGCCAGCACTTTGGCATTACCTGCAGCTGCCCGCCCTGCGCTCACGATTATGCAAAGCTCTTGCTGAGCTGCTGGACGCTTCTTTAGCATCTGCTCTATCCAGGTTTTTGGCTCAGTATCGCTTCTGTTCAAAGCAGGCTGTTGTGTAAGGCAGGCTGCTTTAACTCACCCTTGCCAGCTGTCACCAGTGGCGATTCACTGCATTTACCTGTCGCCGTGGGTTTGTGCCTCCAGGGTCGTTTCTCGTACCGCGGAAGCAGTCGCCAGAATCGGTCCTTCCTTCACATGCCTGCTTAGTCTCGTGCAGGAGATCTCGCAGGTTTGGGCCATGTGGAAAAGACAAGGCACATTCTTTGTGCTATTATAATTTACTGTAGCATTGATCTCAAAACGCAGATGATCAGCGATCAAGTGATTGGTTTGTGCCCCGTTCAACCATTACAGCTTGTTGATGCCTGTTTGATGTACTCAGTGACTGCAGGGCTGGACTTGCTCTTGCCTTGTTTTACAGTCCTCACCTTTAACAGTTTGTGTTTAGTGCTGTATTGACAGGACATGGCTTATTTAATGCTTTAAATTGATAAAACGTTTTTTTTTTGGTCAGACAGTGGCCTATGAGCAGCTGTTTTCACTTGTTGAGGGGAAGGTGGTAGAAAGCTCACTTCAGTTGTCTTCAAAAGAAATGCAGTGGTGATGTTATTGCGGTGCTATTGCTCCTAAATAGAACTATCCCCGGGTTTTTGACTGCTGAAGGTACCAGAGGATCACCTCTACTTGTCTTGTGTCCCCCTCTTGATGCTTGGAGCTCCTGAACCTCTGCCCCTTCCCTCCCCTCCCCAGGCAGGGTGCAGTGTTGTCCACGCTCCCGTTATAACAGGAGTTGTAAGGAGAGCTGCACTCCTCTCTTTCCCCCTTTGCGGCAATGCTGCTGGTGGGATCATGGAGGGAACCGGGCCTCGAAGGGAGCAATCTTTGCTCGGGCAGAGTGTTCAGGGAAGAAGGGGAACGAGGGGATTGAGAATCACCTTTTATTGCAACCTCCACCTTGGCATGATGTGCCCCAGAGACAAGACCCAGCACTCAGACAGATCAGAGACCTTGTTTTTTTCAGGAGGTTGGCTGGTGATGTACCATTTGGTAGTACCAAGGTGGCTCTGATTTGGTGTAGGAGTTACGAAAGCTTCAAATGCTGTTGCCTGTCAGCACCAGATGAGCCACACCTGTATGCCTTCCTGCCTTGAAAACATTATTTGCCCCTGCCTCTGTGCTTTCCCCCAATCAAAAATTTTAAGGGATGGTGGCAAGTAGCAGGGGGCTGCCAAGTAAATGCTGAGAGTTTCCATTGCATGATGTATGCAAATATGTTTCTGCCCCTGTCCAGGCAGCCTGTGCTCACGGCGAGCAACGCTGCGCTCTGTGAATAGCTGTGCTGCAGCCGTGAGACTACGGCAGACAGGTTCTACTCCAACTAAATCTCTCCCTGAATACTTAATGCAAAATTCAAGGCCTATTTCTTATTTAAATTCCTCGCCTTCCTAATTTGAAAGACATTAAGTTTTGGCCTTTGCTTTTAAGCAGATGGATGCTCATCATTTACTTGTATGGTCCCTTTTTGTGCCACGGTATCTGTTAGGTGCAGGAAGAATTTGCATTAGTATTGAGGTAGATCAAAAGATTTTCTTTGCACATATGCTGCAAATAATGTCCTTTCCTGGGGGAAAAAATACAGTCCTTTCCAAATGGTTTGTGAGACGATCATGATCAGCTTTTTTTTTTTTAAAAAAATCCCCCCTCCCCAACACAGCATCATATAAATATACATGGCTTGTAGTTTAGCATGGGTTTAGTATTTAAATGTTTCCTAAGAGTTCACTGTTTTATTTAAAAAACAAAAACCATACCACCCACCCACAAAGATCACCCTAATTTATGGGAGCTCTAAAAGGTAGTAGGATGACAGATAGGGAGGAAGGTGATCAATTAAGACATTAAGCATTTTGCACCACATGGACGCATCTGCATGGCAGCCAAATAATAAGGCCATCAGCTCATTTTCAGGGGGCTGTTGCCTACTTCAACTCAATCCTCAGATCAAAGAGAAAATGTCTGCTTGCATTTTCTAATCAGAAAAGGGATGCTAATTTAGGTTCCTTAATGTGTGGTGGTAAGAGACTTCTTCAATTAACTGAATTCTATAGCTCAGAAAATAAAAAAGGGGGATACAAAGGGAGTCAGGCTGGAAAGGCAGAAGTTCTCATTAAATCAAAGGTCCAATATTCATTACCTCCAGCATCTGGGGCTAAACACTAAACATGGAGATCATCAAAGGGGGTTTAATGGGTTAAATTGAGAATATAATCTAATTAAAATATTAGATACGAGTAAATAGCTCTTTGATATTCATCTGAAGGTTTCATTAAAATAGGTACTTGAGGTTTGTATTAAGGGGGGATTATCACTTTTAAGCAGAAACAACAAGTTGAGGTTCCCTAATCAGAAATGCTTCAAAGTGTTACCATTTAGTTTAAAAATAAATCCAGAAAAGCAGCAACTGGCGTGGCATGGAAACATTTACCAGTCTAGCTTGCTGGATCATACCGCAGGCACGCACATTTTACAAAGAGGGGCCAAATGCTGAAGTGTCCAGATCCCAAAGGGGAGGAGGAAGGAGGCTGAGGCAGAGGACAGTCCTATTCCAGAAGTCGCACAGCAGATGTCCACTGCTGTACTTTGAAATCCAAAATATTTTCCCTGCAACCCGACCCACATTCCCCACACTCAAGGCAATTCTTCTACCAAGTTTCCCCCAAAGATTACGTACATCACAAAGTCTAATTCAGCAAAGCACCGCAGCATGTGTGGTGGGAAGCAACCATAGCATGAAGAGCTTCCTATCTCTTAGGTGGGTCAGGAGGGTTTTAAAGAAAGGAACGTGTCTTTTTCGGTAATGGAGAGATGTAATATGGTGAAACGTTAACCCAGAAATCTGTTAAGTCTTACTCATTTCTATCTTTACCTTGAAGAGAAGATCTCAGTGCATCTAGAAAAAGACAAAGCCATGTCAGAGGTATTCTGTCTTTTATTCCCCACCTTACTTTTAGCCCACAGACTAATTCTCTCTCCTCCCATACAAAACAGGACTTAATAAATCAGATAAAGCAATTACACATATTCACAAGTTTGTTTTTTTTTTTAAGCTAGCTTATTTTCTAAGAGATCATAGTGTTTTCTTCAAAATTCCCTTGCTGTGTTTTCTAATCGCATTTCATATGTTGACTTAATTCATAATTTACTAACTTGAAGAAACAGAACCATCACAAGAAACCCATCTGTTGGTTGTTATTTTTATAGATTTAATCTGTTAAAAGCTGTTTCCTCTCAAACATGTAGCTCTCAATTATCCTTAGTTACTCAATATATTTTCCAACTGCTTCTGGCTAATAACAGATTGTCTGTATGAACAGCCAGTTCTTGCTTCACATTTTCCTGTCCCAAATGAAGCTTCAAAATTTTGGTCTTGCTGTGACAATGATTCACTAACAGATAACAGAGTAACAGCTGAATAATCAGAATTGTATCACTACCAACTGATGTGTTTGCACAGTTCTGTTCTCTTTCTTACCAGTAACGGATTTGACTTTATTTCTGGATAGTCTGCCAAAGTCTCCTCTGCACTTTAAAAAAGAGAAACATCGCTGGTATCATCAAATGAAACTGGTGATTATTTTTAATGTTTTACAGATATGCTCGTATGTTTGACAGGTCTAAAAAAAGACCCAGCTCTGACAAGCCAATAGCTGATTAGTCTCAAAGATGCAACTGCTAGATCAGCTCATTTCAAGGAAAAAAACAAAACAAACAAACAAACAAACACATTTAAAATGCTACATATGTGTTTATGTTTTTAGAAATTAGATACAGTAGAATGATTCTAAAATTTAAAATTCATTAAACTTAAGCCACTTTATGTTTGAATGGAATGGTAAATCAATATGTGGTGGTTATAGCTCATAATTAAACAGTTCAGATATTTTTGCTTTGAAGATATCTGTAATCATTTCAAAACACTTATAAGATATGAAGGGTTCTGAAAGCAGCTACAACTTGCTTCTCCTTCTCGTGTCTGCTTTGTAAAGTTTCCAAAGATGCAATTTGAGGTAAACTGTCTCCTTTCAAAGTTGGTGGCAGAACTCTTTCCTCTTTCACCTCTTCATCTGATTGTTTTGCTGTGAAAGTCTTTGGTCTCGGAATCTTCTTAGCATATTCCAGTGCCTAAAAACACGAAGATTGCAGAAATTGTGAGTAAGTGGAAACCTGTCCTTCACTTCAAGAAAATTTGGATGTTTCTATGTTGAGTCAAGTCAGTAGTTCTTCTAATTCCCGATCTTGTTTCTGGCAGTGTTCAGTATTAGATGCCTCAGTGGCAACAGCAAGAAACCTCTCCGACAGGAAAATAACCCACCTCAAGGAGATTTCCTTCCTGACACTTATCTCTGGAGGCCACCTTACATACAGAAGCATAGCATTTTTTCTTTAAAAACAAAAAAGCAACACTGTCTAGTAAGTCTCTAAACTTCATTAAAAAAATAATCTCATTAAGCTCCCGTCCCCAGTCATACCTTGCAAGGCGTTTACATGTTAATGTGACAAAGATGGAAACAGAGCGTTTTGATGACAAAATCTAAGGAACTGATGTATCGAAAGGCCTCAAATGATAACACATTTCTTTACCAGGAACACCAAGTCTGTCCAGGATCTACACATACTATACTGAGAATATGAACAGCAGTGGGAAACAAACCATTTTTCTACTGCAGACACCCTGCCTGTGTATATGCTGAACAAATACACAGCAGATGAAGCAGAGGGAAAGGAGGGCAGTAATGGAATATTGACAGGGACAGCGCATCTTGAAGAACCCCACTTGCCAGCCTGGCAGACCATTTTCTTTCATCATGTGCTTTTCCAAATATGTGTTTCCGTAACAGTATGTAGGTAAACCTTCATGTGAGCATGTGAGAAGTGGGTAAAGACTATACTGTGCGAATAAGAAGTATTTCAGCTGTGTTTAACTGACCTTAGTTTCTACTGTATGATACGCTTAACTATCAAAAGCAAAAAGACAAAACTGAATAATTCAAGTTGTTGTTCTAGATCTGGCATGCATCACTGAAGCAGATCACGGCCATGCTGAAAGAAGAACGCAAAGCAGATGCCTGTAGGATTGTCAAAGATGTACAAGACCTGTAAAGCTACCTTGCAGAGAAATTTGAAACAGTATTATGGAACTTCTGAAAGTGTGAGAGCCCTGGTTTTACCTGAGGTGTCTTTTGGTATCTGTGTTTCAGCCACGTACTTGGAGACACCTGTTAAGTCTCAAGTGGAAGTTGCATTATCTCATGGTGTTGGTGAAACAGACCAGGAAGTCTTCTGAAGGAATCCAAAGCCCTTTTGACATCTAAAGAATGCAGTTTCATCTCTGTGGTTTATGTGACATTTGAAAATGAATGCAAGTAACTGAGGATTCAGCTGATAGTAAACTCAACAACTTTTTTCTCTGAGGCATGCAGTTCTCATTCGTCACCTTGGAGAAATACCTAGTGTGCTTTCAGCACCAGGTGAGTGAGCTCCTGCAGAACAGATCTGATAGAACGTGGTATTTTCAGAGCTTTATTACTTCCTCCAAGATGTAAAAGCCACTCCCTTTGTTCGTTTATATATGCCATTGTCAAGTAGTCAGCTGTTGCTCATTTAGGTTATTTTTGAAGGCCAGTGAAGGCTAAAGTAATGTTGTATGGGCTTGAAAAATAAGGCCGATTACGGTAGCTATGCAACTGAAGTGAAAAGAGTTTGTGATTGAGACTGGCAGGCAGGTGGATAATAGACTAATAAGAGGTTATCTGTGGTCCATGGGAAGGGTGCACTCTGTAGTGGCATGGCCTCTAACACCGCTGTGAAACAGAGCGTGTGCTGCACTGGGCAGTGTTCCTGCAGGGGTCCTGCTCTCCTTTATTCTTGCCCTTTCGCCAGGAAAACATCGCTAGCTGGTTAAGCCAAGCTGAGTGCTCATAGCTTGGATGGAGCACTGCTCCACTTCCAATCGGTACATTCTCGTGGTGAGCAAGGTGGATGCATGGAGTGAAGACTGCTGCTGGCAAAGAAATCAGCAGCTCTTGGCATACACCTACAGCAACAGAACAGATGCACAGAGCACCTGCTGAGATCCCATTAGAGTAGAAGTCCTTAGAGTTAAAGGAAAATCAATGTGGATAAAGTATTTCAGCATACTATGACTTAAATTTCCTGCTTTTCTTTTTCTTTGTGCAAAGTCCAGAATCATTTCCTGCGTATATTTGACAGGAACTCTACTCTTACCTTCTGTCTTGACACTGAAGATATGACCTGGGGTTTTGTAGGTAACCTCTGAACCAAAGCAATGTTTTTCATGTTGTGTTCCTTTATTTGCTTTGCATATTCCTTTTGTTGTTTTAACTTCTCTTTCTGACAAAAAAAAAAAAAAGAGCATGGTTAACTAAACATCTCAGTGGATCCATCAATGAAACACTTTTTCCACTGGAGTCTTCCATTTACACCTCTGTTGTTGGTTAAGCTGGCTACGCTATTGGTCGTTCCTAAGCAGAACACAATGGGAAACCCTGATAAAAGGCAATTTTTTAGTCATTCTTCATTTTTAAGAGCTTTTTCTTGGACCGTATCAAGAATAGAGCTCAACAGAAATGCATCAGTTCTGTTCTAAAATGGCTGTGCTAATTTTTGTCGCCTTTTGGAGAGACTTTCAAAATCTCTGTGCTTACTTTTAGGGTCCTGAATGCCATGCTTCATTTGCTTATCTGATATCCTGCTTCTTTATGTTTCCAGCAATTCATTATGCTCAAATTCAGCAGTATGCTTTACCTTGCTCCAGTTATTAATGTCCGTGACTTCCTTTCAGTGCAGTAATACCACGTTGGCATGCCAGGCTCCACAAGTGATACGGAGCTGTTAAAGACACACAGTGTCCTTGGCTATGCACCACTGTCCATTTCAGTTTGAGCTCTCTAATCTGTCTCATTTACGGAAAGGCTGAAGAAATCACAAGAGCTTCTCAACATCATTTTTGCTTCCCGCTGTCCTACAATCTTTCTCTAAAGAATGCCATGTAAAGCAACTGTTGTCAGATTAACAAGGTCTCAAAGCATGCAGGATAGAGTCTACAGCACTTTAGATATACAGCTGCTACCAGCAGAGAACAGGTCAAATGATACCAATTGTTCAGATCCTTGTTCCAAACAACCCGTTTCCATTTCAACAAGGTAATGCCTGGCATTTACTTAACAGTCAGGAAAGTTTACCCAGCTATTTTCTTTTTGCGTTTACACTACTTACATCTTCTTTTTCTTCCACACTGAAGGGTAGGCAATATTAGCCCCTACACCGGGAATGACACTACAACTCATTCATGTAAATGTATAATTTAATGATGTGCTGCTATCCCTGTTGAACTCTTTGAACTAATGCCTATTTTTAGGAGTACAAAATCAGAGGGCTGAAACTATCCTCAATACGGTTGTCTTTCCTTTTATTTGAATCTCCCCTTAGGATCTCAAGCTAGACCTAGAGTCAAGGACACAAAGTACAGACAAACATGAGCTGCTTCTTAGCGATGATTTCTTTGCCATCCTCCCCTGCCTAAGCTCACGTTGCACAACTGAAAAGCAGACTGTATGATGGGCACCACTTACTTTTTCCTTGATGGCTTCATAGTCAGGTCCAAGGCCTCCAAGCTTCACATCCAAATTCATGTAGGCCTTTGAGCTATACGGCTGAAAAACACACCGTCGTGAGAGATTTCCCTTTATATGATTCCATGGAGAGCATAATTAAAACCAGTCTTGTAGTGGACAACAAACTTAAGAGCACAATTCACCTTACAGTCTCAGTCTTACCTCTGGCATGGCTTATTTCAAAGATTGTAAGTGACCAAAAAGATTGAGTTAATTGCAGAAATCAAACTACACTGTATTTCCTTTGAATCCAGATGGATAATTGCCAGTCATCCACATTACAAAGCAATACTTTCTCAGTCAAAAATCATCTTTTGAGAGCTTTAAACAGGTTATAGTGACCCAATTGACAGTTATCAAAATGAAATTCTAAAGAAACTATTATAAGAGAAACAGATAAAAGTAACTGATTTTGGTGTCTGCCCTGTTTTCAGCTGGGATAGAGTTAATTTTCCTCCTCATAGCTGGTACGGTGCTGTGTTTTTGGATTTAGGATGAGAATAATACTGATAACACACCGATGTTTCAGTTGTTGCAGAGCAGTGCTTACATTAAGTTGAGGATTTTTTTGACTTCTCACACCGCCCTGCCAGTGAGGAGGCTGGGGGTGCACAAGAAGCTGGGAGGGGACAGAACCGGGACAGCTGACCCCAACTGGCCAAAGGGATGTCCCATACCACGTGGTGTCATGCTGAATGATTATGTGGGGTGGCTGGCTGGGGTGGGGGAACCCTTCCTTATTATTTCCCTTCCCTTTCTGTCCTATGAAACTGTCTTTATCTCAACCCATGAACATTTATTTTTTCCCCTCCCGATTTTCTCCCCCATCCCACTGGGGTAGGAGGTGATCAAATGGCTGTGTGGTGCTTAGCTGACTGTTGGGTTAAACCACAACTGTGGCAAAAAAAAATAGGCAAATATTATTAGTAATAGTAACAATTCTGCGTTCTCAAAACTGCAATGCGAAATTGTACACAGACAGATGAAAAATGTAGGCCTTGCAGCACAGATAAAGCTTTACAAATGCATAGGGAAGACAGAAGATGAGAGATAGATGACACCATTTGAACCCTTTGTCACTTTTCTACAAAAAATGACCCCAATACTTCCAGAATTCTGAAATTCTGTTAAGAAGACTAGGATAATTTAAAAAAAATGGACAAAGTTTTAAAAACTTGGCAGTGGGAACTAATTACAATCAGCTCTATAGTAATTTTAATCACAAAGCAATGCAGAATCACCAACAAATTTCTATATGCAAATAAAATGTGCATATATTCAAGTTAAACTCAACTGCAAAGAAACTAAATCTATGCACTGAAATTTCTGTTTGATGTCTGTGTCAGTTATCCCTACTCTTTTCTGATATATTTATATCTAACTTATATCCTCTGTGGGATATAAACAGCCCTGTTCTCTGGGCATTCCTCACATGTGAAGTGTAAGAAAGCTACTGAAAATACAGGACAGAAACAATGGTTTGAACTCAGGGAAACAGAAAGGGAAGGAAATCTGCCCTTCAGTTATTATCATAATCCAGCTAATTCTTCTTAGGGGCATTCAGGCAGCAATACACAAACGCCCTCCTAGATGAAGCACATGAGTAATTACTCCAGATTAGCTTGTCTGTCCTGAGACATGGAGCTAACTTTGTAAACATTTAATTTGTCATGGACACACAGGGATATCTCTATTCTCTTCCACTGCATCTGTGTTAACTGGTTACAGCATGAAATCTGGATACACATCAGAAACAAAAAGAGCCAAGTTTTAACAAGGACCACAATGGGATTGTCAGCAGACCTGTAATAATGTTTATGCTGTTAGCTTTACAAATCCTCTAAGTTTGGTCTTGTTCAGTTTGATTCCCTTGGAAACCAAGAGATTTGAGTTGGATAGCAAATGAGCATGACCCACGATAATGGTTTGCTCAGATCTGAAGCCTGGCTACCTGCTGTTTTATACAAACAGCTTTATTCCAAATCTTTTTATCACTGGATACCTTAAAGGACAAAAACTGCTCTGTGTGTTCTTAAAGCTAATCAAGAATGGAAGTGACGTAGAGGTGGCAGTGAACTGCCTCGCTCTCTAGATTAAAATAAGTTGGTCAAACAAAACTACCAGTAAATGTCTTCATCTTCAGTGTCTGTTTCCACATTTGTGATATTTAATGCTCTGGGCAAGTCGTTGTGCATCAGTGTGTGCTCTCTGTAATAACAAAATAGTTCTCAGTCCCTGTTCCTTCCTTTTTTTTTTTTTTTGAGTGAAGATCTTTGGTTATCAAGAAAAAAAATCAGAGGAGGAAGTAAAAAGGTAAAATCGCCCGATCTATGTCTACTTGATTACCTTCTTGTAGACTTTAGGCTGTTTTTGCTTTTCCATTTGCATGAGATAACCTTCAGAGTTGCTTCGGTTTATTTTTGCTTGATTTCCTTCACCTCTCTTTGGATCCACCTCTGAATCACTTTCGGCCTGTAGAATTATAGGCGGAAGCGGGCTGAACAAGTGCCTGTCATCAGCTAAGCGAGCTTCTTTCAGATGAGACATTTCTTGGTGATGTTGCTCCATGGTTTGCGTAAGCTGGGAGGCTGTACAAGGGGCTGCTGGTGACCGGGAAGGCCTCAGAAAAGAAAGAGAGGAAGAAGATATATATTTATTTGCATACAGCAAATAGCTCTACTAGTAGTCTGTACAAAGAATCACTGCTCACGGAATATAATGGGAGCACAAAGGTGGACACATGGGCATTTCACAGGGACTGACTTTGCTTGCACCCAAGTGAACAGAAACTGTTTAATATGAATGGAAAAAATATAGGTGGGGATATTTTCGGCCTGATGCAAAGCTAGCTTACATCAATGAAAACTGCCTTTAAAGGGCTTTGGATCAGGCCTGTTAAGTATTGAAATAATTGATTCTTTGTCTATTTGAAATAAAACCTTCATTTTTATCAAGGCAGGTGAAATTCTACAGAGCTGATACTAGATTTTCATGCTCAACATGCCAACAGTGTTCAGCCTTTATTCCCAGCACATGCGCACAAAGACTTTTAGCTCCTACACTAACATGGGACACCTAGAATAACGACTGGATCTTACTGATTGTGCATGCAGCTGTCCATGATGGTAAATGTGGACAACTTTTAAAACCCTTGTGGTAAGCCAGAATTGGCACTAGAATAACTCTGGATATTCACCCTGTAAGGCAAATTTTGATATAACTCTATACAGTATAGTTTAGGCACAGTGCTCTTTGCTATCTGTTTTTTTTTTGTTTAACTTCACCTTCTAGTCTTTAAGGGAAACGTTCAGTCATAGAAAAATCTTTGTGCAAGAGAGAACAGAGTATAGAATGGTCCTTTTCCAATGATATATAAAAAAAATCAATAGTTGGAATGAATCTTAAGTTAGTAGTAATCTATAGTGGTAGGCTTGTAGCAGAAGAATTTTATCGTTTGGACTAAAAAAAAATCATTTTCTTGTTCATTTCTAATTTATCAGGGTATCATAGTATTACCATAATATTGTTTCAACACATATCCTTACCTTAAACTACTGACAGCATAGTTGTGACAGCTTTTTTGTACATAATCATGCCTCTTGCAATCCTGAAGTGATACACGATCCTTTACCAGTTCTTGAAAATTAGCATTAAAAGTAGATGAAATATTCCTCCGATCTGGACATACTTGACCACCGGTACTGCCATCTCTTGGAAAAAACCGCGTAGTATCATGCTTGTATAAATGTTGCTGGTCATGTGGAAGTCCATTTGGAAGTTGATGCTGGTGTTTCTTGGTCTCTTTGCTGGTATATGCTGGTGACATAACCTCTGCTGGGTTAAATTTACGTAGTGTTGGGTGAATAGGATAGGCAGATGTGGTAAAATCCCGATTAACAGAATGTCTAGGATTTGGGAAATTTATTAAGCAATTTTTGGAATTTGCTGCTGTGTTAGTGTCAGGTCCAACAGAAAGACTTGGGTACAGCCATTTCTGCGGTGCGCTGCTCTTGTCTTGCTCCGCTGCCTGCGTGGGAGCTGTCCGAAATTCTGACGTTTGGTGATGCCGAGGCTTTGGTTCTGCGAGTCTTCCTGGTGGCTGTTGGTTATCACTCCGTGAGAAAGCTCCCCCTTTGAGACTCTGGTTGGATTTTATTTTATTTCTCTGGGACCACTTGTTTTGGTGATCCTAAAACAGGTTATCAAAAGGGGGGTGAATTTCAGTTGTTGCTATTTTGTATGTTCATTAAGATCAACAATATGCGAGCATATTGGTAAGTTTGCATACGCCCACAATCCCAACCTGAAAGGGGTTACAGCAATGTTTTATGTGTCTGAATGAGTACTGGGATGGAAATTAATTTTAAAAGTGAGCTCTTCACAGAATGACATATTAAAGGAAAAGCATCTGTTTCCTGAAGTCTAGTATGGTACGGACAACAGTCTTATTTTGTGGCATTTATTTCTGGATTTGGGACGTGGGGTTTTTGAATTAACAAAACATGTTCTGATGGAAGGGCCCTTAAAGAGACCTAGGTATAGTAAATTGTACTAAATTTCATGAAGCTATGTACACTTTATTAGACTGGTCCACAGCAGAAAAAAATGTATGTCAATGATTTAAATGATTTCACTTCTAAACCAAGTACTCCTCCCTGTCCTGTGTCCTGAAAAAACATTATCCAAATGGTAAAGAAACAATTTAAAAATTTAAGCACACCAGGACTACTGTGTTCAGCTAAACAGACATACTCCAAATCTGGAGTTTATTCACTGCTTTCCCATTACAGCATCAGGCATTGCCCGTTTTGAGGAAAGGCACGGCTTTCCTTCTAGGTAATATACAAATCCATTCTCAGTCCATTTAATCTTTGTCAGCGCTAAAATCCTCCATTTCATCTTCCTGTCTCTCTAGGGTTCTTTTGTTAGCAACACTTGCAACCACTACATAGCATATGCACTCAGAATAACTACTTAATGGTAGGTATTAAATCCACATATAGAGCAGCATGTTTTGGCGAAAGCTTTAGCACTGGGGAATCCTGACTCCTGGTGCCAAGATGATGATTTGTTAGCTCGACCTCTGCTGTAGCGATTAGTGTTCTGGCATACCGTGCCAGCGGTGGAAAGCATCAACTGCGGCCAAACTGACTCTAGGCCAATGTTTTCCCATTTAAATGGAACGAGCAGCTCAGTGAAATACCTCTCTCGCTCTGAAATTCCATATTTCGAGCACATCTCTTAAAAGGAACAGCAGCATAACATCTTGTTTGTAAAAGTGCAGCTTCCACTCTTAAATGAATTTAAACCATCTGCTTGAATTACTTCAAATACATTCAATACAAAGTCAGTGACTAGGTTTGCTAGTAATAATTCCAGTTAGCTCGAAGTTCTCATTCTGATCTTGTTTTTTTTTTCACCAGTGATGACAAACAGGTCTCTTTTATTGTTCCAAAGAGTACCCCATTATATTGGTTTGAAAGGCCAGCATAAAACAAATCTTTTGTGCAAGAGGAGGTCACTGCTACTTTTTCTACTTGTAACATTTTCTGTTTTATGGCAGCCCCTTGATGTTCACTGGGATTTTTGGGGACAAGTAATGCAACGGCTGTTAAATTCTATCTCAGAATCCTCATGAATGAGGAAACATGACAATGTACTAATTTGCTCTTTTATGTTATCAAACAAATAATGTCCTAAACAGATGTGACTCTTTAAGCCCATAATTTCTTGGGATTTGGAGATCTATTTTGATTTAAAATCATTCAGTATATAAACCAGCATAGGCCTTAAATTTGTTGTGGTTCTCTGCAGTTTTATACCTAAGGATTTATTGACAGTAATTGGCACTCTAGAAATAATCAGCTTGAAATATTCAAACTTGCACGCTTTTACTTATATAATTCAATTATTGTGTTCTATTGAAAAGGAACCTTGAGCTGCTGTGACTTCAGGTACCACTTGTCTTCAGGGTCCATTTTCACATTCTGGAATGCTAGGACACTCTGATGTGGCTCTTCATCAACAGTTTTAGCATCTGCAGCCTAAAAAACCAGAATGTTTATGGCCACACATAAAGATAGCCCAGCCATATAAAAGGATTTAAAAGTCCTGGGAAAGGATGAGAAATAATTTGACTCCCAGTAAAGCTAAAATGGTCAACTTAGGCATTATATAATAGATGGCAAGAAAATGAATGGCTAAAAGAACAAATGAAAAGGAAGGAAAAAAAACCCACAACAATAGCAGTGTGGTAGCACGGAGTATTCCTTCCACTTTTAAGGAGAAGAGAGGAAAAGAAAATTGCAGGAAGTATGCGGCACAGAAATCTACTTGTAACTTTCAAATGCCTGGGCTCCTCAATTTATATGAAAGTCAGTGAATGTACCTAGTAAAAGATCAGCTAGACAGTCGTCATTGTCCAGGCCATCAGCCAGTGCACCAAGATACTGATGGATAAACACACCACAGCAAGGTCTCGAACAACACGGTCACGTGGAAGAAGATGGCAAAACATAGCAATGTTGGTAGGAAAGTACAAGGAGTAGCTACAGAAACAAAAAACAGCCAAAAGGGCAACACTATCAAACTGCTTTTGCAAAACAGCAAGCCCACAAACAAGAACAACATCTTCGTGTGGTCACAGCCACAGTAGTGCGATGTCTGGAAATTAGATTTGAGCAATTACTCAAGGGTGGCTGCCGGCTCTGCAGATTTCAAAGCCAAGAGATACCTGTGTAGATATGGTAATAATGAAAAATTTTATTGAAGGCATCAAACTTTTTTTTCAATCTGAAAAGTTTCACAAAACAGAATGCTTTCTTACTTTTTATTTGTACTTGTGCTGTCTGAAATTATCCTGCGGTGTTCTCTAGGAGGTGTGATCTCAGTGAAGTGTGCAGTCCCACAATAAAGAGACAACTTTTGTAGTTGTAGGGGCTCACCTGTAGTAGGAGTGGCTGCAGAGTGATGCTGGCTAAAGCAGAAGTTGCAGTGATGAGGTATTTGTGACTAAGGTCAGTAGTACTAATGGAAAATCATCATGGTGAAATCAGCGTGGAGGAAGTATTAAATCCTTTTGGGGAGCCGAGACCCACATTTTGGGGTGTAGGAGATTGGGAGAACTAGAAAAAGGTAGCTAGGGTCCCTTGCTGAGTTTTCAGGTGACCTCACTGCCCCAAACGACCATGCAGATTCTATAGCTGTCGCTAGAAAAGGTAACAGACCGAAAGTTACCTCGTAGGCTTCCTGGTGTGGATAGATGTAGCTCTGCAGTCAGGAAGATGTTTTTGGTGGAACCAACTGACTCACTGCACTGATAGTTTACTGGGCAGGTAAAGCATACTTCTACATTATCTCTTTGAAAGAGGAACAGGACACAACCTCTGCCAGCATTTTTTGTGAACTATTCTATTAATACCAATCAAATTGAGAAAATGATCAAATGAAATTGCATTTTGAGCATCATAAGCTGTGTAATGCCTATTCTGTTAAATTGAGGCCCATAATTGCTTCTCTACTGAAAAGATACAACAAAGACAGCAATCATGGCATGTCATTATCCCAGACTAGAAAACCGGCCTTTGCAGTGAGGACTTCAAAGGCTTGTGGTTCTCGAATTGCATTTGGCTGCTATTGTTGAAGCGCAGGCAATCTTGATTAGGTGTTTACACTGAGGTAAGGCGCAGTGCACAGAGAGTCTGAGTGCCTTGGTCTAGAGCCATTAAAAAATTGTACATTATGTTCCTTGCTTTGAAGTAAGGGGCTTGTAGGTAGGAAAGCAACTCATATTGAGTACAGCTGAGCTAGATTTGGCTGCTACTTCTCTCTCTTTCTCTCTCTCTCTCTCTCAAAGAAACTCATCATCGGGTTCTTAAAGAATCAGGCAACACTGCCAAGAAGTTGATGCTTTATAAAATGCTATATAAATTAGTAAATATACAGATCGACACGCATTTATGGTATGTTTTGGTACATGCAGGCTGCTGTCTGTATGCCCAGAGGTAACATCTGTAAATCTTTCAAGGACGAGGCTGCAAATATTTTACCTAATATTGTGTCAGTTGAATAAACTTGTGTGCAATGCACTTATTTCAGTGTCCACAACCACTTCATTACGACAGTACCTGACACCTAACAGTGACTGTATTGATAAAAACAGCTTTAACATCCTGCAAAGCTCCTAATAATCCAGTTTAGGAAAAAAACAGTATTCAGAATGTGTTTCACTGCTGCAGAAGAATACGTGTGGCTTGTTTGCATCCCTGCATACTTGCTGTTTTTGCACTTTCGATAGTTTTTCACACGAGGTGACTGGCCTAAGTGAGAAGACTCGACTGTTGAATTGAGCATCTTGAGTCTCAAGATGTTTGGATTTCGTTCTCTGAAGACTTTTTTTTGGATTTTTTTAATGGGCTTCCTGCCCTGAAGCCCTGATGGACCCCTGTGTTTCACTGGAGCACTGTGAGACCCTCAGCAGTTTGTCTTCTAGCCTGTGAAACCACCTGTCAGATCCTAAGGCTTTGGACCTCACTTCTCCACTCCAAGTGAAATGGAGAATAACCTAGCGGTGTTGCTGCTGTAAAGTAGGTCTGAGTGATGTTACCCTTTATAAAACTCCCTCTTAATTCACACCTGCAGCATAGGTTGTATTTTTCCTCATCTCTCTCCAGGTTTCCCTTCTCAGCCCTCATACTGTCAGACATTCACCCTGGCACTGACTCCACGTGCACCAGTTTTGGGGCAGTGCCAGCCTTAACCACCCCTCTTCCTCTGCGTTTTAACCCCCCAGCTCCTTTGCACCAGCACCAGCAAACTATGGGGTTTGCTGGATGGCCACGAGAAGGGTGGGGGTTATGGGAGCTGCTGAAGCCAATACTTCTGTCAAGTCACATCAGCCAAGGTATTCACAGCAGAAGACAGAGAAGTCCTGATGCTGTTCAAGGTGCTTCGCAGGCAGTGCTGGGTTTCTTTTATCACCCGTACTCAACAAAAAATGGAAGTTCCCTAAAACAGGCAGGTGGATAGAAAGTGCAGCTAAAGCCTAATGGCTGCAGGAGTGGGGCTTGTTAAGCCTAGCAAGATACAGGCTGGAAATACCTTGCAAAGTAGGAAAAAACTTCCAGAGGGGAAAAAACATTTTAAGCCATGAGACAATGTCGATAGAAGAGCAAACCAGAAGTGAATGAATCTAGACTGGGAGCTGGGTTTCTAATCATTAGAGGAATGACATTCTGAAAGAGCTTTTCAACAGGGGACAACATAGTAATGAATTTTAGGAAGACTTGGGTATAGCCATGGGAAGAATTCTTTGATGTGCCTGGGGGTAACAGCAGCAGACAGTTTTAGGGATGCAGGAAGTTTGTTTAACTCTCAGTCCTAGAGCCAAGTTCAAACGCTTGGTTTCTGTGAAGCTGACGGTGGGTTCTCTTACACGTTGTTGGAAGATTGCGCCTCACGGGTCAGCTTTGGTCAACAAGATGGAGGAACGGATGTCTTCATTAAGACCAAGAGAGGTAAGGAATTCTTCCGACGTCTATTCCTGGCAAGTCCAGAGCTAGCTGACTGAAAATGGTGCTGCTGCTGCTTCATCAACTTGTTGAGGAAAGAACCACACCTTTCTGCACATGTGCTGCCTGGCTCCTGCTATGGTACAGCTCTGCTATCCCCCAGGCTGCCTCAGCAAGGTAATCTTGGAACATAGTCCTGATTTTAACAGTGTTTTTTTTATTGTTGTTGTTTGTTTTTCTTTTACATATCTTTCAATAATCTTTCAAATATCTTTCAGTCTACACAATGAATTCCCGATCCCTGGCTCCGATACTTAAATATGAAACACTTTGAGAATTCTCAAAGAGTGAACATAATCATATCCACACAGCTTTAATTAGTAGCCATCTACACTAATTATTTTTACCATCAACTAAATTATAACCGAAAAAAACAAGTGCTTTTAATAGCTCTGATAGAAAAGAGCTTGCCCACCACTGCACTCATTGTAATGTAGGCAGCAGATGCCCTCTAGTGTTGTGTCAACTGTTCATTAGCCTTGGAAAATGTGGCACTCGAAACAGAAAGTCTCTGTAGTTTTGCAAGGTAAGAATTATCTGTGTTATAACTCGTGGAGCGGTTCTGTGACATCCACCTCGCCGCTATGCATAATGTGCAGCAAGGAAAAGCAACAAACTCTTGTACAGTGGTTCATTAGGAACTGTCATTACATTTCCACTTAGTCCTTCATACAGGTTGTCTGACATTTCACAGCCAGTCATTAGGCCAGACACTTCAAATCCCCGTACTGCACATTCCCAGCATTTGCTGATGGCGTTCAAATACAAGGTTTGGTCTGGCTGCGAAAGCAAGCAGGGGGAAAGGGCTGGCTGACCACCCAAACTTAACACATCTTTCCTGGGTACTCCCAGATGTGTGACCCTAAAGGTCAGTGTTGAGCTTGGCCCTTGAAAGCAGTGTGACCACAGGACGTTTTCTCAAACTCAAATGTAACTTTGCATACACCATTTTGTTAGGATCAGCGTGGGTGGAAAAACGCTGATGTAACTTTTTAAGCCAAACATCAAGGTTTCCTACTGCAGTTACATATATAATTGTGATTATAATACGGAGCACAAACAGGTGAACCAGATTCCCATCAGAAATCTTACGTTATCAGTTGCATGATGGTCCCACACAAACCTGTAATATCATGCAGCTGTTCTATTTTAACATTAGGCCCCAGTTTATTCAGTCCTCAGTCTATACCAACTAGAAAACTTGTCGGTCACCTACCTGCTCTTGAACAACTTCTCCTTGCTTTTTGCTGTGCAACTGAAGATATGAATTTTTCTTGTCTGTACGTAATCCCAAAGTCCGTTTATTTTTCTCCACGAAGTCTTTTTTTGCTCTTTGGGGTTGATTTTCTTGAATCTGAAGAGAAAAAGCACTGCTGTGTGCACTGGGACTATGCTTGAAGTAACAGCCATCTGCAGATTCCTTCCCTCTGGTATGTAACCTAAAAGGCTCACTGCTGATGAAGGCATCTGGTTCATGAAAGCTCAGTAATTCTGTACCAAACTCAGAGAACGAATCCTGCAACTTTGCCTCCAGTTGATTCTTTTCTTCTGGGGAGCCACTGGAATGGAGGTAAAATGAATCCTGTGAGAAGTCCACACTGCCTCCTCCAGCAACGTGATGTGGCTTTTCTGTCTCAGGAAATTCTGCTACCTGTTTGGTGTTCTTCCAGTTAGGATTGTACCTGAGGCTGAAATATTTGTCTACAGACTGCTGCTCCCTATTTAAAAAAAGAAACATAGAATTATTTATGTATAAACTGTGTATCTCCTACATTTTTCAGTGTGCAATTTGAGCCTATAAAAGTTCTGCAAACGTGGTCAATTGAAATAGTTCAGTGCATACAGTATGACCATTTGTTGGATCCGGAGCAGAACACTTTTATCAAACATGTTTTGAGTAGAAAATTTAGGCAGGACCTCCTTTCCATTTTTAATTTTCATCACCAGTGAATGATAAATTGGCCTAATGTTCAGATCACAGAGGAATACTGTGGAATACTTATAAGTACACGTAGCACCAATTGAAAGATGAAATCTTTTATCTGTATGTTACTGCTTCTATTGTTTCCATTATAATGATGTAACCTACAAAACCCAGTAAAAATGTTGTGTAAAATAAGAGTGATATACCTGTAAGATGCTGCTCTCAAATCTCAATTGAACTATCTGACTGTCTAAGCAAGAACAGCCTACAGCTCTGTCTTTTTATTCTCTCTCATTCCATCATGATACTTGATGTTTCAATAAAAACTATATATGAAAGATTTAAAGTCACTTCTCATTAAAAAAACAGGACGTAACTGAGTTGACTGGTACAAAAACATAATTCAGAAAGGTTTGTGGGCTTGGCATTCTTCTTCTTCTTCTTCTTTTTTTTTTTTTTTTAACCAGTGTCCAAACAGTTGCTCTGAACTGTATTTGTCACAATGCAAACAACGATGGTCTGCCTTAAAAATGACACAATTGATTCTGTTTACAATTTATGTTCTGATCCAACAGGAAGAAAACCAACTGCCTGAGCCAAATACACACAAATTGGCTCCCAGGAGATGGGTGGGCAGTGGCAGGAATAAGGAGTGTGGAAGAAAGCTTTTAACACTGTTTTTTCTTAACTGGACCTGCAGTATAGCCCCGGTTTCTTGGACACTGGTAAAGAACGAGCCTTTCAAAGGGACGTTTACAGGTACCGAAAACAGCTGACCCCTCAGCCCCAATCAAAAGAAATGTACTGATCTTGCTGTATTTCTCTAAACTGTGGCATAGTTAATTATATTAACGTTGCCATAAATCATTTATTCATCCTTTCTAAACTGGTTAAGTATATGCCTGTATTTCAAGCGGCTCCTAAGTCATAAAATAGTCTGTTTCTCTCGCAATGCTTTTCATTTCAGTTCAGCATCGGTGCCATGGTACCCTGTATACTAGAGATTAGATGATTTACACCCGTGAAAACATTATTATTCGTAGTCGTCATACACTGCAGGTAAACAGAAATAGGTGACCATATTTTGAAATGAGTACAGAAATATGTGATATAATTGTAATGATTCAAATAACAGAGTATAATGCTAGAGAGTTCTATTGTGCCGAAATAAGTGCACAGCAGCTCAATTGTATTATGCAGGCCAGGTCACCGCGAGGGAACAAAATGAGTGTGAAGAGCTCCTTCATCTCTAATCATCTGCAGACAAAAAGTGCACCTTTTATTCCTCCCCCCAACTTGATATAAAGGTTAGATGGACTCTGTACTCATCAACAAAAGTGTTGTGCGCAGACAACAGATGCAGCGTTTCCTCTTCAAATTCCGAGGTTAGTAATGGATGTAGAGAGGGGGTTTCATATGCATATGCTGTGATATTTGCTCCGGTTAATGGACTGTGTTTGAGTACTTACTAGGCTAAGTTCAAACAAAATAAAATCAAATTTCCATTTAATGAAGAGCCTCGCATTCAGCATAGTATTCAGTCAAAAAAATTACTAAAAATTAGAGCATGTTTCTAGCACAATTAACATCATTTGCACTCACAATAAAATGTTCAATAACTGGCCATTTTGCCTGTTGAGGAGGTGAATAAAAGCATGCTATTAATCATTTAGCCTTCATTTGTTTGCCATTTTATTTTAAGTAGACAATTAAATTGAAACTGCACATTATTATTACTTCAGGTTTAATTTAATCCCTTTAAATTTGAGAATTATTCCCAATTTATACAGTGTTAAACCTTTTATGCGTATGACAGCAAATTAAATTTTATTTATGTGCCAAGTTAATGCCTTCTAAAGAATGTTTAAAGATGATGGTAACCTCTGCTTATTTTTTATTTTAGATTTATGCAGTTTTAAGGACAAAACTGTGTTTTTTCAACCCATCAGTTTTTGCCTGTATGTTTCCTTACAGGCAGTGGCCTAGTTTGCTCAGCACAGGTCTTTTTGCAAGGAATGAAAAGGGTCAGTGCTTGTCCTCGGTGTCTCCCTGATCCCAGCTACAAAAATCCTCTTGTCCACGATCTCAGAGCTGCTGCACAAATCAGTTTACCACATCCTGCCTTCTTTCCTGTCTGTTATAGAGGCAAATAAATAGGCATGTAGCATTTGCAACTCTATGTAGCGTCCAGAGCCAGTACATGGGGGGGGTCCGTGAGTGATCTTTCTGTCCCATCTTAACCTCCTGCACTGGTGTTTTAGCCAACATGATAAACAGGTGAGGCTACGCTGGAAAAATGGGTATAATAATTATGAATGTGAGCAAGATGAAACAGTAGTTTCGCATGTAACTCAGTCCTTAGGTGTTCATAAAAGCATTCTGGCAATCTAAGTTGGTCTTGAAGATGTAATGTATATTCTGAGGGATGTAAGGCTGTAGAGTGTTAGAACTATTATACTCTTCAATGAAAAGATCATGCCTTACCTTCCATTACTCTCTTTCTCTTGTGTTCCATTTGTATATTGATTTGTGTCATACTTAACTCCTTGTTCTCTTAAACTCATCTCCTCCAAGCTATCTTCTTCTTCTAAGCTGTCACTCTCCAACTCATCAGCATACAGTCCTACCAGCTCTTCATTTTCACGAATTCGCTGCTGGAGTTCTAGCTGATACTGTCTCTCTTGAACAAGGCTTTCGGAATCGGACCCTTGGGAGTCGGAGGCAAAGCCCCCTTCACTCACGGAGGTCTTTTTCCAATGTGCAGGATGAAAATGTGGTTGCGTGAGTACTCTTTGAGGAAAAGGTTTTTTACTCATGTCGTAAGTGCTTGGAGAACAAACTGAAATATACTTCGTACCTGAAGAATTCATTCTGTGCTTTCCACTGACGGTATGCACCGACCCTGTATTTGGAAAACATGACAATAAGCTCAGAGATTGTTTCTCTGTGATAAGCGTTATATTTGTTAAAAGGTGGTGTCATGGGTAGTATCACTGGCTGAAGCTCAGAATTTCTTTTTCTATGGTTAAATTAATTTGTTACTCTCATCTGTGACACAGATTTGCCTTCAAGCAATATCAAGGTCCCTATACTGCAAATGAATGTTTTAGTAAACGAATTTGCCTTCAACTGGCGTATTACTGGTAACAGAGCTAACCATGTAGAAAACAGCTGACGAAAAAGAAGACAAAGCTAAGACAAAGCAATGAAACTTTGTCACCTTCACAGAGGTAAAAGCGATTTGATTTATCCCCTTTCTCCTCACCTCACCGGGCAGGCTGCCAGAGGGAGCGCTTGCCTGACAAGGAACGCGGTGAAAAGCCAGCAAGACGTCCGGAATTAGATGATTTCACCTGGCTGCGTTTACATTTTCACAAGTCCCTTGCACCCCTGGATTCGTACAGGACACCGTGACGGCGAAAGCCACCGTTTAGCCAAGAAAAGCACGGAGGTGAGTGAGAACTTTGCCTACAACAGGCCGCGGCCCCGCCACCGGCTGAGGCGAGGCCTTGCGGACTGCCCCCTCGGTGCACCGGCCCCGCGCCCGACAACAGGCACCCCCGCCGGCTCCCCCCGCCGTAGTGGGTTGGGCCGCGCCGTCGCCATGGTTACACAGGTGGACGCGGCGCCGCACATACCAAGTGTCAGGCCGGAGAGGGGGGGACGCGCTGTACCGGTAACGTGAGGGGAGAGGCCCTCACGGCCGGGGCTCCGGTCCCGGCAGCGGGACGAAGCCCAGTGCTGCCGCCGCTCCCCCAGCCCGGCCCTGGCGGCCTTGGCGGCCCTGCAGGCTGAAGGCCGGGTGGTTTTCAGAGGGTTTGAGCTCTCCCGGTGCTTCACGACCCGGTCTTGGAGGCGGGAGCGTTCAAAATGCCGTCCTGGGCGGCGGGCGGTGCTGCTCGGCCCTCCTCCCTGACACCAGCACAGCACCGAAGTGGCAGGATTTGATCCCAAATTCAGGGCACATGACAGCCATGAAAATCTTGGGGGACTGGTACAGTGCCCAGCGAGGGCAGGTAGAAGCAAACACTCAGCCGAAGGTGCGCTTAGGCTTCCACAATTGACGCAGAGGTTACGCGTGTTTTTAGGGGGCCCCTATGTATGGATTGCATGGATTTCAAGCATGATTTTCCATACGCTTAATACAGGTGAAGTGGTTGTGCACGCTTACAACTGCTTCTTAACCCCCTGCTGGATCCGCAGGTGGCTGCCGGGTCTGGGCTGGAGAGCACCGTGGGGCTGGGCAGCTGCCAAGGCCCTTGGTTTTATAGGAAATACGTAGGATTACCGAGTCTGTTTGTCCGTGAACGCCTGCCGTCACCATACAAACCCTACAAGCTGAGTTTACAAACAGTTAGGATGTTTTACATTTCCTTGTGGCTTGGCTAAATAGAAAGGAATTCAATTTTGATGGTTAAACCACTGTTCCAACAGGCTGTGGACTGGCAGTGGTGTGTTGATACCTGTATTACCCTCGTGTCAAAAATGGGGACACTTTCCACATAAAAATGAAATTATCTCTAGCAGTCGTTTCAAGAGCGTTTATTTAATCCAGTATTCACAAACACTTTTCAGTGTTTTTCCTCACTTGTGATGAGAAATAATCATCTCTCACAAGAAAAATAAATACAGCTTTCTTCTGTAGAGGAATGTAAATTTCCTTTATTTCTGAAAGTTGATTTTATCGTACAGAACCCCAGCATGTGGCTCCTGCAAAAGAAAAGATTCCTGGTGGTGGCATCGCGGGGCTCTGCAGATGAAATGTCGTGGCGATTCTCACAGCTTGCCCCCTCACAGGCAAGTGCCTTCCTCCCTGGGTTTGGGGTGTCCCAGGTGTAACACTGTCCTTCCTCTTCACCTTTGCCAACCCCTTGTTTTAGGACTTTCAACGGGGACAACTGTTTTGTTTAACGCCTTAGACATCAGGATCCTTTCCTGCTTGGTTAGATACAGCTGGATGGCCAGGTCTGGATGTCAGAATGAGTTCGTAGAAGTCCCTGTTGGTTTGCATCTCCCAGGGTTTCCTCCTCAGTCCCGTGCTTGCAGAGTGGCAGAAATGTTGCAGGAGTATTTCCATATCCTGTGGTCCTTGGGACTAATTGCAAGCTCCCTTGCAAGGACCCTAATAGCAATTAGGGTGGATTGATGACCCATAATTCTGGCAGTGGTCAGTTAAATCCTCTGAGAGCTACAGCTAAATCAGAGTGTTCATTGCTAATAGGTTGGTAGGAGCGCCAGTCCCATCTACCTGTCCGACTGTGTAGAGGAAAAGAGTCCAAACTGGCTCCGGGATTGAGGGTAGTTGCTTGTACTTCTGCTCCCTGACATCGTACTGATTTGTAAATGCTCTAAGATAAATATCAGAAAACAGTGGTGTTTCTGTATGTTTGCCAGAAGGACCACGTTGCTATACATCTGTTTCCTTTCCACATGTAAACAGTTTCTCAGCTATTGTGATGTTTTTCTCTCCTGGGTTCTTCTGTGGTTTTTCCGCATATCCTTCTGTTACGTATTGCACGTTGGACTTCTGATTGACAACTGAAAGATAAATACGCATTTATTACTGATTTTATAAAGGGGGAAGTACCAGCCCGAAATACATGTTATTTCATCGTGTTATAAAACAATGAACGAGCCAGCATATTCAGGACTGTTTAACAATAGTTGAATTCCCCGTATAAACCACTCATCATGTTTTTCATGGCATTTCAGTAGATTGGATTTAGAAACTAGGTAAAACCATTGTGATTATCCAGTCTGAACTATCAAATGAAAAGCCATGATTTTCATTTTGTACAGTTCTGCATCACAGCTGAAGCTATGATATCTGTGGTAGACCTCAGGGGTTGAAAGGCTTGGTTTTACAGTATTCAGGTTTAGAATGTACAATTTGCAAGTATCTCTGTACAAAAAGGTGAACAGTGATTTGCTTCTGCAGTGGTCAGTAGCAATGCTCTGACAGAAATTAATTTATGTTGGTTGGAGCTTTTTACCTTGTTCGTTCTTCTCATGGCCTGGACTTTCTTCATTAGATTTGGATTTATAACTCTCCAGCGTCTGCTCTGAATTATCATTTTCTGTGCGGAAAACAAGTGTAATTAAATATTGAGATTTTTTTCCGTGACTCTTCCTCACTCTCTGCCTCGAGCATAACAATCCTAGTCTTTTGTAACTAGTCTTTCAAAGAGAAGTTAGAAAATAAGAGTGCAATCGTCCTGCTCATTCACAAGAGAGATGCTTAAGAAAACAATTTGGTTATGTGACAACTTGTGTCGCCTGAAGCTTGGCCCCAGGCCATCAGTTGCAGGGACTCTTCAGCAGCTGTTTGCACCAAGCCGCAGTCACTGTAGAAGGGTGTTTAACCAGAGGGCTGGAGGAGCAGTGTCCTGTCTGCTCCTAGCAGCCCCCCCCCCAAAACTAACAGCGTTAGCAGTTACTCGAACTGTGCCATCACTCACCTCTCTTCCACACTCCATGAGCTTTTTTCAGCTTCCTCATAAAAAGCACGACAATGATGAGCAACATGAAAATCAGAACAGCCACCAAGCTTGGCAGCAGGAGATCCTTCTCCTTTTGGATGCCTTCGGATATCAGATCTTGCTCTGTAAAAGAGGCAGATGTATGTTTGTGTTGTTAAATAGCTTCCTGGGAGTTTGTGGTAATTAAAGCAAGAATGACGTATCATGGACAAGGCCAGATGAACATGGGGGGCGTGCAGATTTCACCTTACTGGACTGAGCTTTAAGATACGAGGTTAATTTTTTTCTAGTTGTATAAACAAGCAAAACTGTTTGAAGTCAGAGGATTTGGCAAAATGTAGCTTTTTTCTAGATGGTAAAAATGGTTGTGTTTCTGTGGTCTTTCCTCAAGATAGCAAGTCAGCTTTACCCCAGTGTACTGACACTGGGCTTGGAGGTGGATACCTGGTCAGAGAGAGTCAGCTCGATGTTAGAAAGCTTGTGGCATGTTTGGAAGTTGTCACTGAAGAGTATTCAGGAGTTCTTACCAAAGGTGATGATGGAAATCTGAGTCACATTTTCACTTGGGGGTGAGGCTTCTGTCCTGGGAAGTTCTTCTTCTGTGACTGTGCCATTGAATGCTGTGTCAGTGCCTGGAGAAAGAAAAAGAAAAGTGTTTCTCTGAAGGGTGAAGGGATTCTTGATAAATCCTTATTTTTCCAGCAGCTTTGAAGGCCAGGGCATCTGGTAATGCAACAGAAAGAGACTTCTGGAGCCCTTGACTTAAAGCGCTGTGCTCACTTCCTTAACACTGTATTTCTTTGAATATAAAGACCACTTAAGCTTTATGAACATAAAATCTTTGGAGTGCTTTACTGAATAGCTCCAATTTAAAGACTAATAAAAAGGAGTGTGAGCCTTGAATCTTTGTTATTGTTTTAGGCCTTCCCTGCCCCTTAGTTTGCTTGCAAACACAAGAATATGCAGCTATCCTTTTTCTTAAAGCAGATTTTTTCTTGTATTCATCTCAGATTATCTTCTGCTGTTCTCCTAGCTCTCAGAGGTGCAGTCACCCAGTGTGAGAATCACCGTCCTGTGGACATCACCACCCCACGTCTGACGCTGTAACGTACCGTTTGGGACACGGTGGCGCGGGGTACTGGACAGTTCTTCCTCTCCTGCTGCAGCCGATGTTGCTTCGGGCCCTGCAGAAGCACAGAGGTGAGCTCTGACTTTCTTACACACACGGATAATATAATATGTCTTTGTGTAATTTACTGTGATTTGTAAAACCAAAAGGATAGGGCATGCAGTATCTGCCAAAACTTTACATTCATAAGAGGTTTTCTTCCTTATCAGTTATGTAAGCACATCGTGCTGAAAGAGTTATGCTCCCTCTCAATGTTAATAGAGCTGATTATCAACAGGATGTAGCCATTCTGTGAAGTTTGCAAACACTGATACAGTGCTTTTAAACAAATATAAACAAAGGGTTCATGCCTTTCTAAAACAGTCAGTTGACTTTTCACTGCTTGCCTTATAACACTAAGCAGGTGCCCACTTTGGTGGGTTTTGGTCAACCAGTTTGCATAGTGGAGATTTTTATTCTTCTGCTGGAAACAGTTCTCCAGTACAATCAATTCAATTTGCAGCCATTTATATGCACTGTTAATCTTTGTTGCACAGTGCCACCTAGTGCAGCCATCCAGAGAAATCCCAGCTTCAGCTCATGCCGTGCGTTTCTGACACATCACGAGAACGGTTGGCCAGTGTGGCTGCTGCCAACACTGATGTAATTCTTCTGCATCTAACGAGAGAGTTTGTCTGCTTTTATGGCTGTAAAACAGAGGCTCTCCTCACAGGCAAGAAATGCTGTGTTTTATGTTGTGTGCGAGATGGTATATAATGACATTCCTGGTGGCATTTCTGTCCTGGTTTGATAAATTCATGTGAAAAGTCCAAACTTACAAGTAGATGTGACAGCTGGTTGGAGGTTTTGCTGGGTTGTAGTTGATGCTGAGCTGAGAACTGCTGGATTCTCTGGTACTGCGGAAGGGATGGTTGGCTGGTCGGAGCCTGGAGGAAAATCCCCAAACACAAGATAAACATCACATGTCACATGTTTGCTCTTGAGCCCAATCCCAAACGAAAACTGCTGTGGTGTTCTTCATGCCTGGGCCGTTTGGGTCCCCTATCTTGAGCTGTGGTTAGATTTACAGTCCTCCCTTCCCACCTTCAGTTTCCCTGTCTGACTATGTTTAGCACCGTGAAATGAGTAAAAAATGAAAGTAAAACTCATACCATTATGTTGTGGGTAGCTTGGAGAGAAGTCTGTGCTGTCGTCCAGATCTGACTCTGTTGCGGTCACTGGGGGGAAAAAAAAACACAGCAGTTCTGAATGCTGAGCAAAATCTTCCTCAGTGCTGTTCTTTTGCAGCTCAAGCTCTACATAAAGACACTGCACAGCATTTTCTGTGACAGATGCTGTGTTTATCTGACCTGTGTATTAATTAGAGGAAGACAAGTTAATACCTGTAGACTGCTCATACTCAGAGACATGTGTAAGCACCTCTTGTGCAGTTGATGCAGGATATGTGTTTGTCACTGAAAAAAACCCAACAGTACAACTTTCAGAGCATTTTATAAGCATTTGTAGAACCAAGCAATCTAATGAAGACTGAAGTAAGAATAATTAGACCCATCCTAAAGACAAGTAAATGGGCAGAAGGCAAACTGCTCTGAGAATTAAAAGCAGCTTCAGTGTTAATTCGCAATGTTTACACCCTGCTAGTTTTCCATGCGGATGTATCTAAAACACAGAGGACACGGGAAGCTCAGAGCTTTTTGAAGACATACACCTTGCATTATCTTTAAAGCTCTAGGGCAAACACTACCAGAATTCCAGCAGCAGCACTGGGGAACTTAGCCCTGCTGCTCGTCTGAGCTGCTATGGCTTAATTTTGATGAATTTTAAGTTAGGTAGGAAGCAGGAAAAAAAAAAAAAAAGCAAACATAATCAACAACAAAACCATAAAATCTTAGTTTGGAGTTCCTCATTTGCCCCAGATAGCCCTCTCATGTAAAAATAGATTTCACACACGGGGCAGTAGAGCACAGCGTTCAGCTTTGCATGCGTGTCTGCATAACCACTTGCGTGCTAAAATACCATTGCTGCTCAGAGCGCCGCAGTACCTGTCCCAGGGAGGTCCTCAAAGCGGAAAGGCACAGCCAGCTTCTCTTCTCTTAATGCTTTGTGGTGAACGAGGCAGCTGGCTGTTGAATTGGGCCCGTAGGCGAGGACTGTCAGCGTGCTGGTTGTGGTCCATTTCTCCCCATTGGCTTCTAACTTGTGCGTGGTGTCACCTATACGTCCGTTGGAAGAACACATTTAAGTGCTTTCTAGTCAAGAGCAATTTAATGAAAAACCTTCCAGGCACAATCTGCATTACTTTGCTCTGCTAGAGCGGTGCACGATTGCTGTGCCCAAGTGGTTCATTGTGTAAATGGATTTACACGGGAGCCCAAAGACAGCAAGGTCACATTTTCTTCCTCAGCAGTTGTTTAAGTGCAGCCCTCGCTGCGCCTCCTGTGCTTAACCCTAAGACTCTGCTCCATTTCGTGACTCACGGGGGGAAGTTCCTCTGCAGCAGTGCTCACACACCCTGGAGGACTGCAGTGGGATGTCCCGACACCCACCAGCACTTCTGGTCCTTACTGAACGGAACAAATTGCTTAGCTGGGGCCAGAACCCTCAGAGGCAAGGTTTGCAGCATGACCGAGGGCTAAAAAAGTTCTGATTCTGCTTAGCGATAATCTGAGGGCACTGAATTTGTGTCTCAATAGCTGTGCATTCGTTACCCTAAGCATATGAAGTTGTGAAGTTTTTATTGACGTGCAATATTTATGTTAGTAATAAGCATCGATACAACTCCATTAAACCCTGTACGAGTCCTCCATTATCCCTACAGTACAGGTTTGACTTCCCATTTTACAGCTGGGGGACACGAAGATTAATTGCTGTGCCATAACGAATTAGAGAGAGTCGTGTGACGTGTCTGATGCACTTCCCAGTCCTCTAGGTAACACGGCTTCTACTCACTAATACTGTACGGAACGATAAAGACGTATTTCGTGTGACACAGAGAGACGTGTTCGAATAGCTCTGGTGGAGAGGGAGGTTTTTTCAGATGTTTACCTTAAATGCCCACAGCGGCACAATAATCTCAACTGGCTGCTTCTACTGTAGAGGCTCTCTGGAAACAAACTGATGCTTTCTCGTGACCTGTTACCTTGGTAACATCCTTGTTTCTTAAATGAAAGAAATTCCTTGTTTCCAAATTAGCCTTTACAGATAATTTATTGTATCATAGACCAGTATTTCTTAGCACTCTTTTCCATCCCTAGTGGGGTCACATGAGAACTCAGAAGGATCTCACAGTGTTTTTGCTAGAAAGGAAATAATCTTTAATTGTCAGCAACAGCTCAGTAATTACAGCTGGTTTGCCCCTGCTGAGCCCTGGTGGAACTGAGGTGCTGCCAGTAATTAAAATGTATTAGCTATTTTCTGATTAGTATAAATATTTGCAGGAAGTGATTGAAGCTGAGAATCGAAGGGGGAGAGAAGGGTTAGTCAAAGGCAGTCACCTGCAAGAAAGGAAGGACACATGCAGAAAGTTTGAGAGTTGCTGAATTAGGACAGTTATTTTTTTCCTCTCAAACATTAATTTGCATCTGCTGCAAACAGGCTGGATGGTGAATCAGCACCTCTTCATGCAAATATCCCTTCATTTAACCAACCATAAATTAAGCCAATCAAGCAAACCCAGCACAGGCCCTTTGTTGCTTCATTAAGTTCCCAGGTAGCTGTGGGACACCAGGTGGAAGACGAGGTAGCTCTCGTTGCTGTGATGTGCTCTAATGCCTGCTGGGGGTCTGTGCTACGAATCTGAAGACCCAAGGAGGAGGCAAAGGTAAGTGTAGGTTTTTATTGAACTAGGTGGAGAAATGCTTGGTTGGCTTTGGATGATGCGTAAGGCATCTAGCGTCTGAGCTGCGTGTTGTGCTGTTACAAACAATACGCTTCACCAGCCTGGAACTGAGATCCTTTCAAGTTTAAGGACACCCCTCTTTTAGAACAACAGGAAGAGAATATATACAAGTTTAGAGCTGACGCATTGCTTCCCCAAACTCTATCTATCTTCACAGATGTTATTCCTCTAAGTCAGGCCCAGCCCAGCCCTTCCCAAAGCACACATGGAGTTGGAAAATCTGCTTTTTAAAAATCCATGTACTGCTCCAGAGCAGCCTTCCCCCCTGCAGTCACAGGTAGTGCTGCCTTGGCTTTCACGTGGCTCACTTACCAGCCATGCCGCTTCTCCTGAGAGCAATTTCTTTAAGCATGGGGTGTCATACAGCTGCATTAATGCCTGTATATCTGACAGCTTGGATTCCCCCTCCCCCCTTCTTTTCCTCCAGTCTTGATTTCTAGCTTTATTCAGGCCAACCGGCTTTTCTGCCGTTTTCTTGAGCTCTTAGTTAAAAAAAGCCATCTTGGGGGAAAAATATTACAGGCTAAGCTTTGAACATGTTGCTTGATGATGGAAAAATACAAACAAGTTTGTTAATATGTAAAAGAAAATACATTCGCATCTATGGGTATTTTCCTCACATTGTCAGGGACATTTCCTCTGCAGTCTGCTACAGTTGCAGCTAATAAGGCGGTTATTATTAGAATGTGGCCTTTGAAGCAGCTATTTATATTGTACACAAGTTAAATTGAGCTACCTAGAGGCTCTGTTCCCCCTCGTTTGTGTCTACCTAGCTGTGTGCAGGTCTGTCACCGCTGCAGGGCTGTGTGGGCTGTGTTTCCTGAGCGCTGTTCTTGGTGTGCTAGTGAACTGCCTGGCTCTGAGCAGGTTAATGAGAGAGAGGCAGCGTGCGTGCCTGTGAGCTGCTCGGCACAGCTGAGGAAAACCTGTACCAAATACAAAATGGAAATTGTAATGGCTTTGCTAACTGACTGCATGCTTGGGCACGCAAATTGTGCCTCCAGAGTTTTGGTTTCATTTTATTTCGGTGGAATTTCACTCCAGATTCTCAAAGGGTTTTGGTGCCAGGTGCTGTTGTTCTCGCACCGAACGTGAGCGGATGAGATGAGCCATCTCCCCTGCACGAGCACCAGCATTTAGTGCTGGCTTTTCTCCAAACCTGTTCTGCCAGGGTACCATTTTTAGTCGTGTTCAAGACTGATAAGAAGAAATTGCTATAAACCAATTCCTGTTCCTTTAACACTTACCTGGAAGCTGTATCCCGTTATCCAACAGCCAGGTAATCTGGGGCCGGGGTTTACATCCTCGAGTAGAGCAAGACAGCGTAATGCCTCTTTCTGTGTCTTGGGATGCTTCCAGTACAGGTTTAGAAGGAGCAGCTGCAGCAAGAAGGTTTGGAATCAGTTGTAGTAACTCTTTCTGGTCAGTGTTACGAATGGCTGCATGCACTAATAACGCTACGCAGCATTGTTGGGTAGGGCTGAGCTAACACCGGGATTATATTGTGCTGAACACCGTACAGTTGTATGCTGAAATGCAGCCCTGGAGTTAAGGAGCTGGCTTTGTTGTTTTGCTCCTCCGGCCCAAAACAAGGATGGGAACTTACCCAGCACCTCAACAATCGTCGTCTTGATTTTGAACGGGGTGCCGTAGTAGAAGCATTTGTATACGCCTTCGTCGTGCACTGTTACGTTAGACAGTCGGATGGATAATTCATCTTTTGAATAATGGATAAGTTTGTACCTCTGATCTCTTAAAACTGTAAAGAAAACAAAACCCAGCATGCTATACGTGTTGGTACATAAGAGGAAGACAGATAATCAAAGCAGTAGTGAGCGAGATCAGTTTTGTTTACTGCAGTTCTTTTTTTATTCGTCAACCCTTGACTTAAGTGAGCAGTTGTAGCACAAAGCGTTTCTAGCTGGTGCTGCGCTAGCACAGAGGCAGCAGTAAACTGATGAATGGGGTGTGTGCTGCCGACAGGGAAAACATTTTTTTTTTTTAAACTCTGTAAAGAATTTCAGTTTGGCAAATGAAAAAAATTCTTCCAATTGGTATGTAAGTAGAGAGCAGGCCTTGGCTTTGACCTCTGCTTCTCTTTGATTTTATGCAAGTAATTTCCCCTATTTGCCTCCGTTTCCCCTCTGTCAAAAGGAGTTACCACATTATTCAGTGTCTGGATAACAACAGGAGATGGTTAGATTTGTATCCATAGTAAGAAACAGCGTTTCTGAGGTTTTTGTAGTTCAAGAAGGGGTAACACAGAAGTGCAAGTGATTTTGCCCAAATCACAGAACTGAATGGTCAAACCCTCTCGTTTTGTTTCTTTTTTGTTTCTTTTTCACTAACTCCTCTCCATCAACTTAGAGCTGCTTCTGAGCCACTGCAAAACAAGAGGGTCTTCGTCCTGTGTTCCCAGGTATTACAGCAATTTGGGTTCCTTAAATATTTAGACAAATACAAGCAAACACTGGGGTACAAGGACCTGATCTGTGGTCAGAACAGCAGCATGACCCATGAATATAGAACCTAGAGCAAAGGTGCGTGAATTGGTGATCGCTTTCCCTTCCCCATTCCTCAACCCTTTATTCGGCCTTGAAAAAAATCACTTCCCTCTTTGGGTGTGTGTTATAATGTATACATGAACGTCTACGGTCAGCCCACACCTCTTTATTTACTGCTTATTAATTGGCTGTTTCTTTTCTCCTATCCTTGTCTGATTAGCTAATTTTAATGAGACTGTCACCTAGACGTGCTGTGCTGTATAGTCCTCCTTCTCTTGACTTTCTGGTGTTGGCTTCATTCCTCCTGTGGGAATTTGGGGACAAGCCAGCAAGTCACGTGGACTCTTCCCACAATCACAGCACAGAAAGTAGTGTTCTGTCTCTCGAATTGAACTGAAACTGGGGTTGTGGATCAGTCATTAGAGAGAAAAAGATCTCAAATAATGTCTTTGTTTTTTAGCAGAGGTCTTTTAAAAGTATAGAGTTGGGAGAATATCACAGCAGTACTATAATTTACGGTAATGATTAAATATTAAAGGATTTTGAAAATACCATGATGTAAAACTTATACACAACGGGAGAGGAGGGAACTGATTCACGACGTGGGTTTTGGAGAAGCAACGTGACAAAGGTTCACAGTGATGATTCAAAATAAAAACTGAAAATGTCCATACCCAGCATGAAGCTTGGTTCCTGTCTAAAAGAGGACAGTTTTCCTTTGTGAAAGGAAAGCACTGACTTGTCAAGGATCCAAATGCTTTGCAGACTCTTACCCTTGTGGTGGTGATATCATGCATCTTACTGAGAGAGAACCATGGGATACTGATGCTATGGGGTGAATCCTCAGGTAATTTAATGCAGGTACTGGTTTTGTCCACTCAGCTTAGAGTCTGCACTATAGATACTAGTGGATACGTTCCTTCCCTAACCTTAATAAATTGCTGTGTCAGCTCAACAAAACTTCAAGCATCAAAAGGGCTAGGCCCATTAAAAGAAGGAGATACTTAAAACTGGTATTGGAGATAATTGGTGGCGAGGAGAATTCATCCTTGGGCTTGGTTCTTGGGTGCAAGACCTGACTAATGGGCCACAACAGGAGTGAAGAGCCCCTGCCGTAGCCTGCTGTGATTCCTGGAAGCTTGGATATCAGCACAAAGCAGATTATGGAAAATACCACCAATAAGTATTCCTTATTTATTATTTAGAAATGTTCATGATACTTGTGGGAAATACTCAGGGGCTGGTTTGATGCAGATAACAGGACCCTGTGGCTGGGATTCCCAGAGTAACCAAAGAGGACGCTTGGCTCCTGCACAATTTCAATGGGAATTGGGTTCCTGTTATCTGGATAAATCCCCAAAGGCTTTAACACGCATGGATGCTGACTAAGTACTGTACAAATAGAGAATACTAAGGCAGGCCTCATCTTGTAGAGCTGTCAAATTTGGATGAGAGAAAGATTTAGAAGGCACAGGGAGTGGAAGGGAGCACAGTAATTGTAACTCTGGCTCTGTCAGCACGTAGTAAAAACCTCATCTCTGTTGTACACGTTTCCCCTTGATGCGCTACATCTAGTGCCCCCAGTGAGGGGAAGAGCACCCAGAGCTTTCAGGCAGGTCCCCTCCTGTCTCTCCTGTAAGGCAGGAGTGGGATTTGTGCTGGTGGTAAATGCAGTTCATTGCTAAAAGCCGTGGTGCCAGACCACTCATGTGGAGGTTTCCATTTCATGAACTTCCTGCCAGAAAGGGGCTGAAGGTGAAACCATCTCAAGCGGTTGGGTAGCAGGTGAGTCAAACTGGCCCCGGGTGGGAGCTGGAAAGCCCACTCCTAACTGACCCTCCGCTCCACGCGGAAAGTGCCCCGTTCGGTTTTCACACTTACCCCGCTGGGCGTCAAGAAAAATTGCAAACCCACGAGGGTTTAGCCACTGCCTGACAGAGCTGTCGTCACCGCTGAGGGTGCAGCTGAGATTTAGGTCCTCTCCTTCCTGCAGAGTTACAGTTTCACTGCCAGCTTCTGCAAAATCCCCTGCCAGACAAGAGAGGAAAAAAACAACCGTTAAAATGCGATGCGAAGCAAAGCGACAACACTTTGCACTGAGCAATGTGTCAACTTTCCTTTTCTCAAGGGTGTAAAGGTTCTTCTAGATGGGGAAAATTGCCAGTATAATTGTACTGATTTAATTAAGTCATAGTGACTGTGGTGACCTACCTAATAACTAGGTAAGGCTTGTGCCAACAGTTTGTGACCTCTACTGCCAGTGCAGCCAGATGCAGTTTTTCAATGTTATTCCACGTGAGTCAATGAAGAATTGATAGCACGCCCGATTAACGCACATGTTCTCCCTGTAAAAATTAAATTTTATTCCATATTCCTTTCTGGAGCCATTGAACCTGATTTGCAAGGGTGTGCAATGGAAGGGTAGCTGTGAATGATTGGTATCTCTGCAAATGGGGCTTTTTTTATTCGAGTGCAATGCTGCAGCTGCTTTGACCTGGCTTTGAAACTTCTTTTGCAGGCAGGATACACAGACCCAGCCTGGCACAGGTTACCGAAATGAAATTTCACTTACTCCTCCCAGGTGATTTTGCAGACGGGCAGTAAAGTGCGTTTTTCTCTCCAGACATTCTGAGATACATAATACACTTTGTGAAAATATTTGATGACCTGGAATGAATTGCCTTCTGCAGAAAAAGCATGCCCTGGAGAAATTACTAAGAGCAGTGCCCCGGTCAGAGTTAAGTAAATAGGCAGTAAGAGGGTTTTATTTTTCATTCCTGTTTTGTGTGTTTTGATTTTATTTCTCAGGTAGCTGCCCGCTGCAAGTTCCTACTGCGTACATGAGCGCTGCAGTCTGGGGAAGTGAATCTTTCTGGGCTTCAGGAAAGCTTTTCCTTTTCTTAAAAACATTTTAAAATATAACAGAAAAGAAGCTATTTTAGGGCATTCTTGCCGGACCTGATTTTTTTCTACTAAAATCAGAGGAAGGACTTGTCTTCCTCTAAAAAATAGTGGTTACCCATGGGTATTTATTGCTGTTATTCACCTTTCCCTTGAGTACATGGGACAGCGTAGCCACCTTCGCAGAGCAGTTAGATTTGGGGGGAAGGAAATCAAACTGAAAATGGCAGAAAAATTATGGTCTAGGAATAGATTTCTGCTTTTCAAGGCTTTCTCCCTATCTCTTATTCAAGTGTCTCTGACTTGTGTATATATATTTTTTTTGATTCTACCTCTGCTTCTCTGCTGGTTTCTCAGGGTTCGTGCGAGTTGAGGGAGCTTGCAGAGGAGTGGTAGCAAAAGGGGGGGGTTTCCTTGTGTAGGTTCTGCTTGTGAAGGCCTGTGTCACAGGAGCATGCTGGTAAAGCAGCAGAGAGGGCCTTGCCTGTGGTTTTTCACCGTGTCTGCGTGGGGGCTGCTTCCTGCCGCTCGCAGCAGCGCGGGGTCTGTAAGTCGCACCTTTTGAGGTGGGAGAGGCAGGGCAGAACAAGGAAAGGTGGTGGTGGTGGGGGGTGTTTCTTGCTATTTTTTTTTTAATCAGAAAAGAGCAGCCCCCAGAATGGAGCAAACATGTTATTTCCATGCGAGACCACGGCTTCGTGCAGACCATGAGTCACAGGAGAAATTTCTCTCCCTTATGGGGGGCAGCTTGACGTGGCTGTGGTCTTCGAGCCTCTGCACCCACCACAGTGCAAGACGAGGGGGCGCCTGCTCCAAGGGGCAGTGGTTCTCGTAATGTGTGGATCCCAGGTGCCCTGGGTGCCTGGAAAAATTGGTCTGCCGTCAAGTACAGCGACACATCCACCTTCTTAGCAGGACAGGCTAACAGTTTCTTGTTAGAAATTGCAAGATACAACCGAGCAGAATGGTTCGAACCTCTGCTGTTCTGTTAGCTACCAGAAAACGCACAGAGAAGCTGTTGCACTGAATGTGCGCTCACTGGGTCATTTCAGAATTGTCTTTAAAACAGGAGCCTAGAGACATCCTGTTTAATCAGTTATTTTTGACCTGTGGCCGCAGATATGTGGCGGTCTGGGCTGATTCTTGAGGTCCCGTGAAGGACGGCTGAGAGCAGCTAGCGTGGTCGTCACGCAGCGGTCTGTCTGGCAGTAGTGGGGAATTGGGGTTGGGCACCCCAAGAGTGGGAGCTGCTGCTTTGCAGCAAGTTCAAAGGGCACTGCAAGCACCGTTTCAGCTAGGATATAATTAACAACCTGTTAAGGCCTTAGGTCTGTTGAATATGAACAGTGATAAAATATCCTAAGCATGCTGTATTAAAAAATGTATTGTTGCTGTCTGGGCTCTTAGATTTGATGTGGCCTCTCTTAATGATACCTCGGGGTGTGAGATTATTGCCAAAGTGTCCACAGTGGCACTGCTTTGGCTTCTGCTTTTGCATTTAAGAAGGGAGAGAGACTTTGACTTTGGCCAGCACCAGGCTCGTGCATGCAGATCTCCTGCAAAGGGCAGGAATGATGCTTCTGAGGATCTTGAGCTGTCGAAAGCTGTTTTGCCTCTTTCCTTACCTAAGTCTTTCCACATTTGACATGGTCAAATGTGAACCTCGCACTCTCTAGTGTATGAAAGAGGAGATTAGCAAAGCAGGTATAAGATGCATCCTCTAGCAGGAGTGAGGAGACCGAGCATTTAAAGTGCTTTTCATTTTCAGAGTACTTTGTGAGTGCTTTTTAAATTACCCTGGCTTGTTATATTAGCCTCTTTTTACAAAAATATGTGAACAAGGGCATATACAGATATCCAAGGCATGGAAAGTAAGCTGCACATATTTAAGGGAGGCTTTCAGGTTTTCAAGGCTTTGCCATCTCAGTGCGCTGCCAGCTGCTGGTAGGCGAATTGGTCTCATTGCTACAGGGTTTAGGATTCGGCTGGAATTCAGCACCCTGTCTGCTACACCAGCTGGCTTTGGGAGCTGGGTGACAACACAGCATCGTCAGTGAGAAAACAACAGCAGAGCTGCCTTGCGTGGTGTGCTGCAGCTCTGGAAACCCAGTTCTCTAAGCTAGACCGTTGTAAAGGCAGGATCAGGTAAAAAAGACCGGACTGCTTACCTTGCATCAGGAGCAGAGCTGCGACGTGGAGCGCCGTGGTGAAATTCATGTTGTGGCGGTGCGGGCTGCCTGCGCAGACTTCCTCTCCCTGGCGGGGCAGCCGAGCAGCAGGTCTCTTTTCAGCACGGGGGGAGCAGATTTACCATGACTTCATCACTGCCGGGGTCTCTGCCTCCTTTCCTTTTTTCTGTTGTTCCACTCTTCTTTCCCCCCCCCTTCTCACACGTTTCCTATGTGTTGGCGAAAGCTGAGAAACGGTTGACCTCACGGGTCCCTGAAATGAAGCTAGTGGGCGGCAGGAGTGGGGGCACTTCACCCTGCACCCCTCCATCTCGTTCAGCTTCTGTGCAGGGGAGAGGGGAAGAGAGGTATGCAGAGGTAAAGATTAAAAGAAACGCGTGCCTGGGGTGATCCCACAGGGGCACCGTGCAGGATTTAACTCCTGCTGGAGAGGAGGCACCCAGGAGGGCAGAGCATCTTTGGTGGGCGCTGCTGTAGTGCAGGAATTGCAAGGTTGCTTGAAAATCCAGTGGTGCAGATTAAATCACTGGAAAAACAGTCTCGAGTCACTCCGTACCTTCTCCTCCCGTGTTCGTGGGATGTTTGCACTGCTCTGCTTGCAGGGAACAAGGAAGACGGGAAAGGTGATCTGCTGCGTGTGGTTTGTGGCTCTCTGGGGAGCGAAGAGCCTCGGGAGGTGACTTGCAGGTTACGCTGTTCCTCGCCGAGCATGGGGCAGGGCTGACTACATCAAGGGGGTCCCAGGGGACCGGTGGCAGAATCTGGGTTTCCCAAATTCCCTCGCAGGCCTGGTTCTTCCTCAAACAACCTGGGGCATAGCAAAACTCTTTCCTGGGCGTACGATGTCCGGTATCACCACAAGACTCGCCAAGCCTGGTGTTGGCAGAGCCTCTTTTCGCAATGCGTGTGCTCATTTCCAAAACGGCTTCAGCGCGTCTTCCTCTGGCAGTTTTCTGCAACTGCCCAGCATTTAGTGCAAAAGCCTAATTCCCTCAAAGTGCGCTGACTTTAATAAGATAGGAAATATGGTTTAAAACAGTATACATTTGCAGGACACAGGTTTGTGTGAACTGGACAAAATAGTTAATTATAAATACATTAGGCATTCCATTTTTAATTCATTAGAACCTGTTTCCATTAAATTTTCAGGTGTGTGGAAGCGTCACTCCATTAGTGTATGCTTGATAAAATATATGGCTTTTATGTTAATCACGATATAATCAGTTTTACCAGAAAACAGCTGTAGGCCATAAAATTTACTGTAATTAGTTGGTTTGAAAGGAAAGGCTCTCACTAGCTGATTAAAAATTACTGGATTAAAAAATCCAGATCAAGGAAGTGGATGTGTATTGTAAAGGCAGATAACTATCTTGTTTAAAAGTTGTGCTTCTAGTGCCACATATCTGAACCTGACAATAAAATAACTTTTGGGGAAAAGCCATGAAGCAGGAGAGATGACGCTGAAGCCATCTGCCTCCAGCCCAGAGCAAGAACCCTGGCCCTGTGCTGCGGGAGGAAACCAAGACTTGAGGGGGTTTTGTGCCATCTGCTGTCAAATAAATGAACTTCATCTTTAGTGAAGGGAGGAAAATGACTCGAGTTCCCTTCTCCTTGATGCTTCACCCCAGCAAAGTCCAACACACGTGAGAGGAAAACTTAAATAGGAAGGGCCAGGCGTGGGAGCATGACATCTTTATTAAATCATCTACGAGGCATTTTTGTCTGACTTCAGAGAAATCCATTTAATGTAATAAGCAAATTAAAATGTAATGGTTGTTTTAACAGTTGTTAGCACTTGAAGTTGAGATTAAAAACAACCAACCCCCCAAAATAAAAAAATACAGATGTCACAGGTAATTACAGCTATTTTTGGCAATACAATTATTGTTTTTTTAAACAGCAAACATTTTTCTCAAATAAATACAATCTGCTCACACTAAAAAAACATAATAAACAGAATGATACAATAGGTTTAAAATGGAAAAAACAAAGTATGCACTGATAACATCAAGTTTTAAGAACTGACCACAGAGAGAAACTTCAGAAAATACATTTCAATAGGAAGAAATAGAAAGGAACTGGCTGTGTATTTTGTTATGTTTTGTGTATGGTTCACTAATATTCCCCAGGGAATGAGTATTTGGGGAAGCGGTGAGACCTAAATAGCAATTTAGAGTGATGCAACCAATCACGCTTAATTTTTTTCATTCATTCACCGTTTTAAGCATGTTTGCTCCCACCATCTCTTCACACCTATTTTGAAGTTCAAATAATTTCCCCTATATTTAAGCACTTTTTTTGTTTAACTATTAAACTTTCCTTTCTAAGCAATAGTTTTCTTATGCAATTTCAACGTACTTTAAGTTGTGAAGCATTGCAAACAAATTTCCAGCTCTGGGTTTTAATGAGATTTATCTAATTATGGCCTAACTCAACTATTTAGCATCACTCTTTTTGAAATGAGCACGAATATAATCAGACTGTCTCACCCCGCTCTTATGCATTGCTCAAATCAGGACTGGGAGGGCTCAACCCCAAACTGGTGTAGGACTCCCCTGTATTCCTTGTGAAGTCAAAGGCAGGCGGGCTGGGGGGGGCAGCCTATGGCAGGACCAGGCTTTGTGGGGCTTCATCCCAAGCCTGGGGAAATCAGGAGAAATCTTCCTGTTTGTGTCCCTGGGCTCTGGGCCAGGTGTTCTTGAGGACCCAGAGGGAGAAGTCTCCAACCCCTTGGTCCCAGTGCAGCAGCGAAGTGGGAAGGCTAAGCGTGTTGCAGTGTCCCTGGCAGCCCCTTCCCCATCCTCTGGCCTCTTCTCCCCAAGAGCTGCAGTGAGTACACGGGGAATGATTACAACGCCAAATCCTTAAGATATTGTTGCCCTGGGGACTCAGGGCTGTGGATACGAAATAATGTGCTGGGCAGTTGCATTCTAGCATCTCTTGTAGCCTCTTTGTTTTGCAGAATTATCTCTTGTTGCCTTCATGAAGAACAATTCCTGCAGAATTATTTAAACAACTGCTTATCTGGTGATGTAAGTTATCGCTTTCATAGTAACGTTGATACTAGAAGCTAACAACAGAGGAGAAAAGGAGGCTCTTAACATCAGCTGGCTGTTCTTTCTGACACTGTTCAGATTGACTGAAAAGGGAAATATTTTTTCCCCCTGAAGTGATGACCTGCATCCTCAGTTTACGTAAAGAGGCAAAGCTCTGATTTGAGTATACAGGCTCAATTTACACTTGCTGGGAACCTGGCCCTGCGCTCAGACTATTTAAGCGTTTGGCTGTAGCTACCACTGCACAAAATATAGGGTGAATTCATGGAACTTTAGACCTGGGATCTGTATTAAGCTAGAAAGGTATCCACGAGCAGAGCTCAAGTCAGCAGGGTTGGGGCATGCTGCGGTCTCCTCCCAGCCACTTCAGCACAGGGAGATATCAAGGCCAGGGGTACAGGCCCTTTGCAAAGACTTGGTCAAATCTGAGCTTGTTTAAAATATGCCAGTTCTGCCCCTCTGGCTGCTGAGTGCCATCACACCAGCAACTGATGTGCTAGAACTTTATTCATTTATTTTCCTAGTCCAACCTTTAAGTTACAGTCTATGGAAATATTGGAAGAACAGTTTATTCTTGGCAGGTTTTCAGCTTTATTCCTGAATTGGGAGAAGAGGGAAAATCTAGGAACTGCTGTTTCCCTTCTACACCCTAACTGAACTCCTAGGATCCAATGCAGCTCACAGTGATGGCAAGGAAAAGACTTGCACCCATTTCAGGCAGATCAAGTCTAACATTTTTCTGGGACAAAACGCTGAAGCGATGTTAAATATACATTAATGAGCAGCAGTGGAGTGGAAGCGAAGCAGCAACTGTTTTGTATTCTTAACATCTTAATTAAAAATTGAAAAGGAACATCTTTGTTACTTTTTCCCCTTACAGTAAGCCTTAGCAACATGAGAACACTTAACACAAAACACCTACGAGAAATCCAAATGCTGGAAGAAAATAAAAATTTCTTTCTGAGACTTTTGACACCTGAAAAATCTAATGACACATAAGACTACAATTGTCAAAATACTTTCCCAAGCATCCAAAAATATATATTTTTAAGAAGAGTATTTTAACATATTCTACCTTCTAAAACAGAACACTTTTTTTTTTCCTGTATTACTCATTATACGCAAAGATCAGCTAGTACGATATTCAAATTGTGCATTCAGGTTTTGTTCCCTCTCTGTTTCATGCTTCTGTCAAAAAAAATTCTTTGTAATGTGGCTTAACTGTAATAGGACCTAAGTAGCCTGCACTGTTTTGTATAGGTGATATCTGGCATCCCAACTCGCATCTTGCTGACCCGTAGCATGAAACAAAACACCATCCAGAGAATCACACGTGCGTCGGTAACCAAATTAGTTCTTGTGTGATTGTCACCTATTTAGTTTTAAATAAACTTTTTGCAAATTTGCAGTGAGTAAGCATGGAGGAAAACAAGCCAGAAACGCTCTTCACAATGCCTGAACACAGCCAAGAACAGCTTAAATTATAGTTTAAGAACTAAAGTGACAGCAGCATAACTGCACCGGAGCAGTTTCTGTCATCTCATAAGTAATCTCCCTGACTTTTTAGGATACATCCCTGGAATCATAATGCGCTTATGAGTGGCCTACTGAGCATTACATAGTCATAAATGTATAAATAACGGACTACTGGTACGGATCGTGACCGTATTGCACAGGATGAGCTCTCTGCCAACTCAAAACCTGTACAGCATTTGCTATACTTGCCCTGGCAAGCTCAAGATCAACTCGTTAAAGCAGCGACAGAGCTGAGCTGCAACCCGTAAAGGTCTCTTACAGCACAGCTGCAGGGGGGTTGACCTTATTTAGGAACGAGGGGTTGCAGTTTATGGCTCCTTACTTGTTCTGCCTGCTGAATGTGCAGCCCCATCTTAACCAACTGCAGGTAAGGCCGGTCCTGCCAAAGGCTCGATGGGGTAAAAGAAACTCACCCAAAATCAAACTTTGATCTTTCTGCGAATAATAGGGCTTTGTCAAAGCTGGCTGCTATAAACCTGTGTGCCATACAAACATTTTAAATAAAGATACTAATGCTTGCTGCAGAAGGAAACGTGGACGGAAGAGGGGAACTCTAGGATGCCAGAATCTTTTCTGGACTGCCTTTGCTGTTATTTCTGGGGAGATTCAGAATTATGCTCCAAACCAAGAAAGGAGTATGCCCAAATCCTCTTTTATCTCATTTACACACATTTTTGAGTACCTTCTCGAACGTAGCCATACAAATGTCTGCAGGAAGTTTTTGATTCAGGGCAGAAGACTTAAGGTAATACTGTCTAAGAGAAACCTGCTCTGAAGCCAGTTCATCCTATAAACTCCCCTCTGTGGGGTATTTTGTGTTCTCCTCTGACGCAGCCGGTATTGGCGTCTTGCAGGAGCAGGCTCTTGCGCTAAGGGGCTTACTGCTCTGCCTGCCACAGCACGTCCTGTGATTTCACAGATTTTAGGTCCAGAGGGAAGCCCTTATCCCCAAAAACTAACCCTTCCCCACTGGATAAATAGCATCTTGATGGGACAAAGCACGCTGCTCCTAAATTTCAGTGTACTGTTTTTTCAGCTCTGCTTTGTTTTTACGACAGATGGCACTTAGGAGTAAATAAAAGGAAGGCAAGCATGCAGCCTAGGCTGAATTTCAGTGCCGCCTTTTTGACCTCAGCGTTACCCACTTAAGAAAGCTGCCTGCTGCAGAACCTTATCAGGGCTGACAGAAAATCTCACGAGGAACAGAAAACCACCACCGTGTAAATGACCAGCACAAGAACTCAGTAGAAAAGGCAAAACCCCTTTTTCAGGGGGTATAAATGACACAGACACTTTAGGCTGGGTCTGTGCACAAGAGTGGATTTCAATAATTTAAATAAAAGGGGAATAAAAAACAAAACAGCCTTTCTAAATCCTCCAGGTTTGATTGGAATAGGCTTGTTTCATCTCCACTTAAGAGCAACAGCTCCCAGTCTTTGTTCACGATGGCGCTGTCTTTTGATGTGCAAGCTTCATCTGTAAGTGATGTGAAATTCAGATTTTTCTTCTGCTGCAGATCAGTGTCAGTCTTTGCATCCACAGTATGCAAACACCTAACCCAGGGCAGACACAGAGGAGAGGAACAATCTGATGCTGCCTGCAGAGGCAGTGCTGACCTCTCGTTTCCAGCTGGTGGTGGTAGGCTTTGTGAACGGTGCTGAGAACTTGGGGGTTGTGAGCGAGGAGGGTGTCAACACGTGGTCCTGAGCAAGCCTGCTAATGCCTTGCAAAAAATAGCAATGAAAAAAACCCAAACACATCCTGAATGCTCGCCTTTCACACAGTGCTAGCTGTTACTAACAGGGTGCAGAAGGCAGTAAATGTTACTGGTGTTAACAGAGCTCCATTCAAGGTGGGAAAATTTACCCGAGCAACTCACTAAACAGAGATTCCCTGCAGTGCAAGAGTTTCGATCTATATTTTAATATTTTTCCTCCCAATCAGTCCCTTTTGTATTTGCCTAGTTGTATATGAGAATTTTTGCGTGACTCTGGCCGTGTAAGAGATATGCTAGAAGAGCTGTTTGTGTGATCCACGTAACATAGTAGGACTACTTCTCCACTGTCAATAAACACAAGAACGAAGAGACATTCTCCGACGCTTAGGAAGGCCGTGGGTTCTCCTTGCTCGCGTGGCTTTGCCTATTCCTGTAGTAAGGTTTCTCTCCAGTTAAAGCCTCCAGTTGGTCCATGTGTGAGGGGGAGGATGGGGGGGTCTGTAAGCTGCCAAACACCTGTATCTCCGAGTTCTTCGCATGAACAAAACCCCAAGTAGGGAATCTGTGCGGAGAGATAAGGAAATAAAGGCAATAAGCAGGGATTGAGCTGCACAAGGAGCTCTCGTGCTCCTAAAGAGAGACTCTTGTCTCTCTCTCCCTCTCCCCAAAGCCCGTTTGCAGGAGATGATTGTAGGATTCTGGCGTGACAGACAGATTTCGTGCAGCATTGTACATGTAAAACACTGGGGAAGACGGGTGATGGTTTTGTAAGGTAGCTTAAATATGATCAGTTCAACCCAAAGGTGTTATGTTGGCTGGCGTGGACTCAAACCCCAAAGGCCAGCGCAGCTATGAAGGGGAAATATGGATGATACTGTGGCTCAGGGCTGCTCAGATCAGCTGTGAATATCCCAGAGAGTGTCTGCAAGGCTGGCAGGGGCCAAAGCCATCTCCTTATGCAGGGCTGGAGTAAAGGAACGAGGGCAGAAGACCCCATTATCATTTTTAGGCCTTTTTCCCGCCCATTAACAGCTGTTTAGAGTAGAACGAGAAAGGGAAGGGCTGTAGTAAGGAGAGGTTGGGGTGGTTTTAGTACTGGATGGCACTCGGGGTGTTTCTGTACAGCCTGGAGGCTTATAGCAGCGGCACTGCGTGGCAGCTGTAGGTGAGCATCGGATCCCCTGCTATCTGTTACAGAAGCGACACGTTCAGATAAGCCTCTTTAACTAATCCGCTTTCCTCTCGTGACTTCTGAAGTGCGTGAAACCCAGTAACGGGCTGAACGATCAGTGGAGAGGAACAAAGTGTCCTCTGCCTGGTTACGCAGATTGCAAATTTCTTCTCTCTTTTTTAAAGCCAGTGAGCTTTACCCCTTGCTGGTAATTACCTTTCGGACCATCTGTACAAAGTCCTTGGAGTTCTGTGGCGAGAGCCCTTGGAGTTGGCAGGTACAAGCCTCCAGGGAGGACGCGTGTGCCACTATCAGGATGTTATTTCCTGAAACACAGCGAGAAATGCAGGCTGAGGTGGGAGATGAAGCCAGCTTTAGGGACGGGTGCCCAAGATCCAGCTGACCTTTTAAAATGTTCAAAACAGGTTCAGTTTATTACATAAAAGCTCATTAAATTACGTGAATATGGGAAAAGGCATGGCTTAATGACTTATTTAGAGCATTTCTCAATTTTCAGGATTGATTAGTTCTGTGCTACTTATTTTTAAAATGGCTTTCTGAGGAAAACAGGAATTCCAGTGAGATTCCACCTGTCTTGTGAAAAAATGCTTTTCTTCTGTTTAAAAATTAATTCTGATTAAAACAAGCACTCCAGTCTCAATTGCTGCTTTTTCACCCCAATTGCTTTAGATTTCCATTTCCAAGATCCTTTACACCCAACATCGCACGGTGCTATCAAGGCGTGTGTGCAAACTATTAAAATAACAGGTTTAGAATTTGGAAACGGATCAGCGAAATGAAATTAATGAGATCCCCAGAATTTTGGAACATCCTGTTCCCGTGCTGTGAATGCAAAATAGGAGCTAGAGATTTTTTTATTTCAGTGTTGCATTTGGAGAAACGTTCTGCAGTCTTCGTGGGTTATATGCTACAGAATAGCACAGATCGGGGGTGGAAGATGCCCCATCTGATCCTGGTAACAGACAGCAGGGTGCAAATAGCTTATTTATTCCCTGGAAGAAGACTGTTTGCATTGTCTGGGGGTCTGTAAAATACTTCTGCTACTGAAGCTGAAGGAGCTTTCCTGTAGGCTGAGCCTATCTAAACTCAGCTCTGACACGCACGGTTTAACCTGGTGTTTCCAACCCCTCTGGGAGAGGGGATGGGAGATTTGGTTGTGGGGTTTCACCTCCCCGAAGGAGGAAGGACTTTTGAGGAATATCAGCGTTCACGTCCCAGGGAGCCTGTCTTTGTTCTCATCCCCTCTGGAGCACTTACCTTTGCCTTTACATTCACTGATGATTTCTTTTGTTACTTGGTAGCTTCTACTTATGTACGTATCATAAGATTCAGAAACCACTAACTTGCTGACGGGAATATGAGGTCTGCGAGCAGAAAAACAAGAATGGTAAATTAGGAGAAGAGGTAACGTTGTAAGTGCAAGTGATGATTCCTATGAGCATATGTGTGTCTTTAACTCTCCTAATTTCCCAGATCCCCAGAGCTCAATGTCAGGACCACCGTGGGGATTTTTAAACTTCCAGACCGAGATGTTTACCTGTTTTCCATTAAGATATTTTTGATTAGTGGGGAAATTAAGAAATATCATGTGGACAGCTCAGAGGAGGCAGCCTGTAACATGCTGATTACAAACGTGTTACTTTTGCAATGCCATGCAGCGATGGCAACACCACTTTACATTTACATGTCCCTTGATCAATAGACTTCAGGGCTCATCCACCCAAATAAAGTGCGTGAAGGGCAGGAGAACAAAATGCACTGCTCTGCCAGGGCTTGCAGCCTGGTCGGAGGATGGGCAGCAACACCCGCGGCTGCTTCAGGAGAGCTGCAGTGCCTGCAGAAGGCAGATGCTGGCTGTCCTCAGTGCTCGTGTGCTTCAGTGCTGAAGGGCAGGGGCAGGCTGCTGCTTTGGCCATCTGTAAAGCTGCATTGCTGGGCAATGCCTGGAATTAGCTGGCCTCCTCCTGGGCCAGGGAGTTTAAGTGAATTGCCCGACGGGGCCCCGGGCAATCGTTCCAGCTGAAGCAGGTTGATGTGCGCGGAGCGGCACAGGATAGGAAGCAGAAAGCTGTGTTTTCCTGCTGTGGTGCAAGGAAAAGACCCAGCTTTTCCCTCCATTCGGTGTCCTGACATGTGCCCAGGAATCACCCGTGTGACAGGAGGTGAGAGCACCAGGAGGATGTCTCCTAATCCCCCATCAGACCAGCCGACCGCACACAAGCAGGCTCTTTCCTTATGCTGAGAATATTCCTTGCAGCCCTCCCGGCAGGCACGTGCTTTCTGGCGCAGCCAGGCTCCTGGTCCAGCTGCTCTGCTGAGCCTGAGCCACGTGAGAGCCTTTCAGGGACAAACACAGCGTGAGGACCTCTATTTAGATACCCTTGTGCTGGAATTTCAGACCAGAAGGATGTAACTCAAGTGGCTTTATGGTATAATTAGGTATGAAAATAATCAGGTTTTTTTTTAACGTTTCAGCTGCTTGCTTCACTTAAATGTTCTTAAACAGCCGGGTGTGCTGAGCCTACGGGAAACACCGGCGTTTCTGGTGATATCACAAACCACAAAAGCCGAGACACAAAATGTTTGTCACCAAGCCCATTTCGGTGGAAGTCCCGTGTGTGTGTGCTCTGTGTGCACTATAAAGGTTTTGTTTTCATCCGAGACTGCTCAGCCTGTGATCAGGCTCGTGCCAAAATAGAAAGGGCTGGTCTCTGCGAGAAGTCGTAGCGATACGGATATTTTGGTGGTGGAGGATTGGAAGTGTGTGACCTTTGGGGAGTTTCCTTCTTTTTGGGAGCTCTTCAAGCCTGGCTTGCATAAATGAATCATAAATTTGAGAGTAGGAAGCCCGAATAGACCATCCTGTCTTTCCTTTACCACATGACAATTTCTGCTCGGTTTTATTTAGCCTTTTTTGGTGCGGTTTATGGTAAAAAATGTAAAATGGGTGTGCTGGGCTGAGGGCAGCGTGGCAGAGCGAGGTGGGGATGTGGCACCCCACCAGGCACCGGCACTGATCCGGCAGCCGCAGGGCTGACCGGCAGAGCTGCCGAGCACCGCGCCGCTGGAGCCGAGCAAATAATCTGTATATTTCCCCGAGGAAGACACGAGGACAGATCGGTGGTATTTATCCATTCACCATTCAAATGTTTTTTAACCAGAAGATAGAAATAATCGCTGAGAAGTGATGAATCTTTTGTGTTTGCCTCCTTGATAGCAAATCTCTGAATTTTGATGATTCAGGAGACCCTGCATTCCTGGCAGTTGTAAACATGCTCCCCAGGATGTTGCAAAATGTACAGCTAAGATCCCTCACCACGGTAATCAGGGCAGACAGACAGACAAGCTTTTTCCCCTGGGGAAGGGCAGGGCAGGCATTACCGAACCCATGATGTGATTTCAGTCCATAAACACGATGGTCAGTGAACCGAGTCAGCAAAACTAATTCTGTTGTTTCCTCCAGACTCCAGATCAAGTAAGGCTGCACAGCCTTACACGGGTTCGTAAAAATCCCAAGTGTTAGGAAAAGAGCAAAAAAGCCCCAAACAAACAAACTTTGAGGATTTCCTGGGCATGTGAAAGGTGCACAGGAAGGAAGGAGGGCTGGAACGAGGGCCTCCATCATCAGCAATAAGCTGCACCTTGCCAGTGCCCTGGGGAATTTGGTTTATAATAAGCCATTCTCAGGTCATGCTCAATAGAGCAGCCTCCAGCCAGCTTTAAGTCAATTTTGGGAGCTTCAGCAGCTCTTCCAGCCACTGCTTAAATTTACAAATTCAGCAGAATGTTACTCTTTAAAACCAAATCCCAAATATCCATGTACCCACAATGGATAAATGGATATGTATCCATGTATCCGCAATGGATAAAATGGATAAACAAATCCCCAAAGCAATCCACGACCCCCTCACCCCCCTTTCTGCTACCTGTAGGTTGTATCAACGCTTAGAGTAGCTGCAGCTAAGTCCATGGGAGGTATCCAAGCAGGTAGTGTGTTCCCAGAGACCCACTTGGTCCATTCAAACAAGCCCGGCTCTATTCGAATTTTCAGGTTGTTCTCTTGTTGCATACCTGGAAAAGGGAGAAAAGAGACCAGGTATCAGTGAAAGCACCGGGGGGGGGGTGAGACTTTGCAGCTTCAATACTTAAGTTCGATTAGAAATTATTTTTTTCTTCCTAAGTAGTAGCTATGAGAAGAGGAAGCAGTTGATACACGCACTTGGTGTACGATGCACAGAGGCATGTAAACCTCTGGGCGGTAATTCCATGCAGTAACCTAGGTGTGACTGCGTTTTGGAGCTTTTTTCTGACCGTTTCCAGTGCCAGGAGATCTGATGTCCCATCACCATTCCCAGTTTGTGCAGAGCATTACTCTCACACCTGGTAGCACACAGCATCGAGCAGCCGCAGGAGCACGGAGCTGGACGTGTCCCCCGCACACCTCTGGTTTCTGCAGGGCAGGCAAATCCCAACCCGGACCCACAGCTGGCGACGGGGCCAGCAAACCGCTTCCAGCACACCACTTCCCTACACGCTTGTCACACCATGCAGTAAGAAAAGGGCTCCTTGCAGATGGCGTTGTTCTAACATGAAGTGCACTCCCATGGAAATAATCCTCCCCCTGAATTACCATGTGCTTGCGTTCCCCATGCCAGGCTGCCTTTTATCTGGCTGCCAGTGTTTTTTCCCAGGAAGGGAGAAGAATGCAGCCTTTCCTGCTTGATGGGTTCTTACCTTTCAAGATGTTGTGTGCTGTCTGTACACACCGTAGGGACGGGGAGCTGTAGATGTAGTCTACAATGGTATTAGTTTCTAGCAAGGCTTCACCTGCAAGCAAGTTTTTAACACCCGTGAATAAAACCAGACAAATGGCGCCGTAACAGCAGGGTGCAGGTATCTGCCACCCCGCAAGGAGCTAAAGAAGCTTCCCAGCTGCACCGCTCGTGTTTTAGGAAATGAGTGTACCCATCGTATTTTATTGCTGTGGTGTGCACAGCTGTGGAACTGGGACACGTTTTTCTGCGTGTTGCTCCACGTGCATCTACGTACTTAACCAGTATGCAAAGAAAGCGCAGCAGCTTTTGCTCAGTTTGTCCTCTTACATTTAGCCAAAAAGCAAACAGCGCGCTGAGAAAAATAGTAGAGAGCTTGAATTTCATTTAATTTCATCTATAAGTCATAAATCAGAATGATTCAACTTATTTCAAACCCAACTTAATCCAATTGGCTCGATTCTTTGCTGGTATAAATTACCATTTCATTACACAGGTGGAAGATCACTGAAAATGAGATAAGAATCAACTCCACTATTCGGGTTATTAATATTCTTGCAAAGCCTAAGGGAGCCAGATGAGAATGGGACTCTGCTGAGCATTGCACGGACTTGCAGGAAGAGTTATGTTTTTGTTCTCTTTGAAGAGGCAGGGCACAAAGGTGGGAGTGAGAAGGGGTTATTAACCTCGACTTCACGGGTTTAATGATGGCTCTAACCATGTCAGAATGAGCTCGAAATCTCTTGAGAGAAGAGGGGCGATTTAGAAAGAGCGGCGCGTGCAGCAGCCTCCTGGCACGGGGATGCTGCTCATTTGCTTTGGTCGGAGGAGGAATTACGCTTCCAGCAGCCGTCAAGGTCAAGTCCGTGGTGCTGCAGCGGGAGCGGGTGCCTGCAGACGGCTGGCACGCCGCAGCAGCGCGGGCAGCTTGGTGGCGCCTGGGTCACGTACGCGGCCGCGTGCTCGGCCCCATGTAATGACACCAGCAAAGTGTGCTGTGACGGCTCCCAGATTCGCCTTCTGTTCTGTGCGTGGTGCCAACCCTGATGCCACGCGGCCCGGAGAGCGATCGTCCTGCAGCGCCGTACGGTGATTTATTTTTGTTTAAAAAGCGAGTGTAATTTTAGCTGCCCTAGTTTGAATGTGACCAACGCGAAGGATTTGAATTTGGGAAAATGCTAAGTGCTGCTCTCTGAAGCTCACGTCCTTTGAAGGGCTTCTTTAATCCCAGTGCTCAGTATCTGCTCCTTCACTACTGAATGATTTTCTCTCTATACACGAAGCAACAGGCTCTGGAGTCGGGGACAAGGATGGGGGAGTTGGGGGCACACTGGAAATAATTTGGACTGTGTTTTTGCCAGCATGAAGCCAGAGGGGCTGCTAAAAGTCCATTGGCCTAGTGAACTGCAGATCAAAATTCAGATTGTCATAATCAAGGGAAGTGGATATTCTGCATGGGGTGACCCTCACGTTCAGTGCTGCATTTCTCAGTGGCATTGGTAGCAGCATTTCCAGTGCAGCCCATGTACAGGGCAGTGACGAACGCTCTGCGATCGTACTGCTCGTGGCCGTGATTTTACAGCACGGCCTAGATCTCGTGCTTTGTCTTTTCTTCAGCTGCAGCAGCTGAATGAGACAAGGTTTTCTTTGAAAGAGGGGACTTGCCAGGGAAGTTGAAGGGACTTTGCAGATGTTCTTGAAACACCTAAATCCCGTTAGGTCGGGGCTCCTGATTCATTTTTTCCGCCTTGCGCTTTCTCTTTCTTTGGCTGGGTGTGTGGGAGGAAGAGAGCAAAGCGTCCTGGGCAAACTCCCGTCGGCTGGGGACAACTTACCTACAAGCCTTGCCTGCATACAGCCCAGCACGGTGATTGGCGCGTCTTTTTCATAATCCCTGAAACCGCCGCTTCTTTGAGGTAAGCTGTGAGGCATATTCAGGTTACTACGCATATACCTTCCTGCGAGGGAGAGGTCAGAAGCAGTTGCTGGAATTATTAGATCAGAGAGAGGCAGAGAGCATCACGCCTCTTTCCACCCTCTGTCACCACAACATCTGCATATTTACAGCCACGGGCTGTCGAGCAGTTTTTCCCGTGCAGAGCTATCAAGAATCTGACGAAATTAAGTTAAGCAGATGTATCAGGTCAAAATCAGCAGGGAATGTTACTTACGCTTTAAAGTTAGCTTTAGGACAGGTCTTTAATCGCCAGAAGCAAAATAATTTCCATCCCACACCAAATGAAACCCCTAATTTTATGCTTTTACAGGAGCCACAAACATCAGAGCTCTTCAGATGTAATTTGGATAGAAGGTAGTTGTAAAATCATCCCCTTTTCCAAGAATTTTGGCTACAAGGAATTGGTGTTTCTCAAATAGAAAAAGACTTTGTTGATAGATTTCCAGTCAGATCTAAAACCAACAGAGCCTGAAATTATAGTTGTATAGTTGTAGTTGTAGTCTGTAACTCAAGCATGTATGTATGTTGGGGCTTATGCCAGATTCAGCCTTCAGGACTTGTTTATAGTCTCATTATCAGCTTGCAATCTCCAATTTATGCCCTGAAAGGCTTTCTGAACCCTACCCGTAGTGGTGCAGTTCTCATTTAGGACTGAGAACCAGTCGTACAAAGGAAGCTTTTCCTGGTTGCACTGGGGTTAGCACTGGACACTGACTACCAACATCATGACTTCATTTCCATGTGAAAGTGCCCTTTGGTGGGACTATTTTAATAGAATCCTTTCTTGCAACACTTTCCCAAATATCGGCAAACACAGAATGTACTCCCTGGCTTTTGTTTCTGCTTCTGGCGCAGCCCTACCAGCGCAGTGCTCTAACACTGGAAGCACCACTTGGGGTCAGGAAACCACAGCTCCCATCCGGGCTTTGCCCTGGCCACTTGCCGCTCTCTTTCCTTTCTCTAAACCTGCAGCCTGAGAGACCCACAGGAGCTGACTCACCTTTGGCATCAAAGCACTGTGACAACCAGTACTTCCCAAAAACGACATCCATTCTCTCCCCGTGTCTGCAGACGAAAAGGCAGCGCTTCTGAGGCCCTGGCTGGCTGCTTATTCTCAGCGGCTGGAAGAAAAATGACAGGATGTTTGACCTGCATGAAAGTGCAAGTATTTTTCTGAGGTTTGGTTCACTAACAGCACTCAGGGCCAGACAGCCCTTGCTCTAGCCTAGTGCAGATGCGGGTACAGGAAACTCTTCTGAAGTTGGTATTTAGGCTGTTATAAAACTGCTAAAAGAAGCAGAGGATGGGGCCCTGCCGCTCCCTGCGAAGAGCAGCTTTAGGGACGGCGATGTCTTCTGTGCTCGCGGTTTACTGCGCCGTTCAAACGCTTGTAGAGAATTGTGAGCTGAATCTTCCAAGGCAGGCAGCGAAAGGAGACAAGAGGATAAGTTGTTGGGGAAAAAAACAGTTGCTGGAGGCTTGCCGTGAAAAGCACGTGTGATTTATGTGTGCGTGTGGGTCCCTACCTGCACGTTCTGGCAGATGATAGTGAGTGGCCCCGTGTCCCCAGGCCCCTGGTCTTCCTGCTGCCTTCTCTCCAGAGCTCCGTCGCTGAAAGCTTGAAGGGACGGGGAAGATGTAGTATTCAGAATCGAGTAGGACCTGCCAAAACCAGAAAGATGTTGGCTGTGGGAATGCTTTGTGCCCTCAGACTGGAGCAAGGCCATTTCTGTAGTCTGCAGGAACAGGTGATAATTGTTTTCGTTCGTATTATTACATTATCATTTTAGTTCTGCCTAGAGAGCACCTTGCTATGTGATGTAAACACGTGAAGAGACAAACACGGTCTCAATTTCCTTAGAAACAGTTTCTCAGAACAGTCCCCACGCGCTGGTCCGTGAGGCTCAGTCCTCTACTGCTCTCCTGGAAAGTGCCGAGGCCTTCCTCCCACCTCGCTAACATCACCCGGGGACCTGCTGCCCGTTACTTACCGTGCTCTTGTGGACCAAAGTTTGGAAACTACAGAGAGTTTTCACTCGCCCTTGCTTTTTATATTTGTGGAGTGCTTGGTACAGCAGGGTTTGGTCTGGCCGCTGGCTGTGGGCTTGCTGTGATACGAATGTGAAATACAATAATTTGCCGAGCTAGTGGATTGTTTTTTTGGTACCATTTCCTATGTTAAATAAAACTGGAACATCCCTTTTTGTACTTGCAAGATACGGGCTGTGGGGTAGAGAGAATCAGCATGTGGAATCACTGGCTACCAGCTGAATGGCATCTCTTGTTTTGGCTGGGAGGAGGAAGGAAAATGCCCGTGCTTCACTGCCTAGGAGATACCGTGGAAGGCTGGAGCACAGCCCTGCCTGTCGTGCTGGGCACTTTTCAGGGTTCCAGCACACAAAATAGCTCGTGTTGCCTTGTAGGGATGTGGCACGTTCAGTCTGGGTGGTGGGTTCTGCATTTTTCAGCGCTGTCTATTCCATTTCCCATCTACAGTGGGAATTTGTTCTCCCCAGTGCTTCCTGTTAAATGGAGCCGGAGGGACATTATAGATCCCGTTCTCCTTCAAGATGCTTATCTCGTGATGCTCTCTGAGCAAAGCTCTCATGCCCAGACATTCAAGAACTTTGCCCAAGACCCTGGGGAGTAAACTGACAGGCAATACAGAAGCTGCAGTGACCCTCTGCTGATTCGCATACATCGTATGGGCTACATTTGCTTAGTCATTAAAAAAACCCTTGTCAGTTAATGTATATGGTCATTGGCTTTGGCAGAAATAGTTGCCTTTGCTCGCACTTTTCAGTGCCTTAAAAATGTCACAAGTTGCTTCCTGACTAGCACCTAGCTGGGATAAAAACTCCGAGGGGTTTCTCATAGCTGTTAAAATAACACCCGTGCCTCTACCAAAGGAACAAAAATAGGTCGTCTGCGTTTTTGTGGGTCCCTTATCTGGTGGAATTTGGGTGCAAGGATGAGCCTGAGGTACACGAGGCTATTCAGTCAGGGGGTGATGCTGCACGGGGGAGCAGGGGGTGGGTGCCAGCCCTGCTGGGACAGCGCTGCTGGTCCCCATCCAGCAGCGAGGAGCAGCAGCCCCGCCGCAGCCACTGCGGGCACAGCCCCCTGGCAGCAGACAACCTCTCCAGCCCCCTGTACTCTTCCGGACCTGACCTTCTGAGGTTGGAGATTCTTATAAACGTGTTTGTTTTATTCACGGTGTTCCCAACAAGAGCTGAGCTTGCTCCAAGCAAGGGCTCCTCTCCAGGAGCTCGCTGCCCAGCTGCAGGCAGAACAACGGGGTCAGGGCAGCGAGTCCCTGCGGGTTACGCAGGGTACAGCTCCGAGGTGTTACAGGGGCGGTAGGTCTTGAAGAGGAGTTAAATGTAGGCAGAAGATCTTTGTGGATAAGCTGAGGGAAATACTACCAGGTGCTGGGGTGAGAAATCACGTCTAACCCTCCTCCTTGGAGCCTCTCCATCTGATAGATTGTGGGCAGAGCCGCACTCGGACCACGTTTCCAGCTGGCAGGGTAAGGCCAACCCCGATCCAGAAGCTGTGCGAGTGCAGGAGCGTGTGCCGAGCCCAGGGCAGCTCAGCCCTGCGCAGGGAGCACAACCAGACCTTTATCCCTGTGTGAAGCGGTCAGCCTGGAGCGCGGGTGCGACCAGCTGCGCGGAGATGCATCCTCCCCGACCCGCAAACTCGGATATCTCTGCGTGAGAAGGATCTGAATTTCTTCCCGTCGTTGTTAGTGTACAAAGTGGATCCTGAGCCTGAGCTCTTTGTCTTTATTTCCGCATTGCTGCTTCCAGCCCCCTCCTGTCTCAGCCCTTTTCTCCTTTCTCCACGTGACGGTCTTTCAAGGACACTGGCTTAGCGAATATTAAGGATGCGTTTGGCTACCTGTCTTCCCTTTACCCTGAGGAGCTGCTGCACAATTTCTGAGACTTACTTTCTCTCTAAGCCCTTACCAAAAGGCCGTGGACGCTGGGCTATCTATTTAGAGATGCTAGGATTCACTGCAAACGGTGATGAGGCAAAGGCACACAATCTTGCTGTGCCCGGAGGAGAGCCACCAGCCTGACTTCAGTGGTACCTCCTTGATGCTGCTGGAAAACAGGAACCGCTGAAGCTCTTTCAGCTTAGTCATCTTCTCAGGCCAGGTCATTGTTCGGGAGCTTTTCCCAAAGGCTCGTGGTTCCTCCGCTTGGCAAACAGACAACAACATCTTCTGTCTCCTGCACGGGGCAAGGGAGGCGCCTGGCCTTCCCGGCTCTCGGCAACACGCCGTGTCCTGGAGGCAGGGTCCTCCCAGCCAGGAAAGGCCCTTTGGAGAGTGGAGGGGCTGGAGCAGAGGATGGAGAGAGGGGCTCTGTGGTGGCACAGCGGTGCCAGTCCTCAGAGGTCAGAGAAGACCCCTCTGCCTTGCCCCGTTGCTGCCCGGGGGAGAGGGGTCCCCAGGGAAAGCGACCCTGCCGTTGTTGCAGAACGGGAAGGAGACAAAGTGGGGAAAAACCTCCTGAGGCACAAATACAGCTTGAAAAATTCGGGCTCTTTTTCCTCCCCCTGCTCCTTGTGCCAAGCCTGATTTCTCAGGCTTATTAAAGGGGCAAGGAACAGCTTTGGCCTCTCTCGGGGAGCTGAAATAGCCTGCTGTGTAATATCTATAGTGCTTCTAGCCACTTGGGGGTGGAGGAGGTGACTATTTCTGGCTCTGCTGGTAATGGAAAAACAGCGCAGGGAATCATCGCAAGTTTTAGCTTTTGGGTAGCGCTGGGTCCGCAGATTCAAAGATAGCATCTTTCCTTCAGCCGTATGCCTTTAAATGTATATGCAGGAGACCCATGGTATTGTGTGCTTGGTTTTTGTGGCTTCTGCGGGGCAAGTCAATGTGTGTACCTTCGCTGGGCTTCCCACTTCCTCTGGGCTCCGTGTGCCGAGGGTGGAGAATTTCTTTTGACTTGGTAGCCCACTAATTCACAGGCATGGAAAGCAGCTTAGAAAATATTCAGTGGTTTGCTGGGGAGGTTTGAAGGTGTATATATATATATATAAATATATATATATATATACTCTACAGACTGGATCTGTAATTCAAATTCATTTCCAGTAGCTTCAACCCACCAGTAGCTTCTGCTGCTACCGGGAGAATATTTCCAGCTTGATATCACACAAGGGAAAAACCATTTTGTTTCTAACATACCTATGGCCAGGTCCCCTCCTAGGCTCAGTCAGAACAGATCTAGTGTCAGCGGTACAAATCTAGCCAGCTTCACCCCAAAGGAGAGTCTAGTGCTGGCTTCAGAAAGGCTATTTTTCACTTGCAGGACTCAGAACTAGCGGCAGAGCAGCCATGACGTGTCACTGACTCTCAGATCCTAAGATTTAGAGCAAACAAGTCCAGCTTTCCGAATGAGCATCTTTGGTTCATGCTTTTTGCTTTCTGAAGCTTTATCATGGAAAAAAAAAGGGAAAAAGAAACCAGCTGATCTTTTTGCATAACCTCATAGCTAAAGCTGGACCTGAAAGCACTGCTGGATGCCTTAACGTCGCCCTTCCTGCAGGGATGGCAGGAAGGGGTTACCCAGCCTTAGGATCTGGGTTGCATTGTGTGGGACACTACAGCAATTTGTCTTCCATTATTTTCCAACCAATAGCGCTGATCAGAGACCGAATGTTTCCCCTCATTGTCCCTAGCAGCTCCAATCTCTGGTACGAGGAGAAAGCACACCAGGAAGTGCCACAGCCAGCAGAGAGGCGTTCTTTAGGTGTATGGAAAACCCTTGGGGTCTGCAGAACGGAAGTGATTCCACTCCGATTTTAGAAGACAGGGAAAGAATTCAGCCCTGGAGGCTCTCAAGACACAACCTGGTTTCACGGGCAGTGACTCTGCTGCTGAAAGCAGAGCCCTTTCTGCCCTATTAAATGGCTCGCCAGGCTTGTCTCTTACTGATGGCAGCCTGTTGGTCTGCAGCCGAGGTACAGACCTTCCTGCAGGGCAGGGATGTCGTTTTGTTCTGTGAAGTGCAAGGTCTGTGCCGGGCAGAGCTCCTGAGGCACCACTGGGATATCAGCCATAAAACCACGTCCTGCAGAGGCCAGGATTCAGCTTCTGCATCGTCTGAGTAGTGCAACAGGGAAACCTTTTTCAGGAGAAATGTTCAAAAGCTGATAAGGTGCTGGCAACCGTATTTTGCTATATGAACGGTTTGATCAAACATCCCAGAATAGCACTTTGCCTGTCATTTCTCCTGCGTGGTATAAGTAGGGTGCTGCAGCCCGGAGTGAGCTGTGTTTCAGTGATGATCTCAATAATGTGTGATTTTCACTTGAAGAATGCAGTCTCTTGTGACTAGGAGGGAAAGCTCAATGGCTCTTCTTTCTTTCTTTCTTTCTTCCTCTGCAGGGATGAAACAGGACGTGGCTGTGTACACAGGGGCGGCACAAACCAGCCACAGCATCCTCGGTCCCAAGGCTGTGAACTGGATCCCATCTCCTCCACCACAGCAGTTCCCCTGCAGTCCTGGTGAGTACTGCCATGCTTTCTTTCACGTCTATGAAATGAAGGTGCCCGTGCCCCATTCTTCTCCTACCAAGAGGATCCTGCTGTGAATACCTTGGCCTAGACGTCAGCGGGGCTTAGGTTGTCCTTGGCTTGCTCTATTGTTTTGACCAAATGACATTCTGTAACCTAATATTCCCCGCGGGAAGCTGTTGTGTAAAATGAGACTGTTTCCGGGTATGTAATAACGTTTTTGATAAATGCTCCATATTGCATGCTCCTGTTCCTGATTTATAGTCCTTAGTGGTAATCAGGGAAGGGGCATTTCCTTTCTTTGCTTGCCTGGAGACAAAGCGGTCCTGGAGGTACAAAACATTTGGCTTTCCTTTTAGTCGCTGCTGCAATAATAATTCTTTCCCATGCTAAGCCTCTAGGCCTCAAAACCCTTCCAGGTACTGTTAGAAGAAAAGTAAAATCCACTAGAGCATGGTGCTGCAGTATTTGTGGACCTGAGGCTATTTTGGCTGGCAAATTTTAGGAGAAGAAAGGACAATTTTGCTGGATTGCAGATGGGGAGGGTCTGGATTAAGTCCTGCCTTCAAACAAACTTGCTGGTTGACTTTGTCCATGCGTCTTGATTTTAATTTATTTAAGCCCTGGTTATTGGAGGTCTTTTCTTTGTGTGGAATGGAAGATGAGTTGAAGTTTGGTGATGGATACAGGGCAGGTAGGTCTGTTCTGTTTGGCTACCATCCGAATGAAAGCCCTTTACTAGCGGTGGCCACTTCTCAAAGGGCAGGCAGAAAGACAATAGATGGTTGTGACAAGAGGGGCGAACAAGTGATCTCTCGCTATGCTTGTCCCTGCCTGGCAGTCTTCTGGGTTGGGCAGGGCTCGGGGTTAAGCCAGGACTGGTTTGTAGAAGGGCAGTGGTTGTGGCAGCCACATCTGGAGGCCAGCCTGAAAGCTGCAATTGTCCCGCGCCTGCTTGCCATCTGCCCTTCACCAGGACACGTGTGAAGCCTGACGAGTCAGAGACAAAATAAAAAGACTGCACGTCATCTTTGCTCTTTTGTTTCCTGCATTTTGCTCGGTTTGAAGAGTTGCTGGATCAGCTTCTGCTAAGTGCTGAATAAGGTCGGGTCTTGTTGTGCTGACACGGGTTATCATGCTTTCCCTTTCTGCACGCAGACCCTCCCACAGGTCATGTTTGCCTGCTGAAATCCGAAATACGAACTGTTTGCGTTTGGTTCTGTATCTCCTTCCGCTCCCTCTGTAACTTGCTGGTGTGACCAGAGCCAAACCCGCGCACCGGTGCACTGTTTGCCAGGGGGTCAGCAGGCAGGAATGTGCCTCTCCGCTCCCCTTGTCATCTTGTGCTCCGGCATGCAAAATACTCCCTGTTCTCCAGATGGCTTTAGGTGCTTTGGAATGCAGACAGCCCTGTGGGGCTTGCAGGAGTGCCCAGACCCACAGGTTTTACTGCTCTTCAACTAATTCCCACCAAAAGCAAGAAGTAATAAGGCATAACCTTGTTCAAAACGAGGTTCTCACTGAAGCCAGTGTCAGGCAGGCGACTAACCACTTCCGAAAGTCTTGCTAAGTATCTTCAGAAACCTTGCTGACCCCAAGTCCTTTTCTCCTGGAATTACACACAACACACCTCACCTCCCAGATTAATGCTCGGATTTAAACCTTCCTGATCCTGCTGCCACCACCGAGGTGCCCACGCAGCGGTGGCTCTGCAGTGGCCATCTGCTCCAGCTCTGGGAACCAGCAGCAGCGATCCTGTGAGTAACAGTTGCTGTAATGTCTTAGCTAAATAAATCACATCATCCTCCAGTCCCATGCATTGGGCTGGCATCCGCTCTTCCTTTGCTTACGAGATGGGGCTTTGTGTGCCCAATGTTTCCCCCAGGTGACCTTCTCAGCAGCCCTGGGAGACTTTTCACTTACCCAGGTGAGATCCCGGCTGCTGAGCCCCCTTTTTACAGTGACAGAAACTGAACGGAGCGGCTTTACCTACCCGTGAAACACCCAGGTCCCGCATTCATCCGCCTTCGTGATGTAATTTTCAGGCAGCAGCCCAGAGCAGCCAGTTGCAAGGGAAATGCCATAAATCCAGCCCTCACTTGTACTGGTTTGTTCCACTGGGGACATGAAAATAAAATCCCCTGGGACCAGCTCGAGTTCATCGTCATTCTGGGGTGTGTAAGGGTAGATCACTTGCAGAGTCTGGGGGAGAAACAGAAGCACAAATGAATGAAAGGGTTGTTAATGGCAGGGAATCTTCAGCAGAGTGGGGCAGGAGTGCTCCCGTACCAAACCTTTAACATGTGCTCGGTGTAGACAGCTCTCCTTACAATGCAGCACTTTGTGCTTTGTCCAGGGAAGCTTTACCTTGAGGGAATTCCTACTGCTTCCCACTCTTTGGTGCTGGAAAGCTTTTCTTGGTACTGACTCCTTCCTCCCTCTGATTCCAGCCATGTCTTTGATAACCAGAAGGGAAAGGAGGGGATGGCTTTTCAGAGGGAGCAGAAACATGACTGCGTGCTTAAAGTGGTCTGTTAAAAACGGAACTGAACTCTTAGTGTGAGCTGGAATTCACACGGTTCTCGTGGTCAGTGGCCGCTGTCGCTGTACCTACTTATGCTGAAAGAGCAGCTGTCATTGCTGCTGCTTTTGAAGTCGAGGCAGAGCCAGTCGGGGGGACAGCAGGTCTGAGTGTGTGACATGCTGCTCCTGAGCTGCGTGTTCACAGGTGTGAGAAGCACTGAGACGCGGCCGCCTGCTTTTCTTTGTATTTCCTAACGTGAAAAGGTTAAAAGGTGGGGCAAAGCTCAGCGAATGTAATTCCGTAATCCTCTCCTCGCTAGGGCGTGAGGAATGCACGCGTATTAAATGTCTGTCAGCGACTTTCCCTGGAAATGGCTGCAGCAGCGTCTCGGTTAAAAGGAGAACAAACGCGTTACTGTCCCTGGGCCTAACTTCTGCAACAGTGTCATGCAAAGACAAACCATGATCTGGTGAGCAGCTCTGATCTGCCGGTGGTGTCGGACCGGTTGCTCACCAATCCTTCTAGATATTTGTGGTATCTTGAAAGGCAGATGGAAACCAGTCACCGTCACCTGATACCGCAGGGCCCGAACTCTCGCACGCGGCTGCCTGGAGTTCGATGTGCGAAGCTGTGAGCTGGTTCTCAGCAGCACCTCCCTGCGTGATCGGTGGCGGTGCTGAGCACTTGCAGCTTCCACAGGACAAGATGACACTTGGACAGGAAAGGAGGCAGTCACGCGTGGATATATGGCTTGGGCCAGGTCAGAGAGCCGTGCATGAGAGACTTCAGCTCTCCAGAAGATTTGGCAGTTTGTTTCCTCCACGGGGTATCGTGTGCTGGGCTAAAATCATTGTTTCCTACTTTGCCACAGGTTTTCTTTGTCTAATTCTGGACTGTGCACGTTGGTGGGATTAATCACCCCAGCCTTAGGAGTGTAGGTAGCCACCAGAGCCTGAGCAGGCAGCTTCTGGAGGTTTCCTCCTCCAGGAGCTGATTCATCTCATCCCCAGATAGACATCTCAGATGGGACAGATGACGCTCTTGTGGAGGTGCCTGTTTGTCCGCACTGACTGCGAAGGGAGCCTCGGGTGAGTGGCTCAGGCTTAGATGTCTACTTGGGGGTATTTACAGGGAGGTGGGACAAATCTCACACGTGGTTTCTCTGTGCCCAAGGTCTCAATTTACAGAAATTTTTTTTTTTCTTTCCATATATTGTGTCGGAAAACAATACTGAGAAAACTGTGGTAAGAGACTTAGGCAGTGCAGCTGCAGGATCCGTGAGTACTTGAAGTATTTAGGCCATGAAGGTAAAGGTTTCTTGAACAATGAAACCAAATGCTGTGATTGATGGCTAGAGTTCAGGTTAAGATACACTGGCCTGGCTCTGGAGAGATCGGGGCAATTTACATCGAGCTAACAGGAGGGTCGTTGTTAGAATGAATTAATCCAGCAGGAAGTCGTTCCTGCAAGAAATGAGATGGGGCGGGGGGGAAAGCAAGTCTAGATGGCATGAGTAAAGCAAAAAAGGCGAGATGCTCTGTTGGTCCAGCTGACTGGTGGGATGTGGGAGATCTATGTTCTTGTGGACTGATGGAAATTCTTTAATGTCTGTGTAGTCTGTGCTGCGTATCTGGGCTCAGCACAGCTCCTCATGCAGCTCACAACCTGTGAGCGCTGCTGAGCCACAAATGCAGCTAGAACAGCCTGCAGTTCTGCTAGATCCTCCTTTTTTTTTGGTCTTTTTGGACCGAAACAAACTCTAAGAACCGTACCTCATGGTTAACGAAGCGTATGTCTCGGGAGAATATCGCAGCGACCCAGTCGCAGCCCAGCTTGACGTCGATGTTCTGCGCCAGCTTCTCCAGCGTGGGCAGGTGGCTGGTTTGGAAGTGGTAGGCCAGCGTCACGTGGAGCTGCTTCTTGTGGGGCTCCACGTGAACATCTGCAACAAGAAGATGACGGTTATCAACAAGGGGCTGCCACGATGAGCAGCTTTTCTAAGGTGTAAGGGTGTCTGTCACCTCTGAACAGGAGCAGAACTTCTCAAGGTAGCTTAAGTGGAAAAATTGTGTAGGTCAGTTTGTGGAAAGGCTTTGGGGAAGTCAGATATGGGTGCCCTATATAGGCAGTACCTTGGATCAAGTGATTGGATTTGTGGCCTGATTCAGTCCTTAGTCACACCGGGGTGGTAGACAAGGCATCCACGCCAAACTGCCAACGCTCATTTGCATTCAGAAGAAAAGGGGTGTCTGGATGGTGTGATAGCAATTACTGTAATTTTGGGTCTTCTGCTAAAAAAGAGACTTTTCCAGGTAAGGGGTAGCCTTTTTTTCATTGGCAGCTGAGGCTTTCTCCAAAATAAGCAAGTAAAAAAGCATAATTTTTACTGTCCCTCCTCTGTTCTCTCTCTTACATTATATATCAGAAATCCATAGAGTTTACAGGTTCATGCAAGTTGATGAGATCTTTTTCCTGGACATTAACTGGGTTACCAGTTCACCCACTGAGGGTAAGGTGTTCCAAAATCATGAAGGCAGAAGTTGGTAAGATAATTACCAGCTGATTCAAAAATGATCCCGTAGAAAAAGAAACTGTATTTGGAAGAGAGTCAAGGAAGCAGAAAGGTGAAAATACGTGAAACACTGGGACTCTCCCAGTGGATGTGGAAATCATTGGATGCATTGTTTGCATGTAATTTACTCTTGCTTATTCAACCAAAAATTGCAATTAAATTTGACTGATTATTCAGTCAAAATTGCAGCTATTCAGAGACTTGGCTCCAAATGCCAGCCAGGGGTAGCTTTGCGAGCTCATCCATCTTGTTTTGATCAGCACGAAAAAAATATGCTGTGGATCTCTGAAGAAGCCCCAGAGACTTTAATGTGATAACTTGACCAAGCTGTGGACTGCAATGCAGCAAAGAGCTTCCCCTCAGAAAGAACTGACCAGTTTGGTCCGAATTGGAGCTGTTGCAGGGCTAGAAGTCTGCTGGAAGCTGCTGGTGCCTCCTTCTCTTCTGGGTCAGCATTTTTGGGGTACGCAGTGCCCCTTCTGGCTGTGTTGTTCTGGATGGTAACGTACACTGTGCAGGGAACGCTTGCACTGCTCTCACGTGGCTGCAGCAGTTCTGGGACCTGGCTAACATCTTTGTGCTTGTTGCTGCCGTCCAAAACGTGCACTTGTAATGCTAACAGCTATTTCCTCCCTCTTCTAAGGGGAAGAAAAGTTCTAGGTCACCATCAGGTGGAAGCAGCGCCTTTCAGAGGTGCGATGAACCTATGACACCTCTGTACCTCTTCCTCTGAACCAGGGCAGCCACCTGGAGCTGTTCTGCAAGGCGTCGCGGGCTGCCTGTCTAGATGGAGACACTGCAGGGGCTCGGCCGTTGCTGTACCTTGATGCACTTAAGCTCCAGGATAAGCCTGCGAGAAGGAAGGACCAAGTGTTGTGGCTGGGCCACAAGGTTTGGAAAGGGCACCTCAGGTCTTCTTGCTGAGCCCTGGGTGTGCATCTCAGAAATGCAGCAAAGACCCAAAGGCAGAGGAAAGTTTTGTGACAGCGGCTCGAGGTAGTGAGAGGAGCAGGAAACGCTCAGCCTCGCGGGCTGTGTCTAGCTGAAAGGTTAAGGAACCGCCAAATGTCAACTTCCCCTTCAGGAGATAACACTTGAGACTAAGTGTGAGGTGATCTTTAAACTGAAAAAGCCCTGAAAAACAAGGCACCCAGCAGGGTGCTCCTCTCAGGCTCTTAGCCCTCAGGCCACCCTTTCTGCAGCTTGCAGGTATCGCTGCTTTTCTGTGGGCAGCCCTGACATTTAGCTCCTCTACCTACATTAATTGGGTATTCTCCCTTTGCCCAGTCATGGTGAACCATCACAGCATCGACAAGGTAGCGAGACAGATGACCTTTGAAATGGCCACTGTGAGGAGCGTGGGCTTTCATGTGATGCAGCATCACAGTCCTCGGTATCTCAAGTTAAATTACACAGCTGGACAAAGACCGCTGCTTGCTGGGTGAGTGGTCATTTAATGTATATATATTTTAATAACAAACGTAATTCTTGGCATGAGCAAAATACCTCAGTGCAGTAAAATGCAGCTGATTGTAATTATTTTTCTGATGTGGCAGAGAGAAATGTAACATCTTGTAGTAAAAGGAGCCCTGTATCAGGGCTGATACATCAGCCTGGCTTGGGAAGAGTTCTTTCAGGAAAAAAAATACTCATCTTCTCGTCTCCTCTTCCTCAGGAGCAGTCTGTTAGGAAAGCCACTTGTGCTGGGGTTAATTCTTGGTGAGGAACCTCTGCATGGGCTGCTCCTTCAGCTCCTCTTTGCAAGGGTTTGCACGAGCGAGCCCAAGCCCTGACCAAGCTGCGAACGCTCGGTGGCTGCCTGCAGTCACTCACCTGCTTTGGAGGCTGCCTCTGCAGCGAAGTCTGCAGCAAACTTCTTGAGCACCTCAGCACTTTCTTCCTTGACAAAAAGCCCGATGAAGTTCGAGGACGTGTAGAGCTCCAGAGGCAGAGGGGCAGGGAACTTGCATTTCCACCGCATCACAGTGGCCTGCAGAGCTTCAGTGAGAGCGTCGACCTTGCTGTCCTCGCACTGCCGAAGGAAAGAGGACAAGCATTGCTCAGAACTGAGCCTTACGCCTGTGCTTAGCTCTGTAGCGCACTCAGAGAAAGGAAGGGCTTGGGTGGGTGAACAGGAAGGGTAGAAAAAGCCTGGGCCACAGAAATAGGGGTCAGACACCATCTGTCCCCCCCTTGCCCCTGAAGCAGGATCAGCTGTCCCAAAGTAACCTGCCTAACCTCACTCCCCGTGCTGCCTATTCGCATGTTAACAATCACTGGAGGTTGTGAGAATTTGGTCTGCTGCTCCTCCCTGAAAACAACTTGCTTACAGACCAGTTACCTCCCCGACAAGCCCAGGCATCAGGCGGTTCTGGTCCTAACACCCCTGAACTCTGAGCACAAAAACCCGCCTGCAGCGACCGAACCAAGCGTGCAGCACTTCCAGCCCGAGCCTGGCGTGGGCCGCTCATCAACACATGCATAAAGGCAGCAAAAAGAGGAGCTCTGGTTTACCATAAAGAACTGGCAAAGGGTGATATGTGGGAAAATGTTGTGAGCTTTGTTCTTCCCACAGATCTGCTTTGACTGCTGCCAGAACTCAGAGAGCTTCTGAGCCAGGGGGCCGGTGGGGCGCAGGTAGAGGACGTACTCCCGCGGCAGAGTGTCATCGAGGAATGGGTCACCCACATGGGAGAACAGCCTGAGGGGGAGAAAGAAGTGTTAGACTGACATACAAAGGCTTTTTTTTTTTCTTTTTTCCCCAGCAAAATCAGCTTGCCCTGTCCTCACTCCCTTTCCTTCTTCCTTTATGGAAAAAATCAGCTCTTACGGGTCAGGCAGAGAGCTGCGCTGTCTCTCTTGCAGCCCATTACCGCTCCTAAGTAACACAGAAAATGGGTTTTTAGTTTCAGACCGAGGCTCTCAAGATCTACCCTCCGTCACTGCTTCTGCCTCGCTGACATTCGCTGTACAAAACACGGCAGGGAAAGCACTGGAAATTGCTCAACATCTTCAAGAAGGTGGCTCTCGGTTTTGTGTTTAGGCACCAGGGTGGAGAGCAGCAGTTCCTTTCTCTCACCTTTCTGTTGCTATTACGTGCGATCACAAACTCCCTCAGACAAGGCTTGCTTCTTGGTTGCTTATTTGCAGCACTTAAATAATAGGTCTCTAATTTTGCTACTGCTTTCCAGACAATGCCCCTGTTAAAACTTCTGCCATAACATTTTACATTCTGCTGGCTAAAATCTTAGCCTTTCAGTTCACTGATTTCTTTTTCTCTTTTGAACATTTATTACTTCATACCAACCAGTCGCATGCTGCTTGAACGCTTCTTCCACCTGTTGACGCCAGTGCTTTTTGTCTGAAAAGAAAGCAAAAAAAAAAAAAGACTGTTTCAGTGATGCTGGCTTATACAGATACAGGCTCATCTATTGTTCGAGCCGAGCAAGACAGACATCTTTAATCTCACATTAGCTAGGAGCTAAGTTCTGCCTTAATTCCCTCCAAGTAGGGTTACATATTGTGAATACTTACAGGAAAGCTGAGTCAAATTTTGGGGTGAAGCCTAGGGTGATTAAAATAATTACAGCCATACCCCAAGCATCCAAACCAAGCGCATCGTGTGTTGCCAGTCTAGTCCTGCAATTATTTAGCTGAACCTCTGGATGTTCCCTGGTGCTTTTCTGGACAGTGAAGTGCCTTCTAGCAGACCTCTAGCTAATGGCATTTAATGGCCTCTGCGCTGGGCATTTGCTCGGCAGGGAAATGAAAAGGGTTGGCTCTGAGGCGCAGGCACTGCAGTGGCACCGAGGACAAGAGAAATTCAGCTGCCACCAGGGGGCACAAAGCCGAGATTTTTCAGGTTAGAATAACCTGCCAAAATTTGCCAGTGCTCTTCAGTCCTTATTGCATGAATGTGCACTTCTGCTTTGGTTTTTTTTTTTTTTTTCCCTCCAGGATGCCTAAATATCCCTTTTCCCCCAGCTATTAGCACCAAAGTCTTCTGTTAAGCAAGTTGTTCAGCTGCAGAACAAACCAGTGCGGTGCCGCCTTTTTATCCCAGCAGAGTTTTCCAAATGCTCTGCATCAGCACCGAAATGCAGCTGTGGTTCAGCTCAGCTTTGTAACGCCAGGGACTGCCAAAACGAAGAACTCACCCAGAATCCAGGAGGCATAAATGTGTAGCAAAAAATATGAATGAGGGAGGCAGAAAAGGATAGAAATTTTAGGGCCTTGAGGCAGAATCGGGCCCTTGGCTGGGTGTCGGGAGGCAAACTCCCCATCAGTAGGTGATTTCAGAGCTTTCTACTTAAGGAACGAAGGGCACTGTTGCTCTCAGACAAGTGCTACAGATGCGGTAGGAAGGAGGTCACCCTGAAAGGGATGTTGGTTTAATCTAATTCACAACAGGTAACCCCTCGGCACGTGCTTGTGCAAAGTGGTGTGGGTGGAGGAAGGCCTGAGAATCACACAGCCTTCGCAGGAGGCAACAACGGGGTCTCTGGGCAGCTCTGCCCCGAAGCCAGGGAAGGAATCCCCCGAAGCAGCAGTGCCAGAGAGGGATCCACATCCTACAAACCCACCGCGCTGCACCGATCGGGGCATATTTCCCAGCGTCAGACAGCAGGGAAGGCAGCCAGGCACCGGTGCAGCTCCTGCCGAGGGCAGAGCCCTGTGGCTGCTGCTCTGCTTGAGGAGCAAGAGCAGACACACAGTCCTGGGGCTGACAAAGGCAACAGCCAGTTTTATTCTCCTGTTGTTAATTTGGCCGAAGCAGCTGCCTCCATTTTGCTCTGTGGGTTGGATGTTGTGTCTCCGAGCTGTTAACGACACAAAATCTGACCGAGGATAGGAAAAGTTTCAGTTTCCAGTGGCCAGCCTCAAGCCGTAACCTAATCTCGCTGAATATGGTGTGTTACAGCCTAATAATAATTCAAAAAGCTTGCTGACATCCTTAAGCCATAGGCAATGTGTCTGGCCCAAGGGACAGGCTCGGTGTGCTGCATACCCCGTACTGTCGGCTGCGTGGAGGTGCTGGGGGTTGGCCGTAAAAAATGGGTGCAAGGGAGGGCGAAGGGTCATGACTGCAGGGCCCAGGGCCTTGGCTGTAGGATTAGGGCAGCAGGGACCCTTCGGCATTTCTTGCTCCTGCCCGCAGTGCCCTGCAGGACATGTGCTGAGCTTCCGCTGCCCTTTCTGGGTGCAGCGATGACTTCTGAAAGCACTCCGATAACCAGGCGGGAGGACGAAATGTTACCCGCTTGGTCAGAGACGCGTGTTGTTGACTCAGCTGTGTTTCGGCTCTGCCATTGGCTTCCCCACCCCTTGAATATACACATTTTTGTTCATTTTGAGAGTAAGAGGAAGGCAGAAAGATAATGCTGCAAAAAAGAGCTGTGTTGCAAATGGGCGATTATGAAAATACTTCCTCCTGAAGCGCTTTGCTGCCCTTATCTGCCAGCATTCATCTGAGATCAGCGGGGTGCTAGTCCAGGCACCTGCCTTCTGGAAGGATGCGTCTTGCACGGCCAACACCACAGCTCGCTCTGTTCTGTCTTGCTGACCTTTGCCCAGACTGGCTCGGATGCATTTTGCAAAACAGCCGCTGCTTTGCTTTGGGAAGCGGTTCCGCAAAAGGCTCTCCCTTTGCACGGCCTGGGAAGGCTTCGGGGAGGCTGCTCCTTGAACGCAGCGATGTCCAGCTGCCTCAGCTGACCGGCCGTGGATTTTCCCTGCTGTGGTTTCATCATCCATTTCTGCTGTGCTGCCTTTGCTCAGCTCACCTCCCCTCTTGCCTACGTTGTTTATGCTCTTAAACACCACTAAAATTCGACTCCCCTAAGCGTAGATCTTGCCACTGAAGTGTGGCTGTCGGTGTGTCTGCGCTGCATCCGAGGCGGTGACTTAGAAATGCCCCCCCAGTGAAGCTCTGGCCTTGATGGGAGCAGTTTCTCCAGCTGCAGGGCGAGGGCAGACAAGCTGGCTCTCCCTCGTCGTTTGCTCTCCCCAGACCCCGGAGCAGAGCTCCGAAGGAGTCAGGCACAACCTAGCGGGACAGATGGTTCTGCCGCCCACCCTCGTTGACTTGTTGGCTTCATGACTTGGTGTTTCCTTGGAACAAATGGCACAATGGGGCTCTGCTGGAGTCGCCTGCAGCTCCTTCTCCGCTGCCTTTGTACTCCCAGGACCCCAAAGGGCATCAGAAAACACTAGGCTGGGCTCCCCCCACGTTGCTCACGAGTGATTTGAAAAGGTGCCTCTCTCCTCCACAGGGACAATAAAACTCCCTTTCCAATTTAATTTTCAGTGCAAGGAGGAAATGCTGCACGAAGCAAACAAAGGGCGAGGTATATTTTTATCACGGGACCTGAAACTGAGAGAATTTTATTTCTTTTTTAATTTAACGCTGGGAATGAAGTCGATGCCTGACAGCTCCTGGTTAGGCACGGAACAGGGCATGCCCTGAACCCCTCCCCAATACCGATCTCTGCAGCCACCAGGCAGGGCTGGGAGAGGAGCCTTCCGCTGGGTGCCCCGCTGCCAAAATCAACTTTTAAAAAGCTGAGCAGCTGAGACCGGTCACGGCTACGTTGGTCACTTCAAGAAGCGGCCTGGTTTTCATGACTGCTGAGTGCAGTGGGAGCTGGGAGGCAATATTCAGCTCCGGAGGAAATCAGGTCACTTAATTAGGTGACGGCTACGGCTTAGGTGCTCAGCTTTCCTCGCGCTGGGTAGCAAGTGTTGGCTGTAGTACTGTAGCTAGTGGAAAGAAGTGGTTTTGTGACACAGATGCACCAGAAAAGACAAAAGGCAGAAAACAACCTATTTTTCGGAGTCCACCCAACCGCCATCGCACAGAAACCATTTCTGGTCACGCAAACGTTGCAGCTGGATGCAGATCGGAGGGGAAAGGCTTTGTGCAGCGTTACGAGCCCCCTGAGCCTCCCGATTCCTCCCGCTCTTAATTGCGGCTGCCTCCGAGATGAAGCGCGGGGCACTCATTTAACGATGCCCAGCAGCACGCGAGAGCAATTTGGAACAGAAGGCGAGGGCGATGCTACGTCCGACGGCAGGTGGGTGCACGGAGGCTTTGGAGAAGGAGAAAGAAGATCCTAATAGCAGTGCCTTCCAAAAGCACCGCAGGTATTTTAGCCACCACAAAGAGTTTTTTGATTTGTTCAGCCTCAAAGGCCTCCCTGTGACTCTCTTCAGTCAAGTCAAAGGGAAAGTCCTCCTCCGCTGAACCACTGGTTGCACGGCGTTGAATATTGCTAGGACGTGTCCCTGCTAAACACTTGACCCCTTAGCCTGAGACACGGCAGCAGAACTCGTGTTGCTGCCCCGAAACACACATTAACGTGTAACTGGTGCCCATTTTAACCCCAGCCCACTTACTGGGGGAGCACACAGCTCTGCATGGTACAGAATTTAACTCATTACTCTTGAAGGATTTTTGGCTTCCTGCAATTTCAAGGTAGAAAAAAAAAAAGCAACAGGGGACCGTCAATTCAGCTAGGAAATACATATCAATAAACATAAAGCATAATGGCAAGATCCCATTTACTTCAGAGGAAATGGCTGTAATGGGGAATGATGCATTAACCATAAAGAGAGCCTTCAGTCTCAGCAGCACCACGTAGAAATCCTGCCTCTGTGATCGCTCAGCTTTCTTATTCCAGTCCAATTTAAAAGAGGAAGGTGCACGTAGCTGCCAGAGCAAGGGGCAGGAGTGACCTGTTTGACGCATCTCTTTCTGCACCCATGTTATATTCTATCCCTAAAAAGGTGTGCAGGCTTCGGGGTGGTGACGCCAGGGCAGCGATCGGATGATGTGCTGGGGCTGTGAGCGTGGCTGTGTCCACGTTTCGCCAGGCTGCGCGGCCGGGGCTGAGCCCTTCCAGCCCTCGGAGGTGGCCCCTGGGGCACCCGGAGCTGCTGCCACCGCCGCAGGCAGCCTCCTCTCCTCCTCGCACCTCCACGTAAGCCCAGGCTGAGTCACGCAGCAGGTCTGAACCCTCGGGTGCGGAGAGCCTGCTTGTTCTCCAGAAGCGATGCCTAATTCATGAAGAGGTCGCCCTTCTGGCTGCTGCTTGGGGCTGAATTTTCCCTCTTTCCGTTGTCTCTCCTTTTGCTGCGATAAGCAGAGATCGAAAGCCTGCCGCGGGCGCAGCCGACCTCTGTGTGTGTAAGAAGGGGCTTGCTCTGCTGCACGGCGCTGCCCATGGAGGCAGCAGCAAGCGCCAGCAGCAGCCTCTACCTCAGATCCACCTACGGGCTGTCTGCCTACGGAGGCACCCAGGGATTTGTGAATGAGCAATGGAAGGAAGGAGGCAGACTGTAAAAGAAAGGGAATGACTAAATCTTCCCTTTCGTTACGTGCCTCATGCCCAGACAAACTTCTTATCCCTCAACGAAACCCCTCGGAGGGATGAATTCATCATTTCAAGTAGCCCTGAATCTTTGGCCCATAAAATATTTAGCTGTGTAAATAAAGATTTGTTGGAAACTGCATTAAACATGATGGAAGGACTTGGCTCTCCTCGTCGGGAGGTTCAGTTTGAAGCTGCCTGACACGATAAGAGAGGAATTATGGATCGTAATTTATGCAAAAGGAGTCTGATAGAGAAACGTTGTCACATAGAACAGTTTTGTTAGGATTAAAAAACAAGCAGTTTTATTTTGGCTCGTTTGGGCGCGTGTGCATAAAATATGCATTTATGTAAACGAGTATTCAGATAGGTATATGTAGCTATTGCAACCCTGACTTTTTTTTTTCAGTCTGTGTTGGTTTATGGTAAAGGAATAGAAAATACAGTGCTGGCTGGCTGCAGGGAGTGACGAGAGGACAACAGAGCTTTGCGGATGGGGCTGCAGCTGCTGCCTGGGGCAGGGCTCCCCGGGCAGGTCCAGGTTGGGAGCCCAGCAGTCGGCTCCCCCTTAGCTCACAGGTCAAACTCAGCCCCTGAATTCACATCCTGCTCTGCAGCAGTACGCAAAGCGAAGCAGTTACAAGTTCTTTGCACCGAGTAGCGTTTGCAGCTTTCTGGTCCGCGTTTCCAAATTGCCCCTTCAGCGACATTTATAGATTCCTTAATTTTTGCAGTTTTTTCATCAATTGTTTCTACCGCTCACAGCACAACAGTGGAAATGTGTCTGTTTTGGGCTTTCAATGAACGATTGCCTATTGAAGAACGATTTTGCTAGCAAACTTTCTGTCCATCTGATTAGTCGACTATTTGATGTAGGAATACCCACGTTCCACATAACTGACTGCTCGTCTTGAGAACTGCCTTGTTTTTCCACAAGCACAAACGGCCACGGTGAGGTGTTCTGCTCAAATGCTTTTTGCTGTGGGTTATTCAAATGTGTTCCTCCGAATCCTCAATATTCACAATTCAGTTGGTCACCAAAAATCATATGATACCGCTTCTGTTCTCATTCGGGTGACCTTACTTCTATAAATAGGGTCAGGACAGGAAGACATCACTAGGGATCAAGTTCCTGGTTGGGGGGGCGGGTAGGTTCCTTTTCTGCAGTTTGTAAGGAAAAAAAAAACCAAACACCCAGGAGTTTTTGCAAGGAAGAAATCAGTCTAGCATCAGCGCATGGCAGGAGGAATATTTTTTCTTCCCTTCACCGAGCTTCAGCTCAATCCTCCAAGCACTACCTTAGCTTATCCTTCTGTTGCTTTCCACGCGTGACGGAGGACATAAAGTCCTCGTCGCGTCGAACTGCGTGACTCTAACTGCAGCTACATCCTCCGCGAGGCGCGAGCCCCTTGATGTACGCTGGGATCCGCAGAGGCACCTGCGGTCCGGTGCAGCATCCCCAGTTCAGGTGAGCGCACGCTACAAGCAGATCCCAGCGACGTAAATCCCCACTTCTCGTCTGGAAGATGGGAACTTGGAGAGGAGCACAGGGAACTGCACAACTGCACAGTGGCTGTGGGGACTGCAAGATTTCAAACTGTGCTATATCCTGTAGGTCACGTAAATATTTACAGAAGGTGCCTGACAGCATGACAGGGCTCAGTGCTTCCCTTCCTCCTCCTTCCTGAGCTGTGCCTGCTTACTCCCAGCTATTGAGTGCTGAGCTCTGGGAGTAGGAAAGAGAGAGAAATGGGAAACCCCACCAGAAATCAGTTCGGGAAAAGCGCTGCTATGTATTTCTAGTTTCCATCACTTAAAATGTTCTTTTTTCAGAGGAGAGGCCAGCTGGCAAGCTGCAGTCTGACCACACGACGATGACAATTATTTTTAAGTGCAGAGAGCGGGGGCCTGGCTGTCTGTGTCTGTTTGTTTTTTCAGGCTGTGTAAGATTTTGAAGGTGGATTTTTTAGCACATGTGCACTAAGTCGTTCCCTTAATCCTCTGCTTAGGCAGCTTGTTAAAGCACAAGGAGAGGGAAGTACAGACTTGTAAAAAGTGTCCGGGATAAAGACAGGAATGTAGCAGCCATTTAACATTTTTCAAGAGATACACAGTTTAAAAAGGAAACAGGATATTATTTTCTTTAAAACAATAATAGCACAGCTTTTACGTGAGGCACAGGCTCGGCCGTGCAGTCACCAGCCACCCCACCAGGTCCCTGCGTGACCTTGGAGGGAAGGGGCTGGTTCACGTCGGTCACACACCGTCACCTCCTGCTATTCCCCACGGCAGCTCCAGGTGCAAAAACTTGCCCTAAGTTTTCTCCCACCTCAGCTGGGAGATTCAGAAAGGTGCAGCTTTTTGGTGCAGAGCAAGCACTGGGAAAAGGTGTAGGGATAATGAAGACTGCTGCTGTTAAAGGGTTGCAGAATTGTGAGGCTGAACAAAAGAATCCAATACGGAATCAAAAATAATCAAATATATCGAGTCGAATTCAAAATCATTCTAGAATTTCTATTTGAGTCTAAATTCAAATCTAAATGAAATGAAAATCTAAATGAAATTCAAATCTAAATGAAATGAAAATCTAAATGAAATTCAAATCTAAATGAATCTAAATTGAAATAGAAGGTGTTTACAACTGAGACACATTCAGCAGAGGCTTGTCCCCTTCAAACACCTCGTTGAAATACTAGCCAGGATGCTGCAGAATGAGCAAAATGTCATTACCCAAGTACTCTGCGCAGCACAGGGGAGCAGGAACTTTTATCCCAATACTATTAATACACTTTTAGCTAACCAGGAAGACGACGTCGTTGTACGGAGCCAAGTTAGAGGTTTAAGTATGCTCAAATGTACCATCTGGAGTTTCAGTGATAGCCAGAAAAGGAAGCAGTTGTCATGCTGATTGGAAATAAATAAGTTCCCTCGCAGTGTTCAAGACAAACACGATGCTTTCTTCTTTCTAACTGCTCTTCCTAAACAGCGACGAGCCGGCTTGTAACAGAGATTTGCAGTGTCTGTTTTCTACATCCCGCTCCTCCTATTGCTGGGGCCTCTTTTCCCCATCCCGGGCGGGTTTTGGGGCAGAGCGTGGATCTGCAGGAGGGGAGGACGGGCCAGGTGGCTGGGGATGGCACATGGTGCTCATCGTGCTTCGTGAGCACCTGCCTCTCCATCTGTCACCTCGCCTCCCGCTCCGGAGCGGCACAGCTAGTTTTCAGCTAGGAGCACCGGGACCTGCTGCCAAAAAGCTGGGCGCGGTGACGGAGAGCACCCCGAACACCCTAACGCACGGAGGTGGGATGTGGAGGGGGAATGTGCTGCCTAATATCACGCAGCAGGTCGTGGAAGAGGGCACGGTTTTGTTGGGGATGCTCTGCTCTGCCCAGAGCTCCCTGCAGAGACATGCGCTTGCTTTTCTGCCCCCAGTTCCTTAATGCAGCCCCGCTCGACTCCTCTGTAATTTTTTTTTTTTTTAGTATCACGTCGATCTTTAGGAAGAAGAAAAAAAAAATGCCACAACTAGCACTTTAAAGTGCCGGTGTTAACATTTTCCAGCTTCTTGGGGTTTCAAAACAGGAAGTTTGGGGGCGGTGCAGTTGCACAATTTGCCAGCAAGCTGCTGTTCTGTGAAGTCGGTGACACTGGGCTGTACCAGGAACTCCAGCCCTGCAGGCCACCGAGCCTTCACTTTCTGGGACTAATACTCAGCACGACGCCAGGAGGTTTTGATGTGCTGCTCCCAGGAGTAGGTGGGAGCCTTGGGGTGTCAGCCAGCGGAGAGCTGACTCGTCCTCCGCAGAGCCAGAGCAAAGCCCAGAGCTAAGGGGAAGTCTTCCCAGCCCAACAGAGAGCAGACGGGTGGGGATAACGCAGGCCAACACCAGCATGGCATGGCTAAAGACTGATAAGAAAGCTCTCAGCTACTCGGTTTGGATCTTGGGATGAAGCTTGAGGTGCAAATTTATTTCTAGATCGGAGTCCAGGTCTGTGTGTCCTGTACATCCTCAGAGGGGGAGCCTGAACGCTCTTCTGAACGTGCTGACTTGACAAAACAGAGACTGGTGGCGTACCAGCCACGTATGTGCAAGCAACAAGCACCCCAGTCGTTGTTCAAAGCCAGTGGAGCACCAGGTTGGGGCCTGCATAGCCCCATCCATTCACGGTTTCAGTCCTTTTCCACCTTGGTAGGCCGAAGAGAATATATCACTATTAAATCTCTTTGTGGGCTTCACGGTAAGGCTTCATGGGACTATATGTAATAAACCCTTAAAGACGATCACTGTGTGAAATGGGATAACTTTCTACTAAAAGGAAAGGCAGTTGTTAAAACTATGACATTTCGAGGTCAGTCTGCACATCTGTCTGCCCGAGATGGAAGAGCGAAGGCACCCACGTCTGACAGCTGGACTCAGCGAGCTTACCCGTGCAGTCTTTGCGTTTGGAAGAGCCTAGGTATGTTCACTCTGACACCTTCCTGTCTCCTCAAGCAGTTATTTTCTCTTCTTCGTGGGCAATGTCTGTCTACCGGGGGGATCCTACCTGTTGTATGCACTAATGGACCCGCAGCTTTGCTGAGAAGGCAAACCCCAGGGACAGAAAACGAGAAGTAGATGCCCAGCGAGAAGCTAACCAGAATCCCACACCTAAAATAGACTCACGCAAAGCAACGAGAAGGAAGTCTAAGAAATTAAGGAAGGTGGAAGGAAGAAGGGTGGGGTGCTGAGATAGTTGGGTTAAAGGCAAAAAGAGACGCTCAAAATAGCCTCCTGCTCTAAGACGGCTCTGTTCAGGAATTTTTTTAAATTCCTCTGTTGTTTTCAATAACACAACTGTTTCACAACGTTTCAAATAGGTCTTCCTTGCGTGCTGTTTCTTGCCCCCTAGGTAGGTCCAAGTTAGGCCACTGTTGGGGTGGGAAACCCGGGCAAGAAGCCTGAAGTGCTGTAGGACATGGGGGAAAAGAGGGGTAACGGAGCAGAGAATGAGGCACACTTGCCACTGAGTCAGGGCTGAAACAGCCCCCAGATGGGGCTGGGAGCACCACGGTGCTCGAGGCTCCATCCTTGGGTGAGACATCACACAGAGGTCTCAGTCTCTGGCCTCAGAGATTTTGAAGTGTGCGGTTAAAGCAGTAGCTAAGGCTAATGTCAAAGTTTCCATTAGAAAAAAAAAAAAAAGTTAGCAAGCTCTGGTCTGAATTTCAATTTGGGTAACTAGTTGGTCTCAAAACATGTAGTCCTCAAAACGTGTAGTCCTCAACTAGAGCGAGTCTCTGCTGGATTTAGTGAACTCTCTGAAGTAGTCTTGCAGATCGGGAGAGTAGGAAAACTGCAGTCAAGTGAAACTGTACCTAGCGCCATGATGGAGGTTTTGGTTTGCCTATTCAATTTGTTGTTGTCAGAGGAGCAAATTTAGGCAAATGTGGATGCTTCTGAGAGTCCCGCACACCACAGTAAGGTGGGGTATCTGAATCGGCAAGAGGTATTGCTGTGTTAACGTCTGCCTTATCCCACTTTACCGACTTCAGGTGGCAGAAGCTATAAAAATGACCAGTATAATTATTTTGCCGTTATAAAATTAGTTCCAATGAGAAGTTATAAACTCCCGGCAGGACTATTATACCAGATTATGTATTAAAAATGTCCCTGCCGTGTCCAGATAAATTATCTGGAATTTGTACAGAGGAGTATCTGAAAGGTTTAACCATTAGCTATGGAAGGGTAAAAGAAAAAGCCACATTAAAATATATAGGTTTGATGTCTAATAGGGAACAGGAAATGGAGAATTGTGATAAACTGAGAAACAGAGATAAAGAAGGAGCTGAGAACGTAATGAGAAAACTTTATCACACACTCAGAATATTTCCCTGCATACTTTTCTGATTTTATACGGCCTGTCGGTCCTCCCCGTACAGTCTTTATTCCTGTACCTGATCATATTCTCATAGAATAAATAAGTGAATTGCAAAAGGAAAATAGGAAGACCTTGGTACCTAGATTTAGTAATCACCCCTCCACCAAAGAGTGATTATGCATATATTTAACTTCGAGCATGTACTTAGACACTTCAGGGAGGCACGAGCATTTGCCAGCTGCTCTCCTGCAAAGCATGTGCTGGAAGGTCATTGCAAATCAAGGCTCTGGGTCCATTCTTTCTTCCGGCAGAATTTCTAAGGATTTTAGCGTTTGCCAGGATAAAAGTAACTTTTTTCAGTTCTCTGAAGCCCTGGGGATTTGATGCTAGCAGGTAACAACTGGTTGTGCATTTGCTGGAGCAGTACCGTACTGAACACCACCACCCCCCCCCAAAAAAGCAAAAAACCAGACCTGACCAAAGGTCTGCTGCAGCCCGCAGCACAGCACGTCATCCGCACGGCCCCGCTCCGTCCTCGCACCGTGGGGCTCTCCTTGACCCAGTTCATAGCCTTCAATTAAGGGCTCCCAAATCCAGCAGGTATCGTGGTGCACTGCTTACTCCAGCGCTCAGCTCTCATGTTTGCACAGTAACTGCACCTTTCTGTGCTTCGAGGTGGCGGTTTGACATTGAAAATGCTCTCTGCAGCTGCAGCACTCTCCAGTGCCTGGCACAACGGGGCTCAGAGACCTCTGCAGGGCACAGCAACAGACCGTAAAGCACCAGCTGAGCACGTCCTGCCCCCCATCATTTCAGTCCCTTCTGAGCCACCTGAGGCTCAGAGTGGGAATTCCCGGGGGCCAAGCACTGCTGGATACCTGCCGGCCTCGCAGTGCTGACCTTGAGGGTGCTCAGCTCCTGTTGGTGCACATCGAGAATCACGGTGAAGCGAGTCCCAACACCGTCATCTTAATTCCATGATCATTTTAATTCTGACACCTAAGGTACTGGGAGCAATGGACTGGGAAAAAATAAGGCAAAATCCTCACGGCTGTTTCTGAGCAAAGCTTGTGCTGTATACCTGTGCACGTGAGGATCAGAGACACAACCCAGCCTGGCCTCTGCCTCCCCTGTCCATATTCTCTGGCAATATGACTGCTGATGTTTTGGGATTGCTCAAGTACCTAAATGCTGGGAGATTCAGTGCTTCCCCTTAGTAAAGAGTTTTGACCATCGAGATTTTCGGATGAGACGTGTTGTCTGAGAACGAAGTGTTTTTTCTCATCATTTTTCCTTTGCCAGTCACCAAGGACGGCTCGCACCTCGCCTTAGCACTTTACCAGAAGCATCTCCCAAGTGGAGGCACACCTCATCCGAGTGCCAGGGCTGTGTAGGAGGCCAAGTCTTGGATGCTTGCCTTGAAGACCTCGTTATCCAGATTGATCTTTTCAGGCAGGTATTGTAAAACAGGCAGACACACACACACCCTGGCATCATCTCATTTCCATAGCGTAGCTCTCCCCCGCACTGGAGTACACGAACTGATGTGGGGGTGTATTTCTAAAATTATTCACGATGCAAATCTTCTACAACTGATCCCCAACTTCTCTAGTTTGCATGCCTGTCTGATATCTTGAAAGCATACTCAGAAGTACTTTTTTTTTTTCATAAATGCAGCAGGAATGGCAGTAGGATTTCGGTCTTTCCTTCCATCAGGCTGACGAGGCAATCTGTGCCGTGCTGCACGGCACTGCTCCGCTTCTGCTCCTGCTATCCAGCAGCTGTCCCTAACAGCAGCGCTACCAAATGTGCTGCATCACAGGCAGTGCCTGGGAGGAGCATCCTGCAGTGCTGGCACTGCAAAACGACAGCCTTGCTTGCAAGCCCCCCTCTCTCCACCTTATCAGAGTGGGCTCTCGGGAGATGGAATGAAGAAGAGCTATAAATTAAATGAGTGGCAGGTGCTAAGGGTGGAAAAGGACCGGTTGTAAAGTCCCCTTGGTTTTTAAAGACTACTTTGCTATGCAGGCTTCTGTGATTACGGAAGCTTCCTCCTTGATAAATATTGAAGAGCTGCTTTGTAAAAAGTAGGCAGGAAAGGAGAATACTAGATACTAGCTAAGAATAATGACTTGCTGTAAATTTCAGAGGCTGATACCCAGCCGTGTATGGTCAATGGTGCGTGTAAGTGTGCCATAAGAGGTGGGAGAGCCCTTTTGGAGTCCTGAATCCCATTATTCCAAGAGGCAAACTCGTCCCAGTGCATTTCACAGAACAGAAACCTGCAGCCCAACTTCCATGCCCACCCAGCATTGCCTTCTGAATGCAGACACAGTCAGGGAGCCGCTGCCCTGACATGTGCAGCCCAAGCCAGCCGCAGGCTTGGCATCACCAGCCAGGAGCCAGGCCTGGAGAGCCTGAGGTTAAGGCAAAAAGAGAAAATCCGGAATAGTTACAGAACAGACAGCCATAAGAAACCTCAGGAATGCATCAGCTGGATGAGACTAAGGTGAGCTTGCTTGTTACTAGACATCAGAGGATCCTTGCAGAAGCAAGCCCGAAGAAACGCTGCAGTCCTAAGAAAAACGACAGCCATCAGACAGAGGTGCACAAAATGCAGCTCTGTGAGTTTTGGCATTCCTGGAGCTGGTTGTTCACAGACACAGCAGGTTCCAAGGCAGCTAAGGCATGCTCTACACATTTTTCCACTGAAGATTCATCAGAGTAGGCAGAACCCAAGGACTGTACAGGAGTTCAGATCTGAAAGTGGATAAACTGTACCAACATAAGCACTTTTATATGGCTGCAATTGCAGATATACTGGGAAAGCTTTGTGGAAATGATTATCCTGGGGGAAGCTGAAAGAGCAGAACGTGTATTTTGACAAGACATACGTGTCGGGGGGATCCCATGACTAGAGAAACTGAGGCTTAGAGAAAATCACCAAATATTTCAGGATAATGGCCTCCCAGCCACAGGTCTGCAAGATCCCGTGCTCCCAGTGCTGGCAGCTGCTGGTTCGTGTGCGTACAGGCATGGGAGGTAACAACCCCCTGGCCTCAGTCCTTCCCCATTCTCCGAACAGGCCCGCTCCTGCTAACCTCTGCCTCTCTCCGCAATTTCACAGAGCACCTGGGGAAGCACAGATAAGGAGGCTCGATGAAATCTGAATTATTGTGTGCTTGCAGGAGTGTTCTCCAGTCCCTTGCGTCCCTTTCACCTGCGGCAATGGATGATTTCATGCTGCAGCTGAAAACAGATGTTTCTCAGTGCCCCCCTCTTCACCCCTCCTGTAGGTTAACTCTTGGTTCTTTATCTCGGCAAAGCACGTTGGCAGACACGCTTCTGTACAGCGTGCAAATAAACTGCATGCAGTGAGGCTGAAGCGAGTATCGGGGCAGATTCTGCTGGGAGGAGACAGACCTCGATACCTTTTCCTGCTGCTCAACACTCACTCTTTCCTATGTGAAGGTTTGGGGATATCTGTGGGTGCTGAGCCCAGCTCTGCCTGGATTCCTGTGCATGGAAATTATTCCATCCTGTAAGGCAGAGAAACATTGGGTGTGCTAAACTGCAGCAAGAGCACCAGGCTTTCGGAAGAGCTCAGCAGTAGCCTGATTTTGCTCCCAGTGGAATTGAATGAGGCTGAATTAGGCTGGAGCTGAGCTTCTCAAAGCCGTACCCTATCTTCTTCTTGCTGTAGTTGTCTAAAAATAAGGAGTCCAATTAAATCAACAGCAGTACAGAGTATGAGGGAATGTATAATTAATTAAAAAAAATCAAAGGCTGTCTTAAAGCATTGATCAGCATTTAGCAGTCCTGCCACTAGCTCTTATTCTTTTCGTTCTTCCTTTTTAATCAGTGATTATTGTCGTATCGCTTCCCTTTTACCATCCCACACTCTAGGAGTATTGCAATGTAACTGCCTTCCCTGGGAGCAGTAAACTTCGTCCCAGGAGAACGATAAACTCCCCGAAAAGAGGAAGGGAAAAATCTGTTACCCGCTCACTCTGACCCTGACACCCACCTGGAGCCTTGATATCAGCGAAGATAAATGCTTGTGAGAAAGCCACGGCCTGAATTCACAACACAGCCCTCACACGAAACTAAAGCCCACGAGGCAAGGAATTGCATGTCCAGAGTCACCTGCCCTGCAGCTTTGTGGGGAAAGGAACAAGGGGTGGTGCACGAGCTCGGACCTACTGCCTTCCCTACTGCTATTGTTCTGGTTTTAACACTTCCAAAGAATATTTTTGTCCAGTCTAGCAAGAGAGCATAAGATGGCCACCTGTGAACGTGGCTTTGCCACTTCCCACGTAAGTGTTTCACACTTGCACTATTCCAGTGCAGCGAGAAGGGAGCTGGAGAGGAATTGCTCCTCTCTTCCCCTGGCAGCAACCCCAGGAGCTGGGCTGGAGCAGGACCTGCCTTACGTTTCGAGTGCTGGCAGCTGGTGGGAAACAGGGAAACAACACGGAAGGAGAATGCGTGTCATGCGGCTCTGGGTGGTTCTCCGTTGGTTTATGCCTAGATTTCTCCATCTTTCCTATAGATTTCCACTTGAATCTGTTTCTTTGTGGCAGGAAATGTGGATGGTTAAAAGGCTCGTGAGATAGACGCATGAGGATGAGCTTTAGCTTCAAGTAAAGTTTGAGGGGCTTTGCTCCAGCAAACCCACAGCCTCGGCACCAATTGCTCACTCTGTGGGTGGTTTCATTGAAGTGAATGAATCTTGTAAGGTGGCACCCTTCCTCTTAAACGTCCTAATTCACAGTGTAGGCACCTGCGTCTAGCCTTGCCTTTGCACTCAGCAGAGGCACACGTAGGGGGTGTTTACCTTCGGTGAGGGCGGGCACTTCAAATAGGTCAGGTGAGTAATGCTCCACAAGTACCTGTTTCTCCCCATCACCTGGAAAAAAAATTGAGA